>NC_059157.1:146006155-147206155 GCF_019923935.1 Bubalus bubalis | reverse complement strand
GATAATTTCAGATGAACAGCAAAGGGACTCAGCCATATGTATTCACATATCCATTCTTCCCCAAGCCCTCCTCCCATCCAGGCTGCAACATAACATTGAACAGAGTTCCCTGTGACATACAGCAGGTCCTTGTTGGTTATTCATTTTAAATATAGCAGTGTGTGCATATTCATCCCCAAGTCCCTAACTACCCCTTCCCCTCAAACTTCCCTCAGCAACCATAAGCTCTTTCTCAAAGTTTAAATGGGTATATTTAAATAGTTCAAAAAATACACTTTTGTTAAATTCATTTCATTGTAACAAATTATAAATAAGTCTAATAGAGTTTTGGAAATATATTCCCTTTATTCTTTCAGAGGGGTCATTAGTTATTTTCTATAGAGTAAGCTGATGTTGGTTTCAGTTCAGTTCAGTTCAGTGCCTCAGTTGTGTCTGACTCTTTGTGACTCCATGAACCGCAGCACCTCCCTGTCCATCACCAACTCCTGGAGTCCACCCAAGCCCATGTCCATTGAGTCGGTGATGCCATCCAACCATCTCATCCTCTGTCGTCTCCTTCTCCTCCTGCCCTCAATCTTTCCCTGCATCAGGGTCTTTTCAAATGAGTCAGCTCTTCGCATCAGGTGGCCAAAATATTGTTTCAGCTTCAACATCAGATGTTGGTTTAAAGTCTTGCTTTTAGATTTGAAATTTTAAATTCTTTTTAAAATTTTATTTTGAATTTTTTTTTAAGAGCGGAAGATGTTAAGATTTTGAGAATATCTCTTTGGATGGTGTTTGATCTAATGGCCATTTTTAAAACCCTGCTATTTGTAACCAGTTGCTACATCATAGCTACTCTAGGTTAGTAGGTCGTAAGTGGTAGCTATAGGACAAGTGATGGACAGCTACAGAACAACTTTGAATAATTAATTACAAAAATATTTCCTGTAATCATTATGCATTTTTATATATGTTCTAAATGAGAAATATTTTATAATATTTAAAGAAGTAAAGGGTTCTGCTTAGTTCTCTCTCCTTCATGCAGAAAACCATTAGGAGCAGTCTTTGGGAATGAGAAGGTCAGGAGCACTCATATGAAGCTTCATGGAAATGAATGGGAGATACTGAGATCTTTTCTTTAGGTATTGCAAACATTTAAGACTCATACAGTCAATACTAATTTTTACCTAGACAAAGTCTGGGAGCCCAGGAATGTAGTTAAACATGGGAAATAGAATCAACAGAATTGAGTAATGAGTAGTAACAGATAAAGTAAATGGTAAAAATGTTTGAGAAACTTCCAAAGTAGCATTTAGACACTATAAAAAGTTTTTCAGGGTGCATTCATGTGACAGTTGGCATGTCTATTGCTGAATATGTGAAAAGGGACTGGAATGGGGTGAAAAGTTTCTTCTGAGAACTCTACTTCTGTATACCTAAAAGGTATATATGAATAAAAAGTTATGCAGTTCAATTCTTAAAATGTTTTACTTTGTGCAGAAACACTTTTATAATAATTCTAAAAATGATTTTATATGTAATATAGTTGTATTATATTAAGCATAATGTAATATTCCCAGGTATTATTAATAAAAGTATATTAATGATGTCTTGAAATACTCTTTCCTGGGTATTATTACTGTGAGGCAGTTTATGTCAGCATTAAAAAGACAATTCCTAATTGTTGCAATAAAAACCCATCTAATATTTGTTGTATTAATTATAAGTACCATTTTCTTATAATCTGGCAAATTATACAAATTAATTTTAATCAAAGAATTATATCCCTTCATATAGAATTATAATGCTCCTCATTTTTAAGAACCTAGATAAATTTCTATAAATTTTTCAACTTAAACTCCCAAGCCCAAATTTTATACAGACTGCTGTATGGTCACAGTATATATTAACTCTTTTTGGGGCCAATTCAAAGTTTTCTTCCAATATCACAATTACCTAGCAATTATACCATTGCATACTCCTTTTAGGTTATCTGTTTCTTTGAATAGCTAGACTATAAACTCCATGAAAGCAGGGACCATGTTTGAAAATTCAGCACAGAGCACAGTGTTTGGCTTATAATAGATATTTATTATATGTCTATCCAGTGATTAAAAGAAAAAAAAGATGAGTGAGTGTATTTTTCTCTTCTTTCCCAATTCATCCAGTTGAAACTTGAGTACTCTGCATACTTCTATTCATTGGCATGCTTGACTGGTTCCCGATGCTGACTGAGACCAGATGCCCCAGAATAATAACTCTTCACTTCTCCATACTGCTCCACTTTCCTGAATTATAACCTGGAACCCCTGCTCTTACAGTTAGGAGAGCTTGTTTGATTCCACAAGTACTGGACCTTATAGCTGAATTATTTCCCCATAGCTCAGTCACAATATGTAGAATAAAACAACAGCATGTGGAATGTAACAACAGTATGTTTTGTTGTTCAGTCACTCAGTCTTGTTCAACTCTCTGTGACCCCATGGACTGCAGCGTGCCAGGCCTCTCTGTCCCTCGCCGTCTCCTGAAGTTTGCCCAAGTTCATATCCATTGCATCAGTTATGCCATCCAGCCATCTCATCCTCTGACTCTGTCTTCTCCTTCTTCCCTCAATCTTTCCCAGCATCAGGGACTTTTCCAATGAGTTGACTGTTCGCATCAGATACCTGAAATACTGGAGCTTCAGCTTCAGCGTCAGTCTTTCCAATGATTGCTTAGTATTTTTCTTAAGATTGACTAGTTTCCCTTAAGATCTCCTTGCTGTCCAAGGGACTTGCAGGAGTCTTCTCCAGCACCACAGTTCAAAGGCATCAATTCTTCGGCACTCTGCCTCCTTTGTGGTCCAGCTCTCACAACTGTATGTGACCACTGGGAAGACCATAGCCTTGACTACATGGACCTTTGTTGCCAGAGTAACGTCTCTGCTATTCAACACACTGTCTAGATTTCTCATAGCTTTCCTGCTGAAAAGCAATCATCTTCTGATTTCATGGCTGCAGTCACCATCCGCAGTGATTTTAGAGCCCAAGAAGAGGAAATCTGTCACTACTTCCACCCTTTCCCCTTGTATTTGCCATGCAGTAATCGGGCAAGATGCCGTGATCTTAGGTTTTTTGATATTTAGTCTTAAGCTGGCTCTTTTACTCTCCTCCTTCACCCTCATCAAGAAGCTCTTTGTAAGAAATACTGATTCATTGATTTAGATTTAAGTAATTGCACTGTTTATTCCCAAAGCCTTGTGTATAGTTGCTAGGTCTTGTATTAAGTAATTCTATGTAACATTTTAAAAAGCTTCTCACGAGTTTGATAGTAAATGAATATTTATTTGTATTGGTTTCCTTTAAATGAATCATAAATTTTTCTTTCGTTTGAATAGCAAACATTTGAGGATTTTAGTCATCTTTGTAGAAGATAAAACAATTTACAATATATATTATATATAATTATTATGGTAAAATACTATCCATTCATTCATTTTCATATACATTAATTCATTAGTAAATATTTATAAAGTATCTACTAAATACATGATTTCATGTAAAAAATCATGGTAAAAACAGTAATAGCCTCAACAATGATCATATGGCCTATGAGCAGATGAGTTTACAGTTTAGTAGAGGATGTAAGAAAAATACTTAGGTATAAAACAGAACATAGTAGTCATAAAAGGTATAATGCTATGTTTATGAGTTCAAAGATCTGGTTTTATTCACCTCTGTCTCCTCAGTCATAGCACAAAATCTAATTATTTTTATTAAAACAGTGACTTTCTTTCTTGTTTTAAATTATTTTTGATGGTTTAAAGACAGTTATATTTTAAAACAACTGTTATATAACTTACTAAGGTACAGTTATTCAACATTTTAGAGGCAAAATAGAGACTTATGGATTTCATACCCTTTCTATGGCTGATGAGGTCTTTTCTAGTATCATCCTATTAGTCATTAGAGCAATTAAGCTTATGTTATATTTAATATAGCACATTTCTTCCATGCATAAATGGAAAGGATTGTAATCTAGGGCTTCAATCTATGCCTGTGTGTGAAGGTTGATCACAAGCAGCTCAATATTGTGCTTTCCTATTGGAGTCTTGTCATAAATAAATGGATAGTTTCTTCTTTAGTGGACATGGTCTTTTATTACTGCTTTGACTTTATTTTAATCAGACAAGGTTTATTTTCCTTAGGATCCAAGTATCTATTTATAATTATTTTCCCTCTCTATTTAATAGATTTATGGAAAATATCACCACTCTTTCACCTTTTGGCCTTGAAAAATTAGAAACTTTCCTTTCCTCTTTGGAAAGGAAATCTTCCACATTAACATCTAACAAATTATCCCATAGTAGATATTTCATCCCCTCAATCTTGTCATGAGAGAAACTGCAGTTGTTTACATGAAATTATCCATACAGAGATTATAACAAATGCATGGAATGCTTTGGCATTTTTTTAAATAGAGAATTGTGGTATTGGGTTCACAATGTCATAGTCCTTGTGCTTTCTAATGAAGGCTTGAATCAAACACCACAGCAGTGTGGGTATGAAGGACTTAATATTTAAAAAAAAAATACTAAATATTCCTGTTAACGAATCTAAATCTGTCCCATCCCAAACTTAAAGAAACATAAAATTGTTCTTTAAGTATTACAAATTTGTTCAGACCCTAAGTTGGTGTTGACTTTGTGAGACCCAGTGAACTGCAGCACAGGCTTTCTGGCCCTTCACTATCTCCCAGAGTTTGCTCAAACTCATTTCAATTGAGTCAGTGGTGCTATCCAACCATCTTATCCTCTGTCACCCCATTCTTTTCCTGCTCTCAATCTTTCCCGGCATTAGGATCTTTTCCAATGAGTCAGCTCTTCGCATTAGGTGGCCAAAGTATTGGAGCTTCAGCTTCAGCATCAGTCCTTCTAACTAATACTCAGGGTTTATTTCAATAGCATCTTCATATATTTAATAGATGTGATAATGATTATAGGAAAGAAATCATATAGACCTTGGAGTGTTGCTCTAAATATTATGGCAAATCTGTTTTGGTCATGAAAGGTATTTTATAGAAACATAGTCATTTCTATCTTCACTCCATAAATAGAATTTTAGTTTTTTTTTTCTTTCATGTTTTTGCTTTTCTTTATTTATACTTTTCTTTTCATTCTTTCTCAATGAGAAATTCTCTAATGCATAGCAAGAAATACTCCAAAATGAATAGAGAAACAAGGTCAGATTTAAAAAGTGTTAATGGAGGAGATGAAATTTTCCTATCTTCAGAAGTTAGAGTCACATTTGTAAAATAAGAAGGCACCTACAGTAAATATTGAAAAACATTAAAAGTCAGTGTGAATTAAAATACAAGTGCTAAAATACACAACTAATGTAAGGGCTAGATAAGGAAGTAAAAACATGAAATGAACAAATTAGTCATCTGGAAAATTGAATCAAAGTATTTTCCCAACCAGAATTTGTTTTTTTGTGTGGTAATTTTCATACATTAACTTAAATTAGTCCCCAAAGTAGAATCCATATAAGAGATAGTCTTCAGTCAAATGTAATTGATAAGCAAAATAACTGCAAAAATATGAAAACAATTTCAAAAAATGTAATCTTCTGAAATATTCTTGAATTAAGAAAAAGATAAAATTGAAGTTGCAGAATATTTTAAATGAAAATGTGTTTAAATGAAGCAAATTAAAACCCATAGTGTTAGTAAGATCTGAGTTCAAGAGAAAATTATCTTTCAGAATGCTCATTATATAAGAAAGACTAAAAATAAGTAAACTAAGCACTCAACAACAAGAGTAAAAAGCTAGAAAGAGAAGAATGAATGAACGGAATGAAGGTACTGGATATGCTTTTAGAAACCAACAGCTTTCTTTTTCTTATGAAAGAAAACATTATGATTAAAAAATTTAAAAAGAGAGCCTTTCCAATATCTATATAAACCATAATCTTCAAGAGCTATAGGAATAAAAATATAATTTCTTTACTGCTATTTATAATTAAAGACCAGAATAAATGTAAATGAACATCAAGGTAAAATGAATCGATACAGTGAAGTTGTGGTGATGATGTGATACACCATCTAGATTCTTCTCTGATGAGAGAATTGTTCCCATAACTGTTAAGAGTGCTATTGACAGACAGTATTCAGCTGTCCTCCCCTTAATAAATTGTCTCAGCTAACTAGCGCCACCTTGCCAAGGGTCATAGCCCTTCCCTGGTCTTTCATTCCTAATGATTGATCAGTAAAAGAATTGGGCTATTTTTGCCAAATTTGGAAATCTCATTCTAATTCCAGAGCTCCCAATTAGGTTGATTGAGGCTGCTGCTGGACCTACAGTGTCTTGGCTCCTCCTTCTGACCATTACTAATTACTTTTTTCTCTTTTGAGAATATTGTGTGTGCTATCTTGGTGTCCAAGTCTCTTTCCCTGTGAACCTAGCCTGTGACAGTTACAGTTATTCCTTCTTCCCCAATTAATTTAACAAATTTGACTTCCTCAATTTAATCTATGAGATGAAGCAAGTGCAATCAAATTCCAAAAGGATTGGTTTATCTGTGTATGTGAAGCAGTGGTTAAATGCTAGTTCTAAGGTTTAAAGTTTGTTTAGAAGATTTGTATATCTGACTTTGTTATTATTATTATAGTGCTACATTAAATTTACTGGTGTGGAGGTAAGGAGTAGCACTTTGAAACAAATGTAAAAAAATCTTAAAGATGACTGTAGTTGGACATAGAGGACAAATTTATAGTTGCCACAGTGGAAAGATAGCTAGGGAGTTTGGGATGGTCATGTGCACACTGCTATACTTAAAATGGGTAACCAACAAGGACCTACTGTATGGATCAGGGAAATCTGCTCAGTGCTATGTGGTTGCCTGGATAGGAATGGAGTTTAGGGGAGAATGGATACATGTATATGTATGGCTGAGTGCTGCTATAAATTGAATACTTAATATCAGTTGAATGGGCAACTTATATTGAGGCTTAGACATCTTACTTACTTGTTCAAAGGGCATTTCTGTAGTAGGTCTGGATACCCTATAGCAGAATCTGCAAAACAACCTCATGTTTGGCCAGTAAAAACTGGATTTTAAGTCTGTTTTATCCAAGCCCAGACATCCTAACTTACCCAGGAGCTTCTTGAAGAGATTGCCCTATGGACCACAGTTACTTTTGACAAGGCATTCCAAATACTGACTGTCAGAGCATTTGGCATTCATCTAACAATTGCTGAAGGCTGCTTTTGGGGAAATTTGAGATTCTAGTACAGCTTGATGCTAATATGTGAGTTTTGGTAACCTTTATCCAGGTAGTGATCACCTTACAGTCATAAAAATTGAGGTGTCCAGAGATAGAGGCATTCTTATAGAAATGGCACATTAGCTTTTGTTTATTTTCTACAATAGCATGCCCATCATGTTGTGGCATGCATAATACAAGTTATGCAATTGTTTGACATATCTTTATATTCATTATTATGCTCTTTGTATCTCTGTTTATATTAACATATTCGTAAAGTAATGCTCAAAATTCTCCAAGCCAGGCTTTGGCAATATGTGAACCATGAATTTCCTGATGTTCAAGCTGGTTTTAGAAAAGGCAGAGGAACCAGAGATCAAATTGCCAACATCTGCTGGATCATCGAAAAAGCAAAAGAGTTCCAGAAAAACATCTATTCCTGCTTTATTGACTATGCCAAAGCCTTTGACTGTGTGGATCACAATAAACTGTGGAAAATTCTGAACGAAATGGGAATACCAGACTACTTTACTTGCCTCTTGAGAAATCTGTATGCAGGTTAGGAAGCAACAGTTCGAACTGGACATGGAACAACAGACTGGTTCCAAATAGGAAAAGGAGTACATCAAGGCTGTATATTGTCACCCTGCTTATTTAACTTCTATGCAGAGTACATCATGAGAAACGCTGGACTGGAAGAAACACGAGCTGGAATCAAGATTGCCGGGAGAAATATCAATAACTTCAGATATGCAGATGACACCACCCTTATGGCAGAAAGTGAAGAGGAACTAAAAAGCCTCTTGATGAAAGTGAAAGAGGAGACTGAAAAAGTTGGCTTAAAGCTCAACATTCAGAAAATGAAGATCATGGCATCAGGTCCCATCACTTCATGGGAAACAGATGGGGAAACAGTGGAAACAGTGTCAGGCTTTATTTTTTTGGGCTCTGCAGCCCTGAAATTAAAAGACGCTTACTCCTTGGAAGGAAAGTTATGACCAACCTAGATAGCATATTCAAAAGCAGAGACATTACTTTGCCAACAAACGTCCGTCTAGTCAAGGCTATGGTTTTTCCATATATGGTTTTTCATGTATGGATGTGAGAGTTGGACTGTGAAGAAAGCTGCACGCCAAAGAATTGATGCTTTTGAACTGTGGTGTTGGAGAAGACTCTTGAGAGTCCCTTGGACTGCAAGGAGATCCAACCAGTCCATTCTGAAGGAGATCAGCCCTGGGATTTCTTTGGAAGGACTGATGCTAAAGCTGAAACTCCAGTACTTTTGCCAACTCATGCGAAGAGTTGACTCATTGGAAAAGACTCTGATGCTGGGAGGGATTGGGGGCAGGAGGAGAAGGGGACGATAAAGGATGAGATGGCTGGATGGCATCACTGACTTGATGGACGTGAGTCTGAGTGAACTCCGGGATTTGGTGATGGACAGGGAGGCCTGATGTGCTGCGATTCATGGGGTGACAAATAGTCGGACACAACTGAGCTACTGAACTGAACTGAACTGAACTGAAAACCCAAGAATCAACTAAATTCTAGAATATAGTCTTTTAAAAAAATTTATAGGACTATAATAGATTTACAGTATTGTGTTAGTTTCAGGTGTACAGCAAAGTGAATCAGTTATACACGTACATATATCCACTCTTTTTAAGATTCTTTTCCCATATAGGTCATTACAGAGTATTGACTAGAGTTCCTTGTGCTATACAGTAGGTCTTTATTAATCATCTATATTTTATATGTATTCTATTATTATAATCATATATAATCATCTATTATTTTATATTAAAATATAAATAATCTCATTTATATTTTATATAAAGTAGTATGTATATGTCAATCCCAATCTCTCAGTTTATCCCTTCCCCACTCCACATCCCCTGGTAACCATGTTTGTTTTATTTTATAAAGTAACTGCCTACCACACACATTCAACTATTCCATAATATTTTTGTCAAGGAATTGCCTAAGAGTATTAAATTAGCATTTCATGTGAAGGCTGCTACCTGACTGTCATTATTCTTTGACATGTCCTGGCCCAATTTGAAGCCTGTGATTAACATCTAGATGGTTTCTGCTCCTTTGCCATTAGTTTCTCCTTTGGCCTTCTTATTCTTATCTAGCCAGTTTCTTTAAAACAGCACAACAATGTATAGTCTTTCTCTTTCTTAGTATAAATTATTAATTCACTAAAAGAGTGAATAATTATTTTATGTGTGTACTATATGTGAGGCTAGTAACATTCTAATATTTTTTTAGAGTATTAGCTAATGTGTTTATTTAGTTTTAACTGATTTCTGAGAATATACTAAGACCTTTAGCTACATTACATTTTAATCTTCATAAAACCCTATAAAGTATGCTTTAGCCCTGTTTGCATATCATGAAACTAATGTGTGCGTGCGTGCTAAGTAACTTCAGCCATATCTGACTCTGTGTGACTCTACGGACCATAGCCTGCCAGGCTCCTCTGAACATGAGGACTCTCCAGGCAAGAATACTGGAGTGCCATGCACTCTCCAGGGGATCTTCCTTACCCAGGGATTGAACCTGCATCTCTTATGTCTCCTGCATGGGCAGGTGGGTTCTTTACGACTAGAGCCACCTGGGAAGCCTCATGAAACTAATGACCAGAGCTTAAATAATTTTGTCAAAGTTGCATTTTGAAACATTAGAGTTTAGAGTTTTCACTTAGACCTTTCTTATAACAAGAACCAAAACACCATCTCCTGAAACTCACCACTAGTGCTACCTCCTTTATAGTGTGGCAGTTATGACCATAGTCCATCCCAGGGGGCACACTCTGATGGAAAACGCAAGTTGGCTTTGGGTCATCTAAGCCTAACTTCTCTTTCCTTGAGTGAATTCAGGTAGCCACGCTTCTGTTCACTTTGACTTCATTTAGCTCCTCACATTTTAAGGACAGATTTTAAGACTCTGAAATCTTGAGGAAATAACTACTCATTCTAAAATTATATTTTCCTTAATAGCTAGAGTTACTTTATGGGCTTCCCAGGTGGTGCAATGGTAAAGAATCCACCTGCCAGTGCAGGAGACAGGAGTTCAATCCCAGAGTCAGGAAGATCCCCTGGAGAAGAAAATGAAAACCCACTCCAGTATTCTTGCTTGGGAAATTCCAGGTCACAAGAAGCCTGGAGGGCTCCAATCCATGAAGTTACAAAACAGTGGCACGCTGCTTAACAACTAAAACAGCAACAAGAGTTACTTTATCTTTTTATTTTTGTACTTTTCCTATGTGAAAAGTATAATTCTCGAATTATGCTACGGAGCCCAGGCTCCAAAACAAGACAAACCATCACAATAAGAAGCTCCTGCTCCCTGCAACTAGAGAAGACCTACCTGCATCAATGAAGACCCAGCACAATCACAAATAAGTAAATTAATTAAATAGAATATTCAAAAAAAAGAATGAAAACTATTTTATTACATTTGAAAATACTCTTTATTTGCCTTAGTTATTACTTTGAATTTTGATTTTATTTTTAAAGTTGATAAACCTGAAGTTTATGTATCTGTTTATTTATTTTAGTGATGGCACAAGGCTTGAGGGATCTCAGTTCCCTGACCAGAAATGAACCTGTGCCTCTTCCAGTGGACACAGAGAGTCCCAACCACTGGACTTCCAGGGAATTCCCTGAAGTATATTTAAATAAGAGATTTTCTAGTTCTGGCTATGTTAAACTGTGGCCACTTGTTCTCTCATAACAATGAATCTTTTACCTCTTGCTAAATAAAGTGGGGAAAATGTATTGTCCTGTATCTTATCTTGTTTGATATGCTTTTAAATTACACTTTTACTGGTGACCTTGCACTTAAGTGAGTGTTTTATTCCCTTTTTCTTTTTCATCTGTCACAAGGAAAATGAAACTTTTAAAATGAATTATATAATTGTTGCATTTATATTAAGGATTGCATCAAAGAAGAGGAATTAGCACAATTGGACGCCCTATCTAGTATGTGAGATTGATTGGTGTCAGGTTTTCCAATGTTAAGAACTTGATGAATAAGAAGAATTCAACAAAGATTTGTTGACTGAATAAATAAAATTAGTTTTCCTCTGGATGGACTCAATGTCTTGGAAAAGATGAATTGCCAGACAGGCAGAGACCAGATCACTTGAGATTTTGTTGTCTGTGTCCTCACTTCTCTATCCTCTGTGCTAAAATGTGGTCAAATGGATCTTCCTCTTTGTATTCACAGCCTTTTCACAAGCTGTAATAGTTGTATTTGTTGTTTTGCTTGTTTTGTGTCTGTCCTCCCTAGTGGGATGTGGTCTCCAGAAGAGCCAAGAGCCAGAGCCATGTATACCCTGTTCAAATTTTTAGCCCAGGGAACATGAAGAGGAAGCAGTTAGTTAAAAATGTGTTGATAGAATGAATTAGCTTCTGCTTGAGTTCATTTTGAGGAAAGTGATTCAACACTGGAAAAATGTGTTTCTTGTCTGGTACACATATCTGGTCTGTGCACCAAACTTGCTATAAACTGACATTGGCCTTCAACTTTGCAGTGTGTTTTCTATGGCAATTGCCCTCCACAAAACCAGAATATCTGTTTACTAGACTAGTTATTTAACTAAGTATTACTTTGCATTCAAATCTGGATTCTTATTATACTCTCCTGGCTACTTAAGAATTCCTGAATGGAAGGACCCTACATTTTTCATCCTTTTTGGAATTTTGGCAGGAGACTATACATTAAAGTGACCTAGTCTTATTCTCATTGAGAGAAAGAAAATTATCTCCTACAGTTGCCAAGGATAATGTAATAGAGAGACACAATCTCGATTAACTGGGGTTTCTCTAAAGATGGGAAATTGCTTCTGCTAACTGTGATGGCTGTTAGTTGAGTAGAGTACCCAGCAGGAAAAGCAAGACTGATAATATGGTTCAAAGTGAAGTTCTTATATTTCCAAATAACAGTGCTTCATAATCTTCTACAGGACATATCAGGTGGCTCTTTAGATATTTGAGCCATAGAAACATGCAACAGGGCTGGCACTGCTCTTTACCCTGTCGTTGACTAGCTGTAACTCAGCAGAGTCTCTCAGGCTCTGCCCTTGTCCACTTTTTCTCAGCCTCTGCACCTTTCCACTTTCAGCATCAGTGCCAGAGTTGAACTCACTGGGTTTTTGTTACCCTTTGTTCTGGACTTCCCTGGTGGCTCAGACAGTGAATACTCTGTCTGCAATATAGGAGATGTGGGTTTGATCCCTGGATCATGAAGATCCCCTGGAGAAAGAAATGGTAACCCATTCCAGTATTCTAGCCTGGAGAATCCAATGGACAGAGGAGCCTGGCAGGCTATGGTCCATGGGGTGGCAAAGAATCAGACACAACTGAGTTACTAACACACACACACCCCATTTGGTCTGCACTTCCCTGGTGGTTCAGATGGTAAAGAATCTGCTTGCAGTGCAGGAGAGTAGGATTTGATCCCTGGGCTGGGAAGATTTCCTGGAGAAAGGAATGGCTACCCTCTCCAGTATTCTTGCCTGGAGAATTTCATGGACAGAGGAACTTGGTGAGGTATAGTCCATGGGGTCACAAAGAGTAACACTCTTCTTCCCTTCTAACCTTGTCCTACCTAGTATTGTTTATCTTTTGGGCTTCCTGCCTCTGGTGTTTCCTTGTGTTAACCATCTCCCACTTTAGGTGCTTTTAGAAGGATAACATCGTCTCCAGTAGCTTAAAAAAGTAAATAAAAATTCCTGAATCTGGCAAATAGACCTCCTCCCAGTCTGGTGATCTTTACCTTTCTCCAGTGCATTGCCCTCTGTCATACCCTTGTCTTCTTCCCTGTATACATTATGCCATTATAACTTTTTTACCCATTAACAAATGGTCATTTTCTTAAACTGTGCCTTTTGCTGTGGTATTTTTCTTTTTAGATTCAGTTCCCCTCTCTACCTGGCAGACTGCCTTTGAGTGTCATCTTAAGTGCCATTATCTACTGTGAGGCTTCTTTGACTCACACAGAGGTGGATGATTTGAAGCACTAAATGTACACCTCTGTCAGAGTAAGCATCATTTATACTGTAACTAATCTGTTTATATCCCAGTCTTTACCATTAGTCTCTGGAGGAGGGCATGGCAACCCACTCCAGTATTCTCACCTGGAGAATCCCATGGACAGTGAAGCCTGGCAGGCTATGGTCCATAAGGTCACAAAGAGTCGGGCACGACTGAAGCGACTTAGCACATACACATGCATGAACCACTAGTCTGAGAACTCATTAGTACATTTTCACTTATAACTACTTTGTAAACGGATATATTTGCTGATCTTCATCAAACCCTTGTTGAATGAACAAATTGTCTTCCAAGGCCGGTCCTTCAATAACAACAAAAGAGAAAATATAATTTCCTAGCTTTGTTGGGATACTTCATCTAGAAACAATAATCTAGGGTGTTCAATCCAAATTAAATAGTAAATTATTGAAACAAAAATATACATCAAGCTTAGGGAGAGTACAGTCCTAGAAGCAGAAAAGGCTTGTAACAATTATGTACTGGTTTTGGAGTTTTATAACATTAGGTAGAAATATAGATAGAATAACACTTTTAAGACTTTAGTGAATATCCTTGCAAAGAAGTACTAATTTACCAGGGCTTTAATTTCCACAGAAGTCACTGCTACTAATAGTTTCTTCAGCAACTGAGGTCTGAGAAAATCTAAGTGCATAGATTTAGAGTGAATGTGGATGAATTGGTTGCCCAAGGGAGATTATATAGATGAGTAAAATTCAGAGAGCTTAATCAGAAACCTGAGTACTAACAATATTTTTGAAATAGTCAGAAGAAAGGCATTTGCTAAATAAGTATATCTCATATCTTCTAGAATGGATTGATGGATCGAATGCCCCCATCTAGCTATTCGTTTACTTTTTAAAAAAGCATTTATCTCTTACTGTTTATCTCATTGTGCTTGGAATGTTCTTATGAAGCATACTTGTTCATGACATGCTAGCATCACATTTAAATTAAGGTACTACCATGATCATTATTTGAAACATGCCTTGACCTAAATGCTTCCCTAGCAGCTCAGATGGTAAAAATCTGCCTGCAATGCAGGAAACTCAGGTTCCATCCCTGGGTTGGGAAGATACCCTGGAGAAGGGAATGGCTACACTCTTCAATATTCTTGCCTGGAGAATTCCATGGACAGAAGAGCCTGGTGGGCTACAGTCCTTAGGGTTGCAAAGAGTGGAACATGACTGAGCGATTAACACTTTCACTGAGAACTAGCACGTGCTGACTACTTTGTCTCACTTGAGCTATGCTATTGATGTAAGCCATTTCTTGACCAAGTTTAAAGCAAAGCAACTAAGTGACTTAGAATTCCCAGGTTCCAGTTCCCATGTATAGAATTATTGGCATATTATGCCCTTGGAATGTTTCTGGAAAGCCCATAGATCCTCAAATTCCAATACTAAGCTCTATTACTCCAGGGTACTAAGTTGTGCTTTAAGACATGTATTTCCTGGAATAAATATTCTCATTTACATATGATTTGTTATTCCAGAGCATTTAAAGTATAAGATAAGTATTAATTAATTCTAAATTGAGGATTAGAAAAATCTTAAAATATTTATTTACATGTAGTGATTACATTCAATTAATGAAATTCTAGAATGTGAGCTCTAAGAAGGTATTGATTTAGTTGTGCATATTTATTTGGATATGTCAGAATCCAAAATTAAATTTAATTATATTATAATAATAGTTCAGTTCAGTTCGGTCCCTCAGTCGTGTCTGACACTTTGCGACCCCATGAACCACAGTACGCTAGGCCTCCCTGTCCATCACTAACTCCTGGAGTCCACCCAAACCCATGTCCATTGAGTCGGTGATGCCATCCAAGCATCTCATCCTCTGTCATCCCCTTCTCCTCCAGCCCTCAATCTTTCCCAGCATCAGAGTCTTTTCAAATGATTCAGCTCTTCTCATCAGATGGCCAAAGTATTGGAGTTTCACCTTCAACATCAGTCACTCCAATGAACACCCAGGACCAATCTAATTAAGGATGGACTGGTTGGATCTCCTTGCAGTCCAAGGGACTCTCAAGAGTCTTCTCCAACACCACAGTTCAAAAGCATAAATTCTTTGGTGCTTAGCTTTCTTTATAGTCCAACTCTCACATCCATACATGACCACTGGAAAAACCATAGCCTTGACTAGATGGACCTTTGTTGGCAAAGTAATATCTCTGCTTTTTAATATGCTGTGTAGGTTGGTCATAACTTTCCTTCCAAGGAGCAAGAGTCTTTTAATTTCATGGTTGCAATCCCCATCTGCAGTGACTTTGGAGCCCAGAAAAATAAATTCAGCCACTGTGTCCACTGTTTCCCCATCTATTTGCCATGAAGTGATGGGACCAGATGCCATGATAGTTTTCTGAATGTTGAGCTTTAAGCCAACTTCTTCACTCTCTTTTTTTTTTAATATAAATTTATTTATTTTATTTTATTTTTATTTTTTCTTTCTTTATTTTTTTATTTTTCAATATTGTATTGGTTTTGCCATACATCAACATGCATCAGTCACGGGTGTACACATGTTCCCCATCCTGAACCCCCCTCCCACCTCCTTCCCCATACCATCCCTCTGGGTCATCCCAGTGCACCAGCCCCAAGCTTCCTGTATCCTGCATCGAACCTGGACTGGCGATTCGTTTCTTATATGATGTTATACATGTTTTAATGCCATTTTCCCAAATTATCCCACCCTCCCTCTCCCACAGAGTCCAAAGGACTGTTCTATACATCTGTGTCTCTTTTGCTGTCTCGCATACAGGGTTGTCATTACCATCTTTCTAAATTCCATATATATGTGTTAGTAACTGTATTGGTGTTTTTCTTTCTGGCTTACTTCACTCTGTATAATAGGCTCCAGTTTCATCCACCTCATTAGAACTGATTCAAATGTATTCTTTTTAATGGCTGAGTAATACTCCATTGTGTATATGTACCACAGCTTTCTTATCCATTCATCTGCTGATGGGCATCTAGGTTGCTTCCATGTCCTGGCTATTATAAACAGTGCTGCAATGAATATTGGGGTACACGTGTCTCTTCCAATTCTGGTTTCCTCAGTGTGTATGCCCAGCAGTGGGATTGCTGGGTTGTATAGCAGTTCTATTTCCAGTTTTTTAAGGAATCTCCACACTGTTCTCCATAGTGGCTGTACTAGTTTGCATTCCCACCAAGAGTGTAAGAGGGTTCCCTTTTCTCCACACCCTCTCCAGAATTTATTGCGTGTAGACTTTTGGATAGCAGCCATTCTGACTGGCCTGAAAGGGTACCTCATTGTGGTTTTGATTTGCATTTCTCTGATAAATTTTAATTGGAGGTTAATTACTTTACAATATTGTATTGGTTTTGCCATACATCAACATGAATCCACCACTCTTCTTTCACTTTCATCAAGAGGCTCTTTAGTTCTTCTTCACTTTTCATCTGCATATCTGAGGTTATTGATATTTCTCCCAGCAATCTTGATTCCAGCTCGTGTTTCTTTCAGTCCAGCATTTCTCACGATGTACTCTGCATAGAAGTTAAATAAGCAGGGTGACAATGTACAGCCTTGATGTACTCCTTTTCCTATTTGGAACCAGTCTGTTGTTCCATGTCCAGTTCTAACTGTTGCTTCCTGACCTGCATACAGGTTTCTCAAAAGGCAGGTCAGGTGGTCTGGTATTTCCGTCTCTTGCAGAATTTTCTACAGTTTATTGTGATCCACACAGTTAAAGGCTTTGGTATAATCAGTAAAGCAGAAGTAGATGCTTTTCTGGAAATCTCTTGCTTTTTTGATGGTCTAGAGGATGCTGGCAATTTGATCTCTGGTTCCTCTGCCTTTTCTAAAACCAACTTGAACATCTGTAAGTTCACAGTTCATGTATTGCTAAAGCCTGGCTTGGAGAATTTTAAGCATTACTTTACTAGCATGTGATATGAGTGCAACTGTGTGATAGTTAATGGGACATATTCTCATATTTGGAAATGTTTCAGGATCCTAGAAGATTTCAAAATTCCAAATAAGTGATAGCTTTGGATATTTATTTGAAATAGTTTCCATGTCATCAGGAAAATAAATCCATAATGAAGAGTTTGATACAAATCTATACTAAATATAAATAATATTATCTGTATATAGTATCACATGAAAGGAAGCAATATAACACAGATTATTACAACACTATACAGAGAAAGGAATGTTACAACAAAAGCCAATATATTTGTGTCATATAAATAGAAAATACAACCTTGGGGTAACTGTGTAAAAGCAAGTGTTGTCACAGTGAATGATTAATACTGTTTAGTTCTGTAGCATTGTTACTTTTGAGATATCTTGTTACTTTACATGATGCATGGTAGAATCTGCGTTGTAGCAGAAGCACCATAATAGGATGCGACAGAAAATACACGGATAAAATTTATCTACTTATGTATCTCAGATGCTTGCTTTCAGTTTGAATCAGAACTTTGAGTTATGAATAGTGCTGACAGATGTAGGCAAAGAGGACTGCTTGCTTATAGGCTTCTGTAACTTTGGAAAAATATTTCTTAATAAACAATTTTGCACAATTTTTCTTATCTCTTTAAAATTAATGTAATTTAAAGTACTTGCTTTCACATATGTATTCCCTAGTAAATTATATTTCCTTTTATACAAGATGCAGTTTCTGAATATATGTGGTGATATGGTTGGGTTGTTGACACATAGTGGTTCTTTGCAGCCTCATGTTTCTGTAGTGTTAAATGTATGACTTATTAACTCACAAAATCGAACATGGGGGCATCTTGGGATGGCCTGTGGTGCTGTGTCTTTTAAGAATGTCTGAATGTAATTTTAGTGAAATGTGCATTTAATCTGTGGTCTTGTTTTTTTTTAAAGAAAGATATATTTAATGGGATTAAAACACAAGGATTTTGCATTTTATATTAAAATTATTTATTGAAAGAGGAAGAACTTTTATTGTGTAGGATTTTTATTTTAATATAGCAGTTTTAATAACTGAAGTGATAAAGATAATTTTTTGCATTGCTATAAATACCAAAGCTCTTTTTTATTTAGCAGTGTCAGCAAAACATGAAGTAAATCAGTGGTAATGAAATGGAAGCGTTGATGATCTTATCTTAAAATAGGAACAGTGTAGTGATGTAGTAAGGAGTAGCAGTTCCTTTAGTGTAGCCTAGAGATACAATTCTGCTTGGTCACATCCCTACTAATCATAGACTAGGGCTGGTAGGAACAAGATGAATGTGGGAGAACATTTATTTAACTATAGTAAAAGAAAACTCACTACTTCATGAGTTGTCAATTTTTCTTGAGATGTGGAAAAGTCTAAAAATAAAACATAGTATTGAAATATTTCAGATGTGCCTGAGTTAGAGATTGCAAAATTAATTTGGAACCGTAGCTAAAGAAATAATTTAAATTCAAATGTTTGGAAGTCATCAGTTCAGTTCAGTTGTTCAGTCGTGTCTGATTCTTTGTGACCCCATGAATCACAGCATGCTAGGCCTCCCTGTCCATCACCAACTCCCTGTGTTCACTCAAACTCATGTCCATCAAGTCGGTGATGCCATCCAACCATCTCATCCTCTGTCGTCCCCTTCTCCTCCTGCCCTCAATTCCTCCCAGCATCAGGGTCTTTTCCAGTGAGTCAACTTTTTGCATGAGGTGGCCAAAGTACTGGAGTTTCAGCTTCAGCATCTGTCCTTCCAATGAACACCTAGGACTGATCTCCTTTAGGCTGGACTGGTTGGAAGTCCTTGAAGTCCAAGGGACTCGCAAGAGTCTTCTCCAACACCACAGTTCAAAAGCATCAATTCTTTGGCACTCAGGTTTCTTCACAGTCCAACTCTCACATCCATATGTGACCACTGGAAAAACCATAGTTTGACTAGACGGACCTTTGTTGGCAAAGTAATATCTCTGCCTTTTAATATGCTATCCAGGTTGTTCACAACTTTCCTTCCAAGGAGTAAGCGTCTTTTAATTTCATGGCTGCAGTCACCATCTGCAGTGATTTTGGAGCCCAGAAAAATAAAGTCTGACACTGTTTCCACTGTTTCCCAATCTGATTCCCATGAAGTGATAGGACTAGATGCCATGATCTTTGTTTCCTGAATGTTGAGGATTAAGCTAACTTTTTTACTCTCCTCTTTCACTTCCATCAAGAGACTTTTTAGTTTCTCTTCACTTTCTGCCATAAAGGTGGTGTCATCTGGTCTATCTAAATCCTGTTGTACTAATACAAATTAAATAAAATGTTTGTGTGTGCCTGTGTGTGTGTTTTGTGGAGACAAAAGATTTAACAATAGAAATAAAAGATGACGTATTTCCTATTGAGAGAAGGAATAAATGATACGTCTCACTTCACCTCTCTTCCCTAACCTATAGCTGTTAAAATTTAGTGAGGAATCTCAGTATTCCATGTTTCATCTATTATGAGACAGGCATGCATTGATGTCCTTAAATTCTACATCAACTAAGCTTTCCTAGCTGTGCTTTCATAAAATCTGATGGATAATATTACCTGCTAATTTATCATTTCAGTAGGAAAATTTAAAAATAATCTCTCCTAGGTTTTGTGACAGATTATCACTTTATTTATATAGATAAGAAGGCCAGGTTTGTAACAGTTTACTGAATTGTAAAAGTAAATAAATTATAGTGATTTATTGAGGATATTTCCTCACACATTCATTAATTCTGCATTTTGTTGTTGTTATTCTGCTTTAGGTCCTTGGTCTCTGAGGTAGTTAGATAACAGTCACTTTAGATTAAAGCTAATCAGATTGACCTCGATTTCCTGGTGACCCCAAGTAATAAGAGAAACCCAGACCCAGTATATTGTCACCCTGCTTATTTAACTTATATGCATAGTATATCATGTGAAATGCCAGCCTGATTGAAGCACAAGCTGGAATCAAAGTTGCCAGGAGATATATCAATAACCTCAAATATGCAGATGATACCACCCTTATGGCAGAAAGTGAAGATGAACTAAAGCGTCTTTTGATGAAAGTGAAAGAGTAGGGTGAAAAAGCTGGTTTTAAAGCCAACATTCAAAAAACAAAGATCATAGCCTCCGGTCCCATCACTTCATGGCAAATAGATGGGGAAACAATGAGAGACTTTATTTTCTTGGGCTCCAAAATGACTGTAGATGGTAACTGCAGCCATGAAATTAAAAGACACTTGCTCCTTGGAAGAAAAGCTATGACCAACCTAAATAACATATTAAAAAGTAGAGACATTGCCAACAAAGGTCCATCGAGTCAAAGCTATGGTTTTTTCCAGTAGTCATGTATGGATGTGAGAGTTGGACTGTGAAGAAAGCTGCGTGCTGAAGAATTGATGCTTTTGAACTGTGGTGTTGGAGAAGACTCTTGAGAGTCCCTTGTAAGATAGTGTAAATAGAATGGACAAATATATTATAAAAAAGTTAGAGAAAATTTGCCAAACAAAATAAACAAGCATATTTAACTTAGAAAAACCAATGAGTTTAAGCTTAATTCTTCCTAAAGATTTACTTTAAAAAAAGGAAACTAAGAATGGTCTTCTTTCTAAAAATGAATGCATGCATCCTGTAGATGAATTCTAATTTTGCAAAGCTCTGCTATCTCAGTTACTCTGGGTTCAAAGCCATGTTTTGGTTCTCCTTGAAGAATATACTACTTTGGGATTTATCCCAGCTAATAATCGCAAGACCCTGTGGCAAAAACTCAACATAGATGCTTAGATGAATGCTGCTCGTATGATATCTGCAGAATCTCACTAACCCTGGTTTCAGTTCAGTTTAGTTCAGTCACTCCGTCGTGTCCGACTCTTTGCGACCCCATGAATCGCAGCACACCAGGCCTCCCTGGCCATTACCGACTCCCAGAGTTCACTCAGACTCACGTCCATCGAGTCAGTGATGCCATCCAGCCATCTCATCCTCTGTCGTCCCCTTCTCTTCCTGCCCCCAATCCCTCCCAGCATCAGAGTCTTTTCCAATGAGTCAACTCTTCACATGAAGTGGCCAAAATACTGGAGTTTCAGCTTTAGTATCATTCCTTCCAAAGAAATCCCAGGGCTGATCTCCTTCAGAATGGACTGGTTGGATCTCCTTGCTGTCCAAGGGACTCTCAGGAGTCTTCTTCAACACAACAGTTCAAAAGCATCAATTCTTTGGCGCTCAGCCTTCTTCACAGTCCAACTCTCACATCCATATGTGACCACTGGAAAAACCATAGCCTTGACTAGAAGGACGTTTGATGGCAAAGTAATGTCTCTGCTTTTGAATATGCTATCTAGGTTGGTCATAACTTTCCTTCCAAGGAGTAAGCGTCTTTTAATTTCATGGCTGCAGTCACCATCTGAAGTGATTTTGGAGCCCCCCAAAATAAAGTCTGACACTATGTCCACTGTTTCCCCATCTATTTCCCATGAAGTGATGGGACCAGATGCCATGATCTTCGTTTTCTGAATGTTGAGCTTTAAGCCAACTTTTTCACTCTCCTCTTTCACTTTCAAAAAGAGGCTTTTTAGTTCCTCTTCAGTTTCTGCCATAAGGATGGTGTCATCTGCATAACTGAGGTTATTGATATTTCTTCCAACAATCTTGATTCCAGCTTGTGCTTCTTTCAGCCTAGCATTTCTCATGATGTACTCTGCATATAAGTTAAATAAGCAGTTAAATTAGCTACTAATAAATGAATATTGGGTAGTTTAATAGACAGTGGCTGAAAGCAAGTAGAGGAGATATCCTCAACAGATGTCAGGAATGATAAATGCTAAAAACCTGGAAATGTTGTTGTTGATGGCCTGAGATAGTGTTCCAGCACAGTTAGTCCCAGAAACTGACAGCCAGATATCAAAGTGAGAAAGATCACTTTTAGATTTTTATGTAACTAGGGGAAAAAAGCCTTTGCACAGAAACTACAGTCATATATAAGGGGTATGCTATGAGAAAGTCATTTTCAAAATCTGCAGGGATTTGCAATTTTTTTTTGGGGGGGGGGATTTGCAATTTTATGATAACTCTTAATGCACTTTTGTGATAGAGTTTATATACTAGAGATGACCCTAGCTGAACATTGTACTGAGATAAAAGTTCATAAATTAGTTAACATTTTCAGTTTAACTTCTTTGTCTCACTAAATCTCCTTTTTTGATGAGCCTATTCTTTCTATAGTTTCATAGCCTAGGAAATGCCTAGCAGAGTAATCAATATGTGATAAGCTCATATTGATAAAGTGTCATGTTTAAAAACGCTCTGATATACATTTATATGCTTTTCTCTTCTAATAGTCTCATAGTGAAAACAAAACATATTATCATGTATTACAGGGGGAAAAATACTGAAGCTCACCGATTTTAAATGGTTTGATTGAGGTCAACAGTTCCTAAGTAATATAACTAGTACTTAAGTTCCATTTTCTTCTTTTTAAACTTAAATCTTCAATAATCATAAAACCCTGATTTCCCTCATTTCAGTGTGTGTGCTAACTTATATTCAGAAACCATAAATGGTTTCCTCTGTGTGACAAAACTAAGAAAGAAATGAAGGAGAATGCAAACCTATGGCTACCTAAAAGTCTGTTTTATTATTATGGGGTTGGGAGAAAGCCTGTGGTGTGTGTGTGTGTGTGTGTGTGTGTGTGTGTGTGTGTGTGTGTGTATGTGTGTGTACACGTTTGTGCACTCAGTCACTAAGTGGTGTCTGACTGTTTGTGACCCCATGGGTGGTAGCCCACCAGGCTCCTCTGTCCATGGGATAGTCCTAGCAAGAATACTGCAGTGGGTAGCCATTTTCTCCTCCAGGGAATCTTCCTGATCTAGTTATTAAACCACTGTCTCCTGCATTGGCAGAAAGATTTTTTACCATTAAACCATTTGGAAGCCCCTGGGAGAAAGGCTCTGCTGCTGCTGCTGCTGCTGCTGCTGCTAAGTCGCTTCAGTCGTGTCCTACTCTGTGCAACCCCGTAGATGGCAGCCCACCAGGCTCCCCCGTCCCTGGGATTCTCCAGGCAAGAACACTGGAGTGGGTTGCCATTTCCTTCTCCAATGCATGAAAGTGAAAAGTGAAGGGGAAGTTGCTCAGTCATGTCCGACTCCTAGCGACCCCATGGACTGCAGCCTACCAGGCTCCTCCATCCATGGGATTTTCCAGGCAAGAGTACTGTAGTGGGGTGCCATTGCTTTCTCCGGGGAGAAAGGCTCTACTGAATGTCAAAGGTGTATCATTCTACTAACACTTTAAATGGGAATTGAGTTTGTCTCTGGAGAAACTGTTTAAAGAGATTTCTGGCTTGCTGCTGCTGCTACTGGTAAGTCGCTTCAGTTGTGTCCGACTCTGTGCAACCCCATAGATGGCAGCCCATCAGACTCCCTGTCCCTGGGATTCTCCAGGCAAGAACACTGGAGTGGGCTGCCATTTCCTTCTCCAGCGCATGAAAGTGAAAAGTGAAAGTGAAGTCATTCAGTCATCTCCCACTCTTCACAACCCCATGGACTTAAGCCTACCAGGCTCCTCCGTCCATGGGATTTCCCAGGCCAGAGTACTGGAGTGGGGTGCCATTGCCTTCTCCAATTCTGGCTTAATTTGCATCAATTTCTTTGGAAATTAAAAACAGGTAATCATAGAAGGGGAATATTTTAGGGAAGGGGTTGAAGGAAATTAAGTGTGAGGCAGTCTTGACAGCATGAGAAGAAATGCTCTTTCCATAAACATAGCAAAAAATAACAAATCAGAGTGTATTCACTGGGCTAAGAAATAAACTAACTTCTGACATGTAAGAAAAAAGTTACATCTTTCTCCTGGATAGGTGTCCAGCCCTCTTTGTAAAAAGGGTATAGCAATATGAAACTTCTTGTACTAATTGGAAAGGTTGACTTGGTTTTAGTTATATTTAACTTTTCACATGTTGACTCCCTATAGTTTAAATAAGGCTAAGATTAGAGGTTTAATTTTTTACAACGCCTAAAATAATCTTGTAATAGTTGGGGTAATCTAGTTACATATATATATATATATATATATATATATATATATATATTTATAAACATATATATATATATATATGTTTATAAAGTTAATTCCACTTGACTGGTGGGTACCACAGGCTGTTTTCTCTGTTCTCTAGTAGTGTCACTCTTCTGGCAAACTTCCAGAAAGTTGCTTTTGGGCCCAGAGGGTAAACTAGAACTGTTTGGAGATGCCTGAATTTTCTTATATATTTGGTTCTCTCTTAAAACAGCAAGTCCCTATAACAACTATAGATAAGTAGTCTAGTGTACTTCCCAGGTGGCTCAGTAAAGAATCTACCCGCCAGTGCAGGAGATGCAAGAGGTGCTGGTTCAATTCCTAGATCAGGAAGATTCCCTGGAAGAGGAAATGGCAACCCACTCCAGTATTCTTGCCTGGAAAATCCTATGGACAGAGAAGCCTGGTAGGCTACAGTCCTTGGAGTCACAAAGAGTCAGACACAACTGAGCAACTAAGCATGCACACAAATCATTTAGTACTAAAGAATAAAATCTAGAACAATTTACAAAACACAGAGTTATGGACCTGTCATTTTTAGCTCTAATGATATGCAGTATTATGAAAGATATCTTAGTTTGTCTCCATCACTTTTCCTTTTGATAAATCTTCCCTTTACTTCTGTACTCCTTCCTGGATTTCCTGCTACCTCTTTGGAATCCTGAAGTCCTGCCTATGCCTAAATATCCTTGATACTTTTTATTCTTTCTCTGTCAGATCTATTACAGTGTTAGAACTGTAATTAACACTCTAAGTATGAAATTCTTATGAAAATACTAACTTTATATTCCTTATCCAAACCTAATTGATGTATTTTTCTTCCATTGTAAACTCACAATTAATAAAAGTACTGGTAAAATAATGTATGCTAAGATTTTATAGATATTCCTAAGCGAAAATGTAAACTGTAAGGCAGTATTACACTTAAGTAGGGTATTGTTGCCAAACCTCAACTTATATTCCAAGCATCTCTTAAGTACACATCTCTTAAGTAACATCTCTTGGGTAATCACCTACTCCACCCTCCCTATAAAGCCAAACCTTCCCCCAGACCCAAGATGTCCATTAGAAAGCCCAGCTACAGGACTACCAGGCATGTAGCCAGTTGGCTATAAGCCTTCAGATTTCAGTGCCAGAATGTCCCAAGATCCTCTCGAGGTTGTTTGGTAAAGTCTACATTAAGATTACCTACAGTTTTTGCCTTCTTTTCCTTAAAGAAATGTGTCATGAGAATAAATTAGATAATTTAGGAGAAGCACTTTGAGATCCTAGGAAGAAAATGCATGCTATTTATTCAGGTTATTGTGGGTTTTAGTATTATTAATAAATGCTACATTGAAGTTGGCCTGAAGCTAAGGTCTGACACTTTAGCTGCATTTGAATATAAAGCTTCTGCAAAATTGGTTGCAGTTTGTTTCCATACTACCAAGATCTGGTGGGTCACTCACTTTATGGAATTCCAAGTGGTGGAATATCTTTACTTTCTCTAATAAGTCTGTTTGTAATATAAACCATTTGCTTTGTAAATAAATGCCATTTTTCATAGTGACATGTTGTAATTTCCAATAGAAATATATGCTAAATTGATGAATTCATTAGAAGGCATATCATTAGGTGATGCTCATTTATTTTCAAGAGATGAATACTACATGAATGCCTAGGCTTGTTTTTATTTTTGTACTGTGCAAAACTGGAGAAAACTCAACTAGCCAAAGGGGAAAAATAAGCTATTAAGAGCTTACGAATTGGAGAAAGAGTTGCTACAGAAAAGATTATATTATTTAAAAGCAATCTTCCCTTTTTTTGTGCATGTGTAGAAGGCAGATCATTTTCTGCTCTGAAGCATCCCTGAATTCCTGTTTCCTCAGATTGTCTCCTTCTTTCCCAACTGCCCAAGCCCTACTGACAGACACTCAACGTCAGAGCATAAATGCAGGCTCTAAATAGCAGGAGGTCTGAGCCATTACTTTAGCCTCATGACAGGCCAAATTTTTTTCCCTTTAATCATCTCCTTTATACTCATTGGATCACTTATATCTGAGAGGAAACAGTCTACATCCCAGAACAAGAATGTCCTTATTTATCCCTGAACCAGACCCTCCCAGAAACAGAATTTTTTTTTCAGGAACAAGTTAAAGATTCTATTTTTCTTTTGACATTTCTGGATTAACATAAGATAGAAAGTTTTCCTCCATTCTTTTTCTTTTTCCTGTAAAGAAATAGACTGAGTCCCACGAAGAGTCACAACGTGTTCCTTATTTGAAATGTTAATGCATTTTGAAAAGAATTATAATCCATAAAATAATATCTTCGATAAAATTCATACAATAGAACAAAACATAAAAAAGGTTGTGATATAATCCTTATACAGGCATAAATCTCCTTGAATTCAAATGCATATATCAAAAGATACTCCCTCAAATACTAGAAAATGATATGCATTATCATTATGAATAGTTATAATGAGACTACCATTTTCCTGTCTGTATTCTAATAGCACTATCAATATAATGTATTCATATTATTAGAGTTGGAAATGCTAATTTAAACCTACATTGCTTTACCAGAAAATGTAAAAATTGATGCCAAATTCTGTTTTAAGAAAATGAACCCAAGTCCAGAGACATTTGTAGTTTATATTTCCAAATAGTTGGCAAAAAAACAAGTATATATTTTTTTAGAGAGATAAGTACTTTAAAATTGTGTGGGTGATTTATTATTATAACCAATGGAATTTTATTTCTTTTTATGCTTAAGATACTTTTTGCCAGAAAATTGCTCACCTAGGAAACCATCAATTCTCTTAGATCACTAGAATCTCTTATAGTACAAGGCTCCCAAGACTTTGGTATATTTTAAAATTTCTTCTAAATCACTGATTGTGGATAGATACCCATAGTACTGTTTCTGAACCTGAGATGAGTTGAATAGGAAGAATAAATTGAGGATCTCCTATATTTTCCTGATAGAAATGACTTCAATCTGCAAAGAAGAAATATGAGAGTAATTTTTCCTCAGATCATCTTTATAGTATGAATGACTATTTTGGGAGCAGAGGTTGCAGTAGCTACTGACCTATGCTCAAAATTTACAAATTCTTAAGATTCAGTGTTGAAGGATCTTTAATTTAGTATATTATTTACGTTTCTAAGTTTTGGACCAATGGATATTGAAACAGAAACACGTACAGAGACGTGTGTGCATACAGATCCTTTTATATATTTGAATATTTGTAATTATATAGCAATTTGTTGTTGTTTAGTTGCTAAGTCGTGTCTGACTCTTTGTGACCCCAAGGGTTATAACTTGCCAGGCTCCTCTGCCCATGAGATTTCCCAGGCCAGAGTACTGGAATGAGTTGTCATTTTCTTCTCCATGGTATCTTCCCGACACAGGAATCGAACCCATGTCTCCTGCATTGCAGGCATTGGCAGGTGGATTCTTTACCCTGAGCAACCAGGAAAGCCCTATATAGCAAAGTTTCATCTATAATGTACTTTGACCCAAATACAGAACATTTTTTTTTAAAAGTAAGAAACATGTATTGAGAGAAATCTATGATTATTACTGTTGTGGTTGTTCAGTTGCTAAATCCTGTCCAACTCTTTGTGACCCCATGAACTGGAGCCACCAGGCTCCTCTGTCCTCCACTATCTCCTGGAGTTTGCTCAAATTCGTGTTCATTGAGTCTGTGATGCTATCTACCTACCTCATCCTCTGCCACCCCCTTCTCCTTTTGTTTTCAATCTTTGCCAGCATCAGGGTCTTTTCCAATGAGTCAGCTCTACACATCATTTGGCCAAAGTACTGGAGCTTCAGCTTCAATAACAGTCCTTCCAATAAATATTCATCTTCTGTGATTATAGGGCCATTTTTATTATAGTGTGTGCTTCTCTCCTCAACAATCTAGGGAGTCACCTTCATATCTTTATCTATATAAATGATGACTCTAGTGTATATAGCCTGTGGAACTAACAAATTTGTCACTCTAACCACGTGGACCCCAGGGTTCTTGTAGATGAAAGGAAGAATGAAAGAATGGATAAAAGTCATTATTTACACCATTTGGTTAAAAAGATTAGAAGTTCATTGGTATAAAAACAAGTAGAAAACAACTAAATATTGGATAAATTCGAGAGAATAAAATGTAATTGAGAACTTGAATAAAAGATGGTGCCCTTGAAGATAATGTGTCATCCTGGCCAAGAAGGTAATCTAGATATAAATTGATAAGAAATAGGCTTCCCAGGTGGCTCAGTGGTAAAGATTTTGCCTGGTAATGGAGGGGATGCAGTTTTGATCCCTGGGTTGGGAAGATCCCCTAGAGAAGGGAATGGCAACTCACTCTAGTATTCTTGCCTGGAAAATCCCATGGACAGAGGAGCCTGGTGGGCTACAGTCCATGGGGCTGCAAAAGAGCCAGACACAACTTAGTGACAAAGCAACAACAACAATCCGGGAAAGAAAGAATATTAAGAAAGGGACAATTTAAGAAAGAAACATTATGTGCAGAGTGGATGTTGAAAATACTTGCTTGACTGTAACTGTGTGTGTATTTTAGAGAGTGACTGCTTCTTCATCCTTGATAGAATAGGTTCAGTTAGATCATGGCAGGTCTTGAAAGCTAGACAGAAAAGTTTGCACTTGATGTAGTGGGCAATAGGGAATTTCAGATTATTGAACAGGAAACAATAGCAGTGCTTTTGGCAGATAAAAGCAGTGATAAGAATAGAAACTTTTGAGAAAGAAGATTCTGGAAAAGCAAACAGGTATCACATGTTGAAAAGATAATAGGCGGTTGATGGTGTGGAGAAATAATGGGCATATATCATATCCAGGAGGGTTTTGTCACTGCTCAAAAACCAGTGAGCAGTAGAAGAGAAAGAAAATTAAAAGCTTTTCTTTCCTCTTTGATTTGTTCAAAATTGAAGAACTCTTTAATGTGCTTATAGTAGGAATGAAAGGAACCCTTGAATAAAGCCTGATGGAAATGTTAAAAACCGAAGAATTCAGGACTGGGTTTCCTGAGACCACGGGAATTAATGAGTTTAGAATACTGATGGGGAAAAAAAAAAAAGAGAGAGAGAGAGAACTAAGTAAAAATGAAAAACTAGACTTAGGAACAATGCTCGTTAAGAGTCTATTAAATAGAAATTTCTAGTTATAATGATTACTGATTTTTAAATGATAACCCAGAGCACTAAAATATCAAGAGTTGCTTTCTAAATCTTTAATGATTAAGTTGCACTCAAATTAGATTTAGTGGATACTGATATATGCTAATTGTATGAAAATAGGCAAGGTACATATATGCAAACTCTAGAGCAACCAGGCTATATGAACATTGTAAACCCCCCTTTTTAAAATAAGAATGAATAATAGAGTTCACTTTTCATTGCTCAAGCCAAATAAGCATTAGAAATTATGTAATTTATTAAGGTAATTCTGAAGTATTTTCTTCAATTTTCTTTGTTGTAAAAACAATCTTTGAAACCTTAACTTGTGAAAATATTTTGGTCTTACATACTTGGGAGAATATCTTCTTTTGTAATAAACTTTAAAATGTCAAAAACAAAACAAAACAAAACAAACCTTACTTAATGGGCCTGAAAAGACAATTCAGAATGCCACTGGCTTATATTCTCTGTTTGAGTTCCATCATAGTTTATGCAATTAAAGCCATGTCATTATTAATGCTAATAAATAAATGCATTTTTTTAGGAACAGGGCAGACTATTATTAGATTTATTTCTTATGTGAAATTACTTAAAGAGAAATAATCACTTATTAATAAAAAAGGAATGTTTCTCTAAAACATGCTTCTTATATGAAAAATGTGGTATGTGCAATTTAAATATCTTTAATATATAAATATAATTTATCTGAATAGTTGAGAGGCTTTTACTTAATTAGACAAGCTTTGTTGTTAACAAGTATGAACAGGAGTCTAATTAATGAATTGCTGACAATCCACTTTTTCAGTTTTTTATGACTTGTTTCTGAGTTTTATATAAACAAAAATTATAAGGTAGCTTTAGGAAGGGTAACAATGATCATTTCAGTATGAGGACAACTGAAGTCACATCTATGACTTTGTCAGTGCTTGCTTTATGCCAGATATCATACTAAGTTCTTTATATACAGTATTTGATTTCTTCATAGCTTATGAGGGGTGTGTAATATTTTACTCATTAAAATTGAGAAAAAGAACTTTAGAAAGTTTAATAAATGCTTGTACAGTTACTAAAGATCAGAGCCAGTTTTAAATCCAGGTGTGAATGATTTTCATAAATATGAGTTTAATCAATTTTCTGTATTATCTTGTGATATCTGGTTCAGAATGACGAAACGAATTACTTGAAGGGGTACTATAAATGATCAGCTGATGTTTGTAACCTGGGATAAAACAAAACAAAAAGGAATGTAAAAATCATATGTGTTAGTCACTCAGTTGTGTTGACTGTTTGCAATCATGAACTGTAGCCAACAAGGCTCCTCTGTCCATGGGATTCTCTAGACAAGAATACTGGAGTAGGCTGCCATGCTCTACTCCAGGAGATCTTCCTGACCCAGGGATTGAACCTGCATTGCAGACAGATTCTTTACCATCTGAGCCACCAGGGAAGCCTAAAACTATATAGAAGCATGAAAATTTAAAGCTGGGAGCAAAAATTTGAGTTTATTTATTTATTTTAATTTTATTTCATTTTTAATTGAAGGAGAATTACTTTACAGTATTGTAATGGTTTCTGCCATATATCAACACAATCATCCACAGGCATACTCACGTTCCCTCCCTCTTAATTCTCTCTCCCACTTGATTTTCCATCCTTTCCCTCTAGGTTGTCACAGAAAACCAGCTTTGGGTTCCCTGAATCATACAGCAAATTCCCACTGGTTATCTATTTTACATATGGTAATGTATATGTTGAGTTTATATAGTCCAAACCCCTGAAAAAACTCAACTCATAATAGCCAAATGGTGATACAGGCAGATCATGTTTTTGTCACTCATTGTTCAGTCACTAAGTCATGTCCAACTCTTTGCAACCCCATGGACCCCAGCACCCTAACTCTTGGAGTTTTCTCAGATTCCTGTCCATTGAGTCATTGATGCTATCTAACCATCTCATTCTCTTTAGAGAATTTAAATTCTCATAGAATTTAAATAAGCATCAGGGTCTTTACAATGAGTCGGCTCTTCGCATCAGGTAACCAAAAGTTTTGGAGCTTCAGCTTCAGCAACAGCCATTCCAATGAATATTCAGGGTTAATTTCCTTTAGGGTTGACTGATTTGATCTTCTTGCACTCCAAGGGACTCTCAAGACCTTCTCCAGCACCACAATTTGAAAGCATCAGTTCTTCAGTGCTCAGCCTTCTTTATAGCCCAACTCTTGTATATGATTGCTAGAAAAACCAAAGCTTTGACTATGTGGACAGTTTTTGGCAGAATGATGTGTCTGCTTTTTAATACACTGTTTAGGTTTGTCATGGCTTTTCTACTATGGAGCAAGCATCTTTCAATTTCATGGCTGCAATAACCATCCACAGTGATTTTGGAAACCAAGAAAATAAAATCTGTTACTGCTTCCATTTTTCCCCCTTCTATTTACCATAAAGTGATGTGACCAGATGCCATGATCTTAGTTTTTTTGAATGTTGAGTTTTGTGCCAGTTTTTTTGCTCTCCTCTTTCACTCTTATCAAGAGTCTCTTTAGTTCCTCTTCGATTTCTGCCATTAGAATGGTATCATGTGCATACCTGAGGCTATTGATATTTCTCCTGGAAATCTTGATTCCAGTTTGTGACTCATCCAGCCTGGCATTTTGCATGATGTATTCTGCATACAATTTAAATAAGCAGGATGACAATACATAGGCTTGTTGTACTCCTTTCCCAATTTTGAACCAATGTGTTATTCCTTGTCCTACTATAACTGTTGCTTCTTGATCCACATACAGGTTTCTCAGGAGACAGATTGGGTGGTCTGGTATGCCCATCTCTTGAGGAATTTTCCACAGATTGTTGTGACAGGCAAGTCATATCAAGCCGCATTTATTTATCTATTTTTAAAATTTATTTTATAATTGGAGGAAAATTGCTTTACAATGTTTTGTTGCTTTCTGCCATACTGCATTTAATTCATCAGCTGCTTTTATCGTCTAACTCTGTACCTAAAATGTCATGAAACAAATCTCTTATTGCACTAAAGAGCTAATGGAGAAAGGGAGATTATGTTTGGGAGCACAGATTTTGAGTTTTGAGAGTCTGTTCATCATGTTCTCCTCCATAGTTTTCAAAGAAAAAAAAAAGTTGTTGTGGTAGTGATTAGGCAAAGTCTAATTTGAAATTTAGAAAACATTGGGCATCCAACCTTGTATTTGATATTTCCACATTTATTATCTCATTTAACCCTCACAACCACATTTAGAACTGTTAACATATATAGTTCAGTTCAGTTCAGTCACTCAGTCATGTCGAACTCTTTGCGACCCCATGAACTGCAGCACGCCAGGCCTCCCTGTTACATAGGGCTAATATTAAAACGTTGACAAGCATATTAATTTTAGAATCAACTATTGATTACATATTCACAATTAGAAATTAATTATTATAGCTTAATGGTGGTTTGGTGCGAATAGTTGTGCTTTGGCAAACTGAACTGATTTTGCTTAAATGTATCTTGGATTATCTAAACATTTGTTAGACCATAGTGTGTTTTTATATTAGTATACACATCACACTCTAATTTACGGGTGATGTTTGGGAGTTTCAGGGACAATTATGATTACACATGATTTTTCCATGGTGATTTTTTTTTCTTTGACCTTCAGTTCAGTTTATTTATTTTTTTTTTACTTTACAATATTGTATTGGTTTTGCCATACATCAACATGAATCCACCACGGGTGTACATGTGTTCCCAGTCCTGAACTCCTCTCCCACCTCCCTTGCCATCATCCCTCTGGGTCATCCCAGTGCACCAGCCCTGAGAACTGGGGATGTGTCACGTATCATACATCGCACCTGGACTGGTGATTCGTTCCACATATGATAATATACATGTTTCAATGCCATTATCCAAAATCATCCCACCCTCTCCCTCTCCCATAGAGTCCAAATACTATTCTATACATCTGAGTCTCTTTTGCTGTCTCGCCTACAGGGTTACTGTTACCATCTTTCTAAATTCCATATATATGTGTTAGTATACTGTATTGGTGTTTTTCTTTCTGGCTTACTTCATTCCGCATAATAGGCTCCAGTTTCATCCACCTCATTAGAACTGATTCAAATGCATTCTTTTTAATGGCTGAGTAATACTCCATTGTGTATATGTACCACAGCTTTCTTATCCATTCATCAGCTGATGGACATCTAGGTTGCTTCCATGTCCTGACTATCATAAACAGTGCTGCAATGAACACTGGGGTACACGTTTCTTTTTCAATTCTGGTCTCCTCGGTGTGTATGCTCAGCAGTGGGATTGCTGGGTTGTATGGCAGTTCTATTTCCAGTTTTTTAAGGAATCTCCACACTGTTCTCCATAGTGGCTGTACTAGTTTGCATTCCCACCAACAGTGTAAGAGGGTTCCCTTTTCTCCACACCCTCTCCAGCATTTATAGTGTGTAGACTTTTGGATAGCAGCCATTCTGACTGGTGTGAAATGGTACCTCATAGTGGTTTTGATTTGCATTTCTCTGATAATGAGTGATATTGAGCATCTTTTCATGTGTTTGTTAGCCATCTGCATGTCTTCTTTGGAGAAATGTCTGTTTAGTTCTTCGGCCCATTTTTTGATTGGGTTATTTTTCTGGAATTGAGCTGTAGGAGTTGCTTGTATATTTTTGATACTAATTATTTGTCAGTTGCTTCATTTGCTATCATTTTCTCCCATTCTGAAAGCTGTCTTTTCACCTTGCTTATAGTTTCCTTTGTTGTGCAGAAGCTTTTAAGTTTAATTAGGTCCTGTTTGTTTATTTTTGTTTTTAATTCCAATATTTTGGAAGGTGGGTCATAGAGGATCCTGCTGTGATGTATGTTGGAGAGTGTTTTGCCTACGTTCTCCTCTAGGAGTTTTATAGTTTCTGGTCTTACGTTTAGGTCTTTAATCCATTTTGAGTTTATTTTTGTGTATGGTGTTAGAAAGTGTTCTAGTTTCATTCTTTTACAAGTGGTTGACCAGTTTTCCCAGCACCACTTGTTAAAGAGATTGTCTTTTCGCCGTTGTGTATTATTTCCTCCTTTGTCAAAGATAAGGTGTCCATAGGTGCGTGGATTTATCTCTGGGCTTTCTATTTAATTCCATTGATCTATATTTCTGTCTTTGTGCCAGTACCATATTGCCTTGATAACTGTGGCTTTGTAGTAGAGCCTGAAGTCAGGCAGGTTGATTCTTCCAGTTCCATTCTTCTTTCTTAAGATTGCTTTGGCTATTCAAGGTATTTCATATTTCCATACAAGTTGTGAAATTATTTGTTCTAGCTCTGTGAAAAATACCGTTGGTAGCTTGTTAGGGATTGCATTGAATCTATAGATTGCTTTGGGTAGTATACTCATTTTCACTATATTGATTCTTCCAATCCAGGAACACAGTATATTTCTTCATATATTAGTGTCCTCTTTGATTTCTTTCACCAGTGTTTTATAGTTTTCTATATATACCTCTTTTGTTTCTATAGGTAGATATATTCCAGAGTATTTTATTCTTTTCATTGCAATGGTGAATGGAATTGTTTCCTTAATTTCTCTATTTTCTCATTATTAGTATATAGGAATGCAAGGGATTTCTGTGTGTTGATTTTATATCCTGCAACTTTACTATATTCACTGATTAGCTCTAGTAATTTTCTGGTGGAGATTTTAGGGTTTTCTATATAGAGGATCATGTAATCTGCAAACTGTGAGTTTTACTTCTTCTTTTCCAATTTGGATTCCTTTTATTACTTTTTCCGCTCTGATTGCTGTGGCCAAAACTTCCAAAACTATGTTGAATAGTAGTCGTGAAAGTGGGCACCCTTGTCTTGTTTTTGACTATAGGGGAAATTCTTTCGATTTTTCACCATTGAGGATAATGTTTCTGTGGGTTTGTCATATATAGCTTTTATCATATTATGTTGTGGTATGTTCCTTCTATTCTTGCTTTCTGGAGGGTTTTTTTTATCATAAATAGATGCTGAATTTTGTCAAAGTCTTTCTCTGCATCTGTTGAGATAATCATATTATTTTTATTTTTCAATTTGTTAATGTGGTGTATTACATTGATTGATTTGCGGATATTGAAGAATCCTTGCATCCCTGGGATAAAGCCCACTTGGTCATGGTGTATGATCTTTTTAATGTGTTGTTGGATTCTGATTGCTAGAATTTTGTTAAGAATTTTTGCATCTATGTTCATCAGTGATATTGGCCTGTAGTTTTCTTTATTTGTGGCATCTATGTCAGGTTTTGGTATTAGGGTGATGGTGGCCTCATAGAATGAGTTTGGAAGTTTACCTTCCTCTGCAATTTTCTGGAAGAGTTTGAGTAGGATAGGTGTTAGCTCTTCTCTAAATTTTTGGTAGAATTCAGCTGTGAAGCCGTCTGGACCTGGGCTTTTGTTTGCTGGAAGATTTCTGATTACAGTTTCAATTTCCATGCTTGGGATGGGGCTGTTAAGATTTTCTATTTCTTCCTGGTTCAGTTTTGGAAAGTTGTACTTGTCTAAGAATTTGTCCATTTCTTCCAAGTTGTCCATTTTATTGGCATGTAATTGCTGATAGTAGTCTCTTATGATCCTTTGTATTTCTGTTGTCTGTGTGATCCCTTCATTTTCATTTCTAGTTTTATTGATTTGATTTTTCTCCCTATGTTTCTTGATGAGTCTGGCTAATAGTTTGCCAATTTTATTTATCCTTTCAAAGAACCAGCTTTTGGCTTTGTTGATTTTAGCTATGGTCTCTTTTGTTTCTTTTGCATTTATTTCTGCCTTAATTTTTAAGATTTCTTTCCTTCTACTAACCCTGAGGTTCTTCATTTCTTCCTTTTCTAGTTGCTTTAGGTGTAGAGTTAGGTTATTTATTTGACTTTTTTCTTGTTTCTTGAAGTATGCCTCTATTGCTATGAACCTTCCCCTTAGCACTGCTTTTACAGTGTCCTACAGGTTTTGGGTTGTTGTGTTTTCATTTTCATTCATTTCTATGCATATTTTTATTTCTTTTTTGATTTCTTCTGTGATTTGTTGGTTATTCAGCAGCGCATTGTTCAGCCTCCATATGTTGGAATTTGTAATAGTTTTTCTCCTGTAATTGAGATCTAATCTTACTGCATTGTGGTCAGAAAAGATGCTTGGAATGATTTCTATTTTTTTGAATTTACCAAGGCTAGATTTATGGCCCAGGATGTGATTTATCCTGGAGAAGGTTCTGTGTGCACTTGAGAAAAAGGTGAAATTCATTATTTTGAGGTGAAATGTCCTATAGATATCAATTAGGTCTAACTGATCTATTTTATCATTTAAGGTTTGTGTTTTCCTGTTAATTTTCTGTTTAGTTGATCAATCCATATGTGTGTTGGGGTATTAAAGTCTCCCACTATTATTGTGTTATTGTTAATTTCCTCTTTCATACTTGTTAGCATTTGTCTTACATATTGAGGTGCTCCTATGTTGGGTGCCTATATATTTATAATTGTTATATCTTCTTCTTGGATTGATCCTTTGATCATTATGTAGTGTCCTTCTTTGTCTCTTTTCACAGCCTTTGTTTTAAACTCTATTTTATCTGATATGAGTATTGCTACTCCTGCTTTCTTTTGGTCTCTATTTGCATGGAAAATCTTTTTCCAGCCCTTCACTTTCAGTCTGTATGAGTCCCTTGTTTTGAGGTGGGTCTCTTATAGATGACATATATAGGGGTCTTGTTTTTGTATCCATTCAGCCAGTCTTTGTCTTTTGGTTGGGGCATTCAACCCATTTATGTTTAAGGTAATTATTGATAAGTATGATCTTGTTGCCATTTATTTTATTGTTTTGGGTTCAAGTTTATACACCTTTTTTTTTAATTTTATTTTATTTTTAAACTTTACATAATTGTATTAGTTTTGCCAAATATCAAAATGAATCTGCCACAGGTCTAGAGAAGATCCTTTTGCATTTGTGGGAGAGCTGGTTTTGTGATGCTGAATTCTCTCAGCTATGGCTTGTCTGTAAAGCTTTTGATTTCTCCTTCATATTTGAATGAGATCCTTGCTGGTACAGTAATCTGGGCTGTAGGTTATTTTCTTTCATCACTTTAAGTATGTCCTGCCATTGCCTCCTGGCTTGAAGAGTTTCTATTGAAAGATCAGCTGTTATCCTTATGGGAATCCTCTTGTGTGTTATTTGTTGTTTTTCCCTTGCTGCTTTTAATATTTGTTCTTTGTGTTTGATCTTTGTTAATTTGATTAATATGTGTCTTCGGGTGGTTCACCTTGGGTTTGTCCTGTTTGGGACTCTCTGGGTTTCTTGGACTTGGGTGATTATTTCCTTCCCCATTTTAGGGAAGTTTTCAAGTATTGTCTCCTAACTATTTTCTTATGGTCTTTCTTTTTGTCTTCTTCTTCTGGGACTCCTATGATTCGAATGTTGGGGCATTTAACATTGTCCCAGAGGTCTCTGATATTGTCCTCACTTCTTTTAATTCATTTCTCTTTTTTCCTCTCTGATTCATTTATTTCTACCATTCTATCTTCTACCTCACTAATTCTATCTTCTGACTCCATTATTCTACTATTTGTTCCCTCCAGAGTGTTTTTGATCTCATTTATTGCATTACTCATTGTATATTGACTCTTTTTATTTCTTCTAGGTCCTTGTTAAACCTTTCTTGCATCTTCTCAATCCTTGTCTCCAGGCTATTTATGTGTGATTCCATTTTGTTTTCAAGATTTTGGATCATTTTCACTATCATTATTCTGAATTCTTTATTAGGTAGATTCTCTATCTCTTCCTCTTTTGTTTGGTTTGGTGGGCATTTATCCTGTTCCTTTACCTGCTGGGTATTCCTCTGTCTCTTCATCTTCTTTATATTGCTGTGTTTGGGGTGCCCTTTCTGTATTCTGGCAATTTGTGGAGTTCTCTTTATTGTTGAGTTTCCTCGCTGTGGGTGGAGTTGTATGGGTGGCTTGTCAAGGTTACATGTTTAGGGAAGCTCGTGTCAGTGTTCTGGTGGGTGAGCTGGATTTCTTTTTTCTGGAGTGCAATGCAGTGTCCAGTAATGAGTTATGATATGTCAATGGTTTGGAGTGACTTTGGGCAGCCTGTATATTGAAGCTCAGGTCTGTGTTCCTGTGTTGCTGGAGAATTTCGTGGTATGTCTTGCTCTGGAACTTTTTGGCCTTGGGTGGTGCTTGGTTTCAGTGTAGGTATGGAGGCATTTGATGAGCTCCTGTCAATTAATGTTCCCTGGAGTCAGGAGTTCTCTGGTGTTCTCAGGATTTGGACTTAAGCCTCCTGCTTCTGGTCTTCAGTCTTATTTTTACAGTAGCCTCAAGACTTCTCCATCTATGTAGCACTGTTGATAAAACATCTAGGTTAAAGATGAAAAGTTTCTCCACAGTGAGGGACACCCAGAGAGGTTCACAGAGTTACATGGAGAACAGAAGAGGGAGGGGGGAGATAGAGGTGACCAGGATGAGATGAGGTGGAATCAAAAAAGGAGAGAGCAAGCTAGTCAGTAATCACTTCCTTATGTGCGCTCCACAGTCTGGACCACTCAGAGATGTTCACAGAGTTACACAGAGAAGAGAAGAGGAAGGAAGGAGACAGAGGTAGCCAGGATGATAAAGGGGGAATCAAAAGGAGGGAGACATATCCAGCCAGTAATCAGTTCCCTAAGTGTTCTCCACCGTCCAGAACACACAAAGAGATTCACAGAGTTGGGTAGAGAAGAAAAGGGGGAGGGAGGAGATACAGGTGACCTGGTGGAGAAAAAGGAGAGTCCAAAGGGGGAGAGAGAAGTCAAGATAGTAATCTCGCTCCCAAGTAAAAATGGGTACTGAAGTTTGGGTTCTTAAAGGTACAAAATCAATAACAAATACCAAAAAGCAAAGATTAAAACTCTATAGTAGAGGTTTGATTTTAAAAAATACAATATTAAAGAAAAAAAGTCACAAAAATTATTAAAAAAATACATATATATGAACTTTGCTTTAAAAAATAGGGACTCTCTCTTTTTTTTTTTTGCAAAGTATAGTAGGTTGTAAAAATGAAAATTAAAGGAGTAATAGAGGACTTAAAACAAAAATTTAAAAAAATTAAAGAATGATAGTAAAAATATATCTAGGATTTTCTCTGGTGGTGGTGTGGGCAGTGTGGGGTCAGTTCATTTTCAGATAGTTCCTTGATCCGGTTTATATTTCTCAAGATCTATAGGCCCCTTCCTATGTAGTCAGTACTAACTACAGGGTTTTAATCTATTGCACCTGTCACTTCCAAGGAGGTTCCCTCTGTTTTAGCTTCTTCTGTTTGCTGGTCTCTTCAGTGTCTAATTTCTGCCCTGACATGAAAGGGTGGTGGTGGGCAATTTTTTTAGGCTCAGTTGTTCGGTCGTGCTATGGGGAGGGAGGGACGCTGCAAATAAATAACACTGGTGTGTGCTTGCAGTGTCTCAGCCACACTGGGTTTGCCCCTGCTCACGGCATGTGTGCTTTCCCTGTCTACCCTGCTTAGGCTCTAGGTTGCTCTGCTGGGAACTGTCTGAGGCCAGCCCTGGGTTGTATGCATTTCCCAGGTCTAAGCTGCCCAGGTTCAGGTACTTGGCTAGTCCTCAGAGGCACAGCTTCGGTTGGGCCTGCATTTGTGTCCTTCCCAGGTCCAAGAAGCTCAGGTGACCAGGTGTTTGGCGAGCATGGTCGCTACGACTCGTCTCCTCCCCTGTCCCTGCCACTCGGTTTTCTGAGTGTACAACCGGCTCACCTTCTCAGGTGGATGTTGACTGTCCAGAATCCCAAGAAGTCTTGGTTAGCAATGAAGCCTACTTGCAGTTTGGTACATGATGCCTCTCTGTGGCCACGACTAACCCCTTCCGGCTCTGGCTACCCTCGCCTGCCTGTCACAGGAGGCAGGTGATGGGCCGGTCTGCAGCTGGCTAGCTCTGCTTAGTCCTTTGTTCTGTGAGTGGGCCTGCGGTGTCTTAGGTTAGGGCTTTTCGTGTGGTAGCTATCCCACAGTCTGGTTTGCTAGCCCAAGTTAGTTCCCTCAGATTGCCCTCGGGACATTCAGGCCTGGTCCTTACTTTAAGTAATGCAGCCCGCGCCTCCCTGCCCAGTCCCCTCTTGCTAGTGGCAGATGCAAGCATCTGGGCTGCTTTTCCACTGGGAGTTACCCTTGGGCACATAATCTGTGGGTTTTAATTATTTATTTATTTTTCCTCCCAGTTATGTTGCCCTCTGTGGTTCCAAGGCTCGCCACAGACTTGGCAGTGAGAGTGTTTCCTGGTGTTTGGAAACTTTTCTCTTTTTTAAGACATCCTTCCTGGGATGGAGCTCTGTCCCTATCTCTTTTGTCTTTCTTTTTATCTTTTATATTTTTTCCTACCTCCTTTCAAAGACAATGGGCTGCTTTTCTGGTGCCTGATGTCCTCTGCCAGCATTCAGAAATTGTTTTGTGGAATTTACTCAGCATTCAAATGTTCTTTTGATGAATTTGTGGGGAGAAAGTGGTCTCCCTATCTTATTCCTCCACCATCTTCGAATTCTTAGTCCCATGGTGATTTTATAACTTAATTAATCTCTAACTTAACTAGATACAGTTACTAGAAAATATATTGAATAAATATATAAACGAACCAGAACCAAAATTTCTAGGCCTTGTTCCTACCATTGTAGTCCTCAGAAACCAGCATCACAATTACCTGAACTGTTGCTAGAAATGCAGATCCCTGGGCCCATCTAAATCAGAATCTCTGAGGGCTTGAGCCATGGATGTACACACTTAACAAACCTGTGGGTAATTTCTATGCACACTAAAGTTTAAAAAAATTTTTCTATATTCTCAATCTCAAACTTTCCCACAGTGCCACTGAAGGGTTAATCATCGGCTCTAAGGTTTTCTTTTTTATTTCTGTGTTAATATAGGGTGGGAGATTCCATCTCATATGACTCAGTAAGGAACTTGTCTTAAGAAGAAAAATTCTTATTAGGGGAAAGAATTATTTTCTCATTTCTCTGAAGTGTGTATGTATATACTTATTTGGGCATAAGTATGTGTGTGTCAAATAGAGAGGAAAAGCACTTCCTTCATTGTCACATGAAGAAAGCATTTATATAAATTAGTAAATAACTTCAAGAAGAGATGCCACATTTGTCTGCCTTTTGTACTTATTTTTGCTTCTCCTATTTACACAATCCATCTTGGTAAATAACGGATGTCCTGTCTTCTTTTGTAGCCTTTTAATTGAGTTCATGGAAATCATCTTAAAAGGTCATCTTGTCCTTCCCTTGACCTCAAAGCCTCAAATATTTAAATTTTTATTTTTAAAAAATTCCCACAATTACAAAATTCTGAAATATCTTAGAAGCTGATTTAATGTCCAACATCCAAAAGTGTCTTCTTTCTTTCTTTCCTTGTTTTGGTATTAAAATTAATTTTTATCTATTTTGTTTTCAACAAAAATGAAAAGAGCTGGTCACCACAATCTGTGGAATAGCTCTTCAGTGAAAACTGTTAATAAGGGCCTTTCAGCCAGCTCTTCTCTAAACTAAATAATATAAATCTTTCTTACCTTTCTTGGGATTTCCATATTCTAACCCTTCAGTTATTTTTCTTCCTTTATCCTGAAATCTCTTCATTCTTCTTCAGTTCCAAGGTGTGCAACTAGATGCAGTAGGTCTCACCAGTGCTGAATATAATAGGAGGATTACCTTGCTGTTCTTATTTACTCTGCTTCAATTTAAGCATTCCATAGAACTAACTCTGAGAGGGGAAGACAAGATGTAAATGAATGTCCCATGATGCTCATGGTTTTGAATAATTTCATAACACTTTTCATAAAGATATGGATGTTATTCCTAGGAGCTTGGGTAGTTTGTATCATAGGTAATTACTTTCTGCCTATCGATAGTGTTTTAAGTTTCAGTTAGATGAATTATTCCTCATTTCCACTTCTAAAGCCATTATCATAAAAAGTGGTTTGAGCAGAAAAGAACAACTCTGCATTTTAACAGAGGGAAAAGGACCACTTTATACCCATCCTGTAAAGAGTCTAGCATTCTTTAGTGGTATGAAATGATATAGAGTTCTGCTTTCCCAACCTAATAACACAGCCCAACATGTTCTTTATATTTTTTATATTTTTATATTAATAATATAAATATAATATTACATTCTATTTATATTATTATCTTGTTTAGCTACCCTAAATCCTAACAGAAATATCTATCTTTATTTACCAATTCTAGTGAAAGTCTAAATAAAAACTAGTTTAAACTAGATTATGAAATTGACAAAGCTGTAAATTGAATTTACAATTGTTTCATCAATGTAACTGAAAATGCAGAAAATTTACTTTTGGTTTTGCTTGTTTTTTTTTTGTTTGTTTGTTATCTTGTTCCATATTGGAAATGGCCAATAAAATTATTTACTAATTCTTACATAAAAATATATTGAATACTTCTTATGTCAATGCATGCAATCAGTTTAACTGTTGTCAGAGAAAATCTTAAAGATTAGCATGGAGTGCTTTTCCATGTGTTCTCTTTCTTATTTTGTACTGAAATAGGTTCTTTTTGCATCTTATTATTCTTTTTTTTTTTTTTTAAGATGTCTTCAGTGTTATCTCATTCATTTAAACTCCAAGGCTTTCTTCTTTGCATTCCCTCCCATTCAACTCTGAAATTCCAGGTTTTTGTTGTAACTCCCTTGGCTCTGCATGCAATCCAGAGACTTTTGGAGGTAGCAAGGTTTTGTTGTACAGAAGGATAATATCACTAGCACATCCTTATCTCATTTCTCAACTCTTTATCCTCCTTTCTACTCAGCTACATTCTTCCCATGCTCAAGTGGGTTTATGGGAATTTAGGGAAGTTTTACAAAGACATTGAATATTTGAGCTGTATCTTCAAAACACAAATGTCATCTTTCCATACCCTACCTTTAATAGAAACTATTGCTTGTAGGATAAAAATCTATTTCTTTTGTGTGCACTTTTTAATTCGACATCATGTTATGCCAAAATATCCCCCTTTTTAGTCTTCCTGTCTTCCTCCACACACACTCCCAATCTGCTATTTTCCAGTTTATGCCTGTTGTCTGCCTTTTGCTCTTTAATGTATTCTGGTATGAATGAAAAATTCTGTAATCATCCGTCTATTGAAGTACAGCTTATACATTTAATGCCTCTGCAAAGCCTGTCTAAGTTTCCAATAGCAGAACACTGTTTCCTCTTTACGTTCCTATGGCAGTAACAACAACAACAACAAAATGCTTGCTATAACATTGAACGCTTTTATTAACATTTTATTTAATAATATGTTCTTTAAAGAATATGCTTTTAGACGCCAGAACTATATATTCGTTCATTTATTTATTCAATAAATATTTTGTTAAGACATGCTAGAAGTCAGGTACCATTGTGTGAAAGAATGCTGATGAACAAAAGTAACAAAGACTAGGTTTTCATGTTCTGTTTATTATTTCTTTGTTTCTTTCTATTTTTTTTTTTTGTATCTCCCTTCCTTCCTTTGTTCCTTTTTTTTTTTTTTTAATTTTAGAGGAGGAGCCTGCAGATAAGTGGACAAAAAAGTTAATTTCAGATTGTGATAAACTTTTCATACCATAAATATGAAAAATGTGCATGAAGCTATTAAAAATAATGTTAGTATAGATAGTCATGGGGGCTTCCCAGGTAGAACTAGTGATAAAAATGCGGGTTCAATCCCTCAGTCAGGAAGATGCACTGGAGGAGAAAATGGCAACCCATTTCAGTATTCATAATGGGAGAATTCGATTGTCAGAGGAACCTGGTAGACTACAGTCCATGGATTTGGAAAGAGTCAGACACAACTGAGTGTCTAAGCACATACACAGTCATAAGGTCTCTCTTTTTCTGTATTATGAAATAGTGTGTAAGTTCGGTTCAGTCGCTAAGTTGTGTCTGACTCTTTGAGACCCCATGAACCACAGCACACCAGGACTCCCTATCCATCACCAACTCCCGGAGTCCACCCAAACCCATGTCCATTGAGTTGGTGATGCCATCCAAACATCTCATCCTCTGTTGTGCCCTTCTCCTCCTGCCCTCAATCTTTCCCAGCATTAGGGTCTTTTCAAATGAGTCAGCTCTTAGCATCAGGTGGCCAAAGTATTGGAGTTACAGCTTCAACATCAGTATTTCCAATGAACACTCAGGACTGATCTCCTTTAGGATGGACTGGTTGGATCTCCTTGCAGTCCAATGGACTCTCAAGAGTCTTCTCCAACACCATAGTTAAAAGCATCAACTCTTCAGTGCTCAACTCTCGCATCCATACATGACCACTGGAAAAACCATAACCTTGACTAGATGGACCTTTGTTGGCAAAATAATGTCCCTGCTTTTTAATACGCTGTCTAGGTTGGTCATAACTTTCCTTTCAAAGAGTAAGCATCTTTTAATTTCATGGCTTCTGTCACCATCTGCAGTGAATTTGGAGCCCAGAAAAATAAAGTCTGACACTGTTTCCATTGCTTCCCCTTCTATTTGCCATGAAGTGATGGGACCAGATGCCATGATCTTAGTTTTCTGAATGTTGAGCTTTAAGCCAACTTTTTCTCTCTCCTCTTTCACTTTCATTAAGAGGCTCTTTAGTTCTTCTTCACTTTCTGCCATAAGGGTGGTGTCATCTGCATATCTGAGGCTATTGATATTTCTCCCGGCAATCTTGATTCCAACTTGTGCTTCTTCCAGCCCAGCGTTTCTCATGATGTACTCTTCATATATGTTAAATAAGCAGGATGACAATATATAGCCTCGACGTACTCCTTTTCCTATTTGGAACCAGCCTGTTGTTCCATGTCCAGTTCTAACTGTTGCTTCCTGACCTGCATACAGGTTTCTCAAGAGGCAGGTCTGGCGGTGTGGTATGCCCATCTCTTAAAGAATTTTCCACAGTTTATTGTGATCCACACAGTCAAAGGCTTTGGTATAGTCAATAAAGCAGAAGTAGATGTTTTTTTCTGGAACTCTCTTGCTTTTTCAGTGATCCAGCAGATGTGGGAAATTTGATCTCTGGTTCCTCTACCTTTTCTAAAACCAACTTGAACATCTGGAAGATCATGGTTTATGTATTGCTGAAGCCTGGCTTGGAGAATTTTGAGCATTACTTTACTAGCATGTGAGATGAGTGAAATTGTGCAGTAGTTTGAGCATTCTTTGGCATTGCCTTTCTTTGGGATTAGAAGGACAACTGACCTTTTTCCAGTCCTGTGGCCAGTGCTGAGTTTTCCAAATTTGCTGGCATATTGAGTGCCGCACTTGCATAGTATCATTTTTCAGGATTTGAAATAGCTCAACTGGAATATCATCACCTGCACTAGCTTTGTTCATAGTGATGCTTCCTAAGACCCACTTGACTTCACATTCCAGGATGTCTGGCTCTAGGTGAGTGTGAGTGATCACACCTTTGTGATGATCTGGGTTATGAAGATCTTTTTTATACAGTTCTTCTGTGTATTCTTGCCACCTCTTCTTAATATCTTCTGCTTCTGTTAGGTCCATATCATTTCTGTCCATTATTGAGCCCATCTTTCCATGAAATATTCCCTTGGTATCTTTAATTTTCTTGAAGATATCCCTAGTCTTTCCCATTCCCTTGTTTTCCTCTATTTCTTTCCATTGATCACTGAGGAAGGCTTTCTTATCTCTCCTTGCTGTTCTTTGGAACTCTGCATGCCAATGGGTATATCTTTCCTTTTCTCCTTTGCCTTTCACTTCTCTTCTTTTCACAGCTATTTATAAGGCCTCCCCAGACAGCCATTTTGCTTTTTTGCATTTTTTTTTCTTGATTCCTGTCTCCCATACAATGTCAAGCACCTCCGTCCATATTTCATCAAGCACTCTATCATATGTAGTCCCTTAAATCTATTTCTTATTTGCACTGTATAGTCATAAGGGATTTGATTTAGGTCATACCTGAATTGTGTCTTGGTTTTCCCCACTTTCTTCAATTTAAGTCTGAATTTGACAATAATAGTGTGAAAAGAAATAATGAAATAAATTTTTATGTTGAAGAAAGAGATACATTGAAATGAAGGATAAAATTGGGCAATTTGTGAATATAAATCTTTGTATAGATATATTCAAAATACATTAGACTATAACCTCTTAAAGAATAGGAACTATTTTTGTTTTTTTAATCTTTGTATGATATTTAATTAGTGTCTTTTACACAGATGTTTAATTAAAAATATATATTCCAAATTATACTTTAAAAGTTCACTTGAAAACTGAAACTGTTAGTCACTCAGTTTTGTCCAACTCTTTGCAACCCCATGAGCCTGCCACGCTCTTCTCTCCATGGGATTTCCCAGGCAAGAATAATGGAGTGGGTTGCCCTTTCCTTCTCCAGGGTACCTTCCCGAGCCAGGGATTTGAACCTGGGCCTCCTGCATTGTGGGCAGATTCTTTACCATTTGAGCCACCAGGGAAGCCTCTAAAAGTTCACTTATAATTCCTTAAACAATTAAGATATTTTTTAAGAACCTCAAAGATTGAAGTATAACTTTTTGTTCATTAGTCTCCTCATAGCAATTTTAAATAATTTTACTTTTCTAAATAAAATGTGTTTGTATCAACTCCAAATAATTTTGTATACTAAATTCTTTTCATTTCTAGAAATGATCATTGAGAGTGGGTGTTATAATAATTAGCTCTTCACTGGTGGTTCAAATGGTAAACAATCTGCTTGAAATGCAGTAGACCCAGGTTTGATCCCTGGATTGGGAAGATCCTCTGAAGAAGGCAAAGGCTACCCACTCCCGTATGCGTGCATGTGGATTTCCATTGACAGAGAGCCTGGCAGGCCACAGTCTATGTGGTTACAAAGAGTCCAGACATGACTGAGCCACTAACACACTTTTTCTTCACTATCATACTTATCAAGCAAAAAATACAAAATAGTATTCTAAACACAAAGAAAAACTCTGAGTTGCAGAATTATTTTCTCTCATGAAGTATCAGGCAGATGGTTGAGATCACTGTGGTTCTTGATGAGTGGGAAGTAAGAACAGCTCCACATTGTACTAAGGATAAGTGTCCACAAACAAGTACATTTTTAGTGTAAAATTTGGTAGAAGCCCAATATTCCATTTTATAGTGAAGTGTTTGCATCAAGTAGTCCTGGCAGGTGTGAGGCTGTTCCATGCTCTGGCTAACGAGGCATCTTCCAGGCCCCTCCACAAAGGTGGGGTCCATGGCATCTCCTGTCCTGTCTGCCCTTGCACATGGAATCACGTTCTCTGGGAACTCACCTCTGGGAAGCTCAGGGAGGCCCTTTTACTGCCTGTTCTTGGCCCTAGTCTCAGACCTTCTCAAGGAACATGGGGGAGAGTGACTAAGTGCACCCAGCTCGTGGCCCCACCGATGAGCTTCCCTCCACCCTGTGTCAAGTAGTCCTCATTTTGAGATTCACTAGTGATGCCTGATCCTTATCATAGGCTTGGAATTCCTGTACTATTTCATTAGGCTTGTCAACCAGATTTATCCATAAATGAGAATAAATGAGCATGTCAACATAAGTTATTGTGGTAATTTGTGAAACTGCTAATGAGATATTTTCTGAACTCATAAAAGGAAAGAGGTATGCCATTAAATTACACAAAATAATTTTATTTTGTGTAGTATGTGAGCTGATATTTTATCAAAAATGACACCCTGATGTATCAGTGAACTGAAGATGAACAAATAAATGTTCCAGTGAAGGAGGTCTGATGTTATTTAGAAGTAGCTGAGACAAAGGAATGTGAAGTTAAAAAAAGAAGTGATTATTTTGATTAATTGGATTTTTTTAATGTTTTAGAATGTAATTAGGAAACAAATTAATATTCAGAATTACCCTATTTAAAAAAGATACACTCAAACATTTTCCAGTGTAACAAGTACCATGCTGTTCTTGAATATAGACCCAAACATTGTTTTCATGATGTTCATGGGATTAACAAGTCTTACAGTGAGCCTACAGGGAAAATCAGATAATCATGGGTATTAAGTATGGGCTCTGCTATGCTATAAGGAAAGAAGGAAAAGGACATGTACCCAAGAGATAGAAGAATATGTGTGTTTATCTCAATTTGAGCACTGTTTAAAAATAAACTGTAAGTACTGTAGCACCTGGAGTTTATTAGATACTGACATGGGAGATATAGAGTGTTAGTGGCTCAGTCTTGTCGGACTCTTTGTGACCCAAGGACTGTAGCCCACCAGGCTTCTCTGTCAATGAATTCTCCAGGCAAGAATACAGTAGTGGGTTGCCATTCTCTTCTCCAGGGGATCTTCCTGATCCAGGGATTGAACCCAAGTCTCCTGCATTGTAGGCAGATTCTTTACCATCTGGGCCACCAGGGAAATTTTATGAAGAAACTAAACACTCTTTCAGTATATTCTTCAACCCCTTAGTGTCATCACTATGGTATCCAGAGATCCAGTACAATTTTTGTGATGTGTTTGGATGTGATTACAGACCAACTCATCAAGGTTTGCACATCTGAAAGACAATACACAAAATATTTACAACCTCTGCATGTAAGGACCTAAAACAGGAACACATGTGTATAGATAGATCTTCATTATAAGTATAGATCATCATTACTTTTTTTTTTCCCTAAAGTATGTTTTCATTTTATTGGCTTTAATGGTCCTTGGTAGACACCTTTCTAAAATTTCTCCTACCTGTTTCTTTTATTTATCTCAGTAAGAATATATTTTCCTCAAAAAAAAAAGTTAAGTCAGATTCATAAGGTTTGGAGTGGACTGATATTAAACCTGAATGATAGGTGGAATCACTGATTTCATAAGAAAACACTTACTGGGTGCTTTTGGCTAGAGAACCATACGTTAGAAGCTGGGTATTCACTTAGATATGAGAGTCCCTATGCTGTAGATCCTATAACTTAAGCATGAATATAGGAAGCATACATAAAATAAAAAATGAGTTCTCAAATGAATGCATTAAAAATACCATAAATCTTTAGAAACACCACAAACATAGAGGAACGTGATAGTTAAAAAGGCTTTGTGGGGAGGAATGTCTTCACTTGAGACATAAAGCAAAGGCAGTAATAACTTTAGTATGCATTACATTTGTACAGAAATTTTATATGAGTTATTTAATTTGCTCATTACAAGAACCATGAACATTATTAACTTGCTCAGTGTTTAAGCTATTGAACCTCAAGGAATTTATGGTAGAGTTAGGAATCAAATTCAGGTATGTTGTTTTGTCACTGATTCTGTTTGTAATACAGTGCTCCTCAGTGGAAAACTTAGACTATCAGATAAACTATCATCACCAAAATCATGGCAGTAGTATAATAGTAAACAGTATGGGACCTGGTGTTCAAATCCTGGCTTTATTCCATTTTAGTTATGTGACCTCTGGCAAATTTATGAAGTTCCATCTATAAATCGTTAAAATAATATTGCTCATATGATTGCTTTGAGGACTGATGAAGTAATATCTGCAGTCAATAAGCTAGTATCTAACTGTATCAAGTCAATAGTGCTCAAATTTGGGGTTTTAGGACCCTTATTGAACGTAGAGTAGCTCCTCTCGGCCCTCCTGCACCCACGAAGCCACCATTCCTTGGACATGTGGTTGTTCCTCTTGGCCGCCGCCCCTGACCTCTGATGCTTTATTGACTATGCCAAAGCCTTTGACTGTGTGGATCACAATAAACTGTGGAAAATTCTTCAAGAGATGGGAATACCAGGCCACCTGACCTGTCTCTTGAGAAACCTATATGCAGGTCAGGAAGCAACAGTTAGAACTGGACATGGAACAACAGACTGGTTCCAAATAGGAAAAGGAGTATGTCAAGGCTGTATATTGTCACCCTGCTTATTTAACTTACACACAGAGTACATCATGAGAAACGCTGGGCTGGAAGAAGCACAAGCTGGAATCAAGATTGCTGGGAGAAATATCAATAACCTCAGATATGCAGATGACACCACCCTTATGGCAGAAAGTGAAGAGGAACTCAAAAGCCTCTTGATGAAAGGGAAAGAGGAGAGTGAAAAAGTTGGCTTAAAGCTCAACATTTCAGAAAACAAAGATCATGGCATCTGGTCCCATCACTTCATGGCAAATAGATGGGGAAACAGTGGAAACAGTGTCAGACTTTATGTTTTGGGGCTCCAAAATCACGGCAGATGGTGACTGCAGTCATGAAATTAAAAGACGCTTACTCCTTGGAAGGAGGGTTATGACCAACCTAGATAGCATATTTGGAGAAGAAACAGAGTTGGAGATGACTGAAGCGACTTAGCAGCAGCAGCAGATAGCATATTAAAAAGCAGAGACATTACTTTGCCAACAAAGGTCCATCTAGTCAAGGCTATGGTTTTTTCCAGTAGTCATGTATGGATTGTGAGAGTTGGAATGTGAAGAAAGCTGAGCGCCGAAGAATTGATGCCTTTGAACTGTGGTGTTGGAGAAGACTCTTGAGAGTCCCTTGGACTGCAAGGAGATCCAACCAGTCCATTCTAAAGATCAGTCCTGGATGTTCTTTGGAAGGAATTTTGCTAAAGTTGAAACTCCAGTACTTTGGCCACCTAATGCTAAAAGTTGACTCATTAGAAAAGACTCTGATGCTGGGAGGGATTTGGGGCAGGAGGAGAAGGGGATGACAGAGGACGAGATGGCTGGATGGCATCACCGACTCAAGGGACATGGGTTTGGGTGGACTCCAGGAATTGGTGATGGACAGGGAGGCCTGGTGTGCTGCAATTCATGGGGTCGCAAAGAGTCAGACATGACTGAGCAACTGAACTGAACTGAGGACCCTCTTACAAACTTAGAAACTGTTGTGTACCCTAATGAATATGTATGTGGGCTATAGCTATTAATACTTGCCATAACAGTATTTTAAAATATTTTTCTAATTAACTAATTGAAAATTATAGCAATGTATACCTTACAAGCTAAAATAAATAATATTTTTAAGGAAAAGTAACTATATTTTCCAGACCAAAAATTTAGTTAAAAGAATGGCTTTGTTACATTGTTAAATTTTTGTGAGTCTGTACTCTTTGCCATAATAAAACAGATGAGTTACCATATCTTTTTCTGTATGCAATCTGTTGTGATACATTGTTTTTGTGGAAGTATATGAAGAGAATCTGCTCATAAATAGATATGTAGTTGGAAAATGGAGAAATACTTTTAAAAGCTTTTCTGATAATTGTGGATATTCTTTGGTAGATCATCAAATCTTGACAAATGATAGTTTCCTAAAGCTTTGTTGCAATGTGGGATTTGAAACTATATCAATGAACTTTTAGAGCTCTGTTACATTAAATCCCATTGATCTGTTATATACTTGGAATGGATCTTTTATGATGCATAGTCTCATAACATCATGCATTGGTCACTTGAAAAATGTTGGTTAAATGATTATGCTATCTCCCAAATGTTGCCACATTTCATTATGCAACATTCAAAAATCACATTCATTAATATCACCACCAATCATATTAGAAAAATCTTTATTTATTGGGAAGTTCCTAAGCCTATCATGATAGATGCAAGTTTTTTATACATCTTAATTTTGCTTAAAATTCTGAATTTTATTATTAACAAATAATTGTTTTCCTTGAAGTATAAACCTACTGTATTCCTTTCTGTCAAAATTTCTGCCAGATAATCTTCCAGATAATTGTAGATTGTCTGTCAGTTGTTCTTTCAAGTAAAAATTCTTTTCTATGTAAAGTGCAACTAGTACCACTCAAAAATAATCACACATCTGATTTTCCTGGAGACGACCATCTTATTAGTATATAGCAGAAGTGCATATATAAATTTTCTATTTTATCACAGGGAGGAGTAAAAAAGACATATACACAGGTTGTGATTTAGTAAAATTAATTTTTTTTGCATTGTGGTTATTCTTAAGTGAATTTGATTTTTTTTTCTTTTATTTTTTAACTGTGTATGATGGTAAAGGATTCAGTTTGGTACCAGTGCCCTGATTTTTAGTGAGACACTAGCAGTTTTCTCCACCATTGCTTTTGCACCTTCAGTGCAAATGTCAACAAAGTAAAAATGGCAAATGACATTTTAGTATTACAGAAATAGATTTGACTTCATGAACTCAGTGAAAGTGCCTTAGAGACCTCCAAGATCCTTGACCACACTTTCAGAACCACTGTACCAGATATTCATGATAGCTGCTGCTGCTGCTAAGTCACTTCAGTAGTGTCCGACTCTGTGCGAGCCCATAGACGGTAGCCCACCAGGCTCCCCCGTCCCTGGGATTCTCCAGGCAAGAACATGGGAGTGGATTGCCATTTCCTTCTCCAATGCATGAAAGTGAAAAGTGAAAGTGAAGTCGCTCAGTCGTGTCTGACTCTTAGCGACCCCATGGACTGCAGCCCACCAGGCTCCTCGGTCCATGGGATTTTCCAGGCAAAAGCGCTGGAGTGGGGTGCCACTGCCTTCTCCAATTCATGATGGATAGTATTATTATTGGAGAAGGTAATGGCACCCCACTCCAGGACTCTTGCCTGGAAAATCCCATTGACGGAGGAGCCTGGTAGGCTGCAGTCCATGGGGTCGCGAAGAGTCAGACACGACTGAGCGACTTCACTTTCACTTTTCACTTTCATGTATTAGAGAAGGAAATGGCAACCCACTCCAGTGTTCTTGCCTGGAGAATCCCAGGGACTGGGGAGCCTGGTGGGCTGCCGTCTATGGGGTCACACAGAGTCGGACACGACTGAAGTGACTTAGCAGCAGTAGCAGTATTATTATTATGAAAGAAGAGCCAAAGTTTGTGCAAAGAATTAGCAGAGAGGAGAAATATGAATGACATATTCCTATGAGAAATACACTTGGGAGAAGTAAGAGCCAGTTGTACAACTCTCAGTTGTAGAGAGTTCTGTTTTATAAAGAACTGTGTGTATTAAACATTTTTTTTAAAGGACCTGAATTTTTATTTGTTTTTCACAATTTATCAGGATGTCTCTATGAAGCACAGAGGAATAATTTTATTCAAAAAATGGACAGCGGTGTCAAGTGGATTTAGGACATATAACTATATATTTCACTCAGTGTTTGTGGGTTTGAGTTGTTCACTGTTGTTCAAGTGTAATCTTTCTGTGTGGATAGTTTTGTTAGACTAGATGTACATGCCTTTATACAACGTGTATCCTCCACGTAACTCAGTCTAAAAGACAAAATATTATATATACTTACTTAACAATTATTTGCTACTACACAAGACATATTTTATAGTTAAACTTGGTGTATGTTTCCATAACATAGACCCCAAAAGTGTGGTTGTATCCTTAGTAGATGTAATATTTGGAAATTATATCGAGATGGCATTTATTTTATATGCTTCTAATAGAAAAGTATTATCTGAATCCTTCTATATGGTCTCATTTGCAATATTTATCTGGAAAGGAAAATTCACTAACGTATTCATATCTATTAGGTTCATTGTAGTAGAACCGTTCTTAAAATTCAGAATAAGCTTGTTTATATAAAACTTTGTATTTTGCAGTAAACTTTTTGATACATCATCCTTTCATTCAATATTATTAAGATCCTCTGAAATCTAAGCTCTTATCTTTAACCTTTCTTCCTAAGTGATCCTCAGGCCACAAAACTGTGAATTGAGAATCAAGCATGTAACAGAAATCTTATGAATTTTTTTTTAGTCCTAAAACAAATATACCATACTTACCTTCATTTTATATTAAAAGTGTACAATTTGTCACTCAGCTATATACAACAAAAATGTTAAAACCTTCCCTCAAACACTTTTTAGTCTGACATGGTCAAATGACACTGTAAAACTATGGTTAAAATGTTTGCAGCTCAGCCTCTGTTTGCCAGCAGAGGTTGCTCTTAGGTTAGCGATTTGAGATTATATGATGTCAAGAATATTAACCAGCTGAATGGAAGCTGCATTATGATGCAATTATGCAGAAGTTATATTTAAATTGAATAATAACTCTGTTATTATTGAGTGACTCTTACATGTGTTAATCTACATATTAGCAGAAATCATGTTCTTTACAAAGATACCTCTGAGGCAGAGCAGAAAGTGACATTCTTGAAATGAAAACTGTTTATTGGCTTGCCAGTCACTAAGAATTGCTGATTTAGAAAAATCAGAAAAAAAAATTATGGATTATCAAGATGGGTTTATAAAATCATAGCATATTCTAATCATAGCATTTTTATTTTGTTAAAAATATGTGCAAACGTGTGTACATCTGTTTAAATAAATGTAAAGTTAAAGTGAAAGTTGCTGAGTCATGTCCGACTCTTTGTGATCCCATAGACTATACAGTCCATGGAATTCTCCAGGCCAGAATACTGGAATGGGTAGCCTTTCCCTTCTCGAGGGGATCTTCCCAACTCAGGGATAGAACCCAGGTCTTCCCAGGCCAGAATGCTGGAACGGGTAACCTTTCCCTTCTCCATTTGATCTTCCCAACCCAGGTATAGAACCCAGGCTTCCTGCATTGCAGACAGATTCTTTATCAGCTGAGCCACAAGAGAAGTCCAAGAATACTGGAATGACTGGTGTATCCCTCCTCCGGTGGATCTTCCCCATCCAGGAGTCAAATCGGGATCGCCTGCATTGCAGGTGGATTCTTTACCAACTGAGCTATCAGGGGAGCCCAATAAATATAAAAGTGCAGGTAACTGCACATATATGAGAAAAACATTTTGTTATAAATTTTAAATTTTAAAAATTACCTGGTGAGAAGATAAATGGATAAAACTAAGCAGTTATGCATAGACTATTTTATTTTTTGCATAGATCCATAAATGTGCCAAGTTCATTTCACAAAGAACAGTTGTAGAGTTTGAATTCCCTTGTGGTAATTCAGATATATAAAATTAATTAAATCCAATGCTTCATTATAATGGTACTTTAAAAGCCTATTTAATTTTAGAAGTTTTAACATGTCAGAGAAAATTATGAAGTGTAACTTTTATCTTTACTGTTAAAATACTGAAGCATGAAGGAAATAAAAAGGCCTTATAGTAATATGATATATTCTTTTGAAAATATGCATTTGAAACCAAGAAACATTTGAAATACCACTTTAAATCACCTAACTAGTAATAATAGATTATTTATAACAATGATCTATTTTGGGTTGAGCAAACTTTTCCTATAAAGAACCAGGTAGTAAATAATTTAGGTTTTGTAAGCTATATGGTCTCTAATATGGTAGAACAAAAGCAGCCATAGACCATACATAAAGGAATGGCTCAATTTTGTTTAAATAAAACTTTATTTACAAAATAGCTGGTGGAGCAGATATGGTTTGTGGACAGAAGTTTGCCAATCCCTGGTCTATATCAAAATATTATAGAAAAACAAATAAAATTATTTTTATTAATAAACTTTTATTTTAACACCCCTTGTTTCACAGCATTTGTTGAGGACATGATATTTATTGTTCTACTTTATGTGCAGTTAGATGTATATGTTCCATTATCAGTGATTTTATACCTGATGCCATAAATTATATACTTTATATATGTATATATATTTTTATTCCAGTATTACTACTTTTTATAAGCAAAAATTATAAACAAAATTTAAGTTTAGAGTTTCACTCTGGGGAAAATTTTGTATATGTCTTATAGTTAAAACTACTAGAAATTTTACAGCCTTTTTTTCTCTTTTTTTCCAATATTGTTTTTCTCAAATATTTATCCCAGCTTATTTTTGCTACTTTATGGTAATATATTAAAATACATTAATATTTGACTCAAATTATTTTATATTACTGAAAATAATAGAATTTCAGTAATAAGATATTCTATAAGTAAGGTATTTTCATGCTTGCTTTCTTGAGTATCTTGCAAAGAGGAAATAGACTCTTGGAAAACTTGGTTTATTTGTTTAGTCAATCTATCAAATAATCATGATTGCTTTAAACATATAACTACTATGTTGTCATATTCATTAGTATTAAAGATATAAATAAAACAGAAGTCTACATATACATTTTAAATACTTTTCAATATTTAAATATTGAAACACTATATTCCAAAAGATATTTCTTAAATCTAATATATGGATATATTTTAATGAACATTTTAGAGCCAACAAAATTAAAAGATAATCTTCTGTAATACTTGTTACTAATATGTATCATGTAAGAATTTAATAATTCTTATAGAGTAATTGTTTATTTAGAACTTAATATATGTTAAAATATTTACTTTTCTGTTATAAATATTAGCTCACAACAAAAATTTTAATCTTGAACTTTTAATTTCAGGTAATTTCAGTTAACTGTGCATCTGAGCAATATAAATGTAATTTCTTTTAATTCAAATTTAACTTTGAAAACTTCCCCTTGGCAAACTAAATGAATTTTTTTTTTCCAAACCCTTAAAATGATTTACATACATATCCTAAAATATTTCATTTACTTAAAACATAAATATATTTTCCTATGAGGCTTTAATACTGACATTAATATGAATGTTTTCCATTAGGAAAAATAAAGATATAATTAATTTATAAAGTGTTTTTGTGCTTTCATTCTTTAGTGGAGAAAACAATGTCACAAATAATTTAGAAGAAAATTTACATTACAATCAACTTTTCTGCCAAGAAATGAAAATAAAATATTTAAACTTTAGCTTCCTGATATGCATTCAGGATATGCATAAATGATATGCATAAATATGCAAATATAGGTAATTTAAATCAAGAATCCAACAAATATACATGTTAACATAAGACATTTTAAATACCACACCGTGATTTCAAACTATGTATACTTAAGTACATGTGTCTTGTTTCTATTGAAATAAAGCATTAGTTTTGGTCACAGTCAAGCCTTACCAAAAATATACATTGTGTTTGTATCTGTTGGAGCTGTCAGTGGTTGTATGTTACCATGTTTATAATAAGGAAGAATAATATGGAGCAAACTTGAGCCTAGAGCTAAACTTCCTTTATAATTGAGCATATTTAGCTGTACACTGTATGATTAGGTCCACATCTCCAGACAGTACTCACTAGTTAAAAGCCCATCTTAAAATAAAGGTGGACTTTGTATTTGGATCCTCACAAAAATTTAACTCTACAGTCACTTTAATCTGTTAAGTATTACATCCAAGCAATATGACTAGACCAGCTTTCTAAACTATGTTTTATGTACAATATTTTATTGAACTGTTAACTAGTGAGATAATTTTTTAAATAAATAAAAGAGAGAAATTTTAAAAAAGAGAGAAAGAGACAGAAATCAGTTGTTGCTGCTAAGTCGCTTCAGTCATGTCCGACTCTGTGTGACCCCATAGACGTCAGCCCACCAGTCTCCCCCGTCCCCAGGATTCTCCAGGCAAGAATACTGGAGTGGGTTGCCATTTCCTTCTCCAATGCATGCAAGTGAAAAGTGAAAGTGAAGTCGCTCAGTCATGTCTGACTCTTCGCGACCCCATGGACTGCCGCCTACCAGGCTCCTCTGTCCATGGGATTTTCCAGGCAAGAGTACTGGAGTGGGGTGCCATTGCCTTCTCCAATCAGTTGTTAGATTTAAAAGTAAAATAGTCGTTAGCATATTAGAGCTTGACGGCAGAAGATCTATCATAGTCACAGCTGCCATAATGTATCTTAAATTCAGGGCTTGACACAATAGATATACAATGAACAATTTATAAATAAACAAATGATTGAGCAATGTAGAATGTTGATCCTCCAAACCTTTATAGACATTTCTTGTTATTTTTTAAATAAACAAATAGTGGATATTATATGCTGGTAGTTTTCTAAGCCTTTTATTAAAAAAATTGATTTATTTAATCTTACTCAAAATTTTATTAAGTAGGTACCAGTATTACCCTATTTAATGATGAAAGGATTGGTTAATTTGCCCAAGATCAAAGTTAGATAGACTCTGGGTCAGGTCTAATTCTACCTCACATAAATGATCTTGAACTATGTGCCATTTAGTTTTTATCAAATGTACAGCTAAAATTGTGAGTATATATGCTTATATATGTATGTATGGCAGGAAGGGAGGGTGGTGTTTAAAAGCTATGGCCTCTTCCCATATCTCAATACCAGTGTTGTCATCTTTTTTTTTTTTCCCCCTTTTCTGTAGTTTTATACTCCTGGAGTATACACTACTTGGATTGGATAGTGCATACCACAGAGAATAGTCTCATAGTGAGCATTTTAGTCCCAGGGGGTGAAAAATGGAGAAAGATTGTTAAAAATTGATCTCCCACTCTTAGGTTCTTCCCAGATGAAGCTCACCTCTCTTTTATTGTTCTTTCTCCTTTCCAATGTGATTCTATTTTCTGAAATTCAGTATTACACTTATAAGGAGGTTGTTGGGATGCATCACATCTTTTACCATCTCTTAAAGAGAGATGTTCCTGTCCTAAGTGACAACAAATCTATTGCTTTCATCAAACAATTAATATGTTTATATTTTGTAGACATTTTAAACTGAGAAGCAGATCATGTTCCATTTATTTTTGCTTTGACTACCATATATAATATTTGAAAATTGCAACTCTTTAATATTTAATAAACCTAATGACCTGTACAAAACTGGTCTAGTTTTCACCCAGTTTGCATTTTTCCTTAGCTCTAATGTTGTATTTGGAAGGTAGCTTTAATTTTTTAATGAAGCAGCGTAAGACAAATGGCTTCCCAAATGGCTCAGTGGTAAAGAATCTGTCCGCCAATGCAAGAGACACAGGTGACACAGGTTCGATCCCTAAATTGGGAAGATGCTCTGGAGAAGGAAATGGTTACCCATTCCAGTATTCTTACCTGGAAAATCCCATGAACAGACAAGCTGGGTGGGCTACAGTCCATGGGGTTGCAAAGAGGACATGACTTAAGCAAGTGAGCATGAGTAGTCTTGGGCACACAATCATTCCAGTATACATTGTTGTTAAATAAGATAATGAATAACTAGCACAAAGATGATTTTATACTAATGTTCATTCAGTTGAACTAAACTACTTACATCCTTCCTGGGTTAAGGTCAGAAATGGCCTTGGTGGCTGAGTCAAGCTAAGCAACCAACCAGGATTTTCATGATTCTAGAGCTATAGCAGGAGAAGACAAGGCCTGAGAGATTGCTTCTATCAATATAGTCATATTAAACTCCAATCAGTTAGTAGGTTTTAGAGACAGGTTCTCCATGATTATAAACTATGATGTCAGAATGTTTTCCTAGCTAACAGCATTCTAGTTAAAAGAATTTTCACAGTGTAGAAGTATGGGATCCTTCTGAAATCTTGGAGTGCAGCTTTGCTTTGAAATATAGCATAATTAATAAGTGAGACAGAGAGAGAGAATATGAATCTTGGTCACTGAGGAGCCCAAGTAATCTTATGATCACCATTTTGCCCTCATTCCCATTACTTAATTTTGGAAGATAATCTATGAAATCCTATCTGTTTTTTGGAGCTTAAGTTAGTGAAAAAAGATTCATATTTAAATACCATTATGGGCGAATATGCAGATGACACCACCCTTATGGCAGAAAGTGAAGAGGAACTAAAAACCTTCTTGATGAAAGTGAAAGAGGAGAGTGAGAAAGTTGGCTTAAAGCTCAACATTCAGAAAATGAAGATCATGGCATCTGGCCCCATCGCTTCATGGGAAATAGATGGGGAAACAGTGTCAGACTTTATTTTCTGGGGCTCCAAAATCACTGCAGATGGTGACTGCAGCATGAAATTAAAAGACGCTTACTCCTTGGAAGGAAAGTTATGACCAACCTAGATAGCATATTCAAAAGCAGAGACATTACTTTGCCAACAAAGGTCTGTCTAGTCAAGGCTATGGTTTTTCCTGTGGTCATGTATGGATGTGAGAGTTGGACTCTAAAGAAAGCTGAGCACCGAAGAATTGATGCTTTTGAACTGTGGTGTTGGAGAAGACTCCTGGGAGTACCTTGGACTGTAAGGAGATCCAACCAGTCCATTCTGAAGGAGATCAGCCCTGGATGTCTTTGGAAGGAATGATGCTAAAGCTGAAACTCCAGTACTTTGGCCACCTCATGCGAAGTGTTGACTCATTGGAAAAGATTCTGATGCTGGGAGGGATTGGGGGCAGGAGGAGAAGGGGACAACAGAGGATGAGATGGCTGGATGGCACCACCAACTTGATGGACGTCAGTTTGAGTGAACTCCAAGAGTTGGTGATGGACAGGGAGGCCTGGCGTGCTGCGATTCATGGGGTTGCAAAGAGTTGGACACGACTGAGTGACTGAACTCAACTGGACTGATGGGTAAATATATTGTATTTATTTCTTTGATACTAATTCATGAAATAAAATCAGGACTCATTCCCGGATTGACTTAATGAATAACAGAACCTGTTGATTTTTAAGAGACTGGCATGTTTTAGCAATTTTTTTCAATTACAAAAGTCATATAGGCCCATAATAGAAAATATGGAAACTTTAGAAGACTAAAGTTTAGTCTATCTACCCAAAAGCCAGTACAGTTACTTCTCTGGCACTTTGCCATATATTATTTAAAAGGAGATTTTGAACTTGAAAATATAACCTCAGAAACACCAAAGGACGCACAGTATTAAGAGATAAGGCAGTTTACTAAAAGACCTAAGACTGAAAACTCACTGTGGCTTGGCAGAAACTGTGTGTCAATCATATAGCTTACAGAACACAGAATATTGAATACAGTTCCCTGTGCTATTCAAAATAGGACCTTGTTGTTTATCTATTCTATATATAGCAGTCTGCATTGGCTAAACCCAAACTCCCAAGCCTTCTCTTATCTTTATTCTTTTATTCTTAAATTTGCTTGTGTCTTCTTTCTAAACATACGTCATACTTTGATTAGGCTCTCTACTGCTACTGCTACTGCTAAGTTGCTTCAGTCTCTACTCTCTTATAACTATTGTTTCATCTCTACCTTCCTCCTTAAATTTCTAATATCCCCCCAAGAGGCCTTGAGTCTTTTTCCAAACAACTCATAGTGTCTTTTAAAGAATTCTCCATTTTTATCTCCTCTGCTTGCTCTGATGTTGAATTTTGAATGTCAGTATCAGATGTGGAAACAGATACTTTTACATAATATATTTTATGCTATACAACCCTACAGTCTCCAAATCAAAGCATATTGTAAAAATTATTATAACCCTAAAGTGAATGGAGCTATCATTGCATTCATCTATATGTCCTTACTGAATGTAATTTGAAAACAAGTCCAAAATTTTACATTGTGAGGATTAAGAAAGTTGGTTTACAAGGCCTATGTATCTTAGATATGTAAAAAAATCAATAAAGTACCATATTTCTTATTGTTTGCAATCTTATTTTGTTTCATAACAGTAAAAGATGCTTTAAATAATGATTTTGTTAAATTTGCAAGAATGTTTTCCCCTCTTTCACACTGAATATAATTATTGCACTCTCTTTTTTTGATATTAAAGTGTTTTTACCACTCTTTCCTCAGCTTCCTGCAATTATGATTGAGAGAAGAATTCTGGGTGGTCCATTAGCTTGCTCTTCAGTTCCTTGAAGAAATTGTGACTATTTCATGGAATTCATATTCCAATTTAGTTATGACTCTGCCTTATAAGGGCTTCCCTGATAGCTCAGTTGATAAAGAATCCCTGGGTTGGGAAGATCCCCTGGAGAAGGGAACAACTACCCACTCCAGTCTTTTGGCCTGGAGAATTCCACAGACTGTATAGTCCATGTGGTCTCAAAGAATTGGACACAACTGAATGACTTTCACTGCCTTCTACAGAGACTCCTAAAGGAGAGATAATTCAAGGTAGTGCTATGGAAAGAGTAATTGTGATGCTGACAGAAACCAGAAAGGTGGTATGGAAGGCTTCTTTAAATTAAATTCCAGATATAGGAAATTTAGAAATATAGTGTGATATTTAGCACTAATATCTTCAAGTATATTGGAGACATATGACAAAAATTCAGAAGTCAGATAAGTATATTTTTAGCCTTATCAATACATAGTCATTAATGAGTATTAAAAAAAAAAATGAAAAAAAAATGTAGAGCAAGAAAAGCCCTTTCTCTTTAAACTAAAGGGAATATCCACATTTGGGAAGTTGTAGGAGACAGGAAGAATAAAAGAAAAGCAGGCCCTGACAAGGGCTGCAAAAGAAATTTATAATTATTGATAAACTGGATGCTATAAGGCATGAGGCTCTTGGAACAAGTCCAGAGGGAACAGTTCATAATCTTGAAAACATGATATGATCCTGGGGTTGGAAAACCGACCCCAGACTGTTTCTCAACTGGCATCTCAGAGTCACATGTTTTATGTGGAAAATCTATAGATAAGAATATTATTCTTAGCTACTGATTTGTTACTGATTACTGTTTCCTAATCACTCAGTGGTTAATGATCATTTTGTTCTTTGGCCTTGAAGGCCACATGAGTTATAGTTTAACTCCCCACATATTCTTTCATTCACAGCTGAAAGTATAATAAAGCTGGCTTGGATTCAGTTTCGGCACCTTCACCTTACAGCAGTGTTGGTCCCCTGATCCTCGCTTTTCTCTAAATTCTTGTGTCTCGTTTCTCATTCTCTAACCGTATCACACTCTCAAAAACTGCTTGTCGAGCTGGTCTCGACAGGAAGTTAGTGAGGAGAGAATGTAAAAGTTCTGAAAGGTATGACTGGTAAAAGAAATGACTTTAGGCAAAAAGATCTTTTTCAAGGATGCAGAGTTGGTTAGAAGTGACACATACTTCAGTAAAATTTATAAAAACTAAAGCTAAAAGAGTACATTTTATTATTTAGTAGGAAAGTAATTTGAGATTTAAAGTGCATATTTATATATGGAAATATGTATATGATTGCATGCTCAGTTGTGTCCAACTCTTTGCAACCTCATGGTCTGTAGCCCGCCAGGCCCCTCTGTTCATGGAATTCCAGACAACAATACTGAGTGCATTCCCATTTCTTCCTCCAGGAGATTTTCCCCAGAAGTCTGCCATACTTTTCCTGCAACTCCTGCATTGCAGGCAGATTCTTTACCACTGAGCCACCAGGGAAATCTTGCTTTGAGTAAGTAAATCAAATTGAGAATATTAAGAAGAAGAAGAAATTACAATAAAATAAAGATAATTGGCACAGAACACTAAATTGAGAATTTTATGGACAAAGATTTCTATTTTTACCTTTGACTGCTGAAAATCTCATCAGCCCTCTCGTATAAAGTTGTTCACACAGTATCTTTCTTTTCTTATATTTCTCTTTTTTTTTTCAAGTCAGTGTGTCTAATTTGGGAACCATGCCTGTTTCTTGGCAGTAATGGAAGCTGAAATCATAAAGAAGGAAACTCCTTTCAACATATGAAGTGTGTTCTGAAAGTGCTAGGTAGCTAAAAAAGCTCTTTGACACTGTGTACTATGATATCATTTCTGTTTGGGTGAAGTATAAAACTCATTTTGTGGAAGAGTGTAAAATTCTAAATATAGAGCTGAGAAATTCAAATTCAGGAGAGTGTTAAGCATCAGACTAATGAATTGAGACCATTTGGCAAATGATGTACTGTCAAGGAAACAAACAATATAATAGTGTATTTTTTTCAGAAGATTAATTTGGCAATAATATATGAAAGAGAAATTAGAGCAGAATCAAAGTAGTGAAGAGGTTTTTGCAACAGTGAAGTTACGATATCTCACAAGTTCTGTTTTTTCAGTCCTGGTGGCAGCAGAAATAAAAAGAGAAGGACAGTACAATCATATGTAAACTGTGCAAGCTGATTTTAAAAAACTTGACAACGATGTGAAAAAAAATGGTTTAAAAGTTGAGGCTGGTTCACTATGTTAAGCATATGAAAATAGAGGAGAGCAAGGTGATGAATTAGATTTTTGTCTTAATGAAGGTTTATAGTGGAACACTCAGGTGGATATTTAGTATTGGATAATAGACATTAGCAAAGAAGGGGCTAAGTATATGGTAAAGCAAGCATTTTAAAATATAAATGTTGGGAAGAGAGATACATCTTTTTCTGAGACCAGATGATAGAATAAGAGATAAATATGGTAAAAGAAATTTGCTGAGTTTGGGAGGATATTACCTGAGGAAGTTCTTATTGGGAGTTTTTATTAAAGTGTGTGTAAATTGGGGATTTAAAGTGATACGTTAGTTGCTCAGTTGTGTCCAATTCTTTGCAACCCTGTGGACTGTAGCCAGCCAGGCTTCTCTGTACATGGGATTTCCCAGTCAAGAATGCTGGCATGAGTTGCCATTCCTTTCTCCAGGGGATCTTCCTGGCCCAGGGATTGAACCCTTGTCTCCTGCATTGCAGGCAGATTCATAACCACTTGAGCTACCAGGGAAGCTCTCTTAAAGTGATATGGTGAAGTGTAAATTTTAGTATTTCTTTCTTGGAAGTATGTTAGGCAATGAGAAAAAATGTGTGAACTAAATATATTTTGCAATAGTGAGTCCCACTAAAAAATGAAAGTCATTTTTTTTGAAGGAGCATTTGCCAGATGGCTCAGCAGACAAATACTCTGCCTGCAATGCAGGAGACACAGGAGACATGAGTTCAGTCCCTGGGTTGGAAAGATCCCCTGGAGGAGGAAATGGCATGCCACTCCAGTATTCTTGCCTTGAAAATTCCATGGATATAGGAGCCTGATGGGTTATATAGTTCATGGGGTCACAAAGAGTCTGATACAACTGAGCTCATGGCAGATACACATGACTTCATGTATTTAAATCTTTAATCAGCAATAATATATGGCCTCAGTTGAGTTCACTTCAGTTCAGTTGCTCAGTCATGTCCGACTCTTTGCGACCCCATGAATGTAAGCACATCAGGCCTCCCTGTCCATCACCAACTCCCGGAGTTCACTCAGACTCACGTCCATCGAATCAGTGATGCCATCCAGCCATCTCATCCTCTGTTGTCCCCTTCTCCTCCTGCCTCCAATCCCTCCCAGCGTCAGAGTCTTTTCCAATGAGTCAACTCTTCACATGAGGTGGCCAAAGTACTGGAGTTTCAGCTTTAGCATCATTCCTTCCAAAGAAATCCCAGGGCTGATCTCCTTCAGAATGGACTGGTTGGATCTCCTTACAGTCCAAAGGACTCTCAAGAGTCTTCTCCAACACCACAGTTCAAAAGCATCAATTCTTTGGTGCTCAGCTTTCTTCACAGTCCAACTCTCACATCCATACATGAAAAACCATATATGGAAAAACCATAGCCTTGACTAGATGGATCTTTGTTGGCAAAGTAATGTCTCTGCTTTTCAATATGCTATCTAGGTTAATATATGGCCTAGATGTAGATAAAGGGCAATAAACTCTGGGGAAATCTGAGCTTTGGATGGGTGCAGTGGTAGAAATAAAGGTCATGATGCATTATGGAATCAATTACAGTTAGAGATTAAAGAGCTGAGTAACAATAACCCTGTGTACGAGACAGCAAAAGAGACACTGATGTATAGAACAGTCTTATGGACTCTGTGGGAGAGGGAGAGGGTGGGAAGATTTGGGAGAATGGCATTGAATCATGTAAAATATCATGTATGAAATGAGTTGCCAGTCCAGGTTCGATGCACGATACTGGATGCTTGGGGCTGGTGCACTGGGACGACCCAGAGGGATGGAATGGGGAGGGAGGAGGGAGGAGGGTTCAGGATGGGGAACACATGTATACCTGTGGCAGATTCATTTTGATATTTGGCAAAACTAATACAGTTATGTAAAGTTTAAAAATAAAATAAAATTTAAAAAAAAAGAAAAAATAAACTAAAAAAATAAAAATAAAAAAATAAAGAGCTGAGTAAATTGGCAGAGTTGAGTGATAGGAAAGTGAAAGTCACTCAGTCATGTCTGACTCTTTGTGACCCCATGGAATTCTCTAGGCCAGAATACTGGAGTGGGTAGCCTTTCCCTTCTCCAGGGGAATCTTCCAAACCCAGGGATTGAACCCAGGTTTCCCTCATTGCAGACAGATTCTTTACCAGCTGAGCCACAAGGGAAGCCCAAGAAAACTGAATTGGGTAGCCCATCTCTTCTCCAGGGGATCTTCCAGACCCAGGAATCAAACCATGGTCTCCTGAATTGCAGATGGATTATTTACCAACTGAGTTTTGAGGGAAGCAATTGGAGTTTATGATAAAAATACAAAGAATAAGTTTACTGAACCTGAAAGAAAGAAAAGATAAGAGGTTTATAATAAGAGAAAGCATCTAAATATAAGATCTTGGAGGTGGAGAGGTTCTGTGTGATGTTCAAGCTGATGAGAATATGATGTGGGGCTTGAAAAACATAACAGATGTTAAGAAGTTACTAAATAGATCATGGATTGGCAATAGGAAATATGGGATTGAAAGGATTATTGGGAGCACGGAAAAACAACATAAATGATCCAGGTTCCATTTTGTTTTAGCTGAAGTCACATTTTGGAGGGATTTCTTGTGTTTAGTAGATGAGAATGTTACACAGCCTCTAAAAGGATCCTAAACAGCCTGGTTTGACTTAAAAGTGTCAGGAGAAGGCTGAGCTTTTAAAGTTGAAAATGAACACATTCACAAGTAAGCAAGGTTTAAATAGGATGAGACAGACGGGATGAATGTGAAGTTACTGTTTTGTCACTTGGGAATCCACCTTTTTATCCTTATCCCCTTTAGCAATATATCTCCTAATTGATATTGGAAGCCTGTGCAGAGATGAATTTTTTTTTTAATTTTTTTATCATTTTACATTTCATGTTCTCTTGTTCTAAGATGTCTATGTATAAAATTAGAACTTCCCTGGTGGCTCAGACAGTAAAAGCATCTGCCTACAATGTAGGAGACTGGGGTTCGATCCCTGGGTTGGGAAGATCCCCTGGAGAAGGAAAAGGCAACCCACTCCAGTATTCTTGCCTGGAGGATCCCATGGATGGAGAAGCCTGGTAGGCTACAGTCCATGAAGTTGCAAAGAGTCAGACATAACTGAGTAACTTCACTTCACATTATGTATAAAATTAGGCCAATATATACACACTTTTAAAGGATACAATGTTAAATATAGAATATATATTTTAAATGTATATTTTTATTCAATAATAATTTATCACCTAATTAACTTTCTATGTACACCTCCACCTACTTCTTTAAACATATCCTGAATTCTGAACTCTTTTTTTGCCTGTACCATGTGGCACACAGGATCTTAGTTCCCAGACCAGGGATCAAACGTGTGCCCCCTGCAGGGGAAATGTGGAGTCCTGATCACTGACATGTTTATGTTCAATCACTTCTGACTCCAATGTCCATGGAATTTTTCAAGCAAGAATACTGGAGTAGGTTGCCATTTTCTACTCCAGAGGCTCTTCCCCAGCCAGGGATGAAACCCATGTCTCCTGTGTCTCCTACTTTGGCAGGTGTATTCTTTAACAACTGCACCACCTGAGAAACCTCCTAACTGGACCTCCAAGGAATCCCTTCTCCATTCTCTTCTAAACTCTTTAGCCAAATTCATGTGATGTATAACTATCTTAATCCCTGGCTCTACTGAAAAGAAACACGCAACCTAAAAGTTGAGATGTATGTATTATTTGATAGACATTCTGAGGGCATCAAACCCTTGAGACAGGAATCTCAGGTCACTCTGAGGGGTGGCTCTAAAGAGGCAAGGGGGGAGCCAGGACACATAAGAGTTTTTGCAACAAAAGTCATGTAGTCAGAACATCTGATCAGTTCAGTATCAGTTCAGTCTCTCAGTCATGTCCGACTCTCTGTGACCCGATGAACCACAGCACACAATGCCTCCCTGTCCATCACCAACTCCCGAAGTTCACTCAAACCCATGTTCATTGAGTCAGTAATGCCACCCAACCATCTCATCCTCTGTCATCCCCTTCTCCGCCTGCCCTCAATCTTTCCCAGGATCAGGGTCTTTTCAAATGAATCAGCACTTTGCATCAGGTGGCCAAAGTATTGGAGTTTCAACTTCATCAGTCCTTCCAATGAACACCCAGGACTGATCTTCTTTAGGATGGACTGGTTGGATCTCCTTGCAATTCAAGGGACTCTCAAGAGTCTTCTCCAACACCACAGTTCAAAAGCATCAATTCTTCCACACTCAGCTTTCTTTACATGACTACTTGAAAAACCATAGCCTTGACTAGATGGACCTTTGTTGACAAAGTAATGTCTCTGCTTTTTAATATGCTGTCTAGGTTAGTCATAACTTTCCTTCCAAGAAGTAAGTGTCTTTTAATTTCATGGCTGCAATCACCATCTGCAGTGATTTTGGAGCCCCCAAAATAAAGTCAGCCACTGTTTCCACTGTTTCCCCATCTATTTGCCATGAAATGATGGGACCAGATGCCATGATCTCATCCAAAGATTCCTGTTAACTGAAAACACACACACATACACATATCTCAAACTAAGGAATTTAGGGCTTTTTGGTGTATATGAAGATGCAAATGTCTGGGCTCTCTGAAATCATTCATTTGATATGCACCTTACCATCTGGAGCCTCTGTATACTCTATATCCTCAGTGTCCTGTGTTTTCTCATCCTGAGTTTCCTCAGGGTGCACTATTGTGGTGGCTGCAGTGGTTGACTGCTACAAGGGCAGGGGGAGTGCAGGCTGGGGGCAGGCATCCTGTGTCCATCTTGAGTTCTCTCAGGACTCATTGTCAGGGAGGCTGTAATGTGATGGCTTGATGACGGCAACATCCTTTGTTTACTGATATGACAGCCAATATTTTTCATTCACACTTTCTAGTATTTGTTAGTATTTTTATACTTAACATATTCTTCATTTCTCATACTTAAAATATATCCTGACCTTTTTATACTTTTTTTCCTTGCATATGAAATGGTAAATTTATTCATCTTTATATTCTCTGAATTGCCTTACATCAAGTTTTATTGATAATAAACTCCCATATTTGCTTGAAGATTTGCTATAATAGTGACTATAGTTTTTTTTATTTGATCCTGTGTCTCCTTTTAATTTATTCAACTATATCATCTTTCAGTTGTACCATATATTCTGAACATATTAACGTAGTGTCATTCATTTTCTTTATTTGTCTCCATACCTCCGTGGCATCACTGATTCGATGGACACAAGTTTCAGCAAGCTTCAGGAGTTGGTGATGGACAGGGAAGCCTTGTGTGCTGCAGTCCATGGGGGTCACAAAGAGTCAGACATGACTGAGTGACTGAACTGAATTGATAACCCAGAAAAATGAGGTTTTAAATACACTAGAGAAAATCTTTTTTTTAAATCATATTTATATCAACTCACTGGTGAATTTACCTTTAAATATTTATAATTCCTGTGGTGATATTTGAGTTATAGTAACAATGACAGTAATTGTAGTTTGCCTCACATAATCTGTACTACCACTTTTAAATGATTTCAAAGAACTTTGTCTCCTCCAACAAACAGAAGTATTTTAAGTATTTTGATCACAAGAATATCAAATTAATTCAAAGAATGTTTCAAAAAGGAGAATGTGTTCTGATTAGACAATTCATAAACAATTGTAATCTAATTATATAATGTAAATTTTAAAACATCTAGAGTATCAAATGTATTTGATTAAATAGTGGTTCTATAATAGTTACTGGTAATCCCTGCAACAAAGAGTTGTTTTCATTTAAGAAAAAAATTTCTGGAAGAAAAATTTAGTGATAATTTATATTATTATAGCATAACCTTGAAAAAATTTCTATTATAAATGTCAATATAAATAAAAGTAATCTTAATATTGTTTGAGATTATTAAAGCAAAGCAAATGCAAACATTTGATATTATACCGTGATGCCATGATGTCAGGTTAAACATTGAACAATTTACTCCTATGATACTAGATTGATTTTTGTTTGTGTAATCTACTTTGTACATGTTCTCAGACTTAACTAGCCTGGCAGGCAGTAGCAAAATATGAATAAAATAATATCAGAATACTATCTCTTGCTTGAAATTGTTAACAAAACATAAAACTCCTAATTAGGAGATTGATATTGTTACCAATATTCATTTTCAAATGAGAAAAACAAAGGATACCCTCTGTGAGATATATCACAGTTTGAGTTCTTAAGATGAGGAAACTAAACTTCTTGAGATGAAGGTTAGGGTGCAAGAAGTTTATTAGTAATTGCCCTTTAAATTGATATCTGTGAAAGGGAGGAGAAAGAAGCAAGATTAGGCAGAGGAGAAGGTCCAGCTTTGATGTAGTCTGAAAGCCTCAGCAGACTTTACAGGAATTCTGGAACTAAAATTGACCTGTCAAAATTCTCCCAGGTTGGACTGAAATTGAAATGGTTCCAAGTTTATAGCCCTGCCCTCAATACATGTGGCCTCCAGGAAGAGTTTGACCTTGGAAGAAATAAGTCTCAGCTCAAACAATCCCTTAAGGACTGACAGCTGCAGGCTTTCGGCCAACAACACTGCCAATAGCTGAGCAATAAGTCCCTCTTTGACAGTGCATCTGAGCAGAGCATCTCTATGTTCACGACAGGGTTGCTTGACGAAAATCACATAGTTACTTGAAGAACCAAGAGCCAAATAAATCATATTTATATCCAAAGTAGAATACTACAAATCCCCCATCTCCCTCTCCTTTCAGGTCCTGAGAGCTGCCCACTAAGCTGAAAGCCTTTACCTTCAATCTAACTATTGCTTCTATTGACAGTACCATAGTTCATTTTTTACTGTCTACTGAAAACGCTCAGGACTATAGAAAGATAATCATCCTCAGGCTCATAAGATCACTTTTTGAGCTTCTAGTGCTTTCAGTTTAAGAGAACTTGTAGCTACACAAGCTTATATATTATATACATGTACAAGTGTATATTTATGTATTATATGTCTGTGTGTGTATGTATTTATATATAAAACATTTACTAAAAGTACATGGGAGCATGCTAAGTTGCCTCAGTCGTGTCCAACTCTTTGTGACCCCATGGACTGTAACCCTCCAGGCTTCTCTTATCTGTAGGATTCTCCAGTCAATACTGGAGTGGGTTACCATGCCCTTCTTCAAGGGGTCTTCCTGACCTAGGGATTGAACCTGTGGTTCTTTTTTCTCCTGCATTGACAGGTAGATTCTTTACCACTAGCACCTCCTGGGAAGCCTGAGGAACAGGTATTTACTAGCAACATGAAAACCCTAGTTTGCGAATAGAATGTAGAGAAGAGTAGAATGGTCTTGATTCAAAGAACATTTTCATTTCATTGGTTCTTTAAATTAATCACAGTTCCTTCGGTTCTAGGAAACTGAGAATGTCAGATCATAGATTTTATGCTTACCTACTTCTACTCTCAAAATCATTCCTTCTCCCTGGCACCCACCAGCATCTTCAAACAATGCATCTGGATTCTCTAACTCAAGTCAGGGTTTTCTCCCAAACTTTTTATGCCATAGTAGATGAAAGTCATTGATTTTTTTTTCTGAATTTTTACTCATTTGCTTCAACAATTATAGAATTTTACTTACTATCTTTCCCATGGGACTCACAGGTGTTCATATAAATAAAATTCTGGTTGATCATGGTACCATACCAGTACCAGTACAGTCTTCGACTTGCCCAGAATTTGGTGTGTTCTGTTCTGAGAAATCTACTCTGGGACCATAGATACTTAAATATGGAAATGTACATTTGATAGAACTTTATATTAATGACCAGACAGCTATTTCTACTGTGGTGGAAATATTTAGTTACTGTGGTGGAAATATTTGATTTTAAGTAGTAATTTTAGAGCTATCAAGATGGATGAAATGTATTGTAGAGGTGATACCAGGAGAAACTGGCCTTCTCTTTCACTGATACTTTCCTTCACATGGTTGTATCCATCACAGGTGGGGTCTGGCTATTCACCTTACAGTCTCAGAACCCAAATGCGTCAACAACCCTAGATGCAATCTCTCTTTCATGATTATCATTCTACAAAGTAATTAATATATTTTACCAATTTATGCTACCAACAACTGAAGCAATTTTCTTATCTGCATTTTCTGGATACAATTAAATCTTCAAAGGGTTAAGTTACAAAGTGTAATCATTCAATAAGTTAACTTAAACTCAGATCTTTTGGATTCCAAAATTTATGCTTTTAACAAGTAACAATGTTTTTAATTATGCATACTAAATGAATAAACAGTTAAATGCTCAAGATAGGTTTTGAATACTTTGCCTTTCACATTAATTTTAGAAATTGACACGGGTTCCATTAGCTAATTTTGTCTTAAAACTTAAAATTTTAGAGTTATCATATTTTCTAGAATTAAATATTATTTTATAGTTCACGTCTCACCATTTTCTCTCTCCTTGACTCAAGTTGCTCAGAACCGCCTAAATATTAACTAGTGTGAAGTGCTTTCAAATACACTCTGTATCTATCCTGTTCGACTTCGAGAAATAACTTTTATAATCCCCATTTTCATGGAGATTATACATGCTTTTCAGAATTTAATTATGTGTCCAAGTGAAAACTCCACATTAACTTCCTGTAGTATAAAAGAATGAGATGTTGGAGCTGAGGAGTCTGACAAAGAGAATTTGGTAAGATAAGGACACCTTTTCGAGTTACCACAGACATGTAATGCTAAAGGTTCCACTACTGCAAAATGTGTATCTGTCTCTTCAGCCTCTGGTATTTTCCTAACTGCTTGCCACCTATTTGCTGCACTATTTGGCACAAACTGTAGGTTTTTAACTATCGCCACACTCCATTTCCAAAGAAGTATGTGTATTACTCAGGACAGGTTAGAATATTCTGAAGAATCAAATAAAATCTTAAATGCGAATGGCTAATACTTTAAATGTTTACTTCTCACTGAAGCATCATCTGATTCACACCAGGTTGTGTGAATGCTAGGTGTCTCTCCTCCAAGTATTGACTCACGGGTTTAAACCATTTCTCTTTTTTTTAGTCATGCTCTTGAAGAACATGGCTTTCAAGGTAACCATGATAGAACAGAGGGTCAGAAAGCTTGAGAGGTGTTTTAAATTGCTACTACTGGATGCTTGGGGCTTGTGCACTGGGACGACCCAGAGTGAGGGTATGGGGAGGTAGGAGGGAGGAGGGTTCAGGATGGGGAACACAGGTATACCTGTGGCGGATTCATTTCGATATTTTGCAAAACTAATACAATATTGTAAAGTTTAAAAATAAAATAAAATTTAAAAAATAAATAAATAAACTGTATTAGAAAGTTGGTGGAGTTGGGCCATAGGTCCTGATATAACTGTGATCTAATCTGACACATTAGGTAAGCTTTCCATGTCTCATTGCCCTCATATGTTAAATGGAGGGGGTAGCTGATGCGTTCTCTAGATGCTCTTCCATTCCTAGACTTCTATGGCTTCAGCTATCTCAGAGGGCAGGACAGCAGTGGTTAAAGGCATAAACTCTAGTGTCAGAATTCCTTGGTTTTCATTTAATCCTGACTTATTACTTATTAGCAATATGAATTAAACAAACGTTTCTATGCATTTCAGTTTTCTTTTTCACAAGGTGTTTCCTCCTCATATGTTTCTTGAGAGGATTAAATGACTCAATATATGAACATATATATGTGAAAGTGAAAGTTGCTCAGTAGTGTCCGACCCTTTGTGACTCCAGGCCAGAATACTGGAGTGGGTAGTCTTTCCCTTCTCCAGGGGATCTTCCCAACCCAGGGAACAAACCCAGGTTTCCCGCATTGCAGGCAGATTCTTTACCGGCTGACCTACCAGAGAAGCCCAAGAAAACTGGAGTGGGTAGCCTATCCCTTCTCCAGCAGATCATCCCAACCCAGTAATTGAACCGGGGTCTCCTGCATTGCAGGTGGATTCTTTACCAATTGAGCTATGAGGGAAGCCCTCATATGTGTGTGACTAGGACATAATATTTAATGTTGTGTGACCCCATGGATTGTAGCCCGCCAGTTCCTCTGTCAATGGAATTCTCCAGCAAGAATACTGGAGTCGTTAGCCATTCCCTTCTCTAGGTGATCTTTCCAACTCAGGTATTGAATCCAGGTCTCTTGCATTGCAGGTGGATTCTTTACCATCTGAGACACCAGGGGAGTCCGTAATACTTCACACTTTTAGTTATTATTTTCATCTGAGGAAAACCTCTGAAGGAAAACTTGGTGGCTTGTCAGAAGCACACAGCTATTTGAGAGCAAAACTAGAAATACAATAGTGATTTTAGTTCTTTCTACTTCTACTAGGTACCATTACTACTAAAAATTTAAAATATTTCTATATAATCATTGCTTCAGAAGTTTTTTTTAATAAAAGATACAGAAAATGTAATAATATCTCTCCATCGGAAAATGTTTACAGATTTTCTTACAAAATGTTTATATACCTCTAACTATGGAGAAAAAATATTGAGAGCTTTTGAAAAAATATTATTAAATATTTAACAACAACAGCAACTTATTTTAGACCTGAAATTACTTTAAAAATGAGATTTAAAATGTGAAATAGCCAATCTTATACATGGAATCTGTAAGGCAATTACAGAGACTGCAAAACAGGATGTTTTTCTGATTGTGAACATGGCCCCATTCCTTTGATTTATTTTTAAAAATCCCAATGTTTTAGCAGTATTTATTTCACTTGCTTAGCTAATTTAAAATATGTAATTATTACTAATAACGTCATATTTTAAAATAAGCACACTGTATTTCTTTTATAGAACTTAAAGAGGAAAACATTTATTTAGTGGCAGCTCCTTATCACATATTTTTCACTTGCTTTCAAGTTTCTACAGCCACATTCAAGGAAGAATTTTATTATATTCTGGTTCAGAGGCTCACACAGTCTGTGCATGGCAGACCCAGGATTTATCCAAACTCAAATGCCAAACTCTGGATTTATTCTACTGAACATTAGTACCTGCCTCACTGTTCAAATAACTGGAGCTCCATTGAAAAAGAGAGGCATCCTGTGATAAATCTGAAAGACTATGGGGCTTGGAGTTAAAGGATCTGGCTTCTTTGAGGCATAGATCTAATTTTACTGACTGAAATTTCCACAGAAAAAGAATGACTTTTCTTTACACAAGGATATAGGAGAAGCTATATTTAAAATTTGTAAAATAGCATGCTAATTATGTTCTTATTATTGTTATCATTTCTGTTTTATACAGAAATACAACTTATAGTAATATAACTTAAATGTTAATTTTTACCATAAAGACATTTGGCATAATATATTTTCCTTCAGGTTATCAAGGCTGCTTCTTGATTATTAAATTGCATAGCTTCTTTAATGTAACGATCTACCAAATTTCTTTATGGCATTTGATCTTTATTTACTTCCATTCAAAAACATTTTTCCCAGCTTTACTGAGATATTATTGACATATAACATATATAAATTTAAAGGGTGCAATATAATTGCACAATGATTGCCACAGTAAGGTTAATCAATGCCTCTATCGCCTCATGTAATCACAATTCTTTTGATTATTTATTGTTTTGGTGATAACATTTATGGTTTACTGTCTTAACAACTTTCAAGTTTATAATATGGTTATGTTAATAATAGTCACCATGCTGTGCATTAGATTCCCAGATCTTATTTATCTTACCTCTAGGAGTTTATTTGCTTCTTTAAACTTCTGTAGTGGCTTCTTGAGGAGAAGGCAATGGCACCCCACTCCAGTGCTCTTGCCTGGAAAATCCCATGGATGAAGGAGCCTGGAAGGCTGCAGTCCATGGGGTCGCTGAAGGTCGGACATGATTGAGCGACTTCACTTTCACTTTTCACTTTCATGCATTGGAGAAGGAAATGGCAACCCACTCCAGTGTTCTTTCCTGGAGAATCCCAGGGACGGGGGAGCCTGCTGGGCTGCCGTCAATGGGGTCGCACAGAGTCGGACACGGCTGATGTGACTTAGCAGCAGCAGAGTGGCTTCTTGATGTCCCATTTCCCCTTGTTCTACTGCTTACCCCGGCCCCTATCATCCCTTCTCAGTCTCCTGTACCATCTTCATACCCCTGCCTGCCAGAGCCTTGTGTAATACTTCCAGAGTCTTCTCTCCTGTCATACCTTCATTGTGGTCCCATTCAGCTGAATGTTTGGTCTCTTCCAGTGCTTTTATTGACAATCTCACGTCAATGACTGAATGGGCATTTTTCAGCCCTTTTCTCTCATTTAAGTACCAGGCCTATATCTTAAACTAATTTTCTATGTCTCCAGATTTATATTCTCTAGGCTCCACAAATTCAAACAAAAACAAATAAGTCTATTTTACTTTTTTCTTTCTTTCTAACTTCAACAGCATAATTGTCATCAACTATTTTTTTCACGCTAGAAAAATAGTGAAGAGTGAAGTGAAGTCGCTCAGTCATGTCCGACTCTTTGCAACCCCATGGACTGTAGCTTATCAGGCTCCTCCGTCCATGGGATTTTCCAGGCAAGAGCACTGGAGTGGATTGCCATTTCCTTCTCCAGGGGATCTTCCCTACTCAGGAATGGAACCCCGGTCTCCCGCATTGCAGGCAGACGCTTTACCATCTGAACCACCAGGGAAAAATAGTAAGTACTCTTAATTTCTCTCTCTCTCCTTCATTGCCTTAAAGTAGATAGTCTCCAAATTTATTTGTCCTAAGTCTGATTTCCAGTGCCTTGATTGGTTTTCGCCTTGATTCTTGTCTGATCTCTAACCATAGCTTCCTAAATGGCTATTTATTTTCCAAGTCTTCAAGTTACAAGAATCATCATTAATTTGGTTTGTCTTCTTAAAATATGAATCTTAAGTGTAATTTGCCCCCCAAATACATCACAGTACCTGAGAGGCCCTGTTACAAATCTAGAAATATGACACTTAAAGGATGGGACCCTGTAGTCAGAGAGACTTGGGTTAGCATCTGAGGCAGTCGATATTACTAGTTGTTTGTGAATTTAAACAAGTTTTATTTCTTTGAAGCACAGAATCCTCATCCGATTCTATATAGAATCATAAAGATGTGAGAATTAGAGAAAATATATGGAAAACCCCTACCACAGTTTTGGCAACATAGGAGGTATTCAAGAAGTGGTAACTAAGGTCTAACACTTCCCTTTCTTTTCAACCCAGTAATCTAAGCATCAATAGATCTGAGATTTTCAGCATTTTCCAAATATGTCTAGTTTATGCCACTGGCTCTACATGGAATATCATTTCTGCCTTCATTACTAAATACATTCTTCCATGTTTATAGAGATATTTTTACACACACATACATACATATATACATATATATATATATGTATGTATGTATACTTCTTGTGAATTATTCTGTGACATTTAGGTAGCATTTGTGTGATTTATTACAACTCTTTTTTTTAATTACAATTCTTTGTCATTTGAATAACTCACTCAGGTAAGGAATCCCTGTGTCTTATTGATTTGGCACCTAGATTATTTATATACTCAGTAAATATTTGCTGAATGAATACAGTATGATCTTTCTACAAATACCTACATGTCAGAATTTTGCCCAAATTAAATGTAACTTTCATTTTTCCTCCTGGTCTTTTCCCCAAATCTAGATATTTTAATCTCTATTTTCTAATTTTCCTCAAAATTTTTACCAAATTAAAAAGTTTTTGGAAAGATAGTACCTCAGTTATATGTGATCTGTCGGTCAGTCATGTCTGACTCTTTGTGGCCCCATGGACTGTAACCTGCCAGGCTCCTCTCTCAATGGAATTTCCAGGCAAGAATAATGAGTAGGTTGCCACTTCCTACTCCATGGGATCTTTGGGACCCAGGAACTGAACCTCTCTTGTGTCTCCTGCATTGGCAGTGGATTCTTTACCACTAGCGCCACCTTGAAAGCCCATTTGTTATAAGAGAAGGTTTTTAAATTGTTTGCCTGTGTTATTTGGGGGCTTCCCTGGTGTCTCGGATCCTAAAGAATCTGCCTGCAATGAAGAAGACCTGGTTTTTATCCCTGGGTCAGGAAGATTAAAATAGCAAAATGAATATTTTAAAAAATGGCAGCAAATATGTGGAAAATATTTATATAAAATATTATAGAGGATAAAGTTATATAGTGGAAAAAAGCACAGGATTTGAAAACAATCTGCCTGGGCTTTTTCTTCCCTGTATCTTCTTTTTCTTACCTTCTGGATTTTCCCTGTAGCTCAGATGGTAAAGTATCTGCCTGCAATGCAAGGGACCTGGGTTCGATACCTGATTCAGGAAGATCCTTTGGAGAAGAGAATGACAATCCACTCCAGTATGCTTGCCTGGAGAATCCCTTGGGCAGAGGAGCCCAGTGGGCCACAGTCCATGGTAAAGAGTCCGACACGACTAAACGACTAACACTAGTATGCTACAGTTGTGATTCTCACTGAACTTACTGAAGCTGTATTTCAGCTACTTGATTGTGACTAGTAATACCTACGTCTAGGGTTAACATGAACATTGAAGGTAAAATAAACATGTGAAGTTACTAGACAGTACTTTTACTGAAATGGAAACATTTTCTTCAGATTTCTTCAAAAATATATAAAAATTCAAATAAATAAGCAAAAGAAAAGACAATTTACAGAAGATACATTAATTAATAAATTTTGAAATACAGGATTCATTTTCTGTAAAAACTATGTGTAAATTAAGTTAACATTGACAGATCATTTTATAATCATTAAAGTAACAATATTTTTAGATATATAACAACTAATTCCAGAATAGTTTTTGTGTATCTGGTATAACTGATTTATTGCTGTTGGCACTATAAATGTATATAACCCTTTCATTAAATGCAATATATGTATGTATAATAAGACCTATAATAATATCTGTGACTTAGCTTTATACTGTATATATATATATAGTATATATATATACTATACATATATTTCATATACATACATATATATATATACACATACATACATATATATTTCATATATATACATATATTTCTATATGCTGCTGCTGCTAAGTCACTTCAGTTGTGTCCAAATCTGTGCGACCCCATAGATGGCAGCCCACCAGGCTCCCCCATCCCTGGGATTCTCCAGGAAAGAACACTGGAGTGGGTTTCCATTTCCTTCTCCAATGCATGAAAGTGAAAAGTGAAAGTGAAGTTGCTCAGTCGTGTCCGACTCTTAGCGACCCCATAGACCGCAGCCTACCAGGCTCCTCCATCCATGGGATCTTCCAGGCAAGAGTTCTGGAGTGGGGTGCCATTGCCGTCTCCAACATACATATATATATATATATAAATATAAATAAATTTCACTTTATTCTCATTAAATAATTCAATAAGAACAGGAAGCAATAAACATTGTAGCCATATTATAAAAGTAAGAAAGAAAAGGAAAAATTAATGTTAGTAGTCCTTGAAATATGGTACATATTTTTTACTTAGTCCAAAGCACATTTCACTTTGGAATAACCATTTTTTCAACCTGAATAGCCACGTATGACAAGCTCCTACCATTTTAGACAGGGCAGATTACAGACATATATTCAGGAAAAATAGAAATATTCTTAATGACTTATATGCTGTTGTTTCAACTATGAAGATGAAATGTTCATTTTCATAAATATTTTGGTATAAGAAAGTGTAAAAAGAGGAGTGCAAGATTTTGGCTCTTTCTATACAAAATCAATTATTCTCACACATTTTTTTATATTTTCAGGTAAAAAATCTTAAGCCTTCAAGTGCCTAATTTGTAAACTACAGCCACTGTCTCTGTATAACTTCATAGAAAATGGTGGTGATCTTCAATTTGTATTATGTTCACATTTTAACCTCGTTTCTATGGAATTAATGTCTAACTCAGACCTGTTTGGTATGCAAAATAGCCTGAACATTCTAATAGTAACAAATATAATATCTTTGTGAATTCAGTCTGGCAGCCTGCTACTTTCAGTTTGTGCAGTCTATATTTGGTTGATCCTGTAAGTTAGTAAAGTAAAAAAAATGCACTCAGAACCTCATTTAAAATAATCTCTAGTATTGTCTTTTGCATGTGTTAGACACAAATGCATGATTGTTGAATTAGTTTATTGAATCAGTTCAGTTCAGTTCAGTTCAGTCGCTCAGTCGTGTCTGACTATTTGTGACCCCATGAATCGCAGCACACCAGGCCTCCCTGTCCATCACCAACTCCCAGAGTTCACTCAGACTCAGGTCCATCGAGTCAGTGATGCCATTCAGCCATCTCATCCTCTGTCGTCCCCTTCTCCTCCTGCCCCCAATCCCTCCCAGCATCAGTCTTTTCCAATGAGTCAACTCTTCGCATGAGATGGCCAAAGTACTGGAGTTTCAGCTTTAGCATCATTCCCTCCAAAGAAATCCCAGGGCTGATCTCCTTCAGAATGGACTGGTTGGATCTCCTTGCAGTCCAAGGGACTCTCAAGAGTCTTCTCCAACACCACAGTTCAAAAGCATCAATTCTTCTGCACTCAGCCTTCTTCACAGTCCAACTCTCACATCCATACATGACCACTGGAAAAACCATAGCCTTGACTAGACCGACCTTTGTTGGCAAAGTAATGTCTCTGCTTTTGAATGTGCTATCTAGGTTGGTCATAACTTTCCTTCCAAGGAGTAAGCGTCTTTTAATTTCTTGGCTGCAGTCACCATCTGCAGTGATTTTGGAGCCCCCAAAAATAAAGTCTGACACTGTTTCCCCATCTATTTATACTTCTATCAATTGAATTGGAGTGGATTTGTTAAAATCTTCTTAGGATTTTCTTTCTCTTCATCTACTTCAGTATGATGTGTCATAAGAAAGGAAAAACAGAAACATTGATAACAAAAGTATTAGAACTTTTGACAGCCCTGTAGATGAAAACAGAATTCTTTCATATAGCTATTTTCCACCTAAACATTTCTGCGTGAATGAAATATGTCAGGATTTTTCCTTTCCTTTTCTACCACTTAATTGAGGTTTAATTTTGATATGTAAAAAGCCATTCATTTAATGTATACAACTTGATGCTTCAGGGGTGTGTATATACACTTACCTGGGCTTCCCAGGTGGCTCAGTGGTAAAGAATCTGCCTGACAATGTAGGAGACACAGGAAATGCATATCCCTGGGTCAGGAAGATCCCCTGGAGGATAAAATGGCAACCAATCCACTTCAATATTCTTGCCTGGATAATTCTATGGACAGAGGACTCTGGTGGACTCAGAAGAGTTGGACAAGACTGAGCACACACACACATAGAAATATACACTTGGAACTTTCACCACAAGGCCATAGATGTATCCCATCATCCTTCAAACTTTTCTATCTGCCCCATTATTATTTTAATTATTTGTGTGTGTATTTGCATGTGTTTGTGTGTTTGTGATAAAAACACAAGTTCTACCCTCTTTTAAGTATACAATACAGGATTATTAGTTATACTCACTAAACTTCATAGTAGATCTCCAGAATTAATTTGTTTTGAGTAATGGAAACACTGTACCCTTTGACCATCACCTGCTCATTTCCTCCTCCACTTGACTCATGATAATCACTATCCTGTGCTCTGCTTCTCTAGTTTGACTACTTTTCGTTCCACTTATAAATTAGATCATTTAGTGCTTGTCTTTCTGTGTCTGGCTTATTTCACTTAGCATAATTATCCTCCAGGTCCATTCATGTCATTAAAATGGGAAGATTTTCTTCTTTAAGGCTAATAATATTTTATTATATAAATTAACATATATTTCATTATATATATTTAGGATATATATTTTCCAAGTATATATTCCATTATATATATTTAAACAGGTTATTCCCATATCTTGGTTATTTTGGATATGCTGCCATGAACTTGGGAATACAGATATTTCTCCAATAATCTGATTTCAGTTCATTTGGATAAATACCCACAAGTTGGATTGCTAGATCATATGGTAGTTCTATTTTTAAATAGAACTATTTATGTTTATATTTTTAAACCTCCATACTGTTTTACATAATGTCTGCACAAATTCACATTCCCAACAACAGTGTGCAAGATTCTCTTTTATCCACATCCTCACCAACACTTGTTATCATTTTAACAATAGCCATTTTAAAATGTATAAGGTGATATCTCATTGTGGATTAGTGTCAAGGTGCATTTTCTCTGTGTTTTCTTCTTAAAATTTCACTATTTCAGGACTGCATATAAAGCTTTAATCCATTTTGAGTTGAAATTTGTACGTGGTAAAAAGAGGGTACAATTTCATTGCTTTCCATATAGATATACAGTTTTTCCAATACTGTTTACTGAAGAGACTATACTTTCCCATTTTGTATTCATAGAGCCCTTGTAGAAGAGAACTGTACAGTTAGCTGTAGCTATGTTGTTTTTGGTGGTGTTTTTCTGCAATCTCTGTCTGTTCCACTCATAACATGGTTTATAAGTCTGTTTTAAAGCCAGCACAATTCTGGTTGGATTACTATAGCTTTGTAATATGGTTTGAAATCAAGGAACATGATGCTTTCAGTTTTGTTATTCTTTCTTAATATTGCTTTTGTTGTTTGTATTCCTTTGGGGTTTCATATGAATTGTAGGATTGTTTTTTTCTATTTCTATGAAAAATGTCATTGAAATTTTGATAGGGAATGAATTGAATCTCTAGGTCACTTTGGCTAGTATGAAATTATAGTGACATTAATTCTTCCAATCCATGAACATGAGTTACCTTTCCATATATTTGTATCTTCAAATTCTGTTATCAATGGTTGATAGTTTTCAATGTACAAATTTTACTTAAATTTATTCTTGAATATTTAATTATTTTAAATTTTATTTTAAATGGGATTGTTTTATTAATTTTTTCCAGACATTTATTTTTGATGTATAGAAATGTGAATGATTTCTGTATGCTAATTTTGTATCCAGTAACTTTACTAAATTTGTTTATTAGTTCTGACAGTTTTTTGGAGGAGTCTTTAGAGTTCTCCATGTATAAAGTCATATCATCTCCAGACAATTTTACTTCTACTTTTCTGATTTAGATAATTTTTATTTCCTTTTCTTGTCTAATGGTTCTGGTTAGAACCTCTCAGTTCAGTTTAGTTCACTCACTCAGTCGTGTACAATTCTTTATGACCCCATGGACTGCAGCAAGGCAGGCTTCCCTGTTCATCACCAAATCCCAGATATTGCTCAAACCCATTACCATGAAGTTGGTGATGCCATCCAGCCATCTCATCTCCTCTGTCATCCCCTTCTCCTCCTGCCTTCAATCTTTCCCAACATCAGGGTCTTTTCCACAGAAAGAAGTTCCATAGAACCTCTAGTGCTATGCCAAATAGTAGTGGCAAGAGTGGCAAGTATCCCTGTCTTGTCCATGATTTTAGAGAACATTTTCTGCTTTTCCCCATTGGATATGATGTTAGCTGTTAGCTTGTCATATGTATTTTTTCCTTTATTATGTTGAGGTACATTCCTTCCATACTTAAATTGTTGAGAGTTTTTATCAAGAACAAATATTAAATTTTGTGAAATGTTTTTTTTTCTACATCTCTTACAGATGATTATATGATTTTTGTCCACATTCTGTTAATATGATGTAAGTAATCAGTAAATAATCATATTTACTGATTTGCAAGTGATGAACAATCCTTGCATTTCAAGGATAAATCCCACTTGATCAAAGTATACAATAATTTTAATATGCTGTGGAATTCAGTTTGCTAGGATTTTGTTAAGGATTTTTGCATCTATGTTTATCAGGGTTGAGTGAGCTGTGTGTGTTCCATCATTTTTTAGTTGTGTCCAACTCTTTGCAACCACATGGACTGCAGTCTACCAGAGTCCTCTGTCCGTGGGATTTTCCAGGCAAGAATACTGGAGTGGGCTGTCATTTCATTCCTTCAGGGAATCTTCCCAACTCAGTGATCAAACCACATCTCCTCCGTCTCCTTTGTTAGCAGGGAATTCTTAACTGCTGAACTACCTGGGAAGCCTTATCAGGATTACTACTCTGTAATTTTCTCTCTCTCTGTCTTTTTTTTTTTTTTTTTTAATGGTGTCCTTTTCTGGTTTTGATATCACGATAATGCTACTTTCATAAAATGAGTTTGGGAATGTCCCCTTCTTTCCCAACTGCTGCAAGGACTCTTCTTTTTGCTGTTCCTCAGTTCAGTTCAGTTCAGTCAGTTGCTCAGTCGTGTCCAACTCTTTGTGACCCCATGAATCACAGCTCACCAGGCCTCCCTGTCCATTGCCAACTCCCAGAGTTCACCCAGACTCACGTCCATCGAGTCAGTGATACCATCCAGCCATCTCATCCTCTGTCATCCCCTTCTCCTCCTGCCCCCAATCCCTCCCAGCATCAGTCTTTTCTAATAAGTCAACTCTTTGCATGAGGTAGCCAAAGTACTGGAGTTTCAGCTTTAGCATCATTCCTTCCAAAGAAATCCCAGGGCTGATCTCCTGTTCTGATTCTTTCAATATGGTAGGTGGGACAAGACAGTAAAGGGCCTCCTGGGCAGTGCCTTACAAGGCTGGAGAAGCCAGATACTCACTTAGACTCTGACTTTCCATCAAGGGAGATATCTCTGGCCTAGTGAGTCTCTTAGCACTGGATTGTATCACTTTGGGCAATGAGTGACACAGATAAAGTGAAACTGTTCTTTCCTTCTTGCAGCATCTATTCTTGGATGTTTTGCTCTAATGAGGCATTTAAACCTCTCAACTAAACTCCTGGGCTCCCATAAAGTAACTCTTGTTTGTGAGTAATTATTGAAATCAGTATTTTTGTGGAGAGTTGAGGACTACACCTCCTATTCCACTATTTTACTGATGTCACTCTGAAATTTTCTATGCCTTTCATATTTTATTGATGACTACATATTTATTGATTTTTAAAAAAATATTTATTTATTCTGTAATATAATTCCAATTCTGTTGAAATTAGATTTTCACCTAATTTTAATTTGTTTTCTCAACCAAGTTTCAAACTGCCTGAGGACAGGAACATTGCATATTATTCCTAAAACCTGAATAATCTCAAATGATGCTATGCCTAATAAAATCTTCAAAATGTGTTCATCTAATTTCCTTTATAAATGCTAGACTAAAGTTAATTAAGATTAAAAAATATGAACACAAGAATTAAAATTATATTTTTTCATATATAATAAAAATAAAGGTTTTAAGTACTTTTTAATATAATTGGGATATCAAAAACATCTAACAGTAAATAAATATGTATTTCAGTAAGAAGAACAGAAAGAGTGAAAAGGTAAAAATTATGGAGTGCCATGTTATTTAAAATGTTAATAAAATTAAAATGTTTCTTTGTATTTTTTGTAACTTTGTAGAAAAGTCTCCTTTGATCAAAACAACTGATTTTCAAATCATCTATGCCTTCAGACATATCTACTATTGTGGGCAACAATTCCTTAGAAGAAATGGAGTAGCCCACATAGTCAACAAAAGAGTGAAATGCAGTACTTGAAGGCATTCTCAAAAATGACAGAATAATCTCTATTCATTTCCAAGGCAAACCATTCAATATCACAGTAATCCAAATCTATGCCCCAACCAGTAACACTGAAGAAGCTGAAATTGAACGGTTCTATGGAAACCTACAAGACCTTCTAGAACTAACGCCCAAAACATATGTCCTTTTCATAATAGGGGACTGGAATGCAAAAGTAGGAAGTCAAGAGATACCTGGAGTAACAGGCAAATTTGGCCTTGAGATAGAAAATGAATCAGGGCAAAAGCTAACAGAGTTTTGCTAAGAGAACACATTGTTCATAGCAAACACACTCTTCCAACAACACAAGGGAAGATTCTACACATGGACATAACCAGGTGGTCAATATTGAAATCAGATTGATTATATTCTTTGCAGTCAAAGATGAAGAAGCTCTATACAATCAGTAAAAAAAAAAAGACTGGTGAGTTGACTATGGCAGCTTAGATCATGAACTCCTTTTGCCAAATTCAGACACGACTGAGCAACTGACTGAACTGAACTGACGCGATGGATATAAGTTTGAGCAAGCTCCTGAAGTTAGTGATGGACAGGGAAGTCTGGCATGCTATAGTCCATGGCGTAGCAAAGACTCAGGTATGACTGAGCTACTGTTCAGTCTGACTGATGACTGACTGATGTCTTCAGACTAAGTGTGACCAGCTTTTGGGTATTCTTTCTTTTCTTTTTATCAACCTCCTCCAATAATTCAGATATTTCCTTTGTAGTCTCAGTTTTATTACTTTTTTCCACCAGTGTATTAGGTCATTGTTCAAAAAAAATGATAACAACTGAGTTTATCTAATCTAAAGCAGATTTAGACTGTAAATGAGTCAGCTGCCATTTGTAAACAGTCCTTGGTGCCAGAAGTCTAGTCTTCATTTGTAAATCTCCACAGCAATGGCTGTGCCGTCTATTACCATCTATAGTATGCAAAGCCAGAATGTGATTACACGTATTTTGTAAAATGGGAACTGCTGAAATATTAGTATTTATGTCTGTTTCATAAATACTAAATAAATATTAGTATTTATGAAAGTGAAAGTGTTTGTCACTCAGTCATGTCTGAGTCTGTGACACAATGGACTGTAGCCTGTGTCCATGAAATTCTCCTGGCAAAAATACTAGCATGGTTTGCCATTTCCTCCTCAGGGGATCTTCCCAACCAAGGGATCAAATCCAGGTCTCCTGCATTGCAGGCAGGTTCTTTATTGTCTGAGCCATATATGTGTATATATATGTATATTATGTCTATATATATATATATATATGTAGATATAAAAACACCAGTTATGTATCTAAGTAACTAAGATTTTTAATGACACACTAAATATTTATGATATATTTTCTTGTATACAATCTTCAGTTTCCCCATGAGCTATCCTAATTTAGGCAGTTATTTAAATAGAATCACTTCATTATGGTTGTTTTTCAGTTGTCTTGGGAACAATGTAATAATGCTAGTAAGATATTTTTTTCAAGATCTAAAAAAGAAAATATTTGGAAGATATTTAAGCTGTTTAAACATCAGATTTGAAGGAAAATAAGAACTGGCTAGTTGATTATGGATAAAATATCATTGTAGTTAGGTGATAGACACGTAGATATTTATATGCTGATAAATTTCATTAATGTGAATCCACTGGATTTCTATTCAGTTGTTTTAACTGCTTAACCATATTCATTTAGAACTTATCAAATATTATATGCATTTCAATAGCAGCAGCATTTTAAAAGACCTTAAATTCCCTAAGGTAATGAAGTGTCTGTTGTAACAGATCTCTTAATGTAAAGTTTTGCTTAGTACATGACCTGAATGACTTTGCTGAATCTCCTTGCCTGGATCAGTACAAATGATATTTCAATTTGGTTCTCAGAGAATCAAGTGTTAGTCCTTAATATATTAGAAATTAAATGGTAGTTCTTTATAGAAAATAATAATGGGACAGAAAACATTGTAGTTGTACCTTTGAATGATGCAACCAGATTTCTGCCTTTACAGAGTTATCTTTTTTGATTGAGAACATGATTTTAATGTATAGTTTTGTTCTGATCTGCTAGCTTTGTTCTTTTGTTTCCCCAGAACTATGATTTATAGATTGTCAATAGGTGTTGAAATGTCCTAAATATGCATTGTTCTCAAGATACAGGGCAATTACAAACTTGTAATTTATAAACTTTAAAATGTTTAAATATATGTAGCTCCCATGGTTTGATCCTAGGTCATCCTTTCTTTCCTATCAACTTTACCTTTCTAGGTAAAATTTTCATTCCCTAACTTCTAATATCATCTATAGTGCATACTCTCCATCCTTTCTCTCTCTTCTAAGCTTCATATTATATGTGTGCATGCTCAATCGCTCAATCATGTGCTACACTTTGCAACCCCATGGACTGTAGCCTGCCAGGCTCATCTGTCCATTAAATTTTCCAAGCAAGAATACTGAAGTGGGTTGCCATTTCCTACTCCAGCAGATTTTCCCTATCCAGGAATCAAAGCCACATCTCCTGCAACTCCTGCATTGGCAGGTAGATTCTTTACTACTGAGGCAACCTGGAAGCCTTCAAATTAGTGTGTGTGTGTGTGTGTAGGCTTCCCTGGTAGCTCAGCTGGTATAGAATTCGCCTGCAATGCAGGAAACCTGGGTTCGATTCCTGGATCAGGAAGTTCCCCTGCAGAAGGGATAGGTTACCACGCCAGTAGTCTTGGGCTTCCCTGGTGGCTCAGATAGTAAAGAATCCAGCTGCAATATGGGAGACCTGGGTTTGATCCCTGGGTTAGGAAGATTACCTGGAGGAGGGCATGGAAACCCACTTCAGTGTTCTTGCCTGGAGAATCCCCTTGGACAGAGGAGCCTGGAGGCTACAGTCCAAGGGGTCACATAAACTTGGACATAAGTAAGCAACTAAGCACAGCACAACATACACACACACACACACACACACACACACACACACACAGATATATCTTCCTCCTCAATCTTAGTCATATGAATATATAGCATCGCATCCACTCTGTTCATGAAACTAATCTATTAGTATCATTATTTATTTGACTTTCAGCTCTCATACTTTACCCATCAGTGCATCCTGTCATTTCTTTATAAAATGCATCTCATTTGCAGTGCTACTGATTTTCAGCTGCATAAAATTTTACCAACATAACAGTGCTACTTTTAACTTTCATCATATATTTATACTTTGCTTTAAAGCCTTAATAAAGAGCAAATATGTATTAAAGAAAAGCTTGTCATAGATAGAGAACATATTGTGAAAATGTATATTTATAGAATTCCAAGGTATCTATATAAAATCGTAGTTATATCCATAGAATCAGTGTTATATTTTTAAACCTCATTCCTGGAAGCACTGCAGATGTCAGATCAATTTGGAATGCTAAATAGTTCCTCTGGGAATGACATGGCAGCAACCAAAATAGTATTTGGCCAAATTAAAAATGTATGCTAATGACGCCAAAAGTCACAGTAACCTGGCAGGTATGTAGCTATTATTTAACTATATGATAATTGTTGGTTTTTCCACTGAAAAACTATTGGCTGTTTATGCAGAAATGGAGCACATGACTTAGGCAGTCTCTCTTTTGATGTCATTGGTAACTGGTTGGGGATTGTATCCAGTTACAGGACACAATCTCTCAAGCAAACTATTTGGAAGAAGTTTTAATAAATTATATAGTATCTCACCTACAAACGGAAATGGGAGAATATCTAATTAAGGATTAATTTTCATTATACATTTTTAATAATCAGAATGATGTCCATATTCTGAAATGATAACAGAGTTTTTTTTTGGTACAAATTAGCCTGATCTTAGTGTTTACTGAAGATTCTTTCAGTTTTAAATGTTTATTCATAAGACCACTAATAAAATAAATATTATTGTAAGTGATTTTCTTTGTATGTTCATGGGTTGTAGAACTCTCCTCTCTCACCTGCATGCTTGTCTTATGGTTAATGTTGCTATTTGGAAAGAATTTTGTGTTCATAGTTCTTAAAATTCCAAATTGGCCAAAGTGGTCCAAGTGCCTGAAAATGCAGCATGTGTTCTTAAGTTTAGGAGAATTAGTAATATTTATAAATAGTCTCCTCTGGATCTACATTATTGTCGTTTTATTGGATAGTGCTCAATGGGCAATATTATAAAGTGGGACAGTCTGCTGTTTTAAAAGTGCTGGAAATTTTCCCATTTTATCATTCAAGGAAGAATTTCACACTAAAGACATTGCTTCAATCTTATAAACACATTATCCGGGAAAAAGTTGTATGAGGATACTTTCATATTTATAAGGTTTGGAGTAGTCAAATAGTCTCATTAATTATATATACAGTGAAAATAATATTAAGTTTGATCTGTGTTTGTGACTTGCCTCTTCCAGGTAGAGTGTGTTAGATCACGTCATTTTTCTTCAATTTAACTCTTTAATTGATAACTGCAATGATACTTAGAAATGAAATAGTATTATTTTAAATAAATGCAAATAATTATTACATCGTCATTACTGTCACCTATATCATCACCAATTTACATCATGATTATCATCAAATTTAATATTAATGTGGAAGATTCCAGAACCTCTGCACTACAAGCATATATATGAATTTGAATCCACTGTTCATTGAGTTAAAAAGTAGAATTCAGAATTAATATATTATCAAGAAACAAATATAATTTTGGCTATTTTCTATCTATTCTATTCTTGGACATGCCAAAATTTGTAAATAACTAACTTGGAAAAGTGAAATAAGATACAGAAAGTATAGATTTGGGAGGTGAAAATGTTTAATTCAAATAAAATAGATTATCAGGAGCTTCTAGGCTATTTCATGGCCAAGTTGAAAACACAGAAAAGGCTTTGGGCAATCACAAATAAATGAATGCTCTATGCTGAATTTTAACTCCTCAAACTATCTTTTAAGTAATGTTGTTATATCAGTTATAGAATCTGACAGAGAAATTACATTTGCTAGAGTTATAATAAATGAATAATGATACAAAATAAATTATAATATAAAAGTTAGTTTTGAAATAAAGTATACTTTATGCCATTTGTGCTGAACAATGATAATCTAAGATAAAATTAGATCATTAAAGAATTCAGAAATTCTCTAATATACAAATGCAAGTATTTTTGGACAGATTCAATAATCAGCATTGTTGATAGCAAAACAAAAAGTTACACACATCTGGCAAATAAAACTGTGTGAATCCTTTATCATTTGTTACAAGCTTAATTTTTGCCTTGCATGTTTTCTGACTCTTACATTGGTTTTGTGTGGTTTTGCATAACCATACATGACATATTATGTGCTAAATATAAAATACTAAGCTTGAATAGTCAGTCAAAAGTCCAGTTGCTCATTCATCCATTTAGGAAACAAAGATATCTTAGTATCTATGTTCAGTTAGCATTGTACATAGAAAACTAATGTCACATCTTGGTGTCTCACAGTCTAGATAATGAGGAAGATTTAAAAATAATGACTGAAATGTAATATTAAGAGACTGTCTTTTCTCCACTATATATTTTTGTCTTTTTGTTATAGTTTAAGTAACCATAGGTGTGTGGGGTCTCTGGACTTTCTATTCTATTCCATTGATCTATGTTTTTGTTCCTTTTTGTGCCAGCACAATGCTGTTTTGATTACTCTAGCTTTGTAGTATAGTAGTCAAAAATCTGGGATCCTGATTCCCACAGCTCCATTCTTCTTTCTCAAGATTGTTTAGCTATTCAGGGGCTTTTGTGTTTCCATACTATGGAGAGCAATTAGAAGTTCCTTAAAAAATTGAAATGATAAACTACCATAAGACCCAGAAATCCCACTCTTAAGCATATATTCAGAGAAAACCGTAAGTTGAGAAGATTCGTGAACCTTGATGTTCACTGACCAAGCTAGACAGCAAATTAAAAAGCAGAGACAGTACTTTGCTGACAAAGGTCCATGTAGTCAAAGCTATGGTTTTTCTAATACTCATGCATGGATGTGAAAGTTGGACTATAAAGAAAGCTGAGCACCAAAGAGTTGATGCTTTTGAACTGTGTTGTTGGAGAGGACTCTTGAGAGTCCCTTGGACTGCAAGGAGCTCCAACCAGTCCATCCTAAAGGACATCAGTCCTGAATATTCATTGGAAGGACTGACGATGAAGCTGAAACTCCAATACTTTGGCCACCTGATGTGAAAAACTTACTCATTTGAAAAGACCCTCATGCAGGGAAAGATTGAAGGTGGGAGGAGAAAGGGACACAGAGAATGAGTGGTTGGATGGCATCACTGACTCGATGGACATGAGTTTGAGTAAGCTTGGAGAGTTGGTGATGGTCAGGGAAGCCTGGTGTGCTGCAGTCTATGGGATCTCAAGGAGTCGGACATGACTGAGTGACTTAACTGACTTGAACTGAACTGATATGACAATAACCACTATAGCAAGGGTGTGAAGGCTACTATAAGCTATGACAGGACCCTTCTACTGGTATGTCCTCCATATATTTTATGTACACTTAACTTTTACTTTCCCACATTTCATATGACCTCCACTGAGTGGAGGTTAACAATTTTTTGAAACTTACAAGCTGTGGGACAGGCCACAGACAATTAGCTGCAACACCAAATGGCACAAGGGTGAGAGTATCAAATAATTCCTGTACTACCACTTGAAACTAAAAGGTGGAACCTGTCTGGGCTATTTATGTCTGAGAATGCTTTGTATTTTCATATGTGCACTATCCCGTGTAGTTCCTTTGTCTCTGGAAAGGATCAGGAAAAGATAGAAGTGTTACAACTAGTCTTTCCCACCTCTCATGTTATTTGCATACTAAAGGGAATATTCTATTTACTGAATTACTTCTCACACACTACTAGATGACACCATGGCCAAACCTGGAAGGCAAAAAGTCGAGATTTATTTACCACATTCAAATTATTTTAAGGCAATTTTTAGTACAAAGACTTCTTAAAAATGAAATTGATTTTTTAGTGGGACAAGAGCTAAATTAAATAGGATACAGGATCAACAAGAAAAGCTAGTGCTGTCTTAAGCTAATAGATAGGTCAAGTCATTCTGGATATAGATGACTCTCCATTAATCTAGGAAGGAGGAGATAATTTTGAGTTTTAATGATGAGTTCTACTTGAGTATGACCTGTTGTTGATAACTATAGTATATCTGGGTGATAATGCCCAGAAGATATCTGGAAATATTACTTTGGAGTACAGGAGAGTGGTGAAAGATAGAAACACAGATATGAAAGTTTTCAGCATACTGGTAGTAGCTGAAACCATGCAAGATGAAAGATTATGTAAGACATTTTCAACACTAATATTTGTAGAACATTTCATTGGCATTTTTTCGGAATTGGACCAATGGCCTTTGTTAACATTACAACAAAGGAGAGAATGCAATGCTATTATATTACTCTAAATTGCTTGTGTGCTAGTTTCCTGTAGCTGCTATAACACTTTCCCAGAAACTCAATGGTTTAAAACAATAGAAGCTTATTCTCTCACAATTCTGGATGCCAGCAGTCCACAATAAGTATCACTGGGAATAAATCAGGGTGTTATCATAGCCACAGTTCCTCCAGAGACTCTAAGAAAGAATTTGTTCCTTGCCCTTTCCAGGGCTTTCCAGGTGGCTCAAGTGTTAAAGAATCTACCTGTCAATGCAGGAGATGCAGGGGACACCGTTTCAATCCCTGGGTCAGGAAGATCCCCTGGAGAAAGAAATGGAAACCCACTCCAGTATTCTTGCCTGGGATGATCCCTTGGACAGAGGAGCCTGGTGGGCTACAGTCCATGGGGTCACAAAGAGTTTGACAGGACTGAGCATACATGAATGCATTCTTCTTCCAGGGGCTCTTCTGGGGGCTGCTGATATTCCTTGGCACGTGGCCACATCACTCTAGTCTTTGCTTCTGTCATTGCATTGTTTACATCACTTCTTCCTCTGTGGTAAAATCTCCCTCTGCTTCCCCCTTATAATGATACATGTGATTGTATTTAAAGCTTATGCTTTAAATTTAAAGCTGATAACCAAGAAATCCCCCCATTCCCCATCCCAAGATCTCTAATTTAAATATATCTATAAAATCCTTTATTAATATGTAAGGTAACATCTACAGATTCCAAGGATGAGGATGGGAACATCTTTTTATTTTCCCCATTGGAATTTGGGGAGGTGCTATAAGCAGCCATGGAGAAGGCAATGGCAACCCACTCCGGTACTCTTGCCTGGAAAATCCTATGGACGGAGGAGCCTGGTAGGCTGCAGACCGTGGGGTTGCTAGGAGTCGGACACGACTGAGTGACTTCACTTTCACTTTTTACTTTCATGTATTGGAGAAGGAAATGGCAACCTACTCCAGTGTTCTTGCCTGGAGAATCCCAGGGACAGGGGAGCCTGGTGGGCTGCCGTCTCTGGGCTTGCACAGAGTCGGACATGACTGAAGCGACTGAGCAGCAACAGCAGCAGCATAAGCAGCCAACCACAACTCATATCTATCCTCATTGTGTAGATTTTTCATTATTTCTAACATCACCCCAAACTTGGAAAACTGTTAAAAAAAAAAAAAGTAACATGAAATATCTCATTATTTTTTTATTGATTACAAGTTGATATGACATTTTAGGCATACTGCATTAAGTAAAATATGTATTTGGAATAATTTTACTTCCTTTTCAGGATGGCTATTAGAAAATTTTAAATTGCATGTGAAGTTAACATTTCATTTCTATTAGCAGTTATCTAGAATATGTGTGTGTCAGATTAAATCACTTGATATTATAGATAAGTTGCTATTTTCTTACAAATAAATAATTATAATTTCTGAAAACTTCATACCAAGGGAATTAAATGCTTAGTTTTATTTTATAGGTGTACTTTATTGTAGTCCATATTGAATCAAACTGCTTACTGTTGCTTTTTTTCATTTCACAGCAACAGATCAACAGAAATTCATGTGAAAATCATTGACCACCATATGCTGCTCCAGCTTCCTTCAGCTCCTAATTCTAGGAGCTTGAGAACTAAAGCAAACCACAGACAGCCACAGGCACTCATTACCAGCCCTGACAAAAAAATCACAAAAGTCGCCTCACAGGGTGAGTGACAGACTGATGGACAATCTATTAGAACTGAAAGGAAATAAGATAATTGAGGAAGTTGACAGTTTTTTTTTGTTTGTTTTGTTTTTTTTTTTTTTTTAAGGTCATATTCTAAAGGGGGAAGGGTGGTGAGGAAAAAAGGGGAAATGTTTATGATGGGGAGAGATCCAAGGGAAGCTTGTAGGTGGAAGTCTTCCCAGAAAGGAAGTCTGAAATTTGAAGACTTGTTTGTAGGTCTGGAGAAGAGTTGGAGAAGAGTGGTCAGAGGAGAAAACCTAGGAGGTTCTGACCAGTAAAGTCTGGAGAGGAAGAATGTACCTTCATATGCTGCTGCTGTTGCTAAGTCACTTCAGTTGTGACCCACTCTGTGCGACCCCATAGATGGCAGCCCACCAGGCTCCTCCATCCCTTGGACTCTCCAGGCAAGAATACTGGAGTGGGTTGCCATTTCCTTCTCCAATGCATGAAAGTGAAAAGTGAAAGTGAAGTCACTCAGTCGTGTCCGACTCCTAGCAACCCCATGGACTGCAGCCTACCAGGCTCCTCCGTCCATGGGATTTTCCAGGCAAGAGTACTGGAGTGGGGTGCCATTGCCTTCTCCAAGTACCTTCATATATGTCATTCAAAATTGATTTATAATATTCATTTTTGAATGCAAAACTTTTGAGGTACAGAATGATGAAATGATTTTCCCAAGGTCACAGCGATATTAAATATCAAGTGTAAATTTAGATCTATCAATAGTGAGTAGATTCTTTTAGAATATTAAAGCCTGACTGAATGGTGAATATATGAGGATGGAAAACATGACAGGCAACTTGAGAAAATTTGGGTAATTTCAATGATAGGAGTCTGTGTGTGACTGGAGTTGGAGAAAGAGGAGGCAGGCCATGGAAGTGTTCATACTTGAAACTACTTGTGGCAGCTGTGGGAACACACCATGTCCAGAGAGCTCAGAAGAAATGGGACATTGGTTGGCCTTTTAACTAGTCAAAGTTTTGAACTTGACTGGTTTCCTAGCATCCCACTATATTTTGAGTAAGCATTGACCTTTACATTTTTAGATAAGTGCCTGTAAGAAATGTAAGTCTAGTTATACTCCAAATCTCACACATCTGAAAGAAACACAGTGAAAACACCAGTTCAAGTTTTAGTTCACTGTCAAAATGAAGGTGTTCAAAGGACTATGCTAGCACACAATTAAGGTGACTTAGAAGGACCATGACATCACATCAGCCTTCAGAATTCCCAACTACATACTTCTCAATTTATGCTATTCTTGTTAGAAATCATTTCATTTTCATTTCACCCAGAAACTTCTGGAGCTCAATGCTTTTTTTTTTTTTTTCTTCAAATGTTAGCATTACCCTTGCTTCAGTGGACTCTTTTATCCTTGGGCTCTGAGATAAGTTATTTTATTGATGCCCTTCCCTGGCACACTATTGGTCTCTAATCACTGAAGCATTCAATCCATAAGTAAATGAGAGTAGTGGCTGGATATGAGTGGAGAGAAGAAAATTCTATGCACTAACAGACTTAGCCCAGCAAAAATTTACAAATTCCAAATATGACTTTCATCCTTGCTGCTCTTTGGAAACCTCTTTTCATTAACTGCTTGGAGTTTTCCATATTCTGATTTCTCAATATCCTTCTTGACTTGTAGCTGTTAATCTTGCATCTCATTTAGCTAAAATCATGACACTTGATCCAGGCTCTCTCATTTCACCTCATTTCAATCAATCACTGTCTCTCTATAGAGATCATTTCATCCTTCCCCAAAGTCTGAGGAAAAGAGAGCATTTTAAAGCAAATATCCTTTAACTAAGCTCTACTTCAGATCCCTTTTTGTTTTCTTAAAAACGTAATTGTCAGTATTTACATTTCTTCTTTTACCTTTTCTATTTACTCTTTCTAAAGTCCTGATCATTTAAGGTTAATATTTATTTTAAATTTTGGCAAATCAATAAGATAAATAACATATCATTATTCATTAAATTGATCTTTAGTTATATGATTGAAAATTTAAATATTTAGCACTCATTTCCTACTCTGTGAACTGTCTTTTGAATATTTATTAACTGTATCTATGGATACTTTATTATAAATTTTGCAATGTTTTTAAACTTGTTTATGTTGATGCTTTTGAACTGTGGTGTTGGAGAAGACTCTTCAGAGTCCCTGGGACTGCAAGGAGATCCAACCAGTCCATTCTAAAGGAGATCAGCCCTGGGTGTGCTTTGGAAGGATGGTGCTAAAGCTGAAACTCCATTACTTTGGCCACCTCATGTGAAGAGTTAACTCACTGGAAAAGACTCTGATGCTGGGAGGGATTGGGGGCAGGAGGAGAAGGGGATGACAGAGGATGAGATGGCTGGCTGGCATCACCGATTCAAAGGACCTGAGTTTGGGTGAACTCCCCGGGGATGGTGATGGACAGAGAGGCCTGGCGTGCTACGATTCATGGGGTCGCAGGGCGTCGGAGACAACTGAGTGACTAAACTGAACTGAACTGATGAATTAGCACTTATCATTTTTATGACAAGTATGTTTTTTTGCTATATCTTACCAATGTGTAAGAAAAATGGTAAAAATTATAAAGGTTTAATTTTGTGCGTCACATTAGTCACCATTTCTCTTTGGGATGTCTTCAAATATTTCTAATCTTAGAATGTCATTCAGTTCAGTTCAGTTCAGTCGCTCAGTCATGTCTGACTCTTCGCGACCCCATGAATCACAGCACGCCAGGCCTCCCTGTCCATCACCAACTCCCAGAGTTCACTCAGACTCACGTCCATCGAGTCAGTGATGCCATCCAGCCATCTCATCCTCTGTCGTCCCCTTCTCCTCCTGCCCCCGGCCCTCCCAGCATCAGAGTCTTTTCCAATGAGTCAACTCTTCGCATGATGTGGCCAAAGTGCTGGAGTTTCAGCTTTAGCATCATGCCTTCCAAAGAAATCCCAGGGCTGATCTCCTTTAGAATGGACTGGTTGGATCTCCTTGCAGTCCAAGGGACTCTCAAGAGTCTTCTCCAATACCACAGTTCAAAAGCATCAATTCTTTGGTGCTCAGCTTTCTTCACAATCCAAATCTCACATCCACATACATGACTACTGGAAAAACAATTGCCTTGACTAGACGGACCTCTGTTGGCAAAGTAATGTCTCTGCTTTTGATTATGCTATCTAGGTTGGTCATAACTTTCTTTCCAAGGAGTAAGAGTCTTTTAATTTTATGGCTGCAATAACTATCTGCAGTGATTTTGGAGCCCCAAAAAATAAAGTCTGCCACTGTTTCCACTGTTTCCCCATCTATTTGCCATGAAGTGATGGGACCAGATACCATGATCTTTGCTTTCGGAATGTTGAGCTTTAAGCCAACTTTTTCACTCTCCTCATTCACTTTCATCAAGAGGCTTTAAGTTCCTTTTCACCTTCTGCCATAGCGTGGTGTCATCTGCATATCTGAGGTTATTGATATTTCTCCCAGCAATCTTGATTCCAGCTTGTGCTTCTTCCAGCCCAGCATTTCTCATGATGTATTTTGCTTATAAATTAAATAAGCAGGGTGACAATATACAGCCTTGACGTACTCCTTTTCCTATTTGGAACCAGTCTGTTGTTCCATGTCCAGTTCTAACTGTTGCTTCCTGACCTGCATATAGGTTTCTCAAGAGGCAGGTCAGGTAGTCTGTTAGTCTCATCTCTTTCAGAATTTTCCACAGTTTATTGTGATCCACACAGTCAAAGGCTTTGACATAGTCAATAAAGCAGAAATAGATGTTTTTCTGGAACTCTCTTGCTTTTTCTATGATCCAGAGGATGTTGGAAATTGATCTCTGGTTCCTCTGCCTTTTCTAAAACCAGCTTCAACATCTGGAAGTTTACGGTTCACGTACTGCTGAAGCTTGGCTTGGAGAATTAGTTTACTAGCATGTGAGATGAGTGCAATTGTGCGATAGTTTGAGTATTCTTTGGCACTGCCTTTCTTTGGGATTGGAATTAAAACTTTTCCAGTCCTGTGGCCACTGCTGAGTTTTCCAAATTTGCTGGCATATTGAGTGCAGCACTTTCACAGCATCATCTTTAAGGATTTGAAATAGCTCAACCTGAATTCCATCACCTCCACTAGCTTTTTTCGTAGTGATGCTTTCTAAGGCCCACTTGACTTCACATTCCAGGATGTCTGGTTCTAGGTGAGTGATCACACAGTCATGATTATCTTGGTTGTGAAGATCTTTTTTTTTATTTCAGAATAATATACCATTAAATATTTTTCTTATTAATTTCAAATTTTGAATTCATGTAGAATCATTTTACTCTTTCTCATAATACCCAGTTTATCATAGGTAATGAAAACAGCAAATCATCTAGCTTAATTCATACTCCATGTCACTAATTTAGAAGATATACATTTCTAAAATTAAATCATATTTGACAAATGTACTGATTCATTCTGTTAGACAAGGACAATAAGCATTAGAATGATAAGAATTGTTTATATTTTTATGCACACAATATAATATTTAATACTGTTAATGTTATGTATATTACATAATGGGCTTTCAATCACTTGTTTGCTGAATTGGATTACAAAATTGAGTTGTCACATTGTCAGTGTCATTGTATTTTATTAATACTTTGCAGGATCTTCTTGAAACTATTCTTTTAACCAAGTCAAGTTATACATTATTCCTTCTATATTTTTTCTTATTTCTATCCAGTTTTGAACCATGTTGGCATAGTCTCCTCTCTGTTTCTCCTTCTTGAATTTAACTGCCTTATTTCAAAAGGCATACTTTTCCCCAGTACTGTTGCTTCTATCTGTCACACTTTGGATGCCCACCATCTTCAGTCCTTAGTACTCATATCTGCATGAGACTTTTTTCTTTTTATGGGAATGGCCATGTCCATTAACAAATATGGCAGCCATCACTTTACCCCAAATCAGTATACTTCAGGCTTTCTGATGTTACCTGTAGTAAGAACTGCTGGGAGCCAGCACAGGAGATCCCACCCATCAGAAGAGACCTGATAGGCAAGGCAGATCAGGACTCAAGGGGCTCCCTGGACCTGCTCAAGCATCTACCCCGAAACCAAAGTCTGTCTGTCTACTGTTTACTATATTATGCCTTTCACCAACTCTTCTGACATTAACAGGGGGCTATCCCCGACCACCTTTCTCTGAAAAAAATTAACTTAGGGCTCTAGTTATAAGTCTCCTGGGCATGAAAGGAATATTTCTATTCTAACCCCTCTGTTGGCATTCTAGCTTGCTTGACAGGTTTTTCCTTACTCTTACAACTAATGCACATGGTTGTTCACAACTTCCCAACCATGAAAGGCACAGGAAGCCCAAGCATTCTAAAAGTCCTAATGAGCATAGAGCCCTTTGAGAGATGAAAAATTATTAGAATAGTATTGGTAAAGGGCTTCATTATTGGGCCAATGCTTGCTGCCAAGTTCCCATATCCCTTATCCATTGTGCACCTGGGAGTGCATTAGTTAATGTAGTTGGAATGTAAGACAAACAAGTAGTAGCCTTGGTATTAACCATATCAGACCTTTGAGCTAATAAGTTCTTTCTTTGTTGTGACCCACTGCACCTTTGCTCTGTGAGAATGTAACTTTATTTAGTACTTTCTGAGGCTGGGAGAAATAAAGAAAAAATACTTTAAGGGAAAACAAGTTTTCTGGCTGATCAGTCTTTATCAGAAAAGAGTCATGAAATGTTAACAGGCCACAGGGCCAGACATAACATAAGACCTTTGTTTATGAAAAGGTGTACAGAGAATGTCCTGGTTTTGATAAAGGTAAAATTGATGGAATGTTGAGCTGACTCTGTATCTTTCACTTTGAGAAATGTGTAACTCAGAGCATAAAATTTCCTTTTGAAAATAAAGCTGCAGATCCCACTTCACCAGAGCTCTGGTCTCCTTTCTTTCTTTCTCTTTCTCTCTCTCTTTCTTTCTCCCTTTTTTCAGGCTGAATTCCTGGAGCACAGAGGCCCTCTGAGTTCACTTTTTTGCCTGGGCTTCTAAGACCCGATCAGGAAGGCACTTTGTGTCTTCACCCCACCAAGAGGGCACCTGAGGCCTCCGTAAACAGAGCAAGTCCCGTTTCAGGGGCTTTATTGGCTTTCTGTGTAAACCAAGGAGTATCAGGATCTTTCTCTCTCCCTTATTCTTTCTCTTTATTTTTTATTTTTATTTTTGACCCCGGACCACCAGGTCCCAGTCCATTATAAGACCCGTGTCGTCTCTCTCGCTGATGCCATTCATCCTGAGAGTTCCCCTGGATCCTGCTGGTGCTGGACCCTGGCAAAGAACACAAAGATATAGTTGCTTGGTTAATTGTTTATTGACCATACATTTTATTTTATGAAAATCATTTTTAATAGTGCTAGCCCTAGCAAAGACCAGATGGATTCAGTGATTCCAAATTGGAAATTATTAAGCAGACTGTGTTTGCTAAGGAATGAAACCCCATACTCCATATAGTGTATAAAAAAATAAAGGAAATAAAAGAATGGCAATGGAAAAAAAACAGTTTTCTGTTATTTGTCTCAATATTGGAAAAGAGCTTCGTATGCAGTTAGATGGGCTTCCCTGATGGCTCAGCAGATAAAGAATCCACTTGCAATTCAGAAGACACAGAGATGTGGGTTTGATCCCTGGGTCAGGTAGATCCTTTGGAAATGGAAATGGCAACCCACTCTAGTATTCTTGCCTTAAAAGAATCCCATGGGCAGAGGAGCCTGCTGGGCGACAATCCATGGGGTTGCAAAAAGTCAGATACAACTGAGCACACATGCACACACTCACATGTAGTTAGATGATCAAACATTTATATATATATATATTTATTTATTTATTTATTTTTGGCTACATGGGTCTTCATTGCTGCCCTTGGGCTTTTTCTAGCTGTGGCAAGTGAAAGCTACTCTTTAGTTTTCAGTGTGTGGGCTTCCCATTACCGTGGCTTCTCTTGCTGTAGACCACAGGCTCTAGGTGCATAGGTTCAGTAGTTGCAGCTTTTGTCTCTAGAGAATGGACTAAGTAGTTTTGACTTATGGGTTTAATTACTCTGTGGCATGTGGAATCTTCCCCAACTAGGGATAAAACCCATGTGCCCTGCATTGGCAGACTGATTCTTAACCACTGGACCACCAAGGAAGTTGCCAAATGTTCTTAGAGGATATAGATTGAGTTTATAATTTAAAACTTCCTAAAACAGAAATATAGGATAGAGAGGAGGGACGGTCAGAAATGAATGCAAGAAACCGGACAAGAAAATAATGTAAAGATCTTGATAGAACATCCAGTGTTTCCTGCCTTCTATAATTATTTTTTTTTTAAAGAAATAGACTTCAAGAAGAATAAACAGGTGTACATGTTGTTTTAAGACTGATGAGAAGAAAAAGAATGACTCCAAGGCTAAAACTGTGTGGTAACACCATAAAACAAGATATATAGATTGAACTGGGAGTGTGAGACTTCACAGTTTTGCCTAAGGCCATCTCCATTGATCTTCATCCATACACAAGGCAAATACAAGTATTGTAGAAGTATTTCCTGCCTTGTATATCTCCGTAAGTTTGCATTTTTGTATGAACTATATCATACTTTTTGCAGGAACTACGACATAATGTTTATGTTTAATAAGAAACTTATAGACTAATATGTCTCTCTACGGCTAATTAAAATAATAGTAACCAGCATTTATTAAACACTAACTGTAGGTCAAATATTATGCTAATATGCTAAGTCCTTAAATCATGTTTAATTTTATTCTCACAAAAATGCAGTAAGTGTAATACACACTTTACAGATGAGTAAGGAGATCAGTATCTGGTGAGGGTCACACAAGTATAAGTGATAGAGCTGGAAAGTGAGTGAGTCATCAATAAAAAGTATCTGATCACAGAGCTACTATAGGAGAAAACCCTGATATTAAGTCACCTTAAATCCAATTTCCAATATTCAGTTCAGTTCAGTCGTTCAGTCGTGTCCGACTCTGCGACCCCATGAATCGCAACACGCCAGGCTTCCAATATTAGCCATATCAAACTTGCTGTTTATGTTAAGAGTACTTATATACATTGTCATTGCAGCTTTACAGACTTAGTCTTTCATGCATGTACTTAATCATATTTATAAAACATATTACATATTTATCTTCATTAGTAAGTGATGTGTGTGTGTGTGTGTGTGCTTAGTCGCTCAGTCATGTCCAGCTCATTGCGAGCCTATGGACTATAGCCCACCAGGGTCCTCTGTCCATGGGATTTTCCAGGCAAAATTACTGGAGCAGGTAGCCATTCCTGTCTCCCAGGATCTTCCCAATCCAGGGTTTGAACCCAGGTCTCCTACAGCGCAGGTGGATTCTTTACCATCTGAGACACCAAGGAAGCCCAGTAAGTGTCATACTAATAAAAATTTGCATTTTTATTGATGATTCACTCAGGTTCTTGACAATCAAAAGATGGAAATGATGTAGTTCATTGGATTAATTCTACATATAAAAGGTCATATCAGCTATCTGGATTTCATGAATAAATCCATAACCCCACAACCTTTGGATAACCTTATTTACTGTAAGTGCAGGAACTAGTAAGCAATGTGAAATGGGTATCTTTGTGAAGAATATTGAATTAAGACTGAGGTAGAGGAAAGAAGTGGGTGGGGGGTTCAGGATGAGGAACACATGTACACTCATGGCTGATTCATGTCAACATATGGCAAAAACCACTACAATATTGTAAAGTAATTAGCCTCCAATTAAAATAAATAAATAAATTAAAAAAAAAAAAAAAGACTGAGACTGAGACTGCTGTGCCATCAGGTTTACCTAAGTGGCAATACTTGACATTTCCAAAATTTAGAGTGATGGATTATTGAAATACAGTTCTGCTTTTTTAATTATTTGGAGATTTTAAATGAAAGAGAGAGTACTGATTAGTAAAATTGAGAAAGTGAAAATCTATTTTTCAGTGGTGTCAAACTCTTTGCAACCCTATGGACTTTAGGCCACCAGGCTCCTCTGTCTGTGGGATTTCTCAGGCAAGAACACTAGAATGGGTTTCCATTTCCTTCTCCTTGGGATTTTCACAGTCCAGGGATTGAACCTGTGTCTCCTGCTTAGTAGGCAGATTCTTTACTACTGAGCCATCAGAGAAGCCCTAATGAAGAGTAAAGAATGTATTAAACATGAGGCAGGTTTATGGGGATGATAAGGTTTTAACAAAGGAGAGGGGCAGGAGACTATCAGGAAAGTAAATTTGCACATTGCTTCACAGGAAATGCATAACAAGAAATTAGGTAATGGAAAGACAGTTTTCTTGGTTTATTTCTCTTAAAATAATTTTGACATGCCACCTTGAAGTAACCTGTGTTCCCATTAACCTCTGGTCCCTTGCTGCTGTTTGCAAACCCTTCAGATGGCCTTATGGTTAAAGTTTGCTTCTAAACATCCAAGATTGGAGAAAACAGCCTATTATATTCCCTTTGAGGATATTATTCAATTTGAAAAAGAAACCCTAAGAAAATCTCACCTGATGCCCCTCCTCTTTGTTTGTTGTTCTGGTAAAGTACACGCAACACAAAGTTAACCATCTTAATCATTTTAAGTGCACATTTCAGTGGTATAAAATACAATCTGTATGTAATGCTGTGAAAACATCAGCACTGTTCACCGCAACTGTATGTCTATTTTCTTCTTGAAAAGCTGAAACTCTACTCGTCAGACAATAATCTCTCATTACTCCTTTCCTTATCCCCTGGCAACTGCTATTCTACTTTCAGTTTCTTAGTTTCCCTACTTTGGGTAACTTATAAAAGTGGAATCATGCAGTGTCTATATTGTGACTGACATACTGCACTTAGAATAATGTCCTGAAAGTTCATCCATGCTGTGGCATATTTCAGAATTCCCTTCATTTTTAAAGCTGAGCAATATCAGTTGTATGTATATACCACATTTTACTCATCTATTCATCCATTAATGATCACCTGGGTCATTGCTATATTTTAGCTACTGTAAATAATACTGCTATGAAATATCTTAAGACCCTGCTTTCAGTTATTTTGGGTATATACCCAGAAATGGAATTGCTGGATCATATATAAATTCTATATATGAGGACCTGTCATACAGTTTTTCACAGTGACTTTTCCATTTTACATTTCTCACTGTAGTATGTATGGATTTCAAATTCAAATCATAGCCATCTTAATGGGCTATTAAGTATCTTATTGTATTTTTTATTTTCGTGTCCCTAATAATTAGTTTTGACCACCTCATGCAAAGAGTTGATACATTGGAAAAGACTCTGATGTTGGGATGGATTGGGGGCAGGAGGAGAAGGGGATGACAGAGGATGAGATAGCTGGATGGCATCACTGACTCGATGGATGTGAGTCTGGGTGAGCTCCGGGAGTTGGTAATGGACAGGGAGGCCTGGCGTGATGCAATTCTTGGGGTCCTGAAGAGTCGGACACGATTGAAATGAACTGAACTGAACTGAATAGTTACTGTTGTTAAGCTTATCATGTGGTAACTGGCCTTTTTATATCTTTAGAGAAATGTCTTTTTAAGTCCTTTGTCCACTTTTGATTTTTCTTTGTTGTTGTTGAGGTTTTAACGTTCTTTACATATTCTGGATATTAAAGACAGGGAAGCCTGACCTGCTGCAGTTCATGGGGTTTCAAAGAGTCAGACATGACTGAATAACAAAATCCCTCATATATGACTATTAAATATTTTCTCTCATTCTGTGGGTTTTGCTTTCACTGTTAGTATCTTTTAATGAAAAATATTTCATGAAATCTAGTATGTCTATTTTTTCATTTGTTGCCTGTTGCCTTTGGTGTCAAGAAAGCATTGCCAATCTCATGGCATGAAGCTTTTGTCCTGTTATCATCTAAGAATTTTTTAGCTTTCATTTTACATTTAAGTCCTTGATTCATTTTGAGTTAATTTTTGAATATGGTATTAGACAAGGGTCCAACTTATATTTTTGCATATGGATACCTGGTTTTCCCAACACTGTTGAAAAGACTATCTTTTTGCTAGTGAATTGTCTTGGCACCCTATCAAAGATCATTTAGCCATATATTTTAGGATTTAATTTCTGGATTTTTTATTCTGTTTCATTGATTTATATGTCTGCCTTTATGCTAGTACAACACTGTCTTAATTCCTATAACTTTGTTGTAGACTCTGATATCAGGATCTAGATACCAAGTTTTTTCTTCTTTATCAAGATTGTTGTGAGTATTCAGAGTCCCTTGAGATTCCACATGAATTTTAGGATTGACTTTTCTATTTCTTAAGAAAAACATTATTGAGATTTTGGTAGGAATTGTATGAATCTATAGAGTGCTTTGGATAAATATTGATATCTTAGAACTACTGTCTTCTAGTCCATTAATATGTTTCCATTTGTTTATATTTTCTTCACTTTTTTCAGCAATGCTTTGTAGTTTTTATTTTATAAGTCTTTCACTTCTTGCTTGTTAATATCTAAGTATTGTGTTCTTTTTGATCCTATAATATATTTAATTGTTTTCAATATTTCTTTTCCAGATTGCTCATTGTTAATGTATTTAAAAATGCAAATGATTTTTGTGGGTTGATTTTATATCCTGTTGAATTCATTTATTAGTTCTAATTGTTTAATGGAATCATTAGGATTTTCCTATATATAATTTCTTACACATAGAAATACATACCTCTTCCTTTCCACTTTTTTAATTTTTATAATACAAATTTCTGAAATTTTCTAGTTTTACTTCTGTTGTTTGTTTTTAACTTCATCCTACTGTGTTCAAAGAAAGTATTTTATATGCCTTTTTAGACCTATTGAGACTTAATCTGTGTCCTAACATATGTTCTATCTTGGAAAACTGCTCTATGTACCCTTGAGAAAAATATGCATGCTATTGTTGTTAGATAGACTGTTCTGTATATATATTCTATCTAGGTTTACTGTGCTGTTTAAGTCTTCCATCTCTTACTCATCTTCTGTCTGGGAATTTTAACCATTATTGAGGGTGAAGTATTAAAATCTCTATTATTATATAATTGTCTATTTCTCTCTTTAGTTCTGTCAATTTTTCTTCATGTATTTTGATGGTCTGTTATTGGGTGTGTAAATGTTTATAACTTTTCTTTCTTCTTGCTATATTGAATATTTTATTAATAGATACTATGCATTTTTGTCTCCTGTAACCTTTTTTATGTAAAGTCTTCTTTACCTCATGTTAGGCATCCCAAGTGGCTCAGTGGCAAAGAATCTGCCTGGCAATTGCATGAGATGCAGTAGACATGGATTTGACCCCTGGGTCCAGAAGATCTCCTAGAAGAGGAAATAGCAACCCATTCCAGTATTTCTTGCCTAGAAAGTTCCATGGACAGAAGAGCATGGTGGGCTACAGTCCATGGGATTGCAAAGAGTCTCATAAAACTGAGCTCGTACCTCATATTAACTCATATTAGCATAGCCACTTCTGTTTTGGTTATTATTTGCAATAGAATATATTTTTCCATCCTTTTACTTTCATTCTATTTGTATCTTTGGATCTAATTTGTGTTTCTTGGAGACAGCATATAGTTTGATCATGTGTTTTAGACATTCTGATCATCTTTGCATTTTGATTGGAGAGTTTAATCCATTTACTTTTAAAGTAATTACTAAAGGAAGGACTTAAACTCTGTAATTTTGCTATTTGTTATCTGTATGTCTAAAGCATTTTTGTCCATCGTTTCCTGCATTACCATCTTCTTTGTGTTTAGTTGATTTTTTTTTTTTTTTTGGTACTGAAATATCTCAATTTCTTCCTCATTTTTTATGTTTATTCTGTGCCTCTTTTCTTTATGGTTACTATTTGATATACCCTAAACATTCTAAAGTTACAACAGTTTAATCTGAATTTATACCAGCCTAATTTCAATAACATACCAAAACTTTGATACTTAATAGCTCTTTCCTACTCCTTTTAGTTGCCAGTGTCCCAAAGTTACATCTTTATAAATTGTGTGCTTCTGTGGGATAGTTTGCCAGAAATAGGATTTTGGATTTGACTTATTATTATTATTATTTGTATTAGTACTTTGAATATACTGATCCACAATCTTCTTGCCTTTAAAATCTCTGATGAAAAACTGCTCATATTCTTATTGATGATCCCTCATATGTGACCAGTTGCATCTTTCTTGTTGCTTTTAGGACTCTCTATCTTTGGAAAGTTCATTATGTACCTTGATCTGGGTCTCACTGAGTTCAGCTTGGTTGGAGTTTATTGAGTTTATTGGATGTTTTAATTCATGTTTTTACCAAGTCTTCTTCAATGATTCTCTTAACGTTCTTCTCTTTTCTTTTCCTGGCACTTCCACAATGTATATGGTGTTCCATATGCTGGTGTCCCACAGGTCGCGTAGGTTATTTTCACTTTTTTTTTTTCTTTCTATTCCTCAGACACAAAAAGTTATTGTCTTATCTTCAAGTTTACTAATTCTTTTCTTTTTTTCCATTTGCTCAAATCTGCATGTTAATCCTTCTAGTAAAGTTTCCTTTTCAATTATTATACCTTTTAGCTCTAGAATTTCTTTTTGGTTACTCTTTAGGTTTTCTGTCTCATTGATATTCCTTCTTTTCATGCATCATTTTCTTTACTTTCTCTCCATGTTCCTTTGTTCTTTCAAAATTTGTAAGATAATTATTTTTAAGTCACTGCCTAGTAGATATGCTGCCAAGTCTTTTTCAGAGACAGTTTCTATTGATATTTTTTCTTTTGAATGGACAATACTTTTATGTCTTTTGCATGCTATGTGATTTGTTGTTGAAAAGTGGACATTTAAATCTGATAATGTGGTAACTCTGAAAATCAGATATTTCCTCTACCTCAGGGTTTGCTGGGTTTTGCTTTTTTTTTTTTAATAACCTGTCTCTGTGATGAGAATCATCCTGAGAGAGAAAAGTAAGATCTTCTCAAGTCTATTCTGAGCGTGTACCTTTACTCCAGGTATGCAAAGTCACTTTCTAATTTGTCCCATTTATGAAGTCTCTTTTGAATGCTATAGGTTTTATAGCTGGTCTCAAAAAGGAAACACAAAAATCAATGAAAGGGAATAAAAGTGCCCTCCTGAAAGTCACTTAAGCCAGGTTGGGAGGGGATTGCAACAATGTGGGGAGCTGCAACAATGGCCATATGCCTCTTTCTGTATCTCTGAGGTAAAGGCATCAATCAACAACCAGAACAGAGATCCCCAATATGTAAAGGACAGAGTGTTTTTTTCTCTCTTTCAAGATTTGTGCAGGCTGCTCCAGCAATACCTATACAATACTACACACAGCAGCAACACCTACCATGGTGTGGAGGAGGGTGGGGAGGGTACCCTTAGCTGCTATTGTGCTAAGAGTTGAAATTAGATGAAATTAGCCAATTTTCCCAGAGAAGGCAATGGCACTCCACTCCAGTACTCTTGCCTGGAAAATCCCATGGACAGAGGAGCCTGGTAGGCTGCAGTCCATGAGGTCTCTAAGAGTTGGACATGATTGAGCGACTTCACTTTCATTTTTCACTTTCATGCATTGGAGAAGGAAATGGCAACCCACTCCAGTGCTCTTGCCTGGAGAATCCCAGGGACGGGGAAGCCTGGTGGGCTGCTGTCTATGGGGTCGCACAGAGTCGGACACAACTGAAGCGATTTAGCAGCAGCAGCCAATTTACCACTCAAGATTTTCCCTAGATATTGCAAACCTTCAGTAGACTACAGAGTTGTAAAATCATTAAATCAGACAGGTTTTGCAAGTGCAATTTTTGCCTACATTGAGAAACTATTTCTTGGTACTTCCTACTCCTCTATCTTCCTAGAACCCTTCTGCTTGATGTTTTAAAATAGTTACAGGCAATTTTAATGCTGAAATTTTAAAATTTTTAAATAAATTCAATAAAAATATAATAAAATGAAATATCCACAGACTTACTCAGCTACCAAAGTAAAGGAAGTGAATCAAAATAAGATAATTATATTTATTTTCATTATATGCTTAAGAATTTATATATCAGTAAAATGATTTTTAATTGTTTTCACTTAAAAGCCACACTTCTTTTACCAATGGTGCAGGGAATTATGAATTTTTATAATCAGTGAAAATGAATACGTATGTAATGGGGAAAATATTGAATATAAATTCTTAGTTTGAAATTTTATCTTGTGTTTTTCCCATAAATTATCATCAACTTATCACTGAACTTGGATTAATGTATAAGAAACATTTAAACATTTAGCAGTTGCCTTTTTTTGATTCAGTAATTCAGTTACATCAAGCATGATCACTTTTACTAAGTTTACTCCTTCAATCATTTTCCTGTTGAGATATAGAACAGTCTCAGTTACCCAAATGTGCTTAGAAAGTTTTTATCCTGAGTCAAAAATAATGATAATCTCAGCCTGTGTTATTATACTGACAGGTTGGCAACTTTCAAACCTGCAGAAGGTATTTTAAAGAGTCATTTATTTTTCATTCATTTACTCATGACACATTTATTTACTTAAATAGTCAATAAGTACCTGTTATATATAAGCTGCTGTTTGTAGTGCTATGGACATAGAAAGAGATATGATATTTGCTTTCAAGGAACTTCTAGACCAGTAATGAGAAGTAAAGCTGACTACAAAAACTACCTTATCAAATTATCACCTGTTAATTTCTGTTTTCTGTTAGATACCAGTATAAGACTCAATAAAGGCTAGACAGAAAAGGCTATTAGTTTTATATATAAGGTCAGGAAATACTTCATAGAGAAAGCAACACTAGATGTCTTAAAAGATAAGTGAGCACAGTAGAGAAAGGGATTGGTGTATTGAAAAGCAATATGAAGAGATACCATTCTAAATAAAGGGACTTGGAATGGACAAAGAATCAAACCATGTGACAGTTAGAGAACTGTATGTTACTGGCAATGGCCAGAATGTAGGTCATGAGGGGAGTCATGGTAAGTACTATGACTGGAGACATATGCAGGGCCCAGGACATGTCTAACCAAGGTGTTTGCATTTGTTGTAGCAATACATAAAAACTTTAATGTATGGAAATACAATAAACATATTTGCAGTCCAGAAGATATCCAATCCCTATAGTACTCTAGGTACTGTGAAATTCATATATGTGAAGCTTAGAGATGTATGTCTGAGAGTAAGATTCAGTTCAGTTCAGTTCAGTTCAGTCACTTAGTTGTGTCTGACTCTTTGCGACCCCATGAATCACAATATCACAAATCTGAGTGCTTGTGTTGGCCCGTTTATCTTTCTTCCCCATTGAGGTTCAGCACTTGTCTTGCAGGGAACTGGTGTCCAGCTCTGCTTTGGTTACAGCTTTCCAGATGATTTCTTCCACTAGAGATGTCTATTTCTAGTACAAGGTAACATTTTGCAGCTAGCTATATATTAAACCATTTTAAGGACTTTCTTGATTTTGCTTCATTGTAGAATGAAAACATCTCAATGTGTTGAGTTGGCTATTTTAAACCTAAAAGTTATTTCTCTATCTTTTTAAAGCATATATTTGTGGTTTGTTTTTAAAAACAAAGTGATATCCAATTGTTTTAATATTAAAAATCTTAATTTTGACAATATTGTAAATCTTAATTTAAAAATGTATAGTCTTAAGTTTTAACTTTCTCCCAATTATTCTCCCTTCCATAGGCAATGGGTTTAATTCTTTTACTTATTTCCTGGTGTTTAAATACATATATTTAATAGATGTGTTTTGTTAGCATTTACTATTATTTTTAATTCATAGATTAAAATTCTTTATTAATGCACTGCCCTGATGGCTGCAGATTTAGTAGTGTACCATATTTTCTCAATATTAATTAAATCATGTATCAGTTTTCACAACAGATGACTGCCAGTTCAGGCTATCTGCAATCTAAGGAGTTTACTACAAGAGCATTTCTTTTTCTGTATACTGTTTCTTGCATCAGGTTTCACTTGTGTAATATTTCTTTAAATAGACTTGATTAAATAAAATCATAGACTTGATTATTTGAAATATTTAATTAGATTACCTATTCATTAATGTCTCCAATTTTTCATAAACTCTTTCCTTCCTGCTTTCATTTTCTAACTATACTCTGAGGTGGTTCTTCTCTCACCATCTTTTATATCTCACCTTTTTCCTTGATGGGATCTATTATTTTTTTAATTCTATATCTTGATTTGATTCACTGGTTGATTAGTTGATTGATAATCCCTTATTTCCTCTGTGCATACCTTTAAGTCCACACTAAGTAGGGTATTTTCATGAGTTCCTGTGTCTGATTGTATTTTATGTTTTTATTAAACCTTTATTCTACCTTAAAATTTAAGTTTTAGTTAGATATTGAAAATTATTTGTTCCCTCATAGCTTTAGTAGCTTTTAGTCAGTGTGGCTAGTGAAAAATTTGTCATTCTGAATCCTGTTCTGAAACATAGTGATGTGATGTACTTACTGTGTGACATTTCAAGCTAGATATTTCTTGGATAGTTTATTCTGTTACTTCCTTGATAATTTCTTTCACTTTCCATTTTCCAATCTTTTCTAGAACTTTAGTAACTCACACATTAGGCCTCCTAGATCAATCTTCTAGGCCCTCATCTTTAGTTTTCTCTTTTCTCTTATTTATTTTTCTTTTTGCTATAATACATATGGAAGATTAAAATATCTGCACTTACAGTTTAAGCCATAATAATAAAATGAATATTCTTGTACTAATCTCCCAGAGTAAAACTACAGCATTCCAAAAAACTTAGAAGCATTTGATATTTCACTTAAGAAATATATACACTTGAGGCTAAATAAATTTATGTATCATTTTAGTTAAAAGCTTTTTTTCTTTTTTTTTTTGAGTAAATATTCTTTGGAAAATGTATTTTTTTCTGTTTTACCATGCTTAAATGGTTGACTACTTTCCTAATATTGAAACAAGACTATATTCATGATACAAATTCAACATGATATCTTTTATATATTGTCCTTTGGCTTAGTAATATTTTGTGTACAAACTACACAAAATATTACTAAGCTTCAATATTCATGGGTAAGATTCATTTGTAATTTTTTTTTCTTCTACTATGTCTGTTTAAGTTTGAAAACAAGTCAAGGAGTGTTCTCTCTTGGCCAGTTCTCTGAGAGTGTTAATATAATGTTGTGTGGTAACTTTATAGTGTCAATTTAAGCTGGAACTACATTTCCCAGAACTCCCTTCCCTTTCTGGTTGCATGTAAGAGAAGGCCATGGGAAAAATTTGTGTGGACTTTAAAAGAGAAGATTAGGTATCTACCATTATGCTCAAGGTCAGCATTAAGTAGCAGGCACCATTGCTGCCTGCATGTAGTTTTCTTGATTTACTTGCTCACTTTATTGGGCTCTCTGCTCTTTCACTGTCTGTACTTCATCCTCCTTCAGTTTCTCCGACTCCTGAGCCAGGTGCATGCAGCTAAGGGCACTAATTTCTGCTCTACAAGATGGGAACTGGCGAGAGGCAGAGACGGGTTCCATATTGTCCTTGTGTGTTCCTGTTTATCCACCTAGTTCTAGATGAGCCTCTTTTTCCTCCTTCATGTCCACCTATTATCTTTCCATTTGCCACCCATGTAGATGTACAGTGACTTCAATCCCATTGCAATTTGCAAAGGTAACAGCTTTCCATGGACCTTTTTTTATAGTTCAAAAGATGTTAATTCTTTTTAGAGAAGGTTTAGGTTCACAGCAAAATTGAGTAGAAGTTACAGAGATGTTCCATATATCCCTTGGTGCCACTCATGTATATCCTCCCCCTTTTTCCATATATGTTTTCTTCATCTTCCGCAATTGCTTAAGAACTGATTAGAGAGTCTGTTCCATGAGGTTACAGCCAGTGCAGTCACGCTAAGCACCATATTCAGAGGTGTGCTCATGCTCAGTTGTCATTTTCAAATTCGTGAATAATTTTATTTTTGAACAGGTGTTGTGTAAAGTCTGACAGGACAATGGCATGACCTAGGTGCTTAAAGCCTTGACTGACATGTGCATCTGCCTTCTTTGGAGAAGTTCTTGGCTGTCCACTTCTTGGCCCTGCCCAGTGATGGCTGCTGTCCTCTAGACCCCTCAGCCCCCTGGGCATGAGTGTGGGAAGAGTCAAGGTCAAGCACAGGCACCCCAAGTGTTAGGTTACGGGTCTGGCCTCAGGAGCCTCTGAGGATCTGCATACAAATGTAAACATACAAATGTATTTGGGGAATGTCAGATGCTAAAACTCGCTCAGCCATTCTAACGCATGCACGAACTTCGAAGTACAGGAGAGTTAACACTCCTTGGGATGAAAAGGGGTCCTTGACCAATAAGGATAATAGGACAGCTAGTAAGTAAACACTTATTCAGTTCCTTGGTGACTCCTCAACAAGTCCCCATTTGAACTGAGCCCAGGTGTTTTCTCAATGACCATCCTGGGGTTGGGTTTCCCTCTTTTTCTTTTTACTTTTCCCAGTGCCCTACTCAAATCCTCTGAAAATCATTTTCCAAAATAAACTATTTTGTAAACCCTTGTCTCACACTTTCCTTTTTGAGCCAAACCATTTTAACAAAAATTATATTAATGGAAATGCTAAGGCATAACCACACAAAACAGTGAAAAAAATTCTTCAAATTTTCTAAAACCATTACTTCACATGAATAGTTCTGAGAATGCATAATATATATTTATTTTTTAAAAATATGTACTTTCTACCTATTTTGTAAAATGTACTAAGTACATCCTTTAGATCAAGTGTATTAACTTTGCTCTCCAAATTGTTTATATCAGTGTGTCACAAGGGTAGTATTCTATCCATCATTTTACAAATATGTGGGAGAAGTATGTATTTTAGTGATCACAGTTATGGTGGGGGTTCTGTTGTCATTTTGTTAGTGTGGGAGTTCAGTGGTGCTAAACATTCTTACAATGCCTAAGGAAGTGCCCAAAAATAAACAGTTGTACCAAATGCTAACTGACAGAACTTAGAGTCTAGATCTCTTTTACCTACACAAAATATCTTCTCAGTGTGTTTGATGTACACTGAATTGTCAGAGCATGCAATTATCATGAAGATTAAGGGAAGATAAAGGCAACACTGAGGAGGCAGAGTCAGAAGCTAACTGGATCATTGGCGAACCCACTCGAGGCTGAATCAACTGATTCAAAATCTGTTCTCATTTGTACAGCTGGTTATTTGTGCTAGTACATTTCCTTACTGGGTAAGCCCATTTAAGATGGGTTTCTAAACATATGTAGTAGCTACAAAAGACCTAAAACTTCAACAAATTTTTTTTTTATTATGATTGTCTATATTATGGTGTTTTGTTTAGCATGAATGATAATCCCCTCATTATATAATCTATAAATCAAATGCAAAAAGCATAATACTTTTACATTTATTTTAAATAAGATTCTTGAATAAACTTTGTAAACAAAGTGAAATTCTATTCTCTAGTTATATAATTATATACCTACTGATAATCACCATTTTTAAACACTGCATAGTTGAAATGAGTATTAAATTTTTCAAATGCTTATTCAGCACTGAGACGATGACATTATCATGCTTAAGAGATTCTTTTATATTTTCTAATTCTAAAATGAATTTTGTGACTCTTATGTGGTTAGGTTGATGACTCTTTTAAAGTATTATATAATTCAGTTGATGGGCTTCTCAGGTAGCTCAGTGGTAAAGAATCTGCTTGCCAGTGCAGGAGATGCAGGAGACAAGGGTTTGATCCTTGGGTTGGGAAGATCCCTTAGAGAAGGAAATGACAACCCACTCCAGTAATCTTGCCTGGAAAATTCCATGAACAGAGGAGTCTGGCAGGCTATATTCTGTATGGTCACAAATAGTTGGATAAGACTGAGCAACTGAGCATGCATGTATAATTCAATTGATAGCTTTCTATTTGCTATTTTTTAAATCTGTTGCAGAGTCATAAATTTTTTTTTTAAAAAACCTGTATTTGTAATGTTTGGTAATGGATTGAGCTGGTTTTCATGCATTCTATACCATGAAAAGTTTAAGTAGCATCTGAATTTTCAAAATTACTATAATTGTGTATTTTTGTAACTTAAAAGTATCCTTTATATATTTCATGATCCTATGTCTATTTCTTAATTTATTTAATTTTCTCATTTTTCTTAATTATAATTGCAAATCTTTCTCTGTTGTGTCTTACTTTATTTTAAAGACCCTCATCGTGCATATATTTTCTAGTACTGTTTTTTTTTATGTTTTTTTCCTTATCCCATGTCTGCAATTATTTTATTATTTATACAAAAATATAGTTTGTATTATATATACTGTTATGTTTAGCATCATTCATTATTAGTATATATTTTTATGAATATGCAATAACTTGCTATTTGCTTATTTTGAGTTATTTATACTATTTCTAAATTTCCTCTCTTTTTACTATTATATCACTGTGATAAATATCATTAGAAATTCTTGTGGATTTCTCTGATTACTTCCTGAGGGTAAATTCTTGTAAGAAAAATCACTAGGCTAAATACTTTCCCTCTTGCTCTCTTTCTTTCTTTTTCTAACTTTTTATGAAACAAATAAATTGCCTCTTATGAAGTTTGTACAGTATTTACTGGTATACATTTATAAGTTTGCTTTTGAAACATATGGAAAAAAATAGATAATATTTTATCTTTTTCCAACAATCACTCATTAAAAATATAAATGTAAGTGGATTACCTTGTATTCTTTTTTTGCAGTTGATAAAATCAATTGAAAAACATCACTAAGGTATTGAATTTTAAAATTTTCTTAATGAGGAGGAAAAAATGGATATGAAAATAATAAATTTCTAAAGATTTTGGTGCTATGCACAGCAGGAATAATTTAAGTGATTTAGCACTGTTGTAAACTTTGAACTCTTAACTTTTCTGTAATGTCATACTTTAGCTTTGTTAGAGGAAGGGAAACTTAACTAGAGTTGTTCATGCTTTCACTGAGATATGAAAAGGAATATCAATAGAGAGAAGCAGGATGAGGCTTTCTCCATACATTTAATAATCTCTCTCCTTCTGATTTTCAGCTTCTTTTTCTTGTCAAATTCTCTGTACCCTCCAAGGATACTCTAACTAGTAGAAAAGCACATATCAACAAAGTTTAGAATAGCAAAACAACTCTTCTGACCTCCAGTTTTGTATATTAAAATAGTTGATTAGGTGAAGGAATATGATTTTATGGTATAAGCTCACCAATTGTTTATATTTTTGTGGTCTAAAGAAATATAGGACAATATGAGCCATTGGCTTTGGAATTAGAAATAGCTGTATTCAGATGTGTGTCTGCTAATTAGTCTCAGGAATATGTAAAATAGTAGGATGAAAATTTATATAAATTTACTTCTAAACTTTTTTACTACTATTTATGTTAATATGTTTCACTGTTCAGCTGAGGTGTGTGTATTTGTGTAGGATTTAGTTGCTGAGTTATATCTGACTGTTGCAATGCCATGGTCTGTAGCCTGCCATGGAATTTCCCAGGCAAGAATACTGGAGTTGGTTGCCATTTCCTACTCCAGAGGATTTTCCTGACCCAGGAATTGAACCCCAATCTTCTGCATCACAGGTGGATTCTTTACCAACGGAGCCACCTCGTAAGCCCATTTGTGTATGCGTGTGCACAAAGAATTTCATAGGTTCAAGAATCATAAACATATACCATAGCCTTTTTTTTTTTTCCTGAAGGAGAAAACTTACTGAAGGGAGGCTTCAGGTTTCAGATTTACTCTCCATTAGCTATATAACCTTGAATAAGCTACTTTTTTGTTTTATGCATCACCCATCTTCTTTCCTATACTGGCCAGTTGAAGAAATTACTTGAGTAAAGTGAGCTTTATTCCTGGAGCAGATTCTTTATCTCTTCCAGACCTTTTATTATCCCCTAGCTAACCATCTCATTATGCGTATACTGCTAAGGTCAGAGAAAGGATGTCAAACAGCAAAAACCTCCTTTGTCTTTCAGTATCATTACTACACATGTAGTATATTCTTTATACTAAACTACCACTTATTTAAATTTCTTTCTTTCATCTGTCAATACTGGTGTAATAGCAGTATGAAAAATTTTAAAAATTGTATACCAGTCTGCCTAGAACATATGTCAAACTATTACTGCAAAGCACTGGGTGATCCATTTCCCAAGAGAAATCTGTATTGAATCAAAACCTCCCTGGAGCTATGAATATTTTGTTTTGCTTCAGTAGTTTTTCTTTGTCTTTTCTTTTTTCTTTCATAATCTTTACTTGGGAAAAATTTGCATTGAATTCACAATTAGGTTTATTCTATTCTTCCCAAGACAATAGTAGAAATGAAACAAAATGTATAGCCAGCATATTGTTGATACACAGTTACAGTAATGTTGGTGAATGTGTCATTTACATGCCTGACAGATGTTTGCCTTTGTGATTATTTAGAATTATACTTTACATTGCTTTTCTGTAATGTCTATTAACAGGAAGCTGAGAACTGAAAATTTAACTATGAATAAATTTTTCACAAGTAAAGTAGAAGAAGCAAGTGATGTTGTTTTTATCTCTATTATTATAAATTATGTCTGATTCTGACAATAAATGATAGTTAGAAGTTGATCATCTGACTCTCCATCACCTTTTAAAGATGAGTCCTTTACAACCCTTCTTCACCAGCCACCACCCCCTATAAAATCTTTTCTCCTTCCTCGGTAAATTGTATTTTATGTACAAACTATATTATTTGTTTTCAAACTATTGTTTATTACTTATGCTAAATATGTTTCCACTGTTCAATTGATATATTTTTATTACTGAAAAATTATTGTGTATTTGAGATGGAAAATATCTTCTTTTTCCCGTTAAAGTTAATGGAGATATATACAAACAGACACATATGCATATATACACATAAACATGTACATACATATATATATACACAACATTTATAGACATATGTATATGTGTATACTACAGAAAGGAATGGCAACTTATTCCAGTATTCCAGTATTCTTGCCTGGAGAATCCCATGGACATATGAGCCTGATGATCAAAATCCATGGGGTTGCAGGGAGTTGAACACAACTGAGTGACTAACACACACATTTGTGTGTACAGACAAAATTTTCAGGTACCAATAAAACTTGCTAACTAAAAAATGTATATAAATTTACTCATAAGAAATTCAAAAGCCAATATAAATTTGTCTATAAATATAACTTCCTTATTGACTATCATAAATGAACCTTTAGATTAAATATCAATTGTTATTATATTCCATAAATATCATACTGCATGCATAAAGTTGCATAATATACATGTAAAACGCATTTGTATAATTGTTGATGTAAATTTCAAATATGTCATATAAATGATACATGAATCTTTACATTCTGTATTAAAATTTGAGAGTTTCAGTTCAGTTCAGTCGCTCACTTGTGTCTGACTCTTTGCGACCCCATAAATCACAGCACCCTAGGCCTCCCTGTCCGTCACCAACTCCCTGAGTCCACCCAAACCCATGTCCATTGAGTCGGTGATGCCATCCAACCATCCCATCCTCTGCCATCCCCTTCTCCTCCTGCCTTCAATCTTTCCCAGCATCAGGGTTTTTTCAAATGAGTCAGTTCTTTGCATCAGGTGGCCAAAGTACTGGAGTTTCAGCTTTAGCATCATTCCTTCTGAAGAAATCCCAGGGCTGATCTCCTTCAGAATGGACTGATTGGATCTCCTTGCAGTCCAAGGGACTCTCAAGAGTCTTTTCCAACACCACAATTCAAAAGCATCAATTCTTCTCAACTCAGCTTTCTTTATAGTCCAACTCTAGAAATACCAAAATTTAATAGTAAATGTGTCTAATTTAAATATGTGAAATAAAACACTGTAATCACAAAATCTAGTCTTTCTTGTTAGAAATTAGGATTTTAAAAAATCTTTTGTCTAAAATTTTAACATCCTTATGCTCATAAATTGTAGACTTCAAAAATATCCATCATATTCATTGTTTTGGGATAAAATGTCCTATAGATATTAATTAGGTCTAACCGGTCTATTGTATCGTTTAAAGTTTGTGTTTCCTTGTTAATTTTCTGTTTAGTTGATCTATCCATAGGTGTGAGTGGGGTATTAAAGTCTCCCACTATTATTGTGTTATTGTTAATTTCTCCTTTCATACTTGTTAGCATTTGTCTTACGTACTGCGGTGCTCTCGTGTTGGGTGCATATATATTTATAATTGTTATATCTTCTTCTTGGATTGATCCTTTGATCATTATGTAGTGACCATCTTTGTCTCTTTTCACAGTCTTTGGTTTAAAGTCTATTTTATCTGATATGAGTATTGCTACTCCTGCTTTCTTTTGGTCCCTATTTGCATGGAAAATCTTTTTCCAGCCCTTCACTTTCAGTCTGTATGAGTCCCCTGTTTTGAGGTGGGTCTCTCGTAGACAACATATGTAGGGGTCTTGTTTTTGTATCCATTCAGCCAGTCTTTGTCTTTTGGTTGGGGCATTCAACCCATTTACGTTTAAGGTAATTACTGATAAGTATGATCCCGTTGCCATTTACTTTATTGTTTTGGGTTCGAATTTATACACCGTTTTTGTGTTTCCTGTCTGGAGAATATCCTTTAGTATTTGTTGGAGAGCTGGTTTGGTGGTGCAGAATTCTCTCAGCTTTTGCTTGTCTGAAAAGCTTTTGATTTCTCCTTCATACTTGAATGAGATCCTTGCTGGGTACAATAATCTGGGCTGTAGGTTATTTTCTTTCATCACTTTAAGTATGTCTTGCCATTCCCTCCTGGCTTGAAGAGTTTCTATTGAAAGATCAGCTGTTATCCTTATGGGTATTCCCTTGTGTGTTATTTGTTGTTTTTCCCTTGCTGCTTTTAATATTTGTTCTTTGTGTTTAATCTTTGTTAATTTGATTAATATGTGTCTTGGGGTGTTTTGCCTTGGGTTTATCCTGTTTGGGACTCTCTGGGTTTCTTGGACTTGGGTGATTATTTCCTTCCCCATTTTAGGGAAGTTTTCAACTATTATCTCCTCAAGTATTTTCTCATGGTCTTTCTTTTTGTCTTCTTCTTCTGGGACCCCTATGATTCGAATGTTGTAGCGTTTAATATTGTCCTGGAGGTCTCTGAGATTGTCCTCATTTCTTTTAATTCGTTTTTCTTTTATCCTCTCTGATTCATTTATTTCTACCATTCTATCTTCTAATTCACTAATCCTATCTTCTGCCTCTGTTATTCTACTATTTGTTGCCTCCAGAGTGTTTTTAATTTCACTTATTGCATTATTCATTATATATTGACTCTTTTTTATTTCTTTTAAGTCCTTGTTAAACCTTTCTTGCATCTTCTCAATCCTTGCCATGATATTATCTATTTAAAAATAAATTCTTCTACACCCTATTGTTTACAATAATTGTTCTTTCAAAAAGTATCTTCCATTAAGATATTTCCATATATATATATATATATATATAATCTCTTAGTGGCACTAGTGAAGGTGTGAAAACTTCAACGAAATTTGTGGCTTTGTCCTTGTAAACATGGATAAATCATAATTCGGATGGAGACCATCTATATTTGTTTATCCCTTCATCTAATATTTGCTTATCTGTCCATCTGTCTGTACCCATCCATCCATCCCTATCTCCCTATATATTTATCTATCATCTCTCTGTATTAGATGTATTCATTTCTTTAAGAATAATATATACTTGAATTTTATATGAATATAATAAAGTACATTTGAACTTGCTTGAAGAAGAGCTCCATTGATCATCCTGGGTTGTGTTATTATTGCATGGGTTACTTAATTGAAACAACTTGATCTTTCTAATAAAAATAGGCAGAATGACTGCATCAACATTTCAAATGGAGGCTACAATTGTTAAAATATGAGCCCTTGAAATAACCAGTTTACCAGAATCAGAGAAGGATAAAAAAATATTTAGCAATTTTATTAACATACGAAGAGACCATCAGTTCAGTCAGTTCTGTTTTTCAGTCATGTCCAACTCTTTGTGACACAATGGACTGCAGCACGCCAGGCTTCCCTGATTTTTTAACCATGGGAAGTATCCACTGAGATTAATTCCAAAGTTAAAATGGAGTTACCAATTTAACAGCTTTGGCATAAATAGAACTTGACTCTTGTACTGATAGTGATAATAATAGTGATAAATTAATTCTTAATATTAATTACTATTACTATAGCTAACATTTTCTAAACAAGTAAAATTGGCCAGATATTGTCCTAAGTATTTTGCCTTAATAATTTTATTTTATTTTGCATTCCAATGTAAAAAAATAGTATTATTACCTATCATTTTACAGATGAGGAAATAAACTTAAAGAAATATAAAAAAAATCTACCAATAGTTTCTCAGCTCATAAACTGAGGATCTTGGATTTAAAAGCAGCTTATTTGACTATGCTGCTGCTGCTGCTAAGTCGCTTCAGTCGTGTCCGACCAGGCTCCCCCGTCCCTGGGATTCTCTAGGCAAGCACACTGGAGTGGGTTGCCATTTCCTTCTCCAATGTATGAAAGTGAAAAGTGAAAGTGAAGTCGCTCAGTCGTGTCCGACTCTTCACAACCTCATGGACTACAGCCTACCAGGCTCCTCTGTCCATGGGATTTTCCAGGCAAGAGTACTGGAGTGGGGTGCCATTGCCTTCTCCATATTTGACTATAGAAGCTACCTTATTAAACACATGCACTATCATTCTGAAGATAATCACCTTCTTAGGATCTCCATTTCTTTATCTGGAAAATGAGAAATATCAGATATTTTACTTTTTATTCTCTCTGATAGCACAATGTGTAGCCTAAATATTTGTATCCATGATACACTGTGCTTTTCCTTGATTAATATTTGTGGATTTAGAAAATCACTTTATAAATGTGTAAAGAATATGACATGTATAAAGTAGTCTTTTTATCTTTTATTCCCATTTCTTTAATTTATTGTTTTGTTGTAATATTTTCTTAAGTTCAGTTATTTATTTTGAGGCTTTTTATTGGTGATAAGTCTTGTGGCCTATTATTTATTATGTTATTAACTACCGTGAAGTCATATTCATATTTTTAAAAGGAGCATTCCATTATTGATCATTATTCACTGATTTCCTAATCACTTTTGGCATTCACATCAAATTATCATCCTTGTCTCAAAGGAAGATATTATGTTTAATAGAATCTCCTTTCCTGTAGTTCAGATTTATGGACAAGAGTAGGGCAGAAGAGGAAGAGGGTGAGACAAATGGAGAGTAGCATGAATGCATATACACCAGCATATGTAAACTGACAGCCAATGGGAATTTGCTGTAGGACTCAGGGATCTCAAACTGGGGCTCTGTACTAACCTAGAGGGGTGGGAATGGCCAGGAGGTGGGAGGGAGGTTCAAGAGGGATAGGACATATGTACATCTATGGTTAATTTATGATGATGTATGAAAGAAATAGAACCAATATTGTAAACTTATCATCAATCAATTAAAAATAAATAAATGTTTTTAAAAAAGAAAAAAAAACACAAGTGATAAGTGAAAGATCTAAGATGTTTTAAGAGAAGCTCATTTAATTCAGCTGAAATTATGGAAAAAAAGCATCAAAATTTCATATAATTCTTGATATGCTCAGGTTAGTCTTGGCATTATAACTCTGATATTGTAGGAAAATGTAGATATCTTACTGAGAGCATAAAGTCATTATGTTTAATTTGAAAAAAAAGCAAGGTAGTCATTATATAAGAGTTTTTAAATAGATGTTTTTGTCTTTTAATTTCTCCTTTCCTCTTGGCTGATTTAATGGCCCCTATCACTGTGTGACATAATATCAATCACTAGCTAAAGGATTAAAATCTGGGAGATTTGTTTTAGAAGATACATTGAAATATTCTACGTGCTGGTTTAAGTCTTGACCCTCCAGAATAACATTTCAGGGCATTGATTAACATGTGTATAGTATGGTTAACTACACCTAACTGTACCCAACATATGGAACCTGTCTAATTCCTTGTGCAGTACATGGTAAATCTCTTTTTTGCTATTTATGCAGTAGCAAGTAGTAAACTTTATTTCTTAGGAACATATAAAGTGAATAGAAGTTTTTATCTCCTAACAGCTAAATAGTTAAATTGAGCCAGATCAAAATGTGGAAGAGCTTTAACCAAGATAGCACATTACAAGACTGGGATTTACTTTCCCTGATCACAGTTAAAGAATGCCAGTTTGATGGGAAATAAAAACAATTTCAGTATACTTCTGTGTCTTTGGGTTCCTTTTTCAGTATTATTTTAAACAACTATGGTAGAAAATACATTTGAGAAATAAAATGTGTCTTAGGTTTATTATTTTCTCTTTATTACTGATTTTGGATACATTACTTAAACTATTGCACATTCAATGGCTATAGTGTTTATTAGTACATTTTATTTTTATCATGGTATATTCTTATTTAAAAATTACCAAAGTTTAAATATAAATTCATAGGTGAATTAATGTTATCCTGACATACCATTATCTTTTCTAAACACACTTGCCATAACTTGTCATTGTATTCAAATATGTTCAAAACATCATTAATTATAATTTATAAATAATATTTTATTAATTTTATTGGTTAAAATATGATTGAATGCAGGTTGCACATGACCAAATCAGTTACAATGAGAGTAATAACTTTACTTAGGATAAATTTTTTAATGGAATTGGTTAATTCATTTTGATCATAATTATTTCATTATAAAAACCCTATTTGCCAAAATAATTAAAAGTATCCAATATGTGACAAAAATGATCAAATGAAAAATACCTCTTTAGTTTGTAATATATTTTATATCTGTTATATTCTTACTCTCAAAAAACTTTTAAGATGACATAATTTTAAAACATATATATAAAGATAATTTTGACTCAATTTTTTAAAGTAGAAAAAAAATATAACAGATACTTTAGACATATTGTTTAAACCTTTAATATACTGGGGTAATTTGAGAACAGATGGGATAATGTATTCAAATTTCTCCCTGTAGGTTAAGTTATAATAAATATATGTGATGAAATTCATACAGAATTCCCAAGCCTCTTTTTCAAGAAATAAAATTTTCATATATTCATTTCTCACTGCCCATTGTTACTCCTTGTTTTCTCTCACTGGGAGTTCATGATCAAAAGAATAGCATTGAAGAGGCTTAATGACTCTTCACTTAAGGTCACTCAATACAGTGATGAGTACCTGAAGTATATATGTTAATTCATAACCAGGCATCAACAGAAAGATGGAAAATGTTCGTATATGTATTCAATGCGAAAGAAGTGCCTTCTATAGTGGCCTATGCATGTGCAGGACCTGGCAAGAGAGGGACACAGATGGTTAGAGCATAGCTAGAAGAATTACAAACATTTGCACATCAATGACACCAATCCTGAACAACTTACAGTCACAAATTTTAAAAAAATGGAAAAGAAAAAAACCCCTTAGGCTACTTCAAGAACTTAAGAAGTTTCTGGAAAAGTTACTCTATGAGAAACTCATTTTTGCTGGGAAGTGGAAGAGATGTCTATCAAGAGTGTAAGGCAACTCGCATACTGGGAGAAAACATGCAAAACACACATCTGGCAAAGGTCTGTTATCAGAAATATACAAAGAAGTCTTAAAATTCAACAATAAGAAAATGAAAAACCTAATTTTTAAACTGGGAAACTGACCTAAACAGACACCTTACTAAAGAAGATAAACATAAGGCAGGTAAGCATATGAAAAGACAGTCCATATCATATGCCATCAGGGAAATGCAACTTAAAATGAGATATCATGGCAAAACCAATACAATATTGTAAAGTTAAATAATAACATAAAATTAAAAAAAAAAGTGAGATATCACTACACACCTATAAGAATGGCCAAAACATAGAATACTGACAACACCAAATGTTGGTGAGGATGTAGAGCCACAGAAACTCTCATTCATTGCTACAGGAATCAAAATTGTAGAGCCACTTTGGAAGACAGTTTGGAAGTTTCTTACAAAATAAACATACACCTACCAAATGATCCAACAGTTGTGTTTCCTGACATTTACCAAGGAGTTGAATAAGTTGAAAACTCACGTTCACACAAAATCCTGTACACAGATGTGTACAGAAGCATTATTCATAATTTCAAATTCAAATCCAAACTTTGAAGCAACCAGGATGTCCTTCAGTAGATGAATGGACAAAATATTTCATTGTCTACTTGTCCCACAGTGCCATAAATTCATGAAAACGCATTGAGGAATCTTAAATGCATATAACTAAGTAGAAGAAGTCAATCTGAACAGGTACACACTATGTGAATCCAATTATACAATTCTGGAAAAGCCAAAACTATGGAGATGGTATAAGTACTGGTGATTGCCAAGGATGTAAGGGAAGAAAGGATGAATAAGGAGAGTACGGGTGTACTAAGTTGCTTCAGTCGTATCTGACTCTTTGCGACCCTATGTACCTTAGCCTGCCCCACTGCTTACCCTGCCCCATGGGATTCTCCAGGCGAAAATTTACCACTAGTGCCACCTGAGAAACTCAAATAAGAAAAGAATAGGGAATTTTTGAGTCAATGAAACTAATCTGTATGATAATATAATGAGGATCCCTGTCATTATAAATTTGTCAAAACCTATAAAATGTCCAAGAGTATATGCTAATGTAAACTATGAGTTTTGGGTGATAATGATGTATTAATGGAGGTTCATTGAGTGAAACAAAAACTTCACTCTGGTAGGGGATGTTGATAGTGAGAGAAGTTCTCCATGTGTGGAATAGGGGTGTAAAGGAACTTTCTGTATTTTCTACTTAATTTTGCAGTGAATCTAAAACTATTCTAAAAAATAAAGTCCATGGAAAAAGAGAGAAGAAGACAGGGAGAAGGAGGCAGAGAGAAGGGTGAGAGAGAGAGAGCAGCCAACCATTGAAGTGCAGAAGAAAAAATAAAAGTCTAAATAGACCAAGGGAACCAGAAATGAAAAATTTTGTCATAGCTTTTTGAAGTTCCATTGGTTAGCCATACATTTCTATTGAACTGGAAAATATGAATTATTCAAAACCTGTCATGAAACCCTTTACACCTTTTTCATACTGTTTAGCTTATGATCCACATAAGAAATACATTTTCTGTTGGGATCCACTGTACATATACACTCATTATACATATACCAAACAGTTGAAAGAAAACATTCACTCAAAAATTCTACATCTTCCCTGGTGGCTCAGTGGTAAAGAATCTGCATGCTAATGCAGGAGACATAGAAGACATGGGTTCAATCCCTGGGTTTGAAAGATCCCCTGGAGAAGGAAATGGCAATCCTCTCCAGTATTCTTGCCTGGGAAATCGCATGGACAGAGGAGCCTGGTGGGCTATAGTACACGGGGTTGCAGAAGAGTTGCACATGACTTACCAACTAAACAACAAAACAACACTACACTTAATACATGCACTGTACTATTTTATTTCCTCTTTTATTAAAATATGCTGGACAAGATTCAGTTAAATGACTTTTCCCCACAACTCCAATTTACAAAATATCACCTGGAAGAGATCCTGTTAAGGTTAGTCACACAAATAATTACTGTTATTTGGTATACTGCAGACCCCAAAATGGATAGATTAAACTAATTAAAAATCTTCTGACAGGCTGGATATTTAAGGGTTGACTTCAGCTAAGGGACACCTTGTGGTTGAACTCACACATGAAGAACAGGATGTAGCAAATATTCCATCTTTTGTCTTTGTCTAGAGGCATAACCCTAATGACTGACAGTTATTGAATACTAACTTCCAAGTGCTTGTTTCCTGGGAATTGATTAGGTTAGACAGAAGAGTTCATGAGTATCCATGCAGCCAAGGAAAGTCACACATCATCCTCTGGGTTATCAGAATGGAATCCTACCCTACACAAAGAAAAAGAGGAAAATAATTGCTGTTGGACTAAAGATATCTGGATCACTAACTGTCACTGACATTTTATCCCTTTTTGTGGACTACTGCAGAGATTTGACTTGGTGAAAAGAAGCAGAGGAAAATTTTTCTACAAGTGTACTCAATGCTTTAGTCCTTCCCATGATCATAAAGGAGAATATCTGGCTTCTTTATCATTTCATTTCTCTACCACTAGAAACTCCTGTTAGCTTGTCCCACCATACAAAGGACTGGTCTGGGGGAGCTGGGGAGTTGCATCTTTACTTGATTAGCTCCAGGGCATATCTACATCAGAGTAATAGCTGGACTAGTGAGATAAAATCATAACCCATTTACCATAGTCAGATAGAGAAAGGGGTAAGGCGCTAGAGAAATGAGTCTGAACAAGGTGGGTTGGGATAATGCTCTAATGAGGTTTTTTTGAGAGGAAAAGATAATTTTAGGAGACTATCCTGCTTATAAGTGCTAAGTTTCTTTAGTCATGTCCTACTTTTTGAGATCCTATGGACTGTGATCCCCCAGGCTCCTCAGTCCATGGGATTCTCCAGACAGGAATATTGGAGTGTGTTGTGATGCCCTACTGCAAAGGATCTTCCCGACCCAGGGATCGAACCTGCATCTCTTGTACCTCCTGCATTGGGATGTGGGTTCTTTACCAATGACACCACCTGGGAAGTCCATCCTGCTTATGAGGGTAAGTAAAAAAGAAAGGAATTTTATAGTGTGTTGCTCTACAGTTTAAAAAATGACTCCATCGGTGCTTTCTCCAGAAATGCATTAAAGAGTTTAGTTGCTCTCAGTCATATTTTAGTTGAAATTCTTTGTGTTGTTGCAGTGTTATTTTTGTTGTAACAGTAGTACTCCTAATATTATTATCATAAATAATACTAAAATCATCATGATTATTTCAAGAATGCTATGTGCCAGGAGTTATCTACAAACTGATAGGAGTTAAATAAAAACTGAAAATTAATAGTGTTAATGTCTCACATAGTTATTTTTTCCAACAGTCAGTTCAGTTCAGTTCAGTCACTCAGTCGTGTCATACTCTTTGTGACCCCATGAATCGCAGCAAGCCAGGCCACCCTGTCCATCACCAACTCCAAGAGTCTACTCAAACTCATGTCCATTGAGCCGGTGATGCCATCCAGCCATCTCATCCTCTGTCATTCCCTTCTCCTCCTGCCCCCAATTTCTCCCAGTCAACTCTGCACATCAGGTGGCCAAAGGATTGGAGTTTCAGCTTTAACATCAGTCCTTCCAATGAACACCCAGGACTGATCTCCTTTAGGATGGACTGGTTGGACTTCCTTGCAGCCCAAGGGTCTCTCAAGAGTCTTCTCCAACACCACAGTTCAAAAGCATCAATTCTTCAGCACTCAGCTTTCTTCACAGTCCAACTCTCACATCCATACATGACCACTGGAAAAACCATAGCCTTGACTAGATGGACCTTATGTAACACCTAAGATTGCTCTTTAATCCAACTCTGAATCTCAACTCACATTTTGAAGTTGCTGGAAAAGGAAGGATTTAGAATACTAGTAAATCTAAATAGAGTGTAGGTATAAAATCAAGGAAGCTAAATTTAGTTCTTGAAAGTAAGTTTTTAAATTTGAGTCATTTCATTTTTCTCTTCTTAGGAATACAATTCAAAGTTTAAAGTTAGTATACAGTGGTATTCAGCAACTCTTGGAAAAGATTAAGACTCTAATCTTAAAGCAGAAAAGCAGACAGCCATGAGAATCTAGATATATTTCAATTTTACAAAGTTTTCTTTTTAATGTCTCAGTAGTTGTTGGCATTATTAGATGCATTTTACCATCTACCAGCTACAGTAAATAGTAGACAAAATAGAAAATATGAATGGAGATCACTATTGTTCATGGATTATATTTGACATGATATACTATGGTGCTTCAAATACTCAGTTATATGTATCTCTGCTGAGAAATGGAAATCTTTATTCTGTCTTTTTCATCTGATTTATTACACTATTGAATACAGAAACTGCACTCAATCCAGTATGATTACTCATCTGTCTTTCAATTTAAAAATAACAACCAGACAAAAATCAATGACCATTACTTAAAAAAAATGAACCAGATATAGCCTCCCCTCTCATAAAAGAAAAAAATAGAAAGGCTTTTCTTGAAACAAATATTAGCCTAGCCAGGGACAATCATGTTCCAGGGTATTAGTTTGATAAATATTAATGTCTAGTTTAATATTAATACTTTGTTTTTTTAGTTGTAACACCTCAATATCAGCAAAAATGTCATGTAATACAATCATAAATCTATATATTGAAGTAAGATTACATCAATTGTTTGTTGCGCTTGAGGAAAGGATTTTGATTCCTCTTCTGAGGCATTCTATGGCAGTGTTTCTCAAAATCTGTTCTGAGGACTACAAGCATCAGTCATTTGTTAAAGGAAATTTCTCAATACTGTCCCCAATCCTATTGACAAAAATCTTCAAGAGTTATAACTCAGAACCTACATTTTTAAAAAGTACATCTTGAATGAGAAACAGTGACCTATGTTTCAGAATAAATTCATAGTCTACAGAAAGTAGAAGTAAAAATAAATAAATTCTACAGATAAATAATTTCACAGAAAGTTGAAAGCAACTGGAATTAACTACCAAGAATGTTGCAATTAATAATAACTGATAATTTGCAATTAATCTTAATTAGAATTGAAATTATAAGTTTAATTTGAGATAATTATATCATTTTAAGGAATATAACTATTTTCATATCAGTTTATAAATATGCACTAAAAGTTTAATTGTTTAATGATAATTGAGAATAATTGAGAATTAGTAAAATTAAGAATTATATAAAATGTAATATTAAATTTTAATATTTAATAATATTTAACATTATTATGACATTATATATTCCAAAATAGTTTAGTGTTTCATGTACTCTACCTAAGAACACTTGTGCCAAAGAATTTATTTTAAAGAAAATAGCAGAGTTTATAAGATATTATGGGTAGAAGGAGGCTTAGGGATCCATTACTCCAAAACTTCCACTATCATGATGAGAAAAGAGAAGCCAGGGGGAGGGCAGAGCTAAGAAAGTATATGTCGCCCCAGGAAATTTTTTGTGTACACTACTGGAATGTTAGGTCCATGAATCAAGGAAAATTGGAAGTGGTCAAACAGGAGATGGCAAGAGTGAACTTCAACATTTTAGGAATCAATGAACTCAAATGGACTGAAATGGATGAATTTAACTCAGATGACCATTATATCTACTACTGTGGGCAAGAATCCCTTAGAAGAAATGGAGTGGCCATCATAGTCAACAAAAGAGTCCAAAATGCAGTACTTGGATGCAATCTCAAAAACGACAGAATGATCTCTGTTCCTTTCCAAGGCAAACCATTCAATATCACAGTAATCCAAGTCTATGCCCCAACCAGTAATGCTGTAGAAGCTGAAGTTGAACGGTTCTATGAAGACCTACAAGATCTTCTAGAACTAACACCCAAAACAGATGTCCTTTTCCTTATAGGGGACTTGAATGCAAAAGAAGGAAGTCAAGAGATAACTGAAATAACAGTAAATTTGGCCTTTGAGTACAAAATGAAGCAGGGCAAAGGTTAACAAGAGTTTTGCCAAGAGTATACACTGGTCATAGCAAGCACCCTCCTCCAATAACACAAGAGTAGACTCTACACATGGACATCACCAGATGTTCAACACCGAAATCAGACTGATAAATTCTTTGCAGCCAAAGATGAAGAAGCTCTATACGGTCAGTAAAAATAGGACCGAGAACTGACTGTGGCTCAGATCATTAACTTCTTATTCCCAAATTCATACTCAAACTGAAGAAAGTTGGGAAAAACACTAGACCATTCAGGTATGACCTAAATCAAATCCCTTACAATTGTACAGTGAAAGTGAGAAATAGATTCAAGAGATTAGATCTGATAGAGTGCATGAAGAACTATAGACAGAGGTTCGTGACATTGTACTGGAGGCAGGGATCAAGATCATCCCAGGAAAAAGAAATGAAAAAAGGCAAAATGGTTATCTGAGGAGGCCTTACAAATAGCTGAGAAAAGAAAAGAAGCTAAAGGCAAGGGATAAAAGGAAAGATTTACCCAATTGTATGCAGAGTTCCAAAGAATAACAAGGAGAGATAAGAAAGCCTTCCTCAGTGATCAATGAAAACAAATAGAGAAAAACAATAGAATGGGAAAGACAAGAGATCTCTTTAAGAAAATTAGAGATACCAAGGGAACATTTCATGCAAAGATGAGCACCATAAAGAACAGAAATGGTATGGACCTAACCGAGTAGAAGATATTAAGAAGAGGTGGCAAGAATACACAGAACTATATAAAAAAGATCATCATGACCCAGATAACCACTTTGCTGTGATCACTCACCTAAAGCCAGACATCTTGGAATGCAAAGTCAAGTGGACCTTGGGAAGCATCACTATGAACAAAGCTAATGGAGGTGATGTAATTCCAGTTGAAGTATTTCAAATCATAAAAGATAATGATGTGAAAGTGTTGCACTCAATATGCCAGCAAATCTGGAAAACTCAGCAGTGGCCACAGGACTGGAAAAGGTCAGTTTTCATTCAAACCCCAAAGAAAGGAAATGCCAAAGAGTGTTCAAAATACTACACAATTGCACTTGTCTCACACACTAGCAAAATAATGCTCAAAATTCTCCAAGTCAGACTTCAACAGTTACATGAACCATGAGCTTCCAGATGTTCAAGCAGGATGTAGGAAAGGCAGTGGAACCAGTGATCAAATTGCCAACATCTGCTGGATCATCAAAAAAGCAAGAGAGTTTCAGAAAAACATCTACTTTTGCTTTACTGACTATGCCAAAGCCTTTGACTATGAGGATCACAGCAAAATGTAGAAAATTCTTCAAGAGATGGGAATACCAGACCACCTGACCTGTCTCCTGAGAAATCTGTATGCAGGTCAAGAAGCAACAGTTAGAACTGGACATGGAACAACAGACTGGTTCCAAATCGGGAAAGGAGTATGTCAAGGCTGTATACTGTCACCCTGCTTATTTAACCTATACGCAGAGTACATCATGCGAAATTCCCGGCTGGATGAAGCACAAGCTGGAATCAAGATTGCCGGGAGAAATATCAATAAGCTCAGATACACAGATGATACCACCCTTATGGCAGAAAGTGAAGAAGAACCAAAGATCTTCTTGATGAAAGTGAAAGAGGAGAGTGAAAAAGCTGGCTTAAAGGTCAACATTCAGAAAACTAAGATCATGGCATCCAGTCCCATCACTTCATGGCAAATAGATGGGGAAACGATGGAAAAAGTGAGAGACTTATTTTTTGCAGGGCGCCAAAATCACTGCAGATGGTGACTGCAGCCATGAAATTAAAAGACGCTTGCTCCTTGGAAGAAAAGTTATGACCAACCTAGACAGCATATTAAAAAGCAGAGATTACTTTGCCAACTACGGCCCTTGTAGCCAAAGCTATGGTTTTTCCAGTGGTCATGTATGGATGTGAGAGTTAGTCTATAAAGAAAGCTGAGTGCCAATGAATTGATGCTTTTGAACTGTGGTGTTGGATAAGACTCTTGTGAGTCCCTTTGACTGTAAGGAGATCCAACCAGTCCATCCTAAAGGAAATCAGTCCTGAATATTCATTGGAAGGACTGATGTTAAAGCTGAAACGCCAATACTCTGGACACCTGATCTGAAGAACTGACTCATTGGAAAAGACTCTGATGCTGGGAAGGATTGAAGGGGGGAGGATAAGGGGACAACAGAGGGTGAGATGGTTGGGTGGCATCACAGATACAATGGACATGAGTTAGAGTAGGTTCCAGGAGTTTGTAATGGACAGGGAAACCTGGCATGCTGCAGTCCCTGGGGTTGCAAAGAGTTGGACACAACTGAGCGACTAAACTAACTGACTGACATATCATTCTGATTTGCTATACATGTGCCTTTCAAAACAGTGGTTAAGAACATATACTTTGAAGTCAGAAAGATTTAAACTTGAATACTAACCTATTTTTGTAAAGCTAGAAAATTCCTTAAGTCTCTGTGTCTCGATTTTTCAGTGTATTGAGGATAGCTACTCATTGGAAAAGACTCTGATGCTGGGAGGGATTGGGGGCAGGAGGAGAAGGGGAAGACAGAGGATGAGATGGCTGGATGGCATCACTGATTCGATGGATGTGAGTCTGAGTGAACTCCGGGAGTTGGTGATGGACAGGGAGGCCTGGCGTGCTGCGATTCATGGGGTCGCAAAGAGTCGGACACGACTGAGCGACTGATCTGATCTGATCTGACTACTACTACTACTAAGTCGCTTCAGTTGTGTCTGACTCTGTGCGACCCCATGGACTGCAGCCTACCACGCTTCTCCGTCCACTGGATTCTCCAGGCAAGAACACTGGAGTGGGTTGCCATTTCCTTCTCCAATGCATGAAAGTGGAAAGTGAAAGTGAAGTCACTCAGTCGTGTCGGACTCTGTGCGACCCCATGGTCTGCAGCCTACCAGGCTCCTCCATCAATGGGATTTTCTGGGCAACAGTACTGGAGTGGGGTGCCATTGCCTTCTCCAATTGAGGATAGCAGAACATATCTAATTGGATGGATATGAATATTCAGTGAGATACAACATTTTATGTGTCCAACCCCTTATTACTATCTGCCTATATATATTTACACATATATAATGGTTATGCATGCATTCTTGCTAAGTCTCTTCAGTCTTGTCTGACTCTTTGCATCCCTAAGGACCATAGACCACCAGGCTTCTCTGTCCATGGGCTTCCCCAGGCAAGAATATTGGAGTGAGTTGCCATGCCCTCCTCCAAGGACTCTTCCTGACTCAGGGATCAAACCTGAGTTCTTTATGGCAGGCAGGTTCTTTACCACTAGCACTACCTGGGAAGCCCATAATGGTTATGAACGTGAAAGTGAAGTTGCTCAGTCATGTCTGACTCTTTGCGACCCCATGGACTATAGCCCACCAGGCTCCTCCATCCATGGGATTCTCCAGACAAGAATACTGGAGTGGGTAGCCATTTCCTTCTCCATGGGATCTTCCCAACCCAAGGATTGAACCCAGGTCTCCTGCATTGCAGGCAGACGCTTTACCTTCTGAGCCCCTGCCGGGGTCCAGCCCCAGCTGATCCAGGGTATTCAAAGCGGGGACGGCATCGGCGAGGAGCAGGATACAATAGCTTCAATTAGATATTAATTAGAGATATAAAGAGTAATAGAATGAGGATAGCTCAGTAGGAAAATTCAGTGGAGAAAAGAGGCTGAGTAGCTTGGTTTATGCGGGAGACCAATAAAACTTCAAGACAAGAAGTTTGCACCACTTATGTAGGCCGCAGGCGTCCTTCCGTTCTCCCAAAGGAGAGGAGACACTGAGGCCTCCCCTGTCGGATCTTAGAAGCCCAGGCATAATTAGCAAGCATGGCGGGTTCCGTGCTCCAGATGGAGACTCAGCCAGAATTTGAGAGAGAGAGTGACATGGGGAGACCAAGTTTCAGTGAACAAGGCCCGCACTTTATTTTCCAAAGTAGTTTTTATACCTTAAGTTGTGCATAGAGGATAATGGGGGAAGGGGAGGAGTCATGCAAGGACAGCAGTTCCTGGTCCTAATCGAAGCCAGGCTTTCAAACTTATCATATGCAAAAGTTCAGGTGAATTACATCATCTTCTGGCCAGGAGGCCTGTTAACATTTTAAGAAACTTATCTTTCTATAAAGGTGATTATTCCAAAGTCAGGCACCAGTCTCCAAAAAAGCATTGGACAAAGCTGCATTCCTATAGGGCAAAGGTGAGGTGGGCTCAATCAAGAAAAGAATTAACTCAAGGGTCCAAGGTTACAAACATTGAGGCTACTACTTACATTTCTATACACCCATTATATCAATCAATACACTGCCAAGGACACAGTAGGTAAGGAGTATGGAGACTTAGCAGCAAACATTGGCCCAACAAGTGAAAAACCCTTCACCAATACAATTTCTAATCAATCTTTTAACTACTCAAAGGAATCTGTGTTTAGACAGTTTAGAACATCTCCTGCCTCTCACAGTTGGGAGGCTCTGAACAATCACATGTGGCTGGAAAAACCTATTCAGGCAGGCTAGAGGATTTCCAAAGGAGTTTGTAGGTTAAACACTGTCACACCCAGGAATTATTAACTGGAGCTGTAAGCTAACTCTTTTTTCAGAGAGAGGTAGTGGGGGACAGCCCCCCGTAAAGTCAGAGGTTTAGGTGAAAGCACAAAGCAGAAAGTAGGCAGACTCTGGTTTTGGGGGTAGATGCTCAAGAATTTCCAGGGGGACTCCTGAGGCTCGATCCCGCCTTTGCGTATGCCGAGCCTCCTTCCTCATGACCTTTGCCACAGGCGGAGTGCCTCACGCTGGCTCCCGGCAGTGATAGAATTCTAGTTGAGCTATTCCAGATCCTGAAAGATGATGCTGTGGAAAGTGCTGCACTCAATATGCAATATGCAATATGCACTCAATATGCAATATGCCGGCCTCCGGCAAGCCACCAGGGAAGTCTCCATAATGGTTGTACCTATATATAAATAATGACTTGTTTATAAAGTGGTTACTTTATTTTGAATTTTGAGGGATTTTCAGGTGGCTCAGTGGTAAAGCATCTGCCTGTCAATACAGGAGATGTGCAGTTGGATCCTGGATAGGGAAAAGCCCCTGGAGGAGGAAATGGAAAACCACTCCAATATTCTTGATGGAATAATCCCATGGACAGAGAGCCTGGCAAGTTACATTCTGTGGGGTTGCAAAGAGTTGGACAGGACTGAGCACACAAGCATATTTTTAATGTAATATATTTTCAGTAGGGTAATGCATTCAAATTGTTTTTTTTTAATCAAACCTATGAAAAGCTATACAGTAAAAATGCTCTCACTTTGCCTCTACAAGTCTTCTTCCATTTACCTATAGATAGCCACATTTGTGTATGTGTGTGCCTGCTTCTAGATTTTCTTCATGTAAATACCAACAAGGGCAAATTAATATATATTCTCTTTTCTCTTCATGCTTTAATGATGGCCACAGACTGTCTTACACATATTTTTTAACATCATTATATCTTAGATATCACACCATGTCAAAGTACAGAGAATGTCTTCAGTGTTTTTTGTTTTTTTTTTTTCCAGCAGAATCATAATAGTAGTCAACAATTTTATGGCAATTAGCATGCACAAGGGACTATGTTAAATGTTTTAACTGTTATGTGATGGCATATACTTCAAAAGCACACTAGGAAACATATATTTATTTCATCCCCATTTATGGATGAAGAAGCCAAGAGTTAAGAATCTTGCTCTAATCTCACAATATCGAGGTCTAAAGTAGGGATTTGAACCTGATACTCCCGCAACAATTTGTGCTCTTAAATTCTATATTGTAATGCCTTTCAATGTATGATTTACCAATAGATTAATTGTAATTTATTTATCCAGTACTCTACTAATGCAAAATTATGTTGCTTCCAAACTTTTTTTTTTTTTAACAACCAATTCTGCAGTAAATAATCTTGGACAGAAAAAATATTTGCAAGGATATCTATAGGATAAATTTCTAGAAGTCAGATTACTGAAAATGTAATCTGCCTTTGTAAAATGTAAATACATTTGTAACTTTGATAGATGCTGCTAAATTACCCTCTTTAGTGATTTTTAATGTGTAGTTTCACCAGTAATGTAGGAGAGTCTTTATTTCCCCAAAGCCCTGCTAACAGAGTATGTTGCCAAACATTAAGATTGTATCCCCAAATAGGAAAAAAAAAAATGCTAACTCACTGTAGTGCTAATATTCATTTTTATTACTAAGAATTAGGTTGAGCATCTTTTCACTTTTTCAAGACCAATTTGTATTTCCTTTTCTGTTCATAACCTTTGTCTATTTTTAGAAATTAGACTCTTGGTCTTTTTCTAAAAAAGAATAAATGTCCAGGAATTCTTTCTATGTATTCAGGAGATTGACTCTTTGGATGCAATGTGAGTTGACTTTTTTTTTTTTCAGGTTTTCACTTCTATAAAGGGATTTTATTTTTTGGAACAGTTTTAGATTTACAGAAAAATTGAAAGGATAGTACAGCTAGTTCTTGAATAGCTTGTACCCAGATTTCCATTTTCATATCTCACATTAGTGTTAGTGTTAGTCTCTCAGTCATGCCCGACTCTTTGCGACCCCATGGACTGCAGTCCACCAGGCTCCTCTGTCCATGAGATCCTCCAGGCAAGGACACTGGAGTGGGTTGCCATTTCCTTCTCCAGGGGATCCTACTGCTGCTAAGTCACTTCAATAGCTCACATTACTATGGCACATTTATTAAAATTAATGAACTAATATTGATACATTATTATTACTTAAAGTTGATGCTTTCTTCAGATTTCCTTTATTCTACCTTAGAGCTAATATACCATTTTCATCATATCATGTCAAGAGTACATGCTCTTGCATCATTTATACTGTTGATGTTTATCACCTATCAACAGTAGAGTTTGTAGGTTTCTCTATTGTAAAATCACCCTCTATCCCACTCCCTTTTCCTTCTGTGGCCTTTGGGGGAAAGCCACTATGCTCAGCCAAAACATAAGCATGGAGAATTATGCTCCTCCTTCTCAATGGGGTCATTTCTACACTAATAACTTGGAATTGTTCACATGAGATGCATTTATTATTCTCTCTTGAAATATTCATTCACTTTTTTATATCAGTATGGAATCTTTTATTTTTTTTTTTTGTACTTTGGGTGAAAATTCAATACTACTTTTTGTATTTCATTGTTCAGAAAAACGTTGCCACTTGGGAGCTCTTTCAGTTGGTTCCTGTGACTTTTTGACATAGCCCCATTAATGCTTGATTTGAATCCTTTTCACTTTTTAGCACTGCAACACACTCTACCGTCATCTTGTATATTTATAGCTTCAGTCCTAGAATCATCCATTTCTTCAGAGTCTTGATTCCTGTTATTGTGGAATGATATTAGAAACCAAAACCTGGGCAGTATGTGTGTTTCTTGCTTGGGTACTCTTATTGCCTTCAGGCCTTCTCAGCTGACAAAGGAGAAAATACATGTGTATGTATTACCTCCTGTATGATATGTAATTTTTATAAACAGCCATGTGTATCCGTATTGATTAAACATGAGTTCATATGAACTCTAATCCATCACCAAAAGGATGTTCTATCCCCTCCTTTTAGTGAGTGAAAGTTGTTCATTCATGTCTGACTTTTTGCGACCCCATGGACTATACAGTCCATGGATTTCTCCAGGCAAAAATACTGGAGTGGGTAGCTTTTCCTTTCTCAAGGGGATCTTCCCAACCCATGGATTGAACCCAAGGATCCCACATTGCAGGCGGATTCTTTACCATCTGAGCCACCAGGGAAGCCCCAGAATACTGGGGTGGGTAGCCTATACCTTCTCCAGCAGATCTTCCTCACCTAGGAATCCAACCAGAGTCTCCTCATTGCAGGTATATTCTTTTACAACTGAGCTATCAGGGAAGCTATCAAGAAAGCCCCTCCCTTGATTAGCTATAAATTCTCACCCAATGATGAAAAACCTGGTTTCCAATCTGCTATCCACTCAATTATTCAATTGCAATATATGTTTAAAAGTATCAAAATTAACTAGGACCTGCATGAGAACTAAAGTGCAGGGCTTATGTGTAGTCTTTATGCCTTTAGTTTTACAAACTTTTATTATTTTCAGGGACCAGCATATTTTCTCCTCAACTCCTTTAGTGAGGTTGTTTCATATATTTATAGAAAATACAGTTAGGTTCTTTCTGCCTTCCTTTCTGGGATCCCCAAATTCCTAAATGAGGTGTTTGTTTTTTTTGTTTTTTTTTTTGTATATTCAGTAAGGTTTACCTTTGTACATTAAACTATGCTGAGTTTTGACAAGTGCATAACAAAATTACATTATACCAAATATTCAGTTCACTTCAGGTCAGTTAAGTCACTCAGTCTTGTCCAATTCTTTGCAACTCCATGGACTTCAGCACGCCAGGCTTCCCTGTCCATCACCAACTTCCAGACCTTGCTCGAACTCATATCCATCGAGTTGGTGATGCCATCCAACCATGTCATCCTCTGTTGTCCCCTTATCTGTTGGTTGGCTCACAGACTGGGGCTGGAAACTAGAAAGACCAAACCATGATTAGGAGCTTGGAATTTTCAGCTCTCATCCTCAAGAAAAGGCAGAAGGGCTAGAAATTGAGTTAATAATGGATTAAGCCCACATGTTCTAAAGGAGATCAGCCCTGGGTGTTCTTTGGAAGGAATGATGCTAAAGCTGAAACTCCAGTACTTTGGCTACCTCATGTGAAGAGCTGACTCATTGGAAAAGACTCTGATGCTGGGAGGGATTGGGGGCAGGAGGAAAAGGGGACGACAGAGTATGAGATGTCTGGATGGCATCACCGACTCGATGGACATGAGTTTGACTGAACACCGGGAGATGGTGATGGACATGGTGGCCTGGCGTGCTGTGATTCATGGGGTCCCAAAGAGTTGGACACGACTGAGTGACCGAATTGAACTGAACTGAAGCCCACATGAGGAAGCCTCCATAAAATCCCAATTGTATATGTCAAACCCAGACTCCCTAATTATCCTTTCCCCACTTGTGTACACTGCTCTATTGAGACTGGATAACCAACAGGGACATACTGTTTAGCACAGGGAGCTCAGATCAATATTATATAACCACCTAAATATGAAAAACATTTTTGAAAAAGAATATATATATATATATATATATATATATATATATATATATAACTGAATCACTTTGCTATATATCTGAAACTAACACAACATTGTAAATCAGCTATTCTTCAATATAAGATTAAAAGTTTAAAAATATAAATTAAAAAAATCCCAATAGTAAGGAGCTTTGGAGAGCATGCATGCTGGTGAATACAACCACACTTGGGGGTTGAACACAACCAACTCCATGAGGACAGAAGTTCCTGTGTTCTGGAATCTCCCAAACCTTGTCCTATGTATATCTTCACCTGGATATTCATCTGAATCTTTTATCATATCCCCAGTAAACTAGTAACCTAAGTAAGTGTTTCTCTGAGTTCTGTGAGATTCTCTAGAAAACTAATTAAACTTGAGGTGGAGGGTTTTTGGAAACTCTGATCTATTGTCTGTTGGTCAGGACAGGTTGACAACATGGGCTTGTGACTGGTATCTGAATGGGACTAGAAGAAGGGGAATAATCTTGGGGGACTGAGCCCTTACCTGTGGGTGGGTAATTAGTGTCAGAACCAAGTTAAATTGTAGGACATCTGGCTAGTGTTGGAGTCTTACTTGTTGTAAGGGAAACACCCCACATATTTGGTGACTGGAAGTGTCAGAAGTGAGGTGTTTTGTGTGAATGGTAACAGAAACATGGAGGTTTTTCTTCACAACAGGCGGTCAGGCTGAGTTTTTCTTTTAAGCTGATATTCATTTTATTTTCTGAACAAATATCAAATTGTCCCAGTTCCATTGAATGAAAATAATATTTTTTCAACATGGAATTATCTTGGAGCCCTTGTCAAATTGCATATATATATATATATATATATATATATATATATATATATATTCTGCTCCATTGGTCAATTTGTCTATTCCCACACTGGTACCAAAATATCTTCTTTACTATTTAATGTAGCTTTTGAAGTCAGATAATGTGAGTCCTTCAACTTTTTTCTGTTTTCCCAAGATTGTTTCAGCTATTCTAGAGCCTTTGCTTTTTCATATAAATTTAAGAATTAGCTAGTAATTATTTACCAAAAAAGAAAATAAAAAAGCCTATTAGGATTTAAGGTGTGAGATTTCATTTATTCCATGGAAGAATTAATATCTTAGCAATACTAAATCTTGAAATCTATGAGCATGGTATATCTGTTCATGTATTTAAGTCTTTCTTAATTCTGCTCAGCAAAGTTTTATAGCTTTCATTGTGAATCTTTGACCAACTATCATTGCATTGAGTCTTGTTTATTTTTAATAGTTTTTATGTTAATAAGTAGTATTTTTAAATGCTTATATTCCAATTTTGTGTTGTTAATATGTAATAATACAATTTTTTTTCTAATATTAACGTTGAATTCTTAGACCTTGCTCAATTCACTTTATTTTACCTATCCTAGGATTTCCTGCATATATGTCATCATCTCTGAATAAAAAGTTTTACTTTTTCCTTTCTAAATGTTATCACTTTCTTTCCTAGCTTGTTGCATTGACTAGGAACTCCATTTGAATATTGAATAGAAGTGGTGGGAATGAATATTTTATCTTTTTTCCAATCTTCTGAGGCAGTATAAAATATTTTATCAGGAAAAATGATGTTGGCTATAGGTTTGTCAATGCTGTCCTCAGGTTGAAGAAGTTTGTTTCTATTCCTAAATTGCTAAAGATTTCTTAAAAATGTGAATGAATTTTGTCAAAGAGATTTCTGCTTCTATTTAGATCATCATATTTCTCTTTTAATTATTATTCTGATAATGTGATGTTACACTAGTTTTCTGAGTTTCAAACTAATCTTTGATCCCTTCATTAAGCCCTAAATTCTCATGGTGTATTATCTATTTTATGTATTGCTGGATTTGATTTATTAACATTTTTGAGGATTTTTGCATTTTTGTTTATGAGAAATACTGACATGAAATGTCTTTTTGTAGAAATATTCTTGCTAAATTTAAATCTAAGTTACTCTGGACTCAACAAATGAGTTAAGAAATAATCCCTTCTCTATTTCCTGAAAAAAATTTGGGTAATACTGATACTAATTTCTCTATGCATTTGATAAAATTCATCACTCAAGCCATCTGGGTTAGAGTTTTGTTTTTAGAAAGGTTTTGAATTACAATCTTAATATTCTCAACATATACAGGGATCTCAATTTTTTTTTTCCTTGTGTTGGTTTTCAACTGTATTTTCCAAAGTATTTGTTCATTTTATCTAAGTTCCTGAATTTATTAGAAGAACTTTAAATGATATCTCAATTTATTTTTTCAATATACGTGGGTAAGTCTCTCTTTTCCTTTCAATATTAGTAACTGTCTCTCTTTTCATTCTCCTCTCTCCCTCTCTCTATTTTCTTGTTCATTTTTCTATGACTATACCAGTTTTATTAATCTTATAGATCACATTTGATGTGTTAATTTTCTGTTTGTTTTCGATCACACTTACTACTTCTTTACTCTGGCCTTTATATTTCTTGTCATGTTCCTTTTCTTTCCTTTTTTTTTTTAATTTTATTTTATTTTTAAACTTTAAAATATTGTATTAGTTTTGTCAAATATCGAAATGAATCCGCCACAGGTATACCTGTGTTCCCCATCCTGAACCCTCCTCCCTCCTCCCTCCCCATACCGTCCCTCTGGGTCGTCCCAGTGCACCAGCCCCAAGCATCCAGTATCGTGCATCGAACCTGGACTAGCGACTCGTTTCATACATGATATTACAAATGTTTCAATGTCATTCTCCCAAATCTCCCCACCCTCTCCCTCTCCCACAGAGTCCATAAGACTGATCTATACATTCAGTTCAATATAAATTCTAATTTACTTCTGATCTTTCTGATTTATTTTTATTTAGAAGTGTATTGCAAAATTACAACTAAGTATTTCCTATCATATTGTTGATTTCTTATTAATTCAGTTGTGATCAGAAAACATATACTATATTCTTCAGTACTGTGAAATTTATTGAGACTTACTTTATGGTTCAAAAATCCCATGGATGGAGGAGCCTAGAAGGCTGCAGTCCATGGGGTCGCTGAGGGTCAGACAGGACTGAGCGACTTCACTTTCACTTTTCACTTTCATGCATTGGAGAAGGAAATGGCAACCCACTCCAGTGTTCTTGCCTAGAGAATCCCAGAGACGGGGAAGCCTGGTGGGCTGCCGTCTATAGGGTCACACAGAGTCGGACACGATTGAAGTGACTTAGCAAAAAATTAGCAATATAGTCACTCTTTGTGCATATTCTGTTTGCACTTGAAGAGAATATGTGTTCTTCTGCTATTGGATGTAACATTCTATATACTATCATTCCAACACTTTGGTCAAGTGATTTGATAGTTTTGATTGCATTTTAAATATCCTTCCCTTGTGGCTCAGCTGGTAAAGAATCTTCCTGCAATGCAAGAGACCTGGGTTCAATCCCTGGGTTGGGAAGATCCACTGGAGAAGGGAAAGACTACCATTCCAGTATTCTGGCCTGGAGAATTCCATAGACTACAGTCCATGGGGTCACAAAGAGTCAGACGCAACTGAGTGACTTTCACTTTCACTTGTAATATCCTTACTTATTTTTTGTGTGTTATCTACTGAGAAAAAATTGTTAAAAATATCTAAGATTATGAATTTGTTTCTTTCTGTCTTCAATTCTGTTTAGTTCAATTTTGTCCTATGTATTTTAAAGTTCTGCAATGAAAAAAAATAAAGTTCTGCAATTAAGTACTAAACATTCAGAATTGCTATTTATTTTTGGGGAATTGAACTTTTATTATTATAAAAATGACTCTATCTCCATTAACAATCTTTTCCTTTGTTTTATATTATTTTAACCACACTAGGATTCTTATCGGAGAAGGCAATGGCAACCCACTCCAGTACTCTTGCCTGGAAAATCCCATGGACGGAGGAGCCTGGTAGGCTACAGTCCATGGGGTCGCTAAGAGACAGACACGACTGAGCGACTTCACTTTCACTTTTCACTTTCATGCATTGGAGAAGGAAATGACAACCCACTCCAGTGTTCTTGCCTGGAGAATCCCAGGGATGGGGGAGCCTGGTGGGCTGCCATCTATGGGGTCACACAGAGTGGGACACGACTGATGTGACTTTGCAGCAGCAGGATTCTTATGCTTAGTGCTTGCATAATATACATTTTTTTATCCTTTTATTCTATACCTATCTGAATGTAGATATGGAATACTAAATATAATAAATACTAAATACTAATAATAAATATTAAATATTCTAAACAATATTTAGTTAGGTCTAGCTCTTTATTCAGTTGTCAAGCTCTGCTTTTCAGAGGTTTAGGCCACTTAAATTTTATGTAATTATTGACATGGGTGAGTTTAAACTTACCATGGCTTTCCATTTTGGAGAAGGCAATGGCAACTCACTCCAGTACTCTTGCCTGGGAAATTCCATGGATACAGGAGCCTGGCAGGGACAGTCCATGGGGTTGAAAGAGTCAAACATGACTGAACACTCACAAGTTTTTCTCATTTCTATTTATTTCTTTTGCCTTGTTTTATGGACTTAATTGAGCTAAGTGAGTATCTTTCAGTATTCCATTCTATCTACTCCAATAACTTTTGAGATATTGATATCTATTTGACTTCCATATATTTCTATGGGTTAAAAACATACATCTTTAACTTACCACAATTACTTTAAATTAGTTATTACATCACTGTATGTATAATGTAAAATTCACACAAAATTATTAATTTTGGTTTCTATCCCTGCACACCTGCTCTCCCTATCTAACACATACACAGACACACTTGCATACACATTATATTTTCAAAAAGGAAAACAAATTGAGAAGCCAGTCTGGGACCTTAAGCACTGAAATTGAATTGTGTGGCTAGGCATAAAAAAGTAAAAGACTTAGTCTCCTTGAGGAGACCACTGCAGAGGCAACAACTGCAAGAAACTGTTGCAAATTACTTTACTGAACAGGAAAATAGGATGCACTTTGTCAAAGAAAAGCAGTATGTTTTAGAACTGAAACTTCTCTTAGTTGTCAGAAACACTGAAGATAATCTGTCTCAAGAGATTTTTTGTTGTTCATGTTTTCAGAATTATGAAATTTTAAATATATTTTTTATTTTAAATATATAGTAAGGCCAAAAATATGAAAAAGTATAAGGTTGCAGTCACTAATATGTCAATCATTTAGGTTTAATATGTTAAGATTTTTATCATATTTACTTCTGACTGGTTTTGTTTTGTTTTTTAAATAAAATGTTACAAATATATCTAAAGCCTGGCTCTCTCCATCTCATTCTTTATCCTGTCTTCTCACATATATGTTCTTTCCAGTAATTGGAGTATATTTTTCTGGACCACAGTTAAGGAAGAAAAAAAGACATGCTTTGGATTGACTATAATATGTAATTTGTCTCAAATATTTTATATCCCTCTTAATTTTTAATATATCTAATCTATTAGTTTCTAAGGTATGCATTAAAATGTTTTTGCACTATGTTTTTGGACTATACATTTCTTCTACTTTTTAGTGTTACATGTGTTTAAGATTATTTTATTAGGCCACAAGAAATCATGATAGTTTCATCTTATTTTTTCTTTTTTTAATCATATGATGACCTCCTTGTCCTTAGGTTCAGTATAGGGAAACTTTTTAATTAAACCCTGCCATTACTTTAGACATGTTAATTTATGTCTCTGTATCACAGTTTGATTATTATTTTTTCATTTTTATTTTTCAGTATATTATGTGATAATTTTTAAATTCCACATTTGATACAGAAAGTGAAACCTCTTTCTTAAAACAGGATTTCTCAGGGTTTTGACCATTCCCACTTACACTGTAACTGGCCAAGTAGGCTAGAGTGCAGGCCAGATTCCCAGATATTGGGCAGCAGTTATTTTCACTGTGCCATAAAGATCACTGGGGATTTCTCTCAATGTAAAAAATTCTTCTTATTTTTTTAATTTATTTATTTTAATTTATTTATTTTAATTAGAGGCTAATTACTTTACAATATTGTAGTCATTTTTGCCATATATTGACATGAATCAGCCGTGGGTGTACACATGGCCCCCATGCTGAACCCACCTCCTATATCCCTCCCCATCCCATCCCTCAGGGTTGTCCCAGTACAGCAGCCCTGAATGCCCTGTCTCATGCATCCAACCTGGACTGGCGATCTATTTCATATACAGTAATATACATGTTTCAATGCTATTCTCTCAAATCATCACACCTTCACCTTCTCCCACAGAGTCCAAAAGTCTATTCTTTATATCTGTGTCTCTTTTGCTGTCTGGCATATAGGGTCATCATTACCATCTTTCTAAATTCCATATATATGCATTAATATACTGTATTGGCAGAGAAAGCAATGACACCCCACTCCAGTACTCTTGCCTGGAAAATCCCATGGATGGGGGAGCCTGGTAGGCTGCAGTCCATGGGATCGCTAAGAGTCGGCCACAACTGAGTGACTTCACTTTCACTTTTCACTTTCATGTATTGGAGAAGGAAATGGCAACCCAGTCCAGTGTTCTTGCCTGGAGAATCCCAGGGATGGGGGAGCCTGTTGGGCTGCCGTCTATGGGGTCGCACAGAGTCGGACACGACTGAAGGGACTTAGCAGCAGCAGCAGCAGCACACTGTATTGGTTTTTTTCTTTCTGACTTACTTCACTCTGTGTTCTTAAACATGTGGAGTTGTGCTACTTGGTCATGTTTCTAACAGTCACAGTTTTCCTAGGGATGGTATGGAAGTTATTTTCATTCAAAAAGACCTGATTACATTTAAATAGGAATACTAAATGAACTTAAAGTAAGATTGAGGATAAAATGAGCTAAATTTAGTAGTAGTTTGAGGATTAAATGGGTTTGTACATATAAAGTATTCATAGAAATGTTTGGTTTGTGATAAGCTCTAATGTGTATTAGGGTAGCAGCATGTTAACTGTCATTTGTCTGTTGTCTCAGTTTAGGCAGAGATTCCTAAGGTCAAATATAATATAATAGGTGCAAATGGCCCCTCATTCCAAAGGTGCCAACTTCCTATGCAAGACATTTTAAGAGTTTGTTTGACCTATCAGCTAGCTTTTAATTTTACTTAACTTGAAATTGTATGAAAGGAATAAAATTGAAAAATTCTTTATATAATTATCAGCATGGTTCCTTTTTTAATAGTCAGTTCAGTTCAGTTCAGGTGCTCAGGTGTGTCTGACTCTGTGACCCCAAGGACTGCAGCATGCCAGGCTTCCCTGTCCATCACCAACTCCTGGTGTTTACTCAGGCTCATGTCCTTTGAGTTGGTGATGCCATCCAACCATCTCATTCTCTGTCCTCCTCTCCTTCTGCCTTCAATCTTTCCCAGCATCAGGGTCTTTTCAAATGATTCAGTTCTTCACATCAGGTGGCCAAAGTATTGGAGTTTCAGCTTCAGTATCAGTCCTTCCAAAGAATATTCAGGACTGATTTGCTTTGGGATGGACTGGTTGGATCTCCCTGCTGCCCAAGAGACTTTCAAGAGTCTTCTCCAACATCAAAGTTCAGAAGCATCAATTCTTTGGCCTTCAGTCCTTTATGGTACAACTCTCACATCCATACATGACTACTGAAAAAACCATAGCTTTGACTAGATGGAACTTTGTTGGCAAAGTAAAATCTCTGCTTTTTAATCTGCTGTCTAGGTTGGTCATAACTTTTCTTCCAAGGAGCAAGCTTAGCCTAGGAAAGATGAATGTTTCATGGAGGCTACTAAACAAACTTAATCATCATCCTAGAACCCACCCTCATTTTATAAGAAGAAATAACAAATCTTTGTGATTTTCCTTGGGTCCAATAGGAATACCCAAAGATAGTTCTAGCTGTGAAATATATCCTGAAAATGTTATTTTATTTTAGTTTTTAGCTTAGGATCTGATTTTGGGAAGGCAAAATCAAAATTATTTTTAAAAATTTGATCATTTAATAAAGTTAGAATCAAGTGCTTAAAAAATTTTACTTGTTCACCTATTTAATCAAAGTGATGGAATGTTTACAGTATTACATACAATATTATAAGGAATTCTAGTCTTTCACAATGGAGAAGGCAATGGCACCCCACTCCAGTACTCTTGCCTGGAAAATCCCATGGACGGAGGAGCCTGGTAGGCTGCAGTCCATGGGATTGCTAGGAGTTGGACACGACTGAGAGACTTCACTTTCACTTTTCACTTTCATGCATTGGAGAAGGAAATGGCAACCCACTCCACTGTTCTTGCTTGGAGAATCCCAGGGACGAAGGAACCTGGTGGGCTGCCATTTATGGGGATGCACAGAGTCAAACACGACTGAAGTGAATTAGCAGCAGCAGTCTTTCACAAAGGGGAAAGTTTGGTTCTTTGTGTTTTTGTATATTGTTATCATTATTTTAAGTACTCAAGGATATGATAAAAGTTAACACAAAATAGAGAAAATCATCCTGGAGACTCATGAAATATCATGACTATGTGGACAAACTACAGAAAAGGTGAAGAGTAGCGTTAATCATTATGTTAGTAACTTTATTTTATTTTTTTAATTAAATATTTTAATTAAATGTAGGCATTAATTAATTTTTTGTATAGTTAAAGCTATGTTTTTTATGCTTTTTTTAAAAATTTTATTTTATTTTTAAACTTTACATAATTGTATTAGTTTTGCCAAATATCAAAATGAATCCGCCACAGGTATACATGTGTTCCCCATATGTTAGTAACTTTAATACAATTTACCATTTTAGCAGAAATAAAGTCAAATACAATACATGGCAATGAATAATATGGATTGTCTTATTATAAATAAACCAATCAAAACAGTGATCTTTGGCAAAGTTTTAATACATTTGGATTATTAAATGTTTCTCACATTGCAGTTTCCATAAGAATTCTTTTCTTAAGATGTCTAGCATCCTTAAGGTATTAGAAGCTCACTTTCCTTATTTTCTGTGAATTTTAGGAACATTAAATTTATGTTTATTTAAACAAGTAGAGTAGAGGTACTTTAAGAAACCTAATCATCTAATTTATTTTAATACCCTTTGGTGGTAGGAAAATATGTCACTCTTACATGAGAAAATGTAAAATCTTTTCTGAATTACAGTCTCCTAAAGAACTTACAGTTTTAGTTCTGTAACATCAGTCACAGGTCAGAAGTAAACCATAAACACAAAGCCCACCAGGTAGATATCCAAAAGCTATTTCCCTTCCCAGTGGAGTGCAACATTCTTAAGAGACTGGGTTCATAAGTAGATAACAAACAAATAAGGAAATTCTCAAAACACGTTTGGCCTCTATCACCCAACATAAATAGATCACCATCATATATCTGACAGTTTCAAATGGGCAAACCATAAACCCACATTCCCAATTACCGCAGGCCAGCTCACAAATTAGACACAAAAGCAAAACACAAAATCACCAGGAAAAAAAGTAAAAGCACAACTAGAGAGTCAGGAAATGTAAAGTTCTGCGCTTTACTCTGAGTCAAAAAAGACTTGCCCCTGTATTCAGGCAGCCCACGAGGTACACTTTTCTGGAAATGCGTTTTTTTGTTTGTTTGTTTTTTTTTTACGTCATTGGTTAAATCCACTTGGGCATCAGAGTAAGTGACCTCCATACAGTTAAAGGTTTAAGAAACATGATTCTCATGCAAATAAAAATAAACATGTGTTGAAGATTTTATTTACCCAGTAGTTAATGAGGGATGCAATACCATAATAAAACCATATCAAGAAACATTTAAAAAGTTAAGATTTAGGGGCAATGATAACATTAGATTGCTGAGTTTGATCCAAACTGTCCATAACTTGTAAGTTTGAGGGAGAGTTTTTAACAGAAAAAAAATCACTTGCATTTCTTCTAGTCAAAAATCCACACATTAATCTCAGACCCCTTGAGAGTCATAGGAGACTAGTGTATAGAAAGTTTAGAAAATCAAGCCCAGTACTGAAGAACACATTGCTTTCTCCATGTATTACCTGGCTTGTCTATTTCTATGTTTTATATAATTTTCTTCACCAGGATTTTTCTTATTTTCCTTTCCTGTTATTCATTTCCTTGTTTTATGAATTTATCTTAAATCTTATTGAGTGGTAATAATTAGAATTCTTTATGTTTCCTTTGGGGCTTCCCTGGTGGCTCAGATGATAAAGAATCTGCCTGCAATGAAGGAAACCCAGGTTCAATCCCTGGGTTAAGAAGATCCCCTGGAGAAGGGAATGGCTACCCACTCCGGTATTCTTGCCTGGAGAATTCCACAGACAGAGAAACCTGGTGGGATACATACAGTAGTGTCACAAAGGGTGACATAGGGTCACAAAAAGTCAGACACGACTGAGCAACTAACACTTTCATTTTACCTTTGTATCCTGAGGTGTTTCTGTGTCTCTTAGTGTCACTTACTCCATTTTTCATTTTTGTCCTTCACATTCATTATATTGATTTTTAATCTTCAGAGTCCTATGATCCTTAATTCTTCATTCAATGGGCAAAATATGTTGATTTGTACAAGGAACTAGCAATGTTCCTCTAATGTGTCATTAGAGGTTATCTCCTTTATAAGCTTCACTTTTGCATCAGGTGGTGACTGTATATTTTGTGTAAGTGGATTGTGCATTTTGAAGTTCAGGGCTTCCTGTAGAGTGCATGGACAACAAGGGGCAATTAAATCGGTGACATCCATCATTTCCAAATTAAAATGGATTTGTGAGATGGTATCCTTTGATATCATTTTTCTCTGGACGCTTTTCCTTTCTCTTTATGTTAGGATTTACTGCAAGTTGATGAAGTAGCTTAGTTCTACTTTGCTTTTCTCTCAAGTCTCAGAGCTTTAACCAGGAGTCTTTTCTTCTACAGAGTGTGAGACCTTAAGGAAAAGTCCATTCCTTCCTGATGGTTGGTTTAAGAATGGAAAAGGGGGAAAGGCCCAATGAACAGCTATTCTGAATGCTGTTATTCCTCAGCTTCCTGCTGTGTATTTGCTGATTCTGAGGCTATAGTTTACCTAAGTTCTCTTGAAAAGGACAGTACATAGCTCGTTTTTCTTAGATTTTGCTGTCATGATTTCTTCTCTATCCAATTATGTATGCCTTTAAACTTTCAAGGTATCTAATGGGATTTCTCCTCTCCCCACTGCTATCTGGTTTCATTATGTTTTAAATTAATGTAATTTTTATAATAACATTGCCATTAAAATTCAAAACTTAGAATGATAGGTAAGAAAACATTTGTGATTAGTCTGACATTTTCAAACTGAATTTAATCTGTCATAACCTAACACTTATTTTGCTTACAGACTGTATAAATTATATTGCAATGAAGTTATTAAAGGTACAATTGATTAACAAACACATTTGTTGTAATAATCTTTTCACTTCAAGAGAGATTGAAATATATGTAGATGTGTTGGGAGCACAAATTTTACCTATTCCTACTTGGGTCCAGTGTTTGGGAATTTGCAACTTAATTGACAATAAGCAGATTAACAGAAGTGAAAATTATGTTTATACATTTTACATGCAGGAGATGAGCAACTCACTGAATAGCCAGAAATAAAGATTTGTATTCAAGAATTAACAAAAACTGGAGAGGGGAAATTTAGGACTTACATGGGAAATTACGAAAGGTTCTCATAAACTTTATTATTTTTAATGTGAATAGCATGGACAGTCTGTTTTCTGGATAGCTAAATTCACAGGAAATGTCTTCTAAGGGAAGTTCATGACAGCTTCATTTTCAGGAGGCCCTGATTTAGTCAGATAAAGGAAGTTCATATAAGATTCTTCTGCCTCTTCTGCAGCTCAGATGTTTTCACTTTACAATCATCTTTCCAACTCCTAGAATACAGATGGGTCCTGACATTTCCCCCACTTGAAACTTCCCTAGAACTTTTATTTTTTTTTTTAAAAATCTATATTGGTTGGAGTAGAGAGAGATTTCAATTAGAAACTGTGAGGTTAGAAATGTACCAAAGGGGAAAGAGCATTGATTAAAACAAGAATAAATAAGCAGAAAAGAACAAACCTAAGGATGCTACTTTAGAAATCAGTATGCAGGTCAGGAAGCAACATTTAGAACTGGACAAGGAACAGACTGGTTCGAAATCGGGAAAGGAGTTCACCAAGGCTGTATATTATCACCCTGCTTATTTAACTTATATGCAGAGTACATCATGAGAAACGCTGGGCTGGATGAATCACAAGCTGGAATCAATATTGCCAGAGAAATATTAATAACCTCAGATATGCAGATGACATCACCTTTATGGCAGAGAGTGAAGAAGAACTAAAGAGTCTCTTGATGAAAGTGAAAGAGTAGAGTGAAAAAGCTGGCTTAGAACACAATATTCAGAAAACTAAGATCATGACATCTGGTCCCATCACTTCATGGCAAATAGATGGGGAAACAATGGAAACAGTGACAGACTTTATTTTCTTGAGCTCCAAAATCACTGCAGATGGTGACTGCAGCCCTGAGATTAAAAGACACTTGCTCCTTGGGAGAAAAGTTATGACCAATCTAGACAGCATATTAAAAAGCAGAGACATTACTTTGCCAACAGAGGTCTGTCTAGTCAAAACTTTGGTTTTTCCAGTAGTCACATAGCGATGTGAGAGTTGGACTATAAAGAAAGCTGAGCGCTGAAGAATTGATGCTTTTGAACTGTGGTGTTGGAGAAGACTCTTGAGAGTCTCTTGGACAACAAGGAGATCCAACCAGTCCATGCTAAAGGAAATCAGTCCTGAATACTCATTTGAAGGACTGATGCTGAAGCTGAAATGCCAATACTTTGGCCACCTGATGCGAAGAACAGACTCATTTGAAAAGACCCTGATGTGGGACAGATTTAAGGCAGGAGGAGAAAGGGACGACAGAAGATGAGATGGTTGGATGGCATCACCAACTCAAAGGACATGTGTTTGAGTAAGCTCCAGGAGTTGGTGATGGACAGGAAGGCCTGGCATACTGCAGTCCATGAGGTCGCAAGGAGTCAGACACAACTGAGTGACTGAACTGAACTGAAGGATACTAATCCATATCCCAATAGACCAGTCCAGGACATGGGTAAATTAATCTAGTTAAATGATTGTGTCTCATTTAAGGAAGCATTGATGCAGGTTGAGACACAGCACACATCAAATTATGCTTCTAAATGGTGGAAGCAGTCAAACACCAATGAATGGAATTTCTATGGAAACAAAAGATTTTTAAGAAAGAACAGTGGTTGGAGCAGTTGATAAAGACTCGTTTCAGAGTCCAGAGTGTAGAGTTCAGAAGAGTAGGGTCAATGTATCTGTAGACGGTGGAGAGAGGACAGCAATGGCAATCTGGCAGATTCCCCAGTTTGTAGTCCGAGTGCTCTCCATTACAGCATAGATCTCAGTGTCATCATCATAGTTATTTTCAGGCACAAAGAATGAAAACTTCAGGGATTCTGGTGAACTTACCAACTGCTCCGAACTATCGTGATGTATGTTCTTTGAAATTATGTCAAGTTGTCCAGCTTGCAGAGCTTTGGAAAAGGAACAGCGACTGTACAATGTAGAGTATCCATAAAGATCTGAACAGTTTTTAGTTCTCAGTGACACCAAGACAGGAGGGTGGGAGAAAAACTGGAAACATGAGTTATTGACAAATTACTGGGGAAAATGCTCAAAATAGCAGGATCCAATTTACAAAGAGTTGAAAAATAGTTCAAAGACAGTGAACAGGACTAAAATCTGATAAGCCACATGGTGAATTATAGTTTCATTGAAACAAAATTTCTCTCTACTATAACTCTCATTTATTCAAAGATAATCAAAGTAAGATGATTTTTGTTACAAAGTTTTTATTACAAAATCTAGTCTTATTAAATTTGTCCTAAATATTTAAGTAAGTGCAATGGCTCAGCAGTAAAGATTCCATTTGCCAATGCAGAAGATGCAAGAGATGGGGGTTTGATCCCTGAGTCAGAAGGATCCCCTGGAGAAGGAAATGGCAACTCACTCCAGTATTCTTGCCTGGAGAATCCTAGGGAAAGACAAACTGGCCACCTATGATTCACCAGGTCAGAAAGAGTCGAACACGACTGAGCACAGGCTTCAGGAGCACATCATCATCTTTGAGCAAGAATTGTAACTGAAAACAGGCTTCTGTTTAAGTTTGCTTTACTGCAGCTTTTTATAGAGAGCCTTAGATTGGACTTCTAGAAGCCATGCCAAGAACTCATCATCATACTTTGCATGCAGTAATTGGCGATTTGGATAAGTTATTCCCTTCTCAATGTACTTCCAAATATCCTAAGGTTCCTGAATCTGTCAGGAAGTTACCATGGTCACTTGCAAGTCTGGAATCCTTACATGCTAAGTATCAGATGAGTTTTTCCCCAAGAGGTCTTTGTAAACATTGGCTCATAAAATCCATCTGAGTTGCTTAAGACTGTCTAGTCACATCTGATTCTATGCACATCATTCTCAAATATGGCATTGCAGTTAAAGCCTTGATAATATGATCCATTTCCCCAATTATGTTCTGTTACAAGAACAGATTCTCACTGAATTTATGCAAATAACTATATTGCCATGTAAGAATACTTAATGAGAGTTTCTGAATTCTAGAGTGATCAGGCAGAAAGAAACGAAAATGTTTCATTTCTGTTTACAAAATTCTAACCTACTAACTTTTTGTAAGTTATAGGTAACATGAAATAAAATAAAGGAGTTTCTTTTTCTTAATTTGTCTGCACCACATGACTTGTGTGATCTTAGTTCTCCAACCTAGGATTGAATCTTCTTGGAGGCCCAGCCATTGGATAACCAGGAAATTCCCCCCAAAAGAATTTCTTAAACCTGATAAATAGAACACTAAAGAACCAGGCAATATTTCACAGTTGTTCATGGAAAACATAGTAATTATTTTTGGACTTAATACTTTTTCCCAAAATCACACCAAAAATGCAGCCACTGTACCCAAAAATAGCCAAGGGAAAAAAAAACAAAAACAAAAACAAAAACACAAGAACACTGCTATAGGAAGTAAGCAAAGGCAACAGAAGTGAAATAAGAGTCTTTATAGGCTGAGACCCTTTATTTTTACTCAAAAGAAATCCCAGAGAGCTGACAATGATCAGTAAGATAACAGCCACAAATGGAGTATCCAGGCTTCCCACATTTCTTCCCAGCTGTCTACAAATTGTTGGCCCCAACCTAACCTCCAATCACAGATCTGACAGTCTCCCTCCAACCCACTCCAGGCATACAAAAAACTGAAAAGAACACTCTTTCTGGATCCAAGCCAAACTTTTGGAATACAAAATTGAGACAGAAGGAGAACTTTGTTGCTGTTATCCAGTATTACCAGTCAGTCAGTTCAGTCACTCAGGCATGTCCAGCTCTTTGCGACCCCATGAATTGCAGTATACCAGGCCTCCCTGTCCATCACCAACTCCCAGAGTTCACTCTAACTCATGTGCATGGAGTCAGTGATGCCATCTAGCCATCTCATCCTCTGTCATCCCCTTCTCCTCCTGCCCCCAATCCCTCCCAGCATCAGAGTCTTTTCCAATGAGTCAACTCTTCGCATGAAGTGGCCAAAGTATTGGAGTTTCAGCGTTAGCATCAGTCCTTCCGATAAACACCCAGGACTGATCTCCGTTAGAATGGACTGGTTGGATCTCCTTGCAGTCCAAGGGACTCTCAAGAGTCTTCTCCAACACCACAGTTCAAAAGCATCAATTCTTTGGTGCTCGGCTTTCTTCACAGTCCAAATCTCACATCTATACATGACCACTGGAAAAGCCATAGCCTTGACTAGATGGACCTTTGTTGGCAAAGTAATGTCTCTGCTTTTGAATATGCTATCTAGGTTGGTCATAACTTTCCTTCCAAGGAGCAACCATCTTTTAATTTCATGGCTACAATCACCATCTGCAGTGATTTTGGAGCCCAAAAAAATAATGTCTGACACTGTTTCCACTGTTTCCCCATCTATTTCCCATGAAGTAATGGGACCAGATGCCATGATCTTAGATTTCTGAATGTTGAGCCTTAAGCCAGCTTTTTCACTCTCCTCTTTCACTTTCATCAAGAGGCTTTTTAGTTCCTCTTCACTTTCTGCCAGTTTTATTGGTGACCCACAAACTCATCAACTTATGAAGTAGGTTCAAAAAATAGGTGTTCAGGGAGGAAAGTGTTTCCTCTGCCCTTCATGGTTCTTTGGGTGGTCTAATACTCAATTTATCATAAAACAGATTAACAGGAGAAAAATAATTAGATACTAGCATATGAGGGCCCCATGAAAATATGAGACACAATGGAAGTCAGGCAGTTGGAGCCTATGTGCTCTATTGAGCTAAGGAGTGGGATAAGGCTGTGGGGCTACAAAGGGGAGGAAGGCTAATTCACAGGACAGTGAAATAAACACATGTTTGGGAATTAGATGTTAACCCTGGCATACAGATAGGTCATTCTGATAAAAGTTATCTATAGCAATAACTTTTTATGAACCAGACCACCTATCACAATTCTTTCAGGCAGTTGAAGGGGGGGATACAAAGCTCTTCCTGTATCTTTTGGGCCTTCAACATCTCCACCTGTAATCCAACATGTCACATTTTGGGGTAGCTTGCTCTGAACCCCTTCACAGATATATAAGACATATACCTGTGTTCTACCCTGGGATTTATGTCCTTGATATAGCACAATACAACACAAAAGACAGAGAGAAACAGGATACATAGTGATATATATTAAGAGCCACAATATCCAACAACTAATTCTAATTCGTTTTCTGTAAATCTAAATTTTGAAGATAACCTTTAGTGAAAACAAAAAGGCTCTTACTGTCCTTATAACAAGATCCTGAGCAGAGATTTAGGAATCTATTAAAAATGTTACTGAGTCCAGGAGGGAAGAAGATGGTGGAGAGATAAGACAGGGAGAGCACCAGCCTCCCCACAAATACATCAAAAATACATCAAATATGGAACAACTCTTACAAAGCAACTTCTAGGCAACAGTAGAAGACCCCAGGCCTCCAGGGGAACAAGCTAAGCTCCCTAAAATGAGACCCCTATGAGCTAAACACAATCCTGGCTGAGGATTAACAAAATATAAATGTTTACCTGTTAAAAAAAAAAAATGTTACCGAGTCCAAGCTCAGTTGACTCTCTGCACAACAGGCCAGTTAATGAAGAGACGATTTGTTGAGGCAAAGAATACAACTTTATTGGGAAAGCCAGCTGAGCAAGAAGATGGCAGACTAATAATTTTAAAATAATGAACTTGTTGGGGTCTGGATGTGAAAGACTCTCAGCTATGTCTGACTCTGTCGCCCCATGGACTATAGCCCACAAGGCTCCTCTGTCCATGGAACTCTCCAAGCAAGAATACTGGAGTGGGTTGCCATTTCCATGTCCAGGATATCTTCCCAACCCAGGGATCAAACCCAGGTCTCCTGCATTGCAGGCAGATTCTTTACCATCTGAGCCTCCAGGGAAGTCTGATGGATACCAGATTCTTATATAGAGCAGAGAAGGGGAGAAGTTGAGTGTGTAAAGGCTGTATCTTCTGGAATGGCCAACCTCAGGGAAAGGATGTGTTAATCTCTTTAGGCAGAGGAGCAGGCCTCCCTGAGGTAGGCCATTATGTATGATTATAATAACTCTACCATATGAGCCACCAGGGAAGCTCAGAAAATTATTAAAAATATGCAAACATATTCTAGGTAGATTTCCTCCAATACTCCTTTTCTCAGTTTATCAGAGTCTAAGAGCACAGAAAGTGTTAGAGTATGTCCTCTTGAGTGTTACATAAGACAGGTCACCAAATGTAATGTAATGATGCTCAAATCCATGTGTACCAGCTGAATTTTGTTTCTAATACTAAGAAAACAGTCATAATCTGTCATAATAGCCACACTATTGGAATGGTCTGCCTCTGCTTGTTTTGTGATTGTATTAATGTCAGTTGGTAAAGAATCCACCTGCAAAGTAGGAGACCCCGGTTCAATTCCTGCATCAGGAAGATCTGCTGGAGAAGGGATAGGCTACCCACTCCAGTCTTCTTGGGCTTCCCTTGTGGCTCAGCTGGTAAAGAATCCACCTTCAAAGCAGGAGATCTGGGTTCAGTCCCTGGGTTAGTAAATCCCCTGGAGAAGGGATAGGCTACGCACTCCAGTATTCTTTTTTTTTTTTCCCCCCCTTTTTTTTTTTTTTTAATTTTATTTTATTTTTAAACTTTACATAACTGTATTAGTTTTGCCAAATATCAAAATGAATCCGCCACAGGTATACATGTGTTCCCCATCCTGAACCCTACTCCCTCCTCCCTCCCCATTCCATCCCTCTGGGTCATCCCAGTGCACCAGCCCCTAGCATCCAGTATCGTGCATCGAACCTGGACTGGCAACTCATTTCATACATGATATTTTACATGTTTCAATGCCATTCTCCCAAATCTTCCCACCCTCTCCCTCTCCCACAGAGTCCATAAGACTGTTCTATACATCAGTGTCTCTTTTGCTGTCTCGTATTCTGGCTTAGAAAATTCCATGGACTTTATAGTCCATGGGGTCACAAAGAGTCAGATATGACTGAGCAACTTTCACTTTAATGTTAAAATATGGAAAACAGCCTCCCTGTTAGTATATTATACTTCAACTTAGACTTTCATTTTAATATCTCTCAGATTTTTACTCAGAAAATTGAAGATTTACTGCATTAAAGCAATGCTGACTGGCCCTGAATCTCTTTAAGAAATAACAGTTGTAAGGAAAGGAGAAGGAGGTGAGGTGGATAAGGAAGATGACATGATGCCAGGGAAAATAAAATGCTCATTTTACTGAAGAGCTTGTGAAAGTGAAAGTGGGATAAAGGAAGAAGAGAAATTGCAAACATTTGATAGTTTGATGCAATCTGAAAGAGTTTTAATGATAAAGGAAATGTGACTTTTTTCTGTTTCTATTCATCTTCATATGGTATTTTCTCTGTGGCTTACCTTGTCTTGCATTTTTATAGAGAATTTGGTCTTTATCACTTTCCCATTCACTCTTCTCTGGGTCTGTGTTAGTACTTTCAGAGGCAGCATTTGTTGTTTTTGACAGACATACCATTGTCTTTCTTATCATATCCTTTTGGTACTTTTTAGAATTCATAGTCTCTACATCTGTAGTTTCCTTTTGTTTTCTCTTTGCAGTAAGGAACTGAACACCATCTTTTTTCCTTCTCTTTGTCCCTTTGTTTTCTTTCTCATTTCATTGACCTCTACTTGGTCTGACATTTTATGCAGTTCTATGTCATAGATGGGCTTCCCTGGTGTCTCGATGGTAAAAAAAACTTGCCTGCCAATGCAGGAGACAAGAGTTTGATCCCTGAGTTGTAAGATCCCTTGAAGAAGGAAATGGCTACCACTCCAGTATTCTTGACTGGAAAATCCCATGGACAGAGGAGTCTGGTGGGCTTCAGTCCATGGGGTCACAAAAGAGTCAGATGGCTTAGTGACTAAAGGACAACATGCCGCAGATACTTCTGACTTACCTATGTCTCTGTTCCTTGTCAAGCTTTTTGAATGCTTTGTTGCTGGAAAAAAATACCATCGCTCCTGATTACTTATCTCTGCAAAGCACCTTAGTGACTATATGAAAATATATTTGTAACATCTCAGGTTTATATTAAATGACAGTTTGAGATAAAAGTTAAAATTATCTGTTGTGTCTGCTCTCATGAGATGTTTCTTCATGTGCTATTTAACATTTAACATTTAACTCCCTTATTTTTTAGGGAGTCACAGAATATAGTTATTGTGTTTGGATTTATCTTTACTATATTTTAGATAATTTTTAAATTATCTTCATAAATTAAATTGATTTGCGATTAAAATATTTTATCCATCAAAACACACTAAACTCTCTATACCAAATTACCATGCCATTTTAGAATTTAAAATCACATAACTTTTTAATCTCACAATTTTTTTCAAAAATTGATCTTCCTATTTTTAAAAGAGTAATTTTGTTTTAAATATTCATTACCTCAAATAATACCAGGTCTTACTGATTTGTCCAGAAATAATTAGAAATATTTTAAAAAGAAATGTTACATTTTCTCTAAAAGAAAAAAAGACAAAGCAAAAATATATCTATTTAATATATCTGTTATATAGACTGTTAAAGCTGGAAAAGTTGACCTTAAAGACTTCATGTTATTACATTTCAAGTCCAAATGTGATACATTTTGTCAACTGTAACAAAAACAAAAACAACAAACAAACACACACAAAAAATGTGCAATTTAAGAATTGTTAAGTTGGGTTTTATTCTTGTCCTACTGAGATCTTCGGGCTTCCAAGTTGGCTCAGTGGTAAAGAATCCACCTGCCACACAGGAGAAAAAGATTCTATCCCTGGCTTGAGATCTCCTGGAGAAGGCAACGACAACCACTTCAGTAGTCTTTCCTGGGAAATTCTAAGAACAGAGGAGTCTAGCAGGCTATAGTCTATGTGGGTCACAAAATAATCAGACATCGACTGAGGTCTAGAGCCCTGGAGACAGCCTCTCAGATAGCTCTGAGGAAAAGTCATTTGATGAGACTTGAATCACTAAGTAAAAGCTGTAGATGAAAATTTAACTTATTTATATTAGCTTTAAGCATAAAATTTCTATTATATGTACATATATATTTAAATTCAAATCTGTACAGAAAATGAAATTTTAAACTGAAGTAAATAATTCAACCTCAAGGTTTGGGACATTTTTTTAGAGCTGCCTACAAAATTATGACATCATCACCTGGTACATTTAAGCATCACAAAAATATATCAGCTGAATTCTTCCTAACTGTTAATTTTTTGTAAGCCTGTAATTTTATTTTGTGATTCTCATTTAAACCAAATTAATTCTTATCTCTTCAGTAGTAGAAAAAAGCCTGGAATGAAGTACAAACATAAATGATCAACAAATGAACACACAAATGAACAAGTGCATTCTCAGCTGGAACTACTATATATATATATTTATGGCCTAGAAGGAAAAGGAAAAACTAACACGTTTTTCAATGATAGAGATAGTTTCTCTCTGGACTTCTTTTAGGGTGATAATACATTCCACTTTATATAGAACAGTCTTACTTTATACTTGTTGTCCTATTGTAATTTATTGTATTTCCTTTCACTCTTCAAAAGCCCTGGTTTGGGCAATAAAGTATATGGCTCTTCTAGTACTTGTATTTATATAAGTACATATGTGAAAGAGAAGAGAAATGGTTTTTCTTTACTGTTTTCATATCTTTCCTAGACCTTAAATGAAATGGTTCTTCTATATGGATATGACCAATTTTTGTCTCAAAATATTACTTTGGTTGTAAAAACCTAATGTCAAAATTCTCATATCACTAATTTATTTGAGTCAAGGCATTAAATGTCTGTCTCTGTTTGGAGTATGTCATCAGATAAACTAATTTATGTTCTAGGAGGACACTAGTGAAATGGAAATAGGTAAGTTTTAAAGCACTATATGAAAATTATATTTAGGTTGTCTGCTTATTTCTGAGCCATCCCCAGTGTAGCTTTTTATTGTCATTATTAAGAGAGTAATGTGTAACCAAGTGATTTAAGTATCATACAGACAAAAAGTAGGTGACAGGCGTAGTCATTGCAGCTGTTTATGTCCAGTTAAATATGTTCAGGTTTCCTTTTTTCTGGGCATACAATAGAATTCTTTGTTGCTCCTTTGAAACTAAACTAATGGTCAAAGCAGAAATTTCACAAGCAACTTCATGATTTTCTGCCTTCCCTTTCCATGAAAACTTGAATCAAGATTAAGCTTCTGTAAAATCTGTGTTCCTGAGTATCAAATATGAGTGGGACTTCTGCTGTTCTGTTTGTAGCATGAATGAAAAATGAATTTTTTGTTATGTTAAATAATTGAGATTCTAATGTACCTTTTTAACCATAACATAGCTTTCCTTGTGGCTCGGAAGTAGAATCTGCCTGCCAATGCAGGAGACTTGGGTTCAATTCCTGGATTGGGAGGATCCCCTGGAGAAGGAAACAGCTACTCACTGCAATATTCTTACCTGGGAATTCCCATGAACAGAGGAGCCTGGAAGGCTATAGTCCATGGGGTTGCAAGAGTTGGACATGACTGAACAACTAAACAACAACAACCATAACATAACCCAGCCTCCATTAATAGCTAAAATAACTTTCTTAAATAGTACTCTCAACTTCCTATGAAAAGCAACTACATTATTTGCTTTCAGACATGTATACAATTTCCCAATCCTCCTAGCACCTTGGCCCTCTATTCTGCTAAGGTCAGCTGGCCACTAGTATGTTTTGATCACACAGACTGTAACCCACTTATGAGGGAAAAAAGTCATGGATTTGTAGAGCTGGAAAGATTTTTAGGGATTATATAGTTCAACTCCACCATTTAGACAGGTCATTTGGAAAAGCACAACCTAAATAGGCTGTGAGAGTAACTTATGTGAACTCAAATAAGGTACTTAATCTTTCTTTCTTGACTTTTCTTAACTGTAAAAATGCAGATAACTTTCCTGACACTTTCCTGTCAGGTTTGTTTAAAAGAATGTGTAAATTTAAGTAAATCTATCAGATTTGTGGTCAAAGGGCATCTGAGTTCAGTTCAGTTCAGTTCAGTTGCTCAGTCATGTCCAAATCTTTGCGACCCCATGAATCGCAGCACGCCAGGCCTCCCTGTCCATCACCAACTCCTGGAGTTCACTCAGACTCACGTCCATCGCGGAAAAGGCAATGGCACCCCACTCCAGTACTCTTGCCTGGAAAATCCCATGGACGCAGGAGTCTGGTAGGCTTCAGTCAATGGGGTCACTAAGAGTCAGACACGACTAAGCGACCTCACTTTCACTTTTCACTTTCATGCATTGGAGAAGGAAATGGCAAGCCACTCCAGTGTTCTTGCCTGGAGAATCCCAAGGACGGGGGAGCCTCATGGGCTGCCATCTATGGGGTCGCACAGAGCTGGACACGACTGAAGCGAATTAGCAGCAGCAGCAGCACGTCCATCGAGTCAGTGATGCCATCCAGCCATCTCATCCTCTGTCGTCCCCTTCTCCTCCTGCCCCCAATCCCTCCCAGCATCAGAGTCTTTTCCAATGAGTCAACACTTCGCATGGGGTGGCCAAAGTACTGGAGTTTCAGCTTCAACATCACTCCTGCCAAAGAAATCCCAGGCTAATCTCCTTCAGAATGGACTGGTTGGATCTCCTTGCAGTCCAAGGGACTCCCAAGAGTCTTCTCCAACACCACAGTTCAAAAGCATCAATTCTTCAGTGCTCAGCTTTCTTCACAGTCCAACTCTCACATCCATACATGACCACTGGAAAAACCATAGCCTTGACTAGATGGACCTTTGTTGGCAAAGTAATGTCTCTGCTTTTGAATATGCTATCTAGGTTGGTCATAACTTTTCTTCCAAGGAGTAAACGTCTTTTGATTTCATGGCTGCAGTCATCATCTGCAGTGATTTTGGAGCACACACACACAAAATAAATAAATAAAGTCTGACACTGTTTCCACTGTTTCCCCATCTATTTCCCATGAAGTGATGGGACCGGATGCCATGATCTTCGTTTTCTGAATGTTGAGCTTTAAGACAACTTTTTCACTCTCCTCTTTCACTTCCATCAAGAGGCTTTTTAGTTCCTCTTCACCTGCTGCCATAAGGGTGGTGTCATCTGCATATCTGAGGTTATTGACATTTCTCCCAGCAACTTGATTCCAGCTTGTGCTTCTTCCAGCCCAGCATTTCTCATGATGTACACTGCATATAAGTTAAATAAGCAGGGTGACAACGTACAGCCTTGACGTACTCCTTTTCCTATTTGGAACCAGTCTGTTGTTCCACGTCCAGTTCTAACTGTTGCTTCCTGACCTGCATATAGGTTTCTCAAGAGGAAGGTCAGGTGGTCTGGTATTCCCATCTCTTTCAGAATTTTCCACAATTTATTGTGATCCTCACAGTCAAAGACTTTGGCATAGTCAATAAAGCAGAAGTAGATGTTTTTCTGGAACTCTCTTGCTTTTTCGATGATCCAGTGGATGTTGGCAATTTGATCTCTGGTTCTTCTGCCTTTTCTAAAACCAGCTTGAACGTTTGGAAGTTCATGGTTCATGTATTGCTGAAGCCTGGCTTGGAGAATTTTGAGCATTACTTTACTAGCATGTGAGATGAGGGCAATTGTGTGGTAGTTTGAGTACTCTTTGGCATTGCCTTTCTTTGGGATTGGAATGAAAACTGACCATTTCTAGTCCTGTGGCCACTGCTGAGTTTTCCAAATTTGCTGGCATATTGAGTGCAGCACTTTCACAGCATCATCCTTCAGGATTTGAAAGAGCTCAACTGGATTCCATCACCTCCTCTAGCTTTGTGCGTAGTGATGCTTTCTAAGGCCCACTTGACTTCACATTCCAGGATGTCTGGCTCTAGGTCAGTGATCACACTATTGTGATTATCTGAGTCGTGAAGATCTTTTTTGTACAGTTCTTCTGTGTATTCTTGCCACCTCTTCTGAATATCTTCTGCTTCTGTTAGGTCCATACCATTTCTGTCCTTTATCGAGCCCATCTTTGCATGAAATGTTCCCTTGGTATCTCTAATTTTCTTGAATAGATCTCTGGTCTTTCCCATTCTGTTGTTTTCCTCTACTTCTTTGCATTGATCGCTGAGGAAGGCTTTCTTATCTCTCCTTGCTGTTCTTTGGAACTCTGCATTCAGATGCTTATATCTTTCTTTTTCTCCTTTGTTTTGGCTTCTCTTCCTTTCACAGCTATTTGTAAGGCCTCCTCAGACAGCCATTTTGCTTTTTTGCATTTCTTTTCAATGGAGATGGTCTTGATACCTGTCTCCTGTACCATATCAGGAACCTCTGTTCATAGTTCATCAGGTGCTCTATCTATCAGATCTAGTCCCTTAAATCTAGTTCTCACTTCCACTGTATAATCATAAGGGATTTGATTTAGGTCATACCTGAATGGTCTAGTGGTTTTCCCTACTTTCTTCAATTTAAGTCTGAATTTGGCAATAAGGAGCTCATGATCTGAGCCACAGTCAGCTTCCGGGCTTGTTTTTGTTGACTCTATAAGGCTTCTCCATCTTTGGCTGCAAAGAATATAATCAATCTGATTTCAGTGTTGACCATCTGATGATGTCCACGTGTAGAGTCTTCTCTTGTGTTGTTGGAAGAGGGTTTTTGCTATGACCAGTGCGTTTTCTTGGGAAAACTGTATTAGTCCTTGCCCTGCTTCATTCTGTATTCCAAGGACAAATTTGCCTGTTACTCCAGGAGTTTCTTGACTTTCTACTTTTGCATTCCAGTCCCCTATGATGAAAAGGACATCTTTTTTGGGTGTTATCTCTAAAAGGTCTTGTAGGTCTTCATACAACCATTCAACTTCAGCTTCTTCAGCATTACTGATTGGGGCATAGATTTGGATTACTGTGATACTGAATGGTTTGCCTTGGACATGAACAGAGATCATTCTGTCGTTTTTGAGATTGCATCCAAGTACTGCATTTCAGACTCTTTTGTTGACCATGATGGCTACTCCATTTCTTCTAAGGGATTCCTGCCCGCAGTAGTAGATATAATGGTCATCTGAGTTAAATTCACCCATTCCAGTCCATTTTAGTTAGCTGATTCCTAGAATGTCGACATTCACTCTTGCCATCTCTTGTTTGACCACTTCCAATTTGCCTTGATTCATGGACCTGACATTCCAGGTTCCTATGCAATATTGCTCTTTACAGCATCAGACCTTGCTTCTGTCACCAGTCACATCCACAGCTGGGTATTCTCTTTGCTTTGGCTCCATCCCTTCATTCTTTCTGGAGTTATTTCTCCACTGATCTCCAGTAACATATTGGGCACCTACTGACCTGGGGAGTTTCTCTTTCAGTATCCTATCATTTTGCCTTTTCATACTGTTCATGGGGATCTCAAAGCAAGAACACTGAAGTGGTTTGCCATTCCCTTCTCCAGTGGACCACATTGTGTCAGACCTCTCCACCATGTCCGCCCATCTTGGGTGGCCCCACAGGGCATGGCTTAGTTTCATTGAGTTAGACAAGGCTGTGGTCCTAGTGTGATTAGATTGACTAGTTTTCTGTGATTATGGTTTCAGTGTGTCTGCCCTCTGATGCCATCTTGCAACACCTACCATCTTACTTGGGTTTCTCTTACCTTGGACGTGGGTTATCTCTTCACTGCTGCTCCAGCAAAGCGCAGCCACTGTTCCTTACCTGGACGAGGGGTATCTCCTCACAGCCGCCCCTCGTGACCTTGAACGTGGAATAGCTCCTCTAGGCCCTCTGGCGCCCGCGCAGCCACTGCTCCTTGGACATGGGGCAACTCCTCCTGGCTGCCGCCCCTGGCCTTGAGTTGGGGTAGCTCCTCTGGGCTGCTCTTGTGCTGTCCCAAGCCTGGCACTCTCGGCCGCCTCCCCTGACCTCAGACGCGGGGTAGCTCCTCTCGGCTGCACTTTGCATGCTGTCGCAGACAGGGCATCTGCATATATTCTAAACTCCTTAAAAGTTTCATCCAGTTACAGGTAAAACACAGTAGAGCTATGACTTAGAAATAACATGTATGAGGAATTTTATAATTTTATTTCCACTTCTATTAGCTGCTGCTGCTGATGCTAAGTTGCTTCAGTTGTGTTCGATTCTGTGTGACCCCATAGATGGCAGCCCACCAGGTTCTACCATCCTTGGGATTCTCCAGGCAAGAACACTGAAGTTGTTGCAGGAAGGGGGACCCCTTCCAGGGCCCAAAACTGGGCTCTTGTCCAACACTCGGAAATTAATTGTCCAAGGAGATACATGTGCTGACAAAGCAAGAGATTATATTGGGAAAGGCACCCAGGTGGAGAGCAGTAGGGTAAGGGAACCCAGGAGAACTGCTCTTCCAGGTAGCTAGAAGTCTCGGGTTTTATGGTGATGGGACTAGTTTCCGGGTGGTCTTTGGCCAATCATTCTAATTCAGAGTCTTTCCTGGTGGGGCACACATCGATCAGCCAAGATGGATGCTAGAGAGAGGGATTCTGGGAAGTGGACGGACACACTGTGTTTCCTTTCGACCTTTCCCCAACTCTTCTGGTTGGTGGTGGCTTATTAGTTCCATATTCCTTATCAGGATTTCCTGTCATAAAACAACTCATGGAAATGGTTACTATGGTGCCTGGCGGGGGTCGGCGGTTTCAATCAGTGTGCTTCCCCTAACAGAGTGGGTTACCATTTCCTTCTCCAATGCATGAAAGTGAAAAATGAAAGTGAAGTTGCTCAGTGGTGTCCGACTCTTCAAGATCCCATGGACTGCAGCCTACCAGGCTCCTCTGTCTATGGGATTTTCCAGGCAAAGAGCAATTTTATGTAAACTTTATAACCAACTTGTTATTTAAGCAAAGCAGGAATTATTATTATATCTGTTTCTTTATAGTCAGTTGAGATCCAGAAAAGCTGTGATTTGTCCAAGATTATCCTGTTACCACCCTATTCAGGTGGCACTAGTGGTTAAAAAAAAAACAAAAAAAAAAAAAAACCTGCCAATGCAGGAGAATTAAAAGACATGGGTTCGATCTCTGGGTCAAGAAGATCCCCTGGAGGAGAGCATGGCAACCCACTCCTATATTCTTGCCTGGAGAATCCCCATGGACAGAGGAGCCTGACAGGCTAAAGATTTCAAAGAGTCAGACATGACTGAAGGGACTTAGCACAGTGCTCATCCTATTAGTATAGAGCAGAATTAGTCTTGAACTGATAGTCTCTGACTTGAATATCATATTCTTTCTTTTCCATCACCTTGAAGCACAGATTGGGAGCCATGGGCTTTCTAGTCAGAGCTTTTATACTATAAATAGCCTTTGTAGAAGTGAGTCTTTCTAATTTTCTCAATACTCAATCCATAATAACAATAGTTAACATGGTATTGAACTCCAGTTTGTTGATTGAATAAAAAAATCATAGTAAATCCCTACGTGATAAAGAACTTATCTGCCCTTTGTAACCAATTCCTGAGAGGTAGCCTCTAAATCCTTGGAATTCCTTTAGTGATATGAATATTTTTGTTATTCACAGTGGGCCCTGATGATAAGCTTATGCTAAGGAAGTAACTAATAGTAGGTCCCTAGTTGGTGTGAGGTAATGAGATGACTCAAGATAGAGACTAGCCAAGCCAGAAAGACCAGTCACATAATTAATAGGTCAGAGGTTAGAACAAAACCATATCAGCCCATTCTCCAGGTAGGAGAGGATAGCCACAGATTGAGCCTAATTTTATAGCAAATGATTAAATAAATCATGCCTATGTAATGAAACCCCAATAAAAATTCTAAGAAGCAAAGCTTGAGTGAGCTTTACTAGTTGGCAGTAATCTGTATATTGTTGTGCATGGATGTGCCAGGAGGGCAATATATCCTGACTCCACAGGCAGAGGACAATGGAAGTTTCCTATTTGGGATCTTTCAATATATTGCTATTTATCCTTTTGCTATAATACACTTGCACAGGCTTAACTAAGAAAAACTGCAGGTTCAGTTTCACACCAATGCAATAAAGTAAAGTGAGTCACAAATTACTTGGTTCCCCAGTTCATATAAAAAGGTGCATTTATACTATGCTGTAGTCTATTAAATGAGCAATAGCATTATGTCTAAAAAATGTACATACCTTGATTAAAAATACTTTATTCTAAAAAATGCTAACCATCATCTGAGCCTTCAGTGAGTTATAACAGTAACATCAAAAATCACTCATCACATATCACCATAACAAATATAATAATGTTGCAGGAAAGGGGACCCCTTCTGGGGCCTAAGATTGGGCTCTTATCTAACATTCAGAAATGAATTTGTCAACACACATGTTGACAAAGCAAGAGACTCTAATGGGAAGGGGCCCCTGGATAGAGAGCAGGAGGGTAAGGAAACCCAAGGGAACTTCTCTAGTTTGTGGCTTGCAGTCTCAGGGCAGTCTCAGGTTTTACGGCAATAGGATTAGTTTCTGGGTTGTCCCTGGCCAATCATTCTGACTCAGGGTCCTTCTGGGTGGCTCATGCATTGCTCAGCCAAAACGAACTTCAACGAGGCAGATTCTGGGAAGTCAGTAGGACATGTGGCATCTCCTTTTGACCTTTCCAGAATTCTTCAGGTGGTGGTGGTTTGTTAGTTCTGTGTGGCTTACCAGGATCTCCTGTCATGAAATAAATCACATGAATGGTTACTGTGGTGCTTGGCCAGGGTGAGTGGTTTCAGCCATTGTGTTTCCCTAACAATAATAATGGAAAAGTATGAAATATTATGAGAATTACCAAAATATGACATAGAGACATGAGGTGAGCAAATGCTGGGAAAATGGTGCCAGTAAACACAGGATGCAGGATTGCCTGAAACCTCAATTTGTAAAAACGAACAATGTCTTTTACAAGCAATAAAGGGAGGCATCATGGAATGAGGATGCCTTTAATCATATCACTTTCATGAGTTCTATGAGTCATCCCGGTTAATTATCAAATCTGAGCTGATATTGGAAACCTGTGACATTGCAGCCTGCAAGTGAGAAGTGTGGCTTGGGGATCCCTGCACTTGCAAGAGCATCTTTTGGAGGAGTGTGTCCTTAACTTTGAAGTTTGGCCAGTCTCTAAGCAGCTAATGTCAGAAGTTATTTCATAGATATATTTCAACACACACACACACACACACACACACACACACACACACACACATATGTAGAAAGTGAAAAGTAGCTTTTTTCTAATACTTTTGACTCAAAAGTAAAGATAAACATCATCTAGTGTTGCTTCATTCTTTTAAAGTTTTGCATTATTTTTACATTAAAAAATCTTAAAATTTTTGTCCTTTTCAGAAATTTTTCAAGGGCAGTTAATGTTTATTCTGAATGTTCTTTAACTAATTTTTAAATTTATTTTATGAGAACACAGTCTTTAAAATCTTATCTGAAGGAAATATGACAAAAAGTTAACATTTTTCTTTTGGGGACATAAATACACGAGTTGGTTCATTGTATTATGTATTCTGTATCTTTCTTCATGTGTGAAATATTTTAAGTGTATCTATGATTCAACAGTAATCTTGCTTTATTTTCTGGCAATGCTGAATAAATAAATCATTATAATAATTTAGCAGTATGAAATCAGAGCACTGAAGGAATTTGCAAATACTATAATTCAGAGCTTTTCTTTCACCTGTGGAGAGCTGGTGTTAAGCAGCCTACAATTGCATAGTGGTCTTTTTCAATCTCCTGGACAATACAAACACAATTTCTACCAGAAGCACATTCTCTTAATGATTTGCTTTGCAGAATTGGTATCTTACTGGATATAGTGTTACATTGCCTGCATTGTTACTGATTGGCAATCTCACCATGCATTCTGCCCAGTCATTACCTGCCAACTGCATAATGAGAAAAAGGCTGCCATTCACAAGGTTCCCGATTGGCGAAGTACTTTAGTTTCATATAACTTCAAAATGTTGAAATCTGTTCTTTTATGAATTCACCTACTACCTCCCTGCTTTGCACCAATACCATTAATAAAATTTAAATAAATATTATCTTAAACTCATGACCAATAAAACTATTAATCTTGACAGTACACAAGTAGTAGTAGTAAATAAATTTTCCTCTTGATAATAATACATATTTAATTTACATGAAGATTATTTTTTGTCTACCATTTAGTGAACATCAACTTCATGCTAAGTGTTAATTAGTTTCTGTAGTTTCATTTTCCTATTTCTTTCTCAAAAGCCCCTCAGGGAGATAGGATTCACATATATATCTATCTTGCATCGGACTATAAACTTCAGTAGGGATAGAGTGTTGTCTGCTTTTTCAATGACAGATTTGAAGAGGCTAGAACAGTGATAGGAGCATAGTGGATACTCAATAAGTATTAGCTGAATGAATGAGTGGCTTTAACTATCCACAGAAATAAAATTTAACTTTTTAATATCTCATAATTTATAAGCCTGATGCAATAGTTTCCATGCGTGCTAGTGCTTTCTCTTAATTGTTCCATAATACCAGTTATACAACAATTAGCTGATATAATAATAATATATTTACCGACTAGGAACTCTCTGTCTGGCAAGTCTTTTCTTATTCTGGAGTTGGAAAAAATATGGTAAAATTCATGACTGGCCAGAATCATTGAAGGTATTATACTCTGGTATCCAGCAAGATAATAATCTCACAAGGATATTTGTTTTGATCCATGATTTAGCTAAAACCCCTAGAACCGAAACTAGCACACAATTGGCACTAAGCTATAAATATTTGTTGAGTAAGTGAATTTTACCTTCAAAGTGAATGATAAATTAACAAAATGACAACCCACTTCAGTATTCTTGCCTGGGAAATCTCATGGACAGAGGAGCTTGGTGGGCTACAGTCCATGGGGTCACAAAGCATCTGACACCACTGAAGCAACTAAGCAAGCAAGATACTTCACAGTGAAAACTATAGTATTTTATGTGTTTTTCTTTATGCCATGTTTTTAAATAGTTTTCAGTAGTCTTTTCTGTATTTTATGATCCTAACAATAACTCTGAAGATGCATAAATCAGGTGTGATAGTTATCTTTTAATAAATGTATTTTCTAATTTGTCCAAGGTCAAATAAATTTTATGAAAACTTATTTTCAGAAATAAATTGATAACTGAAATAAATACCAGAAATAAAATGATAAACTGATGACTAAATAAATAACAGAAATAAATTGATAAACTGATGACTACGACATCACTGAAAAACTGTGATTACATATTTGATCTTCTGCCTACATTTTAATAAAATGGGGCTTTTAAAGGCATCAGATTTTACTATCATTTGAGAAATTTTTATGATTTTAAATAATGATCTAAGAGTCCCAAATACTGTCTCATTTGTGAAAATGTATAAACAGTATATATTGTATGAAATACCCAATTCTTTGCGGTAAGTATGAACTGAAAGTAGAAAATTTATGGCTCAATGAATTTACTGAAAGGGGAATGTGTAATTTCATCTCTTGACTACTGTGAATAGTACTTAAATGAACATTGATATGCTAGTATCTCTTTGAGTTCCTGATTTCAATTCTTTGCAATTAATATCCAGAAACTGAATTACTGAATTTTATGGTAATTCTATTTTTATTTTTTTAGGAATCACTATACTGGTTTTTAAAGCAGCTGTATCATTTTGCATTCTGAGCAAAAGTACACTGTGAATTATAATTTCTCCACGTTATATCTAACGTGTTTTTGTTTGTTTGTTTTGTTAAATAATAACAAATCTAACAGGTGTGAGGTGAAAATCTGTGATAGATTTTAATTTGATTTTATATCTCCCTGATGTTAGTGACATTGAGCATTTTTTTATGTACTTATTGGCCATTTATGTGTCTCTGATTAAATCTGTATTCAAATCATTAGACCATTTTAAGACCAGGATTTTGTTTGTTTTTGTTATTTTGCCTGCATTTCTATTTTTTTCTATTAAATTATAGAAGTTTCTCATATATTTTGGATATTAGCCACACTCTGGTGTATGGTTTGCAAATATTTTCTCTGATTCTGTACATTGCCTTTTCACTTTGTTAATTGTTTCCTTTGTTGAGCAAAAGGTTTTAGTTTGATGAAATCTTGCTTGTCTATTTTTGCTTTTGCAGTGTGTGGTTTTGGCTTCACCAATGAGCTTATTGCCTAAACCGATGTCAGGAAGTCCTTACATTGTCTTTAGTCTGTTTTGATTTTATTTTTGCATATGGTGTAACATAGGGTATAAGCTCCTTCTTTTGCAATTGGATATCCAGTTTTTCCAGACCATCTGTTGAAAAGAATATCCTTTCTCTATGTGTGTTCTTGATACCCTTATGGAAGAACAGTTGACCTTACATAAGTGGATTTATTTCTAGGTTTTCTATTCTGTCCCACTGATTTATATGTCTGTTTTTAGGCCAGTACTACACGGTCTTTTTTTTTTTTTTTTTTTAATTATTTATTTATTTGGCTGCACTGGGTCTTATTAATAGTTGGGTCTTAGTTGTGGCACTTGGAATCTTTGTCCTTTGTTGTGACATGTGTAATCTAGTTTCCTGACTAGAGATCAAATTCAGGCCCTCTGCATTTGGGAACACTGAGTCTTAGCCACTGGATCATCAAGGAAGTCCCAACTACAATGTTTTAGTTACTGTAGCTTTGTAATATATTTTAAAACAAGAAAATATTATACCTCAAGCTTTTATTCTTCTTTTTCAAGATTATTTTAGCTATTCTGGGTCTCTTATGCTTTTATATGAATTATAATATAGGTTTTATTTTCTATAAAAACTACCATTGGGGTTTTAATAGGGATTGAGCCACAGGACTGGAAAAGGTCAGTTTTCATTCCAATCCCAAAGAAAGGCAATGCCAAAGAATGCTCAAACTACTGCACAATTGCACTCATCTCACACGCTAGTAAAGTAATGCTCAAAATTCTCCAAGCCAGTCTTCAACAATATGTGAACTGTGAACTTCCAGATGTTCAAGCCGGTTTTAGAAAAGGCAGAGGAACCAGAGATCAAATGGCCAACATCCTTTGGATCATCGAAAAAGCAAGAGTGTTCCAGAAAAACATCTATTTCTGCTTTATTGACTATGCCAAAGCCTTTGACTGTGAGGATCACAATAAACTGGAAAATTCTGAAAGAGATGAGACTAACAGACTACCTGACCTGCCTCTTGAGAAACCTATATGCAGGTCAGGAAGCAACAGTTAGAACTGGACATGGAACAACAGACTGGTTCCAAATAGGAAAAGGAGTACGTCAAGGCTGTATATTGTCACCCTGCTTATTTAACTTATATGCAGAGCACATCATGAGAAACGCTGGGCTGGAAGAAGCATAAGCTGGAATCAAGATTGCCAGGAGAAATATCAATAACCTCAGATATGCAGACGACACCACCCTTATGGTAGAAAGTGAAGAAGAACTAAAAAGCCTCTTGATGAATGTGAAAGAGGAGAGTGAAAAAGTTGGCTTAAAGCTCAACATTCAGAAAACGAAGATCATGGCATCTGGTCCCATCACTTCATGGGAAATAGATGGGGAAACAGTGGAAACAGTGTCAGACTTTATTTTTTGGGGCTCCAAAATCACTGCAGATGGTGATTGCAGCCATGAAATCAAAAGACGTTTACTCCTTGGAAGGAAAGTTATGACCAACCTAGATAGCATATTCAAAAGCAGAGACATTACTATGCCAACAAAGCTCCATTTAGTCAAGGCTATGGTTTTTCCTGTGGTCATGTATGGATGTGAGAGTTGGACTATTAAGAAAGCTGAGTGCCAAAGAATTGATGCTTTTGAAGTGTGGTGTTGGAGAAGACTCTTGAGAGTCCCTTGGACTGCAAGGAGATCCAGCCAGTCCATTCTAAAGGAGATAAATCCTGGGTGTTCATTGGAAGGACTGATGTTAAATCTGAAACTCCAATACTTTGGCCACCTCATGCTAAGAATTGACTCATTGGAAAAGACTCTGATGCTGGGAGGGATTGCGGGCAGGAGGAGAAGGGGACGACAGAGGATGAGATGGCTGGATGGCATCACCAACTCGGTGGACATGAGTTTGGTGGACTCTGGGAGTTGGTGATGGACAGGGAGGCCTGGCCTGCTTCAGTCCATGGGATTGCAAAGAGTTGGACACAACTGGGCAACTGAACTGAACTGAATTGGGCTGAATCTGTAAATCACTTTGGGTAGCATGGACATTTTAACAATATTATCTTCCAATCCATGAACACAGGATGTTTTCCATTTCTTTTTATATTCTTTCATTTCTTTTACCAGTGTTTTTAGTTTTTGGTGTACAAATCTTTCCCTTCTTTAGTTCTATTTGTTCCTAAGTATTTTATTATTTTTAGAGGTATTACAAGATGATTTCCTTAATTTCCTTTTCAGATAGTCCATGTTTAGTGTATAGAAATGCAACTGTCTTTTACATCTTGATTTTGAGTTCCATAACTTTATATTAAGATTTCTTACTGTGATATCTAATAATTTCTTGTGTGGAATATTTAGAGTTTTCTTTATATAACTCCATGTCATAAAGAAAGAAGGAAATCTCACTTCTTCCCTTCTGATTTGGATGATTTTTACTTCTTTTACTTGTCTAATTGTTCTGGCTGGATTTCCAGTACTATATTGAGCAAAAGTAGCAAGAATGGGACATCCTTGCCTGGATCCTGATCTTAAAAGAAAAGTTTTTAGTTTTCTACCATTGTACATGATATTAGCTATCAGCTTTTTCATATATTCCCTTTATTATGTAGAGATAATTTCCTTTTACTTATGGTTATGAAAGAGTATTGAGTTTTGTCAAATGCTTTTTCTGATTCTTTGAGATGGCCGTATGTTTTTATCATTCACTCCATTAACATGGTGTACCATATTAATTGATTTTAATATGTTATAACATCATTGAATCCTAGGGATAGATCTCACTTGGTTATGATGTCTGACTGTTTTAATATACTGTCAAATGCAGTTTGCTAGTATTTTGTTGGGAATTTTTGTATCTGTGTCCATCAAGGGTATTAGCCTATAGGTTTCTTATAGTTGCCTTTGTCTAGCTTTGGTATGAGGGTAATGCTAGCCTAAAAGTGTTCCTTTTATTCGTTGAAGGAGATGTTTGTGTAATGTTTACTAATAAAGAATATTATTTGAAAATAAAAACAGTTACTTCAGCAAAATGAGAAAAAGAAACAAAGCAGATGACATCAGCTATAAGAGGCAGCATGAGTTAATCATGACATAGCAGAAGATAGGAGATCACAAAGAAGGTATGCTGACTTTAGATTTAGATGATTCTTCTTTTAGTGGTAATGCTTGAAGAATGTCAGATTATATTTCTTTCCCTATAGATCCAATACCATAACTTAATTCTACATTGAATATTGTTCACATGGTTTTGAATTTTAAATGATGTTTAGTGTTTGTTATTTATAGTCAGTCTATAAATAAGGCATAGAAGAGAAATAAAAGTGCAAATTAGTACATAAATACTAGTTATTAGGTTATATGAGTAATAATTATTTACTTACATATACATTAATTTGTTTATAGATAATACCTATATATAATTAAGGTTTATAATATAAAAATTGGGACGTGAAGGTTAGATGAGAAGAGGTTTAGGAAAGTATAAACATTTTATATATTTTCTAGGCTTTCCCCAAGGTTTCCCTAAGGCTATCATTTGTGTCTAGTTCTCTAGAAGCAGAGCTGCAATGAGAAATTTCATGTTAATGATTGATTAAGGGGGTGTTCTTAAGATAAATCAATAAGGGGATGAGGGAAGCAAGAAGAAGGAGCCGCATAAGATTTAGGTTTAGATAAACTCTAGGTTCTCTCTAATACTCTGGGAGCTCTGGAGAATAAATGGCAATATGCCTTGCTAGGACTTGGGGTCAGGAAGCAGGATCTTTTTCACTGACTATTCAGGGTGGATGGAGGCAGGGAGTGCTCCAGTAATTCTGAATTAATTTTAGGAAAATGTGTGTGGTAGTTAACTTAATGTCACTGTGACTGAGCCTCAGGGTGTCCATTTGGTCAAACATTCTTCAGGGTATGTCTGTGAAGGTGTTTATGGATGAGATCAATATTTGAATCAGTAGAGTAAAGCAGATTATTCTCGCCAATGTGGGTGGGCCTGACCCAATCATTTGGCCTGAAAGTAACAAAAAGGCTCACCCTCTCACAAGTAAGAAGGAGCTTTCTCTTATATGACTGCCTCTCAGCAGAGGTATATTGTTTTTTCCTCCCTTTAGACTTGAAATAAAATATAAACTCTTCCTGGATCTCAAGCCTGCCAGTCTTTGGCCTGGAGCTATACTCAGCTTTCCTGGTTCCCAGCCCTTCAGACTCAGACTGGAACTATGTCATCAGCACATTTGGGTCTTTAGCTTGCCAACTGCAGCTCTTGGGACTTTAGCCTCCATAATTGGGCAAGCCAATTCTTAACAAAAATTTTCTCTAGATATATGTAGTTAGACAGATACTAGTGATTTAATTTCTCTGGAGAACCATAGTGAGAGATGAATTCCATAGGATAAATGAAATCCTCCAGAAATTATCAGTCAATGTGAGACACTGACAGAAGCACCCAAGAAAGTAGTAAAAGTAACTCCAAGGGATTTTAAGAGGGCACCAACAGCATCTTCTACAAGTAGGTATCCTGCTTTTATTTGGTGTCTGTGTCAAATAGGCTCTCCTTTATATATTCTAGGAAACCATGAATGCATGCTAAGTTGCTTCAGTCATTCTGACTCTGGGACTCCATGGACCTATCAGATTCCTCTGTCATGGGATTCTCCAGGCAAGAATACTGGAGCGGGTTGCCATGCCCTAGTCCAGAGGATCTTCCTGATCCAGGGATCGAACCTGTGTCTCTCAAATTCCCTGCTTTGGTAGGTGGATTCTTTACCACTAGTGCCACCGTGGAAGCCCTTCTAGGAAACCACCTGCATACAAATAGCATCTCCATCCAGCCTTTCTCTCCTAACTAGTATTCCAGCCAATCCTTGTGAAGTTTTGAGCACACCCTTGAACAAAAATCTTGACTCTTTCAACTTATCTAATAGTAAATACTGTTTTCTATTTGTTTATTCCTATGTTTAGCTCATAGTCTAGCCTAAGATAAATTTTAGGATTTTAAATTTATTTAAGTTTTATGTAGGTTCTCTAACTTTTGCTCTCAACAAAACTATTCAAATGCCAAATTAACATTCCTTTTAAATACTTAGGTTCCCCCTCAAATTCTGAAAGACACAAAAATACCATACACAGACCAAAAGCTAATCAATCTATTATTTGAAGCTAAAAAAAAGAGTACTTTTTAGCAAATATTGGGGTACTTGGCTACTTAGTAGTGAGAGTGCAACAGCTCCCTTTTTGGAAATGATAGAATCAAAGTTTACAATCATAAAGCTTTAGGCTGGAAATCTCATAGAGATCCTCTTGTGCAACATACTTTCTCTTCTTAAAAGTAAACTGAAGAAGAGAATATATATAATATATATGAAATAACTTTTTACTTTACATTTTTAACACCTTGATCGCAATTATTTTTAGCTGAAGCTCAGTACAAAATCATTTATATACAATTCATTTTTAATGTTGAAATCTTATTGCTCATGTCTCTAAATTCAACTCAAAAGTGCATCAGATGCAATTTTCCAGTAAATGTTTTATTAAAAAGACTGTATCCTTTATAAAGAACAGATAATTATGAATTAGAGATGTGAATTTTAAAATATGTTATTGTTACATGTCTTTCAAGAACATAGTAATAATGATTGCAGTGACAACAACTATATCAACAGCACAAGCATCTTAACATATTTAATCCCCAAACAGTCCCATGAGGTCAGAAATTTTATTACCTCTATCTTCATTATATGAAAATGGTGGAATCTGACCACAGTTATTCTGGCTTACAAAATTGTCTTCTCAACCATCCTACTCTTCTTTAGAACAAATATACTCTGAACACCTAGCTACTATTTAAAGCAGCTGAATACACATTTAAACTATTTTCATACACATTTTTCTGAAACTTATGAATACACACACACACACACACACATTTGGCTGCACTAGATCTTAGTTGTGGCACATGGGATCTAGTTCCCTGACTAGGGATAGAACCCAGGTCCCCTGCATTGGGAGTGTCACTGGACCCCCAGGGAAGTCCCTGAACTTATGGATATTGTTTCATTGTTTTTGTTTTGTTTGTGAACATTACAGTGGACAGTTGTTGGATGTGATTTAGTGATCAAATGGAAGATCATGTGTTTCAGCACAACTCTTGACCAGTTTTTGACTAATGCAGTTTGCAATATGGAAGTGAAGAGGCTGATCCTGATCCACTCTCAAAGGGCATATTCCTGGGGTTGATTTTACAATGAATGGGGGATTGTGTAAGCTATAATAATCATTCTTAGAAGAAAGTACAATGGCACAGAAGTCAATGGGCCTAGGTTTTAACTTCTGCTTTGTAAGTTGCCGTTTGGCTTTAGCCAAGTCACTTACCTTGTAGTGAATCATTTTTCTCTCTTTTAAAGGAAGGAGGTTCAAGTTTTGACCTAGATCAACTTGAAGGTTCCCTCTAGGTTTATTCTAACATTCTGTGACCTAGACTTCATTAGTGCTGTGCTAATAATTCAAATTAGGCCCAAATGAAATATCTTAGGGCTTCCCTGGTGACTCAGATGGTAAAGAATCTGCTTGTAAAGCAGGAGGCCCAGGTTTGATCCCTGGGTTGGGAAAACCCTCCTGGAGAAGGGAATGACTACCCACTCCAGCATTCTTGCCTGGAGAACTCGATGGACAGAGGAGCTTGGTGGGCTACAAACCATGATTTCACAAAGAGTCAGACACAACTAAGCAACTAACACTTTCACTTTCATTAGGTTGTTTATTGTATGCAACAGATACTGTTGGATTAGAGATTCCCATTTTTAATTTCCATTTTGATATCCCCTTCTTTCTGCTGTATGCTCTTTCAGAAACCTGTGCTCCTAGGGAAAAAAGAAAAATATATATATATATACACAGTGAAGAGATAGTTCTTTGAGTATTTTTAAATTATTTAACAAGCTAAATTAAAAGGATTTAATAATAAGTTAAGTGTCTAAATTTTTTTCTAATTATTTTTTGTTATTGACTAAAATGCAGTTATGATTTTATTTTTATATATTAAGCAATCTGTCTAAACTGTTGTGAATTTTAATAACTTGTACTTGCTTTTTTAGTGAATATTTAGCTATGTAAGTAATCAAATATCTTTTTTAGATATTGAAAGTCTTGCTTCTTACTTTTCAATCTCTGTATGTTTTATTTCTTTATGTCTTATTGAATTATCAAGGACCTTCAATTTTTTGTGGAATAAGAGGGATAATAGTAGTCATTTTACTTCTGATTTTAAAAGGAGTGCTTTTAGTATTTCATCATTGGCTCAGCTATGTGCTGTAGATTTACTATGGATCCCCTTCCATTCTTAGTCTGTTGAGAGATTTGTCATAAGTAGTTGTCAAATTTTATCAAATGTTTCTTCTCTCCCTATTAATATTAAATTGGTATCTTTTCAATTATTCTGAAATATTTCATGTAATATTCAAAGTATTTGTCTCAAATTTTTAACAGAACTTTATAATGTTATCTGGACTATATTTGTTGGAGAATCTGTGTCTGATGATTTGACTTATTTAAAGATTATAATATCATTCTGCTTTTAAATATTTCTTCTTAAGAAATTAAATGATTTTGATAAATCATAAAAAAAAATAAAATAAAAAATAAAAAACAAACCTTAAATCGGTCTATCAACTATTCCCTGTCTGAACTGGGATGACAAATAAAATACATTATTACACCTTATCCATGTAGACAAGTTATATAATGTGTCAAGAAAGAAGAATAACTGGCCCTGCCCTCTGGAAAAGATGCCCTTACTTGGCATTCTTCACTGTGATCCTCAGTGTGCCAGAGCAATTGGAAGAAGGCTGGAACAATTGAAAAACACTGAATTAGTGGGAGGTAAGGGAGATTTCTGCAACAGCTGAAGGAAAATGAACTTTTCTGCCGAGAAAAGCAGCTTAGTTACAACCCTCTGAGCTTAGACGTCAATCTATCCACAAGCAGGACAAGAGTGGGTGATATATGGAAAGGATATTTTAAAATCTGCTGGAGCTTGCCAATCTGGAGATTAGCCCAGGAAAGAGAGCTTCAGAAAAAATCACGGTGGAAACAAGCAAATTTTATCATATTTGTGCAGAATTTGAGAGTCCGAAAAACTAATTGGACAAACTCCTATTGCTAAGCAGATAAAGATTTCATCATTAATAATCACTACAACAGAAAGCTCTTTTAAGTGTTTATCTCCAGTATCTGTTGCAGAAATTAAATAAGTGTGTGTGTGTGATTTTTGTGTGACATCACAACAGAAAAAGTACTTTCCTCACATGCCCTTATAAAGCTCAAACTGCTCTCTTGTAACTTGCTGAATCTTAAGTTAATTTTCAAATATGGCTATGCTGTCAAATAGAAATGGTAGAAATATTTCTTTCTGAAGTCAGAAGAATTTTATTTTGAACATTCAAGAAACTCACAGAAGCCAATTGCTTTGTTCCTTTAAAATGAAAATATGTTTAACATCTTGAAGTATGAAAAATATTTGTAACACTAAATAATATTGGGTTGGCCAAAAAGTTTGTTTGGGTTTTTCCATAAGAGGTTACAGAAAAACCTGAATGAACTTTTTGGTCAACCCAATAACAGTGCACCTTTTCTTTAATATATGCAGAATCATTTTATCTGCAAAGTCAAACACCATGTATTAAAAATATTAATACTCATTGACTGTGTGTGTTATTGTCTTTTGCAGACCTCAGTTGAATCATGATTTATTCCAGATGTGATATTTTTAATGAAAATGTGTCATATAGACAAGCTAGCTCATTTCTAGTAATGTTGTAACAGCTTCAAAAAGAGACAGTGTGGTGTTAAAGAAAGGCATATGATTCTTGATGTCAATGTCAGAGAGCTATAGTTTTAATGTGTTGAAGCAGTACAAGTGATGACATGAATGATTAGATTTTACCATAGCAACTTAATTTGAAGGAAGGAGACATTCTTACTTAGAGATTAGCTAAAATTTCTTAAAGCTATAAAGAATTAGTTTGCCAAAAATTTTTCATTTGACTTATTTTTTAGTAAAAAAATGAACTTTAAGATACAATGATTAATTTTATAAGCAAATAGTTTTGAGTTAAATAGAGTATAAGAAATCATATTTACTTTTGGAAAAATATTTAATATTTAGCTGTTAAGATGGTCATTTCAACCTTACTTTTTATGAGTAATATAGGACACAATTTTCTTTGGGAGAAATCAGATTTTGAAGTTAGAAATATATTTGCTGTAGAGAACATGTTACTTAGTTTTGGTAGTTTTAATTCAAACTGTAATTGAATAATTATTTTTTGAATGACTATCTTTCAGCAACTAACATTCCTGAGATTATAAACTCAGTGAAGACTGGAATCCTAGCATAAGGACTAAAAAACTCCTACCATAGGGACTTAATGCAATAGGTAGTCACTCATTAAGGAATTGATCCTTTTGAATTGACTGCATGGGCCCACAGCTAGCAACTGGAAGAAAAAGAAATTTAAATCAAAGTTGCTAACTCTAGCTCTGTGTTTTAGAAACTATTTTGAATTTGCTAGTGACAGAGTGTGAAATATTTCTCAGTGAATTCAAACATTACTGTTGAATAAACTAAGTGTATAGTGAATACCTTGATGAAATAAGTTGCTCTGTTCTTGTGACATAATTTCATGGCTTGCTATTTATGGAAATACCTTTAAGTTACAGTTTATACTGCATATCATGCTTCTAGAGAGTTCACTGTTTCAATTCTCAGTGGAAAATTATATTTTCCAGGCAAACTTTCTTTTTCCACAGTTTGTACTCCTAATACTAGTGAAAAATGCCTATTGGGTTCTAATGGAAAATTTGTGGACCAAATGTGAGCAAACTTCAACCCTTTCCCATCTCCAACCCTGAATCATCTGTTGACCAATTGGCCACTGTTGAGTTATCCTAAACATTCTCTAAGCTCTTTTCTGGTTCTGAATGTATATTAAAGTTTGTACATTTATTTCTTTTTGTCCTGAAAAAAAATTTCATGAAATAGATACTAACATCCCAATTTAAGATGAAGAAAATGAGACAGAGCAGGAATTCAAATCTAAATCCCAACTTAAGCACTTAACCTTAGGTGATCATTCTATAGTAAAGTAAAGATGACAAAAATTGTACTTCTGCTCATAGTACTTTATGAACATCAAGTATGATATAAAATACTATTGTAGTTAATATAACTTGTAAGATAAAAAGTAATGAATACAACACAGGCTATTATTAATAGTGTTCAATCTAGGTGTCAGAGTATTGCAAACTGGAGAAAAACATCCTGGGTTGATATGAAATTCAAATATCAGAAATATCAAAATTACTCCTGCTGCAGAATTATAAGTGCTCTTAAATGCTTGGGATATAACTTTTATGATTCTATGCTCCAAAATCACTACAGATGGTGACTGCAGCCGTGAAATGAAAAGACGCTTACTCCTTGGAAGGAAAGTTATGACCAACCTAGATAGCATATTCAAAAGCAGAGACATTACTTTGCCAACAAAGATCTGTCTAGTCAAGGATATGGTTTTTCCTGTGGTCATGTATGGATGTGAGAGTTGGACTGTGAAGAAGGCTGAGCACCGAAGAATTGATGCTTTTGAAGTGTGGTGTTGGAGAAGACTCTTGAGAGTCCCTTGGACTGCAAGGAGATCCAACAAGTCCATTCTGAAGGAGATCGGCCCTGGGATTTCTTTGGAAGGAATGATGCTAAAGCTGAAACTCAGTACCTTGGACACCTCATGCGAAGAGTTGACTCACTGGAAAAGACTCTGATACTGGGAGGGATTGGGGGCAGGAGGAGAAGGGGACGACAGAGGATGAGATGGCTGGATGGCATCACTGACTCGATGGACGTGAGTCTCAGTGAACTCTGGGAGTTGGTGATGGACAGGGAGGCCTGGCATGCTGCGATTCATAGGGTCCCAAAGAGTTGGACATGACTGAGCGACTGATCTGATCTGATCCGAAGCATTCTCATTGTACCTTGGAGGTGAAGACTATCTAGGTGGTATTTTGTGCTTCATCTGAGAAAGAGGATTATACAGGATGAAGTGCTTGTAGTCCAGCATTTTTTAAAATATTTTCCTTATATATTTTGCAAAATTGATACCAAAGAAGATTCCAAAATTGAATTTCCCTGTCTTTTTGGCAGCTAAAATAAAGATATTTGACTAAGAATCCCTTAGTAAAATGTACTTCCAAAATGCTTCATTTCGGCAGGGAGAAAAACAAAAAGAACAGACTTTTTTTGGTGAATTCTGGTGAATTCAGCAGAGTTTGGTGTAGACACTGAGTTTGAGAAGCAGCTATGGCAGAATTGCTGAGAATAAGATCCTGTGTCCTTGCCTGTGCTGGAATCAAGCCTGTGAATTGTTTGGTGGTCTGGTGTGGGCATTATTTCTGGTGCATAGTTTCTACATTAGTTGTTTAATCCTCCTGGAACTTTTGCTGCTGTGCTGTGCTTAGTCATGTCCAACACTTTGTGACCCCATGGATTGTAGCCCACCAGGCTCCTCCGTCCATGAAATTTTCCAGGCAGGAGTACTGGAGTGGGTTGCCATTTCCTACTCAAGAGGGTCTTTCGACCCAAGGATTGAACCGGTGTCTCTTGTGTTTCCTGGATTGCCAGGCAGGTTCTTTACCACTGCACCACCTAGGAAGCCCTTCTTTGAACTTCTGAGGACTAGCTTATATAGTTTAATACATTTCTCTTTTGATTTACCTAGTTTATTCTCTTCTTATGACCAATAAACCTGACTAAAATAAATCTATCCCACATAGCAGACTGATGTTAAAACAATAATTGTCCCTAAAGATGTTCAAAATTCATGTTTTTTACCTAGTGCTTTTGAACTGTGGTGTTGGAAAAGACTTTTGAGAGTCCCTTGGACTGCAAGGAGATAAATCCAGTCCATCCTAAAGGAAATCAGTCCTCAATATTCATTGGAAGGACTGATGCTGAAGCTGAAACTCCAATACTTTGGCCACCAGATGCAAAGAACTGACTCATTTGAAAAAACCCTGATGCTGGGAAAGACTGAAGGCAGGAAGAGAAGGGGACAACAGAGGATGAGATGGTTGAATGGCATAACCGACTCGATGGACATGAGTTTGAGCAAGTTCCAGTAGTTGGTGAAGGACAGGGAAGCTTGGCTTGCTGCAGTCCATGGGGTTTCAAAGAGTTGGACATGACTGTGCAACTGAACTGAGCTGATCTGGAAGATGTCCATTTCCTAATCCTTGGAACCTGTGAATATACAAAGTTGCATGATAAAAATGGATTTTTTGCAAATGTGATTAAAATTACAGACCTTTGAATGGGGATCTTATCATGGATCATCCATGTGGGTCCAATCTAATCATGTAAGTCTTTAAAAGTAAAGACCTTTTCCAGGCTACTTCCAGATAAACAGAGATATGACAAATGTGGTAGGAGGAATTTTGAGCATGAGAATGATTCTATTCACTGTTGCTGACTTTAAAGATGGAGAAAGGGGGCCATGAAAGTACCAAGTTTATAGGCTTCCCTGGTGACTCAGAGGTAAAGAATCTGTCTGCATTGCAGGAGCCATAAGAAACATGGATTTGATCCCTGGGTAGGGAACATTCCCTGGAGGAGGGCATGGCAACCCACTCCAGTATTCTTGCCTGGAGAATTCCATGGACAGAAGAGCCTGACAGGCTCCAGTCCATAGGGTCATAGAGGGTCAGGCACGACTGTAATAACTTAGCACACACAACACACGCATCAAGTTTATAATTATCCATTATCTCAGTTCAGTTCAGTTCAGTTCAGTCACTTAGTCATGTCCAACTATTTGCGACCCCATGAATCGCAGCATGCCAGGCCTCCCTGTCCATCACCAGCTCCCGGAGTTCACCCAGACTCACGTCCATTGAGTCAGTGATGCCATCCAGCCATCTCATCCTCTGTCATCCCCTTCTCCTCCTGCCCCCAATCCCTCCCAGTATCAGAGTCTTTTCCAATGAGTCAGCTCTTCGCATCAGGTGGCCAAAGTACTGGAGTTTCAGCTTTAGCATCATTCCTTCCAAAGAAATCCCAGGGCTGATCTCCTTTAGAATGGACTGGTTGGATCTCCTTGCAGTCCAAGGGACTCTCAAGAGTCTTCTCCAACACCACAGTTCAAAAGCATCAGTTCTTTGGTGCTCAGCCTTCTTCACAGTCCAACTCTCACACCCATACATGACCACAGGAAAAAACATAGCCTTGACTAGACAGACCTTTGTTGGCAAAGTAATGTCTCTGCTTTTGAATATGCTATCTAGGTTGGTCATAACTTTCCTTCCAACGAGTAAGCGTCTTTTCATTTCATGGCTGCAGTCACCATCTGCAGTGATTTTGGAGCCCAGAAAAATAAAGTCTGCCACTGTTTGCACTGTTTCCCCATCTATTTCCCATGAAGTGATGGGACCGGATGCCATGATCTTCGTTTTCTGAATGTTGAGCTTTAAGCCAACTTTTTCACCCTCCTCTTTCACTTCCATCAAGAGGCTTTTTAGTTCCTCTTCACTTTCTGCCATAAGGGTGGTGTCATCTGCATATCTGAGGTTATTGATATTCCTCCCGGCAATCTTGATTCCAGCTTGTGTTTCTTCCAGCCCAGCATTTCTCATGATGTACTCTGCATATAAGTTAAATAAGCAGGGTTACAATATACAGCCTTAACATACTCCTTTTTCTATTTGGAACCAGTCTGTTGTTCCATGTGCAATTCTAACTGTTGCTTCCTGACCTGCATGCAAATATCTCAAGAGGCAGGTCAGGTGGTCTGGTATTCCCATCTCTTTCAGAATTTTCCACAGTTTATTGTGATCCACACATAGTTGGTTAAATTGAAAATGAAGTTGCTCAGTCGTGTCCGACTCTTTGTGACCCCATGGACTGTAGCCCACCAGGCTCCTCTGTCCATGGGATTTTACAGGCAAGAATACTGGAGTGGGTTGCCATTTCCTTCTCCAGGGGATCTTCCTGACCCAGGGATTGAACCTGGGTCTCCTGTATTGTAGGCAGACGTTTTACTATCTGAGCCGATTATCAATCATCAAAAGTGCTGTTGGATTTCAGAGCCAGTGCCCACTCCACATGGGCCACCGATACGCTTATCATTTATGCCTTGGTTCTTGTCATTAAATGCAACCAGCCTCCTGTATTTAACTGTTCTCTGTACTGGATCCTGTCACACTCTGCTTCTGTCACTCATTCTTTTGTTTGCTGCCTTGAACTTTGTCACCTAGCTGTCACCTGGTTTGTGATATAATCCAAGCCCAGCTTGACTATGATTTTGATTCCTCTCTTACAGACTACTTTGTTCCACTGTCTGCTCCAGTCTATCTTATACAGCTCTCACCCTGACCTCTGTGTAGAGATTCTAAGTCAGAAAGACCTTTATGCTTATATTAGGAGGCAAAGTGTAGAGCAGAAATAAGCAGTATATTGTAAAAAGAGTGGTATAAAGTAAAATTAAGAGAGATAGCATGAAACACAGATAAGGACTGAATCATAAGATAAAGGAATTACTCAATATGAGTCATAATGGACAGTTAAACTGTCAATGCTTCCAAAGCTGTATATGTAAAATTTGAATCATAATAGCACTTCATGCATTGCTAATAGTACTGAATAAAATAATAACTTAAAGCTCTTAGTTTAGTCTCTGGTACATAGTAAATACTTTATAAATATACCAATTTTTATTGGCATGAGGTATTTATGCTAGTATACACTGTATATACAGTTTAAGGAGAGGGAAAGTTTGGTGTACCTTCTTAAATTTTTATCTCTAAATTGAACTGTTGTCTTTGTGAAAAGTCTTTTGATTTTAAAATATATCTGATCTTCAACATTTATTTAATAAATTTAAAATTAATACTCCAATCAGTATGAAAGCTCTTTAGGAAGGAGACTTAGCTTGAAGGAAAAATCAGTGATTTAAAGTCCTGTTTTTCACAATATGATCTGTGAAGCATGTTTGAATGCAGAATCTCAGACCTTACCTGAGACCTACCTAGTCAGAATCTGCATTTTAAAAAGATCCCGGGGTAATTTAAGGAAAAGAATCAGACACAATTGAGTACACACACACACACCAGGTAATTCATGTGACTTCTCCCCAAGGTTTAGGAAGCACTGATCTAAAGCACAAACAGCAAAATACTGGGAATATAGCCAAATTAAAATTTTAAACTATTCTACATTATCTACAGTGAGACTGTTCTTATGCCTTTTCTATTGTGTTTAACATTAAGTGAGGATAATATGCTACCTATTTCATATAGTTAAGGTAAAAATGTAATGACCCATAACCTGATTAACTAGATAATAATGCAAAGCTCTCTGTAAGTTGCTTGACTAATATAAATGCTTGTCACATGTAAATAATGCTAATATGTTTCTTTACTAGGGCTTCCCTGGTGGCTCTATGTTAAAAGAAAAAAAAAAAAAAAAAAAACAAACTTGCCTGGAATGCTGTAAATACGAGTTTGATCCCTGGTTTTGGAAGATCCCCTGAAGGAGGGCATGGCAACAAACACCAATAGTATTGGTATTCTTGCCTGGAGAATCCCATGGACAGAGGAGTCTGGCAGATTACAGTCCATGGGGTCAAAATTAGTGTCAGACACGACTTAGCAACTAAACAACAATGCTTCTTTACTAGCCCATTTTTCTACACAAGCCTCCTCTCTCCCCTTGTCCAAAAATATTTATTTAAATAACATCTATGCAATAACTTGAGTACTCTGGTGCAACTAAACATTTGAAATGGCAAACACAATGGATCAGGAGTAGAATCAACCCTTTTTTGTCCCTCTTCTGCCCAGAGCATAGGAAATAGGAAAAAAAAAAAAAAGAAAAAGTGCCTTAACCTTATTAAAATGTCTAGAGTTTATTAAGTTTTTGTGTAGATTAATTCATTGCCTATGCAAATTCTTAAACTCCAGATATTGAGGCCTATAAAAAAGTACTTCTGTTTGTGAGAAAGAAGCAATATAATAGATCTAAAATGAGAGAAGACATAGATTGAGACATCTGGATTTTTTTATCTGCTACAAAAGTATGACTATGACATACAGAAATAGAGGCTTAATTTAGAAGCCAGCAAGACTTGGGTTTAAATTTTGACTATCTTTTTATCACTCACTATGTGATATTTGCCAAATCAATTAACTTCTCTTAAGTTTAGTTTTCTCATCTATAAACATCCACCTTATGGAATCGTGGTTCTTGCTAAATGTAAACATCTTTTCCATGCTGTTTGGCACAGAGTAGGCTTAAAGTTAATTTTTCTGTCTTTTCAGATTTTCTGATACATAAAGAGGATAAGATACATATCAAGATTATATCTCTAAATATTAACCCATGTGTTTTTTGTGCATTTTTCTCACTCTCTTCACTTTGTTTACTAAGGCATTTTATCCCCTCTCAACTTGTCTGTGGATAAGCAGAAACAGACTCACAAGTAAGTAAGTGACAGAAAGATAGCCATATGCTTACAGAGCAGCCTAAGAACAGATAAGAGTAGATCTGAACATGGAAGAGCATGTGGAGGTGCGAGGGGTAACTTTAATAGAAAACAATAAGGAAAAGGATACTAAACACTAAAAGAAAAAAAGAGAGAGAGAGGAGAGAGAAAGAAATAGTCTCTTTCTATTCAATGGCTAGTTATTGTTGTGTGTGCTCAGTCATGTCCGACTCTTTGTGACTTCATGGACTGTAGCCCACCAGGCTTCACTGTCTGTAGGATTTCCCAGGCAAGAATACCGAAGTGGGTTGCCATTTCCTACTCCAAGGGATCTTCTGACTAATAGATTGAACCCATGTCTCTTGCAGCTACTGCATTGGAAGGTGGATTCTTTAATACTGTGCCAGAACCAACATTTCTTCAAGGATATTTATCCAAGTCTTCACCAATCCATTACTTAAAAACAAAATTTTTCCAATAGTGCTAAACCATTGAGTATATCCTGAACATAGGTTAAAGGAGTTATTTTGGTTACCGAGATAGAATGAAACACAACCAGAAATGATTTCACTATGTGTCATAGCAGGACTATGCACCCTGCAAGGATAATTCCTTTCTGGATCTTGACTCAAAAAGAAATCAGACTGAGCATGTATTTTCAAAAGGGTAATGACTGAGGCTACTTCTTCAAGTGAATCCCATATTTGGTTATGAAAATCTTGAACTTTCATGAACTTGAGTGAACTAAGGCTTCAGATTGTTAGGTAGTTAGAATAGGAAACAGGAGTCCAGAATGGCAGTAGCTAAAAGGCAAAGAAGGGAAAAGCCTGAGAAAATAGAACAAAGGAAGGTCTGAGGACCGGAGTGAGGACCTCAGGTAGAACAAACAGCACTCCTGGCTAGCCCAATTTACATAGCGTAGGCCCAGGGGAGAGGAAAAAACATATAAAAAGAGGAGCCAAAGGGCCCAGGGCTCTTCTCTCTCTATCTTTGGGTCAGCATGCCCTCACGCCTCAAGGATGTATTTTCCTGTTATTTTCTAAGTAAAAGTGAGCCGTAACACAGAGCTGTAACACTGATCCGTCTAAGAGCAATAACACGGTCTGTCCAAGACCCGAGATCTATAACACAGTCTGTCTGAGACTTATGACACACTGAGGGCTCTAACGTCCATTGCTTCAAATTTTTGTTGAGACGAGACAGAACTGAGGAGAATACACTTGTCTGACAAGATCATCACAGAAACACTAGAAACTTATTAACAATTTTATGTAATTTTAAATGTGTGTATTATTTGTAGATTATTAAAAAGAACTCATATTTTTACTGATATGTGTACATAATGATTTTAGCATATACAATTTACACTGTAAGTTTATTGTGTTGTTATATTGACATTTTAGTTTTTAGAACCTAATAAAGAGATGTCATTTTACACTGATGTTTAGTTTAGTATTTTCATATGCATCTTTGTAACCAACTAGGTAAAAGTAGCCACTTTAAAGTAGCCCAAGTTATTTGATGAAAATTCTTTTAATTTTATCGAATGTATTCAATTTTATAAAATTCATTGAGCACTTCCAATATACTATGTACTCAGATGGTAAAGAATCTGCCAGCAGTGCAGGAGACCTAGCTTTGATCCCTGGGTGGGGAAGATCCCCTGGAGAAGGAAATGACTAAAACCACTCCAGTATTCTCACCTAAAGAATCCTATGGACAGAGGAACCTGGCATGGGGTCACACAGAGTCAGACACAACTTAGGGACTGAGCACAGGAAATACAAACTAAACAAAAGGACACAGAAAGTTTGGAAATAATGGATAGAAACATTTATAATATGAAAACATTAACCCAAAGAAAACTACATTAGCTATATCTGAAAAAGTAGATTAAAAGACAGAATGAATTATAAGAGATACACCTCATTATAAGGAAAGGTATAACTCAATAAGAATATATAAAATTCTTAATTTTTATATACTTAATAATATAATCTCAAAATATAAAAGTCAAAAATTGATAGATTGAAAGGAGGAATAGACAAATGCATAATCGTAGTGAGAAACTTAACTATTACTGTATTAGAAATGAAAAATTTTTAACATAGTAATAGTTAGAGAAGCAAACAAAAATTTATGACTATGGACAATTGGAAAATCTTGCAATTGGAATACAGTCTAAATATCACAAAACTTCTATGGAATTTTCCAATAGTGATAGAAAATTTTCTTGTTTAAAACTAAAATTTTATAGATGCAAGTCAATAAATGTTAAAAAATGTGTCAAATTGGCATTTTAGTTCAAAATAGTAAATTTAAAAATTACTAGTTTAGATTTCTTGGAAAAAATGTAGTCAGAAAGAGAAAATATTGAAATGTGCAAATCATCACTTGAATAATATAGAATATGCAGACTAACTTGGTATTATTGGAAATCCTTTCTTAGATCATAAGGCTCAGTGAAATGCAATTAATAAACATAAAAAAATAAGAAAATAATAGGAATAAATAAAAAGATGAATAATAAGCAAGTAGGTAAATAAAAAGATGAATAAAGGTAAAAGATGTATAGCTACATATCAAATATAAATGGCAAAATAAAATCTTTTAAAAGACATCATTTTCAATGCCTAAAATATAACAAATACTTGGGAACTAAATTAGTCAAAATCATATGTGATGTTTAATTCTGAGAACCCTGACTAATATTAATATTTCAGTTAAGAACTCTACCCAGACAGCTTTCTTGAGAGATAAATGAATATAGTCTTTTTATGGATTAAAAAAGTGCCCATGTTAAAGGTGTCAAATTCCCCACAAGTTTTTGTATAGACAAATACAATCTGAGTGAAAGCTACAATGGACATTCTTATGAAAACTGACAAGCTGATTCTAAAATGCATAGAGAGATATCATGGGCCAATATTAGACAAGACATTCTTAATGAACAATAACACTGTTGGAGGACTTTCAGCAAGTCTTTTTACAAAGCTACAGTAAATAAAGAGCAGTGGTGTTAAAGCAAAGTTAGATATAAATCAATGAAATACAGAGCCCATGTATTCATGGACACTTTGACTTATGAGGTTACTGAAGAGTAGTGAAAGAAAGATGATATTTCTGATAAGTCTATTGAATATCAATTTGACTTTTAAAACAGTGAAAGAAAATTGATCTCTGTAACACATCCTACCCCCAAATCAATCCCAGGATGATTTTAACATCAAAATGTGACATGTAATAACTATAGCCAGAAGATGATGAAGTAAAATATCTTCACAATATTGAGACAGCAAAAAAACTATTAAATATTATATTTTAAAGAGTGTTAATTATAAAGGCAAAGAAGGATAAATCTGACTACATTAAATCAAGAACATCTGTTCAGAATATTCTTAATCTCTATTAACAGATTCAGTATAAAACAAAATATGAGAAGATATTTTCAATACATGTAATTTACTCTGAGCAAGAAATAGGAAGAGATACTTTATTAATCAAAATATCCTACAAAATTATCTAAAAGGCGCATAGTTCACTAATATTCAGGGACATACAGGAAAGTATTTCATAAGATACCATTCTTAATCAATCAGAATGGATAAAATTAAAATGTGCTTAGTCACTCAGTCATGTCTGACTCTTTGTGCCCCAAAGGACTGTAGCCCTCCAGGCTCCTCTGTCCATGAGATTGCCCAGGCAAGAATACCAAAGTGGGTTGCTATTCCCTTCAAGTATTTGAGAGGATATGGAGCACGAGAAGCAACCAAATTCACTAAAAAGGAGGTAAATTAATACAAATATTTTGGAAAACAATTTAACAGTTTTTACTAATGTTACAGATCTGCATAACTTATGATTCAATGATTTCACTTCTGGGTATATTGAAAGAGAAAGGAATGCACGGAAAGACCATGTGGAAGTGTTCACAGCAGTCCTCATACAACAAAATCCATGCAGCAAAGAAAATGAATAAACTATAGCTACAAAAAGCACCAGATATCGGAAGAGTGGTTACTTTTGCAGAGGAGGGAAGTGTTAAATGTGGAAAAGATATATAAAGGGTCTCTCAGGTTAATGTCTTTCTTAACCCGGATGCTGTTACAATGCTGTTTTCTACGATAAATTTGTGCACTTTTCTATGTTTGTATTATACTTCGTAATACAAACATTTTAAAATCCTGATTGTTAATGTAATGAAAATCCTTTTTAAAATACATATTCCAGTTGCAAAGATTAAGAGAAGTCTATTAATAGAAAGTGGTCTCCTCTGTTTCACTTAGCTAGGTGTTTTGCTTCTCTGTGTATATAGAAACCCATAGTTCAGATTTCATTTATGTCCTTATGTGCTTGTGCCATTGAGAAAGGACTAATCTACCCATCTGGCAGCACTTTAACTCTTTCAGGCCAGTAGAAGTTATTTGGAAAATTATCTCTTTGAGGTGAATTAAATCTACCAAATAGGTTTGCATAATCTTACATGCCAAATGTAAGCAATAAAGCTGCCCTTACATTTAGAATTAAACAATGGAAGCTGACTTGTTTGAAAAATTGTTTCATTTGCCAAAAAAGGAAAACAGTGCCATTTTAAAAATCCAAACACAGTGATGATCACTGTGTTTCAAAGAAACTGTGTAGGGGCCTGGAGTGAATCCCACCCCATCTTTTCTGTGAACTCCTCATCGTAGATGACAACCACACTTACACAACTATATAAATATTATACTGAAAACAAGTACCTCAGAAAAACATAGAACCTGTTCTTTTGGTCAGGAATTCGATGCTGTATCAAGACGTATGAAACTTTTATGTGTTTATTGTTTATTGCCAGTTAAATTAGCAGCTTGTGTCTAATGCTATGATTTTTTTTACAGATTCCTTCTGATATATTTTTACTATTCAACAGAGAATTAAGCAGTGATCTAGCTGGGTAGCTGGCAAAAACTAAGATCATAGCATTTGGTTCCATCACTTCCTGGCAAATAGATGGGGGGGAAATGGAAACAGTGACATATTTTATTTTCTTGGGGTCCAAAACCACTGTGAATGGTAACTGAAACCACAATATTAGAAGACACTTTTTCTTGGAAGAAAAGCTATGATAAACTTAAACAGTGTATTAAAAAGCAGAGACATCACTTCACTGACAAAGATCCATATAGTCAAAGCTATGGTAATGTACGGACGTGAGAGTCGGACCATAACGAAGGCTGAGTGTCGAAGTACTGATGTTTTCAAACTGTGGTGCTGGAGAAGACTCCTGAGAGTCACTTGGACAGCAAGGAGAAACCAGTCAATCCTAAGGGAAATCAACCCTGAATATTCGTTAAAAGGACTGTTACTGAAGTTGAAGCTCCAACGCTTTGACCACCTGGTGTGATAAACCAGCTTATTGGAAAAGACCCTGATCCTGGGAAAGACTAAAGGCAGAAGGAAAAGAGGGTGGCAGAGGATGAGATGGTTAGATAGCATCACTGACTCAATGGGCATGAATCTAAGTGAACTCTGGGAGATAGTGAAGGACAGGGAAGCCTGGCATGCTGCATTCCATGGGGTTGCAAAAAGTTGGACAGAACTGAAGAACAACAACAAGGGTGGTTCATCAATTTTAAGAAATATACAAAACAAAACTGGTACTAATTAATGACACATTTGTCCTTACACTAAAAGCTCTCCATTTACATACCTGTAATCATATACTAATATGTCATTTTAAAAAGTTTTTTTTTTATTTACTTGGCTGTGTTGGGTCTTAGTTGCAGCACTACCAGATCTCCAATCTTTCTTGTAGTGTGCAAGATCCAGTTCTCTGATCAGGAAATGAACCTGGACCCCTGCATTAGAAATATAGAGTCTTAACCATTGGACTACCAGGGAAATCCCCTAATATGCCTTTATAGATGCATCTATTTCCAGGGTTTTTTTTTTTTAATTTAAATTTATTTATTTTAATTGGAGGCTAATTACTTTACAATATTGTATTGGTTTTGCCATACATCAACAAGAGTTGAGTCAGATACTGTATTAACAAACAATATAGGAGTTGATTTTCTTAGTTTTGTTTTTGTTGTTATTGTTTATTTTATTATGGTAAAAAATAACATAACATTTGCTGTCTTATTATTCTAAGTGTACAATACAGTAGTGTTAACTATATGCACATGGCTGTGCAACAAATTTCTAGAACTTTTTCATCTTGCAGAATTAAAACCCCGTGTCCTTTGAACAACCCCACTTTCTTGCAACTCTCTGCTTTTAAGAGTTTAGCTACTTTAGATACCTCATATATGTAGAATCATGCAGTTTTGTCTTGGGATTGACATTTCATTTAGCATAATGTCCTCAAGTTTCATCTATATTGTAACATATGACAAAATTTCCTTCTTTTCCTTCTTTTTCAAGGTTAAATTATATTTCATTGTATGTATGTAGTACATTTTCTTTATCCATTAATCCACTGATGGATATTTAGTTTGCATCCACATCTTGTCTAGTGTGAATAACATTGCATTGAACATGGGAGTAAAATATTTATTTGTTGAAAGGAGCTTTAAGTTGGGAATTTGTTTTTCACCTCAGTAAAAGAATTTTCAGTGGATAAATGTATGGGGTAGATCATTAAAAAGATCACGTGAAATAGTTCTTTAGGGAGCTTGTTTTGATGTAAGAAAAGAGGATATGACAATGGTTACAGAATGATATGGAGCTGAGTTAACATAGTAAAGAATTTATTTTATTTATAACTTTAATATAAGAACAGAGATTATCAAAAAGGAGAGTGTAAAATTGAAGAATTAGTATTTTATAGAAGATGAAAGAGTAGATAATTTAAGACCAAGTTTGGAATGTAGGTTTGGACTAAAAGAACAATTTCCCTTCAAAAATTTAGGCAAAAAAGTACAGTTGTGTATAGAAGTATATGTTTATAAGTAAAAGATTTCATGTTGAGAGTCACTTATATTCTTTGTGAAAGGGAAATTATCTGTGTAAAATAAGGGTGACAGACTGTTGAGGAACATGAGAAAAATGAAGTAAATTTTCACTGATCAGAATTGTAGAGGGGGAAGTTAAGAGAGAGTTAAAAATTTTACAAGCAATTTTTTTGACCCCATTGAAATTAAAGAGTATATATTTTCAATGGTACTGACCAGGATAATATTCTCTAAGGGTTCTTAGCTGACAGAACTTTGGGCTATTGCAAAATTGACTTATTCTTTCATTTTTACTCATTTAAAAGTGTACTGATTGCATATTATTTTCTAGACATCAAGTTTTGTAGAATTTGAGTTAGTTTAGAAACATCCAAGTAGAAATGTCAGTCAGTTGCATTTTTTAGTGTGAAACTCAGAACAAAGGTCAGATATGAAGGCACAGGCCAGGAGTCCTCAAACCCTAGTATGTATAAAAGCAACAGAAGCTCTTGTTAAAATGAAGCTTTCAGGGCCACATTAAAGGCCCTAAGTTGGTGATCCCTGAGACCCATGTCCCAGAATTGAAAAGTAGTTCATAGACCAACTTAGAGCCATACTTATAAAGATTTTGCAGAAAATATCAACACACGTAAATAAAGCATTGTTGAAACTGTGGGTACAGATGAGTTCAGCTAGGCAAAGTAGGAAATTATGAGAGTTAAGAATAGAATCCTGAAAAAGAGGATAAACATTAAATAGACTGGCTAAGAAAATTAAAACCTTCCAAAGCAACTGGGAATGGTGGGTAGAAGAAAGCTTTGAGGAATACCAGGAGTGGGAAGGAGAGACTTTCAAAAATGAAAGATCAAAACCTGTGCCAAAAGAAGCAGAACAGTCAAAAATGATAGTCATGAATATAGTCATTGTTGTTATCAACAAGCTCCTTAGAAAACCAACTTTCAAATAATGTAATGGGAATAGTGTTTGAGGAGATTCATTTATTCAACGATTATTTATTGAGTTCCTACTCTGAGTCAGGCTCTGTTCTAAGCATGAGCATATAAGAGAGAACAGGAGAAAATAGAATCTCCATCCTAAAATAGGAAGTTTTTGTTTTTTTTTTTCCCCAAGGAAATAAATATATAGAGGCTTAGACAGTGAGAAATGCTGTGGAAAATAATGAAGCAGGGGAAATGAAATGTCCAAAGAAGGAGGGGTACTATTTTATGTACGATAGTTAGGGAAACATCTAACTAAGGTAGCATTTGAGCAATGAGCCAAAGGAAGTATAGAAACAAGCCATACAGATATATGATTAAAGAATATTATAGGATAAAGTGAAGTCGCTCAGTCATGTCCGACTCTTTGCGACCCCATGGACTGTAGCCTTTAGGCTCCTCCATCCATGGGATTCTCCAGGCAAGAATACTGGAGTGGGGTGCCATTTTCTTCTCCAATTATAGGATAAGGAAATAGCAAATGCAAGGGTCTGGTGTTGTGTGCATGTGTGGAATGTTTCAACATCAGTAGGGAGACCAGTGTGGGTAAGGGGGAGAATCGTAGGAGAAAAACAGTAGAGAAACAGTAGAATTCTGGAAAGTATTTCAGGCCTTTTCAAGCTATTTAGTTTTTATTCTGAGAAACATGGGTTGCCATTAGGGGGTTTAAAGTAGGGGAAAAATATGACATAAGTTAATAGGATTACTTTGGCTCTTGGCTGAGAATTGCTTGTAAATGAGTTGAGAGCAAATAAAAGTGAGCCCAGTTAGAGGTTATTTTTTGAGTTAGAAATAGTGCTTTGAACCAAGGTTAGCTGTAGTAAGGAAGTGACTGGAATTGTTTTACTTAGTAAAACATAGTACTGAAAATAGCACAGGATTCATTCACTGGTGATTTGAATGAAGGTTAAGAAAGAAATACTTCAAGGATAATTCCAAGTATGTAGTTGAAAGGAATTAATTATTTTTAAATAATTAATCACTATTTAAATAATGGGAAGAAGACAATGGAAGGTACAACTTGGTCAGGAGTTGTCCAGGGCAAAGGTAGAGGTGAATTAGGTGTTCCATTTTAGACATGCTATGTTTGAAGTTTTTGTTTAAACATCCAAGTAGGGATATTGAAACCAAATTATATATGAGTCTAGAGTTCAGGTAAGAGAGTAGGTAGGAGATATAAATTTGGGAGCTATCATCATATAGATATCATGAGTCTGAAGCAGATCACCTAGAAAATTAGTTAGAAGGTGAAAGAAAAGTGACCGAGGGATTGACGCTTGGGCCACTTCAATAGTTAGAAGTCAGGCAGTTAACATAGGGGAGAAACAAGCAGACAGAAGATACAGTCAGAAAGTTGGGGGGAAAGCCATGATTCCCCGGGCCTTTTTTATTAGCATACAATTTTTTTTAATGTTTCCTTATTAAAAATTCACACTGATGTCACATTTTTCTCCAGGTATCGCCACATTTTTTCCTACCAAGAGATATTTCTTGACACTATGAGTAGTCTCTTCTCATTAGCTCCAATTTCTCTCTTATAATTCTCTCTTTAAAACACTCCAGTCATATACTTTTTCCCAAAAATACATTACAAATGCTCTTTTAAGATCACCTATGACATCCTCTTTGCTGAAAGCAGTGGTAAATTCTCAACTCTCATTAACTTGGCCCATCAACAACATTTGGTACAATTATATGCCATCTCTGTTTTGAAATGTTGGCTTCATTTGACCCCCACGTCCATCCACCCTGTATAACTCATGACTAAACCGTCACTGGGTTTCTAGGACATCACTGTGTCCTCATTTTCCTCCTGCCTCTCTGATTACTCCTTTTGAGTCTCATTTGTTGACTTCTCTTCATTTTCTATGCACATATTTTTTAGGACTTAGGCCTTGGAATCCTTTATAATATCTTAATCATCCAATTTCACAAGATTGTCTGCTAATGGCTCTAAAATTTGTATCTCCATTCAAGACATTTTCTTTGAACTATAGACTTCTATATAGAACTGCCTAATCAATATCTACAATTAAATGTCTAATAGGCATCTTAGCTTAGTGTACTCAAAACTTATCTCATAGCATTTATCCCAAAGAGATCTACCCTCAGTTTTCACATCTCAATAAATGACAACTCCATTCCTCTGGTACTTAAACATAAACCCATACATCATACTTTACTCCTTTTTCTCACGTTCTATACTTGATACATCAACTTTGCCTTTAAAATATCTTGAAATTATACTATTCTTCTGCTCAATATCCTCCATTGGCCTCTCTTCCCATTCTAAATAGAAATTAAAACCCTTGTATAATCTCCCAAACTCAAAATCTGGCTTCCTGTTATATCTCTGATGTTTTCTCCTGGCTCTCATTTACTTGACCTCAGCTCCATTGACCATGCCATTCCTCAAACATCAGGCATACTCTTGAATTAGGAAATTTGCACTTGCTGCTACCTCTTCTGGAAAGTTCTTTCCTCAGATATCTTTCTACATAATGTATCTTCTATCTTTTTTTCAGATCTTCATTGAAATTTAGTTTGTTTGTTTTTTTCCAATGAGAACTACCTTGGCTACCTTATCTAAAATTGTCTGCATTATTTTTCTCTTTAGTAAACAATACATCAATATTTTACTTAAAAAGCTATTGTTTATTATTTTTAATAATAAATAATAAAGTTATCATATGATCCAACAAACCCACCCCTGGGCATATACCCAAAGAAAAACATAAACTGAAAGGATATTTGCACCCCAATGTTGCAAATTGACAGAGGAATGGATAAAGAAGATGGAATACTACTCATTCATTAAAAAAGAATGAAATAATGCCATTTGTGCATATAGGTGTACCTAGAAATTATTATACTAAGTGAAGTAAGTCAGGAAGAGAAAGACAAATACCATATGATATCACTTATATTTGGAATCTAAAATATGACCACAAATGAACTTATACACAAAATAGAAACAGACACATAAACTTAGAAAACAAACTTGTGGTTACCAAAAGGGAAAGGTTGGGGGAAGAATAAATTAGGTATTTGGGTTAGCAAATACAAACTTCTATATATAAAAATAGATAAATAAAAAGGTCTTACTGTATAGCACAGGGAACTGTATTAAATATCCTATAATAAATCAGATGGAAAGAATATGAAAACATATGTATATATATTAAAACTGAATCATATTACTATACACCAGAAACTAACATTGTGTTTCAACTGTACTTCGATTTAAAAAATTCGATAGCAATGCTCAGGTCATTTGTTCTCATAGATTAAAATTTTAAAGTAAGAATAAAAATCTCTTTAAGGTTGCTATTTCTTCTTCCTAATACTTCATCTATGCCATATCTAGCTCAAATAAATTTTCAAATTGTACTTATCCCTTACCTCTGATGACTTTTTGGTTGCCAAAAGAACTTCTATTCACATCTTTGTCCTCTATACTTAAACATCCTAGCAGCATTTAGCATAGTTGAATCTTCCTTACTTCTGGAAACACTCTCTTCTCTTGCATTTTTGGATAAAACATTGGTACCTCCTAGCTCAGATTTTGCTCACTATACCAGTCTGTCTTCTGTATATCTGATTGCCAGAAGTTCACGTGTCTGAACTTCACCTTCAAAGAGGGGTAGGAAGTAGACTTTCAGACATTTTTAAGTAGAGGGGACTCATGATTGACAAATTTTTAAAAGTATATAGAAATATGTTTAAGGGTTATGGAGGCTAAAATATAATAAGTTTACTATATCTCTCCAAATAGAATTCATTACAAAAGACTTCCTGCCTTACCTTAAAAATCTATCTTGTGTCCATCTGTGTTGTTAGCTGTATACATGACCTCAGTTCACTGCTAAGTCGCTTCAGTTGTGTCCGACTCTGTGCGGCCCCATAGACAGCAGCCCACCAGGCTCCCCTGTCCCTGGGATTCTCCAGGCAAGAACACTGGAGTGGGTTGCCATTTCCTTCCCCAATGCATGAAAATGAAAAGGGAAAGTGAAGTCGCTCAGTTGTGTCTGACTCTTAGCAACCCCATGGACTGCAGACTACCAGGCTCCTCTGTCCATGGGATTTTCCAGGCAAGAGTACTGGAGTGGGGTGCCATTGCCTTCTCCAGACCTCAGTTCAAGTTGCCACCAATTCTTTTCTGGAACACTGAAATCAGTACCTTTTCTTCCATGGCCACATTTCCCTCTATTTAGCACATTTTCCACAAGTAGCTTAAAATGGTCTTTAAAAAATATATATTGATATGCAACCACTTAGAAGTTGGAAAACAAAAGACTCAGTTCACTAAGTCCAAATCATTCCCATGGCCTACAAGATTATATATGACCTGGTCCTTTAAATTCACATGTCTCCAGGACATCCCATCAGATCAGATCAGATCAGTCGCTCAGTCGTGTCCGACTCTTTGTGACCCCGTGAATCGCAGCACGCCAGGCCTCCCTGTCCATCACCAACTCCCGGAGTTCACTCAAACTCACGTCCATCGAGTCAGTGATGCCATCCAGCCATCTCATCCTCGGTCGCCCCCTTCTCCTCCTGCCCCCAATCCCTCCCAGCATCAGAGTCTTTTCCAATGAGTCAACTCTTCACATGAGGTGGCCAAAGTACTGGAGTTTCAGCTTTAGCATCATTCCTTCCAAAAAAATCCCAGGGCTGATCTCCTTCAGAATGGACTGGTTGGATCTCCTTGCAGTCCAAGGGACTCTCAAGAGTCTTCTCCAACACCACAGTTCAAAAGCATCAATTCTTCGGTGCTCAGCCTTCTTCACAGTCCAACTCTCACATCCATACATGACCACAGGAAAAAACCATAGCCTTGACTAGACGAACCTTTGTTGGCAAAGTAATGTCTCTGCTTTTTAACATGCTATCTAGGTTGGTCATAACTTTCCTTCCAAGGAGTAAGCGTCTTTTCATTTCATGGCTGCAGTCACCATCCGCAGTGATTTTGGAACCCAGAAAAATACATCCCATAATTTTCCTAATTGTCAAGGGTCTCCCTATCCTTGAATCTTTTCCATTATTCTTCGCTTTGTTTGCAATATTCTGCTTCCAGCAATGTGCCTCTTTCTATGAGAATATAAGGCTACTTCCTTTTTACTATTCAATTACCATCTCAGAAGTACTTCCACAAATAAACTTTTCATGACTAGTTAAAATAATTAGCCACTCATTCTATCAGCCATTTTATTTTATCACTCAGTTTTATTATTTTTTCTTTATGACACATATTGTCTGCTTCTGATTTTTCTATTCTCCCCTCTCTGTAATGAAAGCTACAGGTATTGCTACCATTTCACTAGAGTCTAAGCACAGCACACAATAGAAACTCAATAAATTAGGTAATTTTCCATTTCAGCTCTATTTAATTGAAGAATGGAATAAGAACCCATTTTTTGAAATATGGGTATAAGCAGAAGCCTCCAACATGACCCACAAGGATTTCAATGTCCTAATATTTGTATCTGTGTATTTCTTTCCCCTTGAGTGTGGCTGATTAATTGACTTGCTTCTAATGAACAGAATAAGGCAGAAATGTTGGTTTGTCACTTCTGAGGTTAGTTTACCAAATGACTGTGCTTCTGTTGGGGTGCCCTCTATTGCACTCTCGTTCACTTACTCTGAGGGAATCCAGATGCCATGTTGTGAAGAGCTCATATGGCAAAAATAACTGATTATTTCAGCCAAGAGTCAGTGAGGACCTGAAGTTGCCAACAGCCACATAAATGAGTTTGGAAGGAATCTTCCCCCAGTCGAGTTTTGAAATGACTGCAGCCCCAGAGAGCAGTTTTTGAGAGATGCTAAGCCAGAACCACTGAGCTAAGCACTACACAAATTCCTGACCTTAAAAAACTGTGAGATAATAAATATGTTTTATTTTAAACAATGAAATTTGGGGAACTCTGCTACACAACTATAGTTACAAATACTATGGGAAGAATCTTCAATATTATGGATATTCAATATTATAGATTTGGATTGGGGGAGATTTTCTATACTCAGAAACCAGAATAAAAGGTAGAAATTTGAAACTCATAATTCAGAGAGTCACAGGATAGAAAAAGGCTGAGGAAACACTGTATTTATTTTAATTACTTTTGAATTTTTCCTTATTTCCACCATTTTTCAGATTCTAAGGCATTTTAAAAATGCTTCTCAGATTCTCTTTCTCCAGCTGTAAGTGTGGTGGAGGGACAAGGACACTGGGAATGGAGCATCAATCTAGAGAAACAAGAAACATTGACCAGATTTGCCAGTATATAATAATGCATCAGCTGGGAGCTTGTTATAAATGCAGACTCTCAGGTTAGAACCCAAACCTACAGAATCTTTTTTTTTTTTTTTTCCAATTTAACACATCCCAGGATGGTCTTTATAACCAGTATAGCTTGAAAAGTGATGTTCTATGTACTAGTGAGGTTGAAATATTTCATCTACAAAACTGATATTATACTTTAACACAACCTAAGAAGAAAGAACATCTTGTATAATATAGTTTGCTTGTATTACAGTTGGGTTTACAGTATCTAATTCTAATTCGCAAAGAGATATTATCATAAGATCTGGAGTAATTACAGTTGTTAAATTACAATCAGAATTGCTAAGACATTTCAACTGGACTTCAAATGTTCATATAAACGTCATTGTTTAGGAAAATAAAGTTTGATTACCCTTTGCCAAGATTACTGTTTGAAAGTCAACTTTCTGAAAGTATTGATATGTGTATATTTCAAGAGCATTAAATTAAGAAAATGAAAAGTATACTGGATGCTTGGGGCTGGTGCACTGGGACGACCCAGAGGGACGGTATGGAGAGGGAGAAGGGAGGAGGGTTCAGGATGGGGAACACATGTATACCTGTGGCAGATTCATTTTGATATTTGGCAAAACCAATACAATATTGTAAAGTTTAAAAATAAAATAAAATTTAAAAAGAAAAAAGAAAAAAAAAGAAAAGTATATGACTTGTCAGTTCATTGTGCTAGGAAGGTTTAAAGAGTAAATTAGATTTTGTAAAACTTATTGAATCTACTGAATATATATTCAACATATCTTTAAGATACTTCAAATGCTTGAAGAGAAAAAGAAATCATTTTAATTTTCTGTCTTCAAAATGTAATTTTGTTCTTTAGCTGATTCAGCAGAGTAGAAATAATTTTGACATTTGTAGTTTCTAGATGTGATTTAATATAAGAATAAAAGTCCTTTAGGGAAATTTGTGTTTGTGGATTTAAAAGTTCATGTTGAACAGTTTGAAAGGAAGAACACTACTTTTACAACTCATAAAAAAGCAAACATTTGAAATTGAACTGAAAGATTGAATCACCAGAATGGGAAACTGCTACTCACATAATTAATATAGACTTACCTGTGATTTTACACTTAAGCACAGAAATAACACCACATTACATAATCCAAGAAACTCCCATGTCCAGGGTCAATGTCGGTAAAGACTGGGTGATTCGTAGGGTAACAGGGGTGGTAATAGGGCTGATAGGATTTTGAAATTTTCTCTTTTTTTTGGCAATTCTTAAAGGGGCAACTCTTATAAGTGTTAAATATTTGTTTAAATTTAAATTAAAAATAAAAGTTTAGTCTCTAGTAGAATTATGCAGTTTACCTTGATTTTTAATTGTATAACCTTTAACTTTTAATTGTGAAATGTATAAGTTGGTTTCCTGAACTGTGTCACATATTAACTAAGTAACATTCACTGTAGACAGTGTAGATGTATTTAATTGAGGATTACATTATAATTGATGCTGTATGTTAAACATTTTGCCTCAATTTCTCTGTGTGACTAGTGACCAGAAAGTTTATGCTTAAGGATATAAATTTAAGACAATAATTTACTAGTGTAAAAATCTTAAGATGAACATGGTAGGGCAAATGTGACTATCAGTGTGGTCAATATGAATTAATTACTGTAAATTAACTGTTTAGAAAATATTTTGAGTAAAACCATTTTAAAATGTTATAGAAGAAGAAATAATCAATTTTAATAACTCTTATCATGTACTTAAAAATACTTAAAACTTTTTCGATGATGGTTATTACAATTTTATATACTTTCAGCATTTAGGGCATATTTAAAGTTAACAATATAATAATTTATCATGAAATGCAATAATAGCATTAAGTTGTTATAGGATTAAAAGTGTAATTTAATGTAATACACATATTATTTTTCATAGCTGATACTTTGCTTATACTAATATTTGCATTTAAAGCATCTTTGACATTTCTGTGGATACAGTTCTGTCATGACTGTAGAAGAATTTTGTGTAGATCTGTGTTAAATTCACTACATGGGAATATAATGTTGCTTAGAAAGATTAATGAAGCACTTTGAGCCATTGAGAGATACTGTAATATTACTAAGACAAAATATTTTGAGAGATGATAGGTCTACATAAAGTAAAACTGTGTCTACGATGGATGGTTGGAAGGCATCACTGACTCAATGGACATGAGTTTGAGTAAACTTCAGGAGGTGGTGATGGACAGGGAGGCCTGGTGTGCTGCTGTCCATGGGGTTGCAAAGAATTGTTCACAACTGAGTGACTGAACTGAACTGAACTGACAGGATGAAGTATTGTATTTTCAGGAATTGCTGCATAAACTTTAGTTGAAAAGGAATTTCCCTGTGGTTAATTATTATATTGTGTGAGTCTTGGGGCTTTTGCATTTTCATTGGAATAATCTGTCATTGGCCATGTCACAATAGAATGTGATGATACTTTATAGCAAGAGACATAGAGTATTTGCTGGGCCCACTTTTCTACACTGAGGGGCACATCAAGTATTGAATCATACTCTCAGGGTTTCTTAGTGTTTAAAAATTAATTTTAAGAAAGCAGCATTTCTTTTTTATGTATCATCTGTGTGTGAAAATTTGCATCCTGTTTGAATGCCATTGATTTTGAAGGTGAGTCAATCTTTTCTAAGATTTCAGTTCAGTTCAGTTCACTTCAGGTCAGTTGGTCAGTCATGTCCGACTCTTTGCAACCCCATGGACCAGAGCATGCCAGGCTTCGCTGTCCATCACCAACTCCAGAGTCTACCCAAACTCATGTCCATTGAGTCAATGATGCCATCCAATCATCTCATCCTCTGTCATCCCCTTCTCCTCCTGCCCTCAATATTTCCCAGCATCAGGGTCTTTTCAAATGAGTCAGCTCTTCGCATCAGGTGGCCAAAGTACTGGAGTTTCAGCTTCAACATCAGTCCTTCCAGTGAACACCCAGGACTGATCTCCTTCAGAATGGACTGGTTGGATCTCCTTGCAGTCCAAGGGATTCTCAAGAGTCTTGTCCAACACCACAGTTCAAAAGCATCAATTCTTCAGTGCTCAGTTTTCTTTACAGTCCAACTCTCACATCCATACATGACTACTCAAAAAACCATAGCCTTGACTAGACAGACCTTTGTTGGCAAAGTAATGTCTCTGCTTTTTAATATGCTGTCTAGGTTGGTCATAACTTTCCTTCCAAGGAGTAAGTTTCTTTTAATTTAATGGCCACAATCACCATCTGCAGTGACTTTGGAGCCTCCCAAAATAAAGTCTGCCACTGTTTCCACTGTTTCCCTATCTATTTGTCATGAAGTGATGGGACCAGATGCCATGATCTTAGTTTTCTGACTGTTGAGCTTTAAGCCAACTTCTCAAGTCTGCTCTTTCACTTTCATCAAGAGGCCCTTTAGTTCTTTGCTTTCTGCCATAAGGGTGGTGTCATCTGCATATCTGAGGTTATTGATATTTCTCCCAGCAATCTTGATTCCAGCTTGTGCTTCTTCCAGCCTAGTGTTTCTCATGATGTACTCTACATATAAGTTCAATAAACACGGTGACAATACACAGCCTTGACATACTCCTTTTCCTTTTTGGAACCAGCCTGTTGTTCCATGCCCAGTTCTAACTGTTGCTTCCTGACTCATGTCCTGCATACAGATTTCTCAAGAGGCAGGTCAGGTGGTCTGGTGTTCCCATCTCTTTCATAATTTTCCACAGTTTATTGTGATCCACACAGTCAAAGGCTTTGGCATGGTCAATAAAGCAGAAATAGATGTTTTTCTGGAACTCTCTTGCTTTTTTGATGATCCAGTGGATGTTGGCAATTTGATCTCTGGTTCCTCTGCCTTTTCTAAAACCAGCTTGAACATCTGGAAGTTCATGGTTCATGTATTGTTGAAGCCTGGCTTGGAGAATTTTGAGCATTACTTTACTAGTGTGTAAGGTGAGTGCAATTGTGTGGTAGTTTGAGCATTCTTTGGCATTGCCTTTCTTTGGGATTTGAATGAAAACTGACCTTTTCCAGTCTTCCTATAAATCTGCATTTCACATCCGGAATGTTTAATAGAAAATATTTTGTTCTAGGATTTTATGGCTTTGGATTGAACCACGAAGTATTGGATATATTTCATACAAAAGCACTATGGAATGCAACTCAGTACAAGCCAGTCATTCACAGATAATACATCAATACTCAATGGTGGTCAGAATTTGCTACTGACTACAATTTTGCCTCATAGAATAGTGAAGACCTCCATCAGGTTCTGCAGAGCTCCTTTACTTTCCTGAAATGTAAAAAATAATAGTTAATTATATAGTTATTCCTGTGCTTAGATTTTTTCTTTAATTAAACAGTTGTTACTTTTCAAAATCTCAGGGAGAATAAGCAATAGATACAGGGTATCAGTTTTCAAAAGTCCATTATACAAATTTCATCCTTAATTTCATCCCAACAAACACACACACACAGTTTAGAATTACCCTGTGTTGGCAAATTTGCTAGATTAATAATACCCTAGTAAATTAATAATCTAATATTTTAATCTATTAGAAACAACTTTATTCTTTTCTTTTTTGATAGAATGTTTTCAGGAATCTGTCATGGTTACAGATTTTTTTACTGGGTATAGGGAAACCTGTGGAGGTGATCATTTCTCATTTATGTGAGGTCTGAAAATCGTGCTTATCTGGAAGGCAAATTCCAACCTGCCACATCAGTTCTTGATACAAAATCTCAAGGACAGAAGAAGATGGCAGAGGAGTAGGTGAACATGGAGTACATCTCTCACCATGGGTACATCAGTAATACACCTTCAGACACAGACATGCATGCAGAACACCAGCTTAGAGTGGACAGGAGTACCTGATCAGTGGAAAAGAATATATAGAACCATGCAAAACTCCATAGATGAAGGAACTAGGGAGAAAACGGGAGTGTTAGAAGGACTGGATCTGTCCTCGGTGGGTGGGGCAAGAACTGAAGCAGGGCTCAGATCCGCACAGTGGGGCTACTGTCTGAGTCACAGGAGAAACATTTAAGGCTGACAGTGAAACATCTGATCTGTGGCAGCCTAAATGGGATGAGAATAAGATGATTCTTGCCTCAGCCATACATACCCAGGAGAGGGATGCAGGTCCCCTGGAAGGCACAGCAGCTGGGAGCTGGTGTTTAAGGATTGTGGAGCAGTCCCAGAGTGAGGGCTGCTGTTGACTGTGGAGAGACAGATCAAGGAGATGTGAAGGAGAAGATTGTGGTGGGACATGCCTGTGGCAGAAAGCTGGGCAGCCATGGAAGCAAGGTGATACTGCTGATTCACACATAGTGGGTGGACCCATCACCATAGCCCCACCCACCAGCAACTGAACGATAGAGAGTCTTGCCCATGTCCCATCAAATGCCTGATGAACTGAACTACGGAGTAGGACCCCTCCCAGGGTACCCCTTTAAGTGCCTGACATGCCCATCTACAGAGTAGGACCCCAAACAGGGAGGTCCCTCTATGTGCCTGACACACCAAAAAACAGAGAAGGGCCCCATGCAAGGGAGACCTCTATGTGCCTGAATGGGAAGAGCTGTGGAGAAAGACTGGCCAAAGACTTCTGATCACCAGATACAAGGGGCTCAAAACAAGACTCCAATATGGCCATAAGTCTTGCAGCAGAGGCAGTTCGTGTCCACGCACATTTGGCACCACGAGGGTCCCTAAAAGCCAAGAAGCTGTACCACCTTCATGCTCAACTCTCACTGGGCACAGCTGACACGGGCAAAAAAAAAAAAAAAAAGTCTTGTGTCTTCTTATCTTTGAAAAAGGAGGCAAGATTATACAATGGAAAAAAGACAATCTCTTTAACAAGTGGTGCTGGGAAAACTTTAACCATTTGTAAAAGAATGAAACTAGAACACTTTCTAACACCATACCCAAAAATGAACTCAAAATAGATTAAAGATCTAAATGTAAGACCAGAAACAATGAAGATCCTAGAGGAAAGCATAGGCAAAACACTCTCCGACATAAATCGCAGGATCCTCTATGACCCACCTCCCAGACTAATGGAAATAAAAGCAAAAATTAACAAATGAGACCTAATTAAACTTAAAAGCTTTTGCACAATGAAGGAAACTATAAGCAAGATGAAAGAGCCTTCAGAATGGGAGAAAATAATAGCAAATGAAGCAACTGACAAAGAATTAATCTCAAAAATATACAAGCAGCTCCTGCAGCTCAATTCCAGAAAAATAAATAACCCAATCAAAAAATGGGCCAAAGAAGTAAACAGACATTTCTCCAAAGAAGACATACAAATGGCTAACAAACACATGAAAAGATGCTCAACATCACTCATTATCAGAGAAATGAAAATCAAAACCACAATGAGGCACTATCTCATGCTGGTCAGAATGGCTGCTATCAAAATGTCTACAAACAATAAATGCTGGAGAGGGTGCAGAGAAAAGGGAACCCTCTTACATTGTTGGTGGGAATCCAAACTAGCACAGCCACTATGGAGAACAGTGTGGAGATTCCTTAAAAAACTGGAAACAGAACTCCCATATGACCCAGGAATCCCACTGCTGGGCATACACACTGAGGAAAACAGAATTGAAAGAGACACGTGTACCCCAATGTTCATTGCAGCACTGTTTACAATAGCTGAGACATGGAAACAACCTAGATGTCCATCAGCAGATGAATGGATAAGAAACTGTGGTACATCTACACAATGGAATATAACTCAGCTATTAAAAAGAATGCATTTGAATTCGTTCTAATGAGGGGGATGAAACTGGAGCCTATTATACAGAATGAAGTAAATCAGAAAGAAAAACACTAACATAGTATATTAACGCATATATATAGAATTTAGAAAGATGGTAATGATGACCCTATATGAGAGACAGCAAGAGACACAGATGTAGAAAACAGATTTTTGGACTCTGTGGGAGAAGGCGAGGGTGGGATGATTTGCGAGAATAGCTTTGAAACGTGTATTACCATATGTGAAATAGATTGCCAGCCCAGGTTTGATGGATAAGACAGGGGGCTCAGGGAGGGTTCACTGGGATAACCATGAGGGATGGGATGGGGAGAGAGGTGGGAACGGGGCTCAGGATGGGCAACACATGTACACCCATTGCTGATTCATGACAATGTGTGGCAAAAATCACTACAATATTGTAAAGTAATTAGCCTCCAATTAAAATAATTTTTTTTTTTTTTTTAAAAAGCCTTGTGTCTATGTATGCAGGGTCTCTTCAGTCATGTCCAACTCTTTGCAACCCTGTAGACTGTGGTCTTCCAGGCTTCTCTGTCAGGGAGGGGGATTCTCCAGGCAAGAATACTGGAATGTATTGGTCAATACTGGTTTCCATACCCTTCTAGAGCAATATATTTCCTGCTGCCCTAGCTGTCAACTCCCCTGAATACCTGGTGCTGCCAGAACGACCCAAGTGGCTCACTACCTCCACAGCTGGCCCTCACAGGAGCAAACCCAAGTCCTCCAGGGAAGCCTCAGGAGCAAACCCCAGTGGACAACCCACATGTAGAGGTGGAAATAAAACCACAATTGAAACCCAGAGGCAGTGTGGTTAAGGAAGAAAACCCAAAACTTTCCCACCAGCTGTATAAGCTACAGATTAAATCCACACAATCAACTAGGCAGACTCTGTGTCTATGGAATATATAAAAGATCATTGAGAGTTCCCACAAAAGAAAATGTACTAGTTCTGATAGCTATGGAAGTTGGAGGCAGGTGAGAATCTGAGCTGCCCCTACAGCATGTCAAGAGTTCAGCACAGTGTTGGAAGGAATCCTATGGAGGTGAGGTGAACTGTAACTCCCAGTGAGGGAAAGGACTCTGACAGCAATGACTCAAGAAAAATATTTATTACCCTTATGTTTTGACTTGTTCTGTATATTCTTTTGGACTTTTTATCCCCCTGTTCTCCTCTCTGTTGTAGTTGGTTTTACTGGCACTGTGAGATCTAATTAAGCTTTTGAGGTTTTTTTTTTCTTCCTCAGGCACGCTTTTTGTTGTTGTGTTGGTGTTATAAACCACTGCCTTTACATTGGGCTTTTGAAACTCTGTGAAGTTTCCCTTTTTTTTTCTTTCTTTCCTATTTTTCTATGTTTAATTTTTAGCTTTTTAAACCTATTATTGTTTTTTTCTGCATTTATTCCTTTGTTTGCTTTTCCTACTGTTCTTTTCCCTTTGTGGTTAATCCTTAATGTATATAAGTCATTATCTACCTATTTAACTTTGCATATCTATTTTTTCTTTCTTTCCTTTCCTCTCAAAATATTTGTTAGTTTTCTTTTCATTGCTTTATCCCCAAATTGTAACCTTGCTTGAGTTACTTTTCTTTTTTTTTTTTTTTTCCAGTTTGTGCTTTAGTTAGCTTTGTTCTTAACTGGTAGATATAATTTTTGGTTTCCTTTGTTCACCAGATCAATCTATTGTATTTTATTTTGGTTGGACTGTTTTGATTTTGCATAAACAAATCTAGAAGAATTAAAGAATAAATATACAGACATAAACAACACAAATACTGAAATTAAAAATGCTCTAGAAGGAATCAATAGCAGAATATCTGAGACAGAAGAATGAATCAGTGAGCTGAAAGATAAAATGGTGGAAATAACTTCTGAAGAGCAGAATAAAGTAAAAAGAATGAAAAAAAAAATGAGGATAGTGTCAGATACTTCTGGGACAATATCAAACATATGAACATTCGAATTATAGGGGTCCCAGAATAAGAAGAGAAAAAGAAAGGGTGTGAGAAATTTTTTTAAGAGATCATAGTTGAAAATTTCCCCAACATGGAAAAGGAAATAGTCAATCAAGCTCAAGAGGCACACAGAGTCCCATTCAGGATAAAGTCTCCCAAGGAGAAACATGCCAAGAAACATACTAATCAAACTAACAAAGACAAAATACAAAGAAAGAATATGAAAAGCAGCAAAGGAAAAACAACAAGTAACATACAAGGGAAACCCCATAAGCGTAACAGGTGATCTTTCAGCAGAAACTCTGCAGTCCAGAAGGGAATGACAGGATATATTTAAAGTACTGAAAGGGAAAAATCTACAACCAAGATTATTGTACTCATCAAGCATCTCATTCAAAATTGATGGAAAAATCAAAAGCTTTTCAGACAAGCAAAAGTTAAGAGAATTCACTACCACCAAACCAGCTTTAAAACAAATGTTAAAGAGACTTATATAATCAAGAAATACAAGAGAAGGAAAAAGATCTTCAAAATCAACCCCAAACAATTAAGAAAATGGCAATAAGAACATACATATCAATAATTACTTTAAATGTTAACTGATTATATTTTCAAACCAAAAGAAACAGGCTGACTGAATGGAAAACAAAAACAAGACCCATATAGAGCTATCTACAAGAAACCTACTTCGGACCTAAAGACATATAAAGACTGAAAGTGAGAGGATGGAAAAATATATTCCATGTAAATGTGAAGCAAAAGAAACCTGGAGTAGCAATCTTCGTATCAGATAAAATAGACCTTAAAATAAAGATTACAAAAGATGAGGAAGGACAGTACATAATGATCAGGGGATCAATCCAAGAGGAACACTTAACAGTTGTAAATATCTATGCACCCAACATAGGGGCAACTCAATACATATGATAAATACTAACAGACATAAAAGAAGAAATTGACAGGACCACAATAAAAGGAGGAGACTTTAACACCCCACTCACACCAATGGACAGATCAACAAAACAAGAAATTAACAAGGAAACACAAGTCTTAAATATGTATTAGATGAGATGATCTCATTGATATCTTCAGGACAGTCCATCCAAAAGAAGGAAAATACACCTTGTTCTCAAATGCACATGGAACATTCTCCAGGATAGACCACATCTTGGGTCACAAATCATACTTCAGTAAATTTAAGAAAATTGAAATTTTATCAAGCGTCTGAGATTAGATATCAATTACAAGAAAAAAAATTGTAAGAAACATAAACACATTGAGATTAAACAGCATGTTTCTAAATTACCAAGTTTACTGAAGAAATCAAAAAGGAAATAAAAAATTTCTAGAAAAACAAATTACAATGACACAAAACTCAAAACCTATGGGATGCAGCAAAGCATTTATAGCAATACAATCCTACCTCAAGAAACAAGAAAAATATTAAATAGACAACCTAAATTTACACCTGAAACAATTGGAAAAAGAAGAACAAAAATCCCCAACATTAGTAGAAGTAAAGAAATCATAAAGATCTGAGCCAGAAATAAATGAAAAAGAAATGAAAGAAGCAATAGTAAAGATTAATGAAACTAAAAGCTGGTTCTTTGAGAAGATAAACAAAATTGACAAACATTTAGCCAGACTCATTGAGAAAAAAAACAGACAAGAATCAAGCTAACAAAATTAGAAATGATAAAGCAGAGGTTACAAGAGACAATGCAGAAATACAAAGGATTATAAGAGACTATTATGAACAGCTGTATGGCAATAAAATGGATAACCTGGAAGAAGTGGACAGATTCTTAGAAAAGTTCAATCTTCCAAGACTGAACCAGGAGGAAATAGAAATTATGAACAACGCAATTACAAGCACTAAAATTGAAGCTGTGATTTAAAAAATCTCCCCAAAACAAAAGCCCAGCACCAGATGGCTTCAAAGGAGAATTCTATCAAACACTAAGAGAAAAGCTAATGTGTATCTTTATAAAACACTTTCACAAAATTGCAGAGGAAGGAACACTTCCAAACTCATTCTATGAGGCCACCATCACCCTGATATCAAAACCAGACAAAGACAACACACAAAAAGAGAAAACTACAGGCCAATATTGTTCATGGGGTTCTCAAGGCAAGAATACTGAAGTGGTTTGCCATTCCCTTCTCCAGTGGTCATGTATGGATGTAAGAGTTGGACTGTGAAGAAAGCTGAGCACTGAAGAATTGATGCCTTTGAACTGTGGTGATGGATAATACTCTTGTGGGTCCCTTGGACTGCAAGAAGATCCAACCAGTCCATCCTAAAGGAGACCAGTCCTGGGTGTTCATTGGAAGGACTAATGCTGAAGCTGAAACTCCAATCTTTGGCTACCTCATGCGAAGAACTGACTCATTGAAAAGACTCTGAAGCTGGTAGGGATTGGGGACAGGAGGAGAAGGGGATGACAGAGGATGAGAAGGCTGGATGGCATCACCGACTCGATGCACATGAGTTTGGGTGAACTCCGGGAGTTGATGATGGACAGGGAGGCCTGGCGTGCTGCGATTCATGGGGTCGCAAAGAGTCGGACACAACTGAGTGACTGAACTGAACTGAACTGAAAAGGCCAATAACACTGATGAACATAAATTCAAAATTCTTCAGCAAAATTTTAGCAAACAGAACTCAGCAATACATCAAAAAGCTTATACAACATGATCATGTTGGGTTTATTCTAGGGGTGCAAGGATTCTTCAATGTATGAAAATCAATGTGATACACCATATTAACAAATTGAAATAAAAACCACATGATAATCTCAATAATCCTAAAGAAAGGCAATGCCAAACAATGCTCAAATTACCCCACAATTGCATTCATCTCACACGCTAGTAAACTAATGCTCAAAATTCTCCAAGCCAGACTTCAGCAATATGTGAATTGTGAATTTCCAGATGTTCAAAATGGTTTTAGAAAAGGCAGAAAAACCAGAGATTAAATTGCCAACATCTGCTGGATCATCAAAAAAGCAAGAGAGTTCCAGAAAAACATCTATTTCTGCTTTATTGACTATGCCAAAGCCTTTGACTGTGTGGATCACAATAAACTGTACAAAATTCTGAAAGAGATGGGAATACCAGACCACCTGACCTGCCTCTTTAGAAATCTGTATTCAGGTCAGGAAGCAACAGTTAGGAATAGACATGGAACAATAGACTAGTTGCAAATAGGAAAAGGAGCAAGTCAAGGCTGTATATTGTCACCCTGCCTATTTTACTTATATGCAGAGTATATCACGAGAAACTCTGGGCTGTAAAAAGTACAAGAAGGAATCAAGATTTCTTGGAGAAATACCAATAACCTCAGATATGCAGATGACACCACCCTTAAGGCAGAAGTGAAGAAGAACTAAAGAGGAACTGAAGAAGAACTCTTGATGAAAGTAAAAGAAGAGAGTGAAAAAGTTGTCTTAAAGCTCAACATTCAGAAAACTAAGATCATGGCATCCGGTCCCATCATTTCATGGCAAATTGATGGGAAACAGTGGAAACAGTGGCTGATTTTATTTTGTGGGGCTCCAAAATCACTGCAGATGGTGATTGCAGCCATAAAATTAAAAGATGCTTACTCCTTGGAAGAAAAGATATGACCAACCTAGATAGCATATGAAAAAGCAGAGACATTACTTTGTCAACAAAGGTCCACCTAGTCAAGGCTATGGTTTTTCCAGTAGTCATGTATGGATGAGAGAGTTGAACTATAAAGAAAGCTGAGCACTGAAGAACTGACGCTATTGAACTGTGGTGTTGGAGAAGACTCTTGAGAGTCCCTTGGACTGCAAGGAGATCCAACCAGTCCATGCTAAAGGAGATCAGTCCTGGGTGTTCATTGCACAGATTGATGTTGAAGCTGAAACTCCAGTCCTTTGGCCACCTGATGCACAGAGCTGACTCATTTGTAAAGACCCTGATGCTGGGAAAGATTGAGGGCAGGAGGAGAAGGGGACAACAGAGGATAACATGGTTGGATAGCATCACCGACTCAATGGACATGTATTTGGGTGAATTCTGAGAATTGGTGATGGACAGGGAGGCCTGGCGTGCTGTGGTTCATGGGGTCACAAAGAGTAGGACACGACTGAGTGAATGAACTGAACTGAATTTCAATAGATGCAAAAAAAGCCCTTGGCAAAAATCGTCACCCATTTATGATTCAAACTCTTCAAAAAATGTGCATCAAAGGAACCTACGTGTACATAATAAAGTGCATATATGATGTTTACAACAAACATTATTCTCAATGGTGAACAACTGAAAGCATTCCCCCTAAGATTAGTACAAAATAAGGGTTTCCACTTTCATCATTATTATTCCATATAGTTCTGGAAGTCCTAGCTACACTAATCAGATAAGAAAAAGAAAGAAAAGTAGTCCAGAATGGAAAAAGAAGAAGTAAAACTCTCACTGTTTGCAGATGACATGATACTATAGATAGAAAACCCTAAAGATAGTATCAGAAAATTACTACAGCTAATCAGTGAATTTAGCAAAGTTGCAGGATACAAAATCAATACACAGAAATCACTTGCATTTCTATATACTAACAATGAAATATCAGGAAGAGAAATTAAGATATCAATCCCATTCACCATTGCAGCAAAAAGATTTAAATATCTAGGAATAAACTTAGCTAAGGAGACAAAAGCACTGTACACAGAAAATTGTAGGACACTAAGAAAGAAATCAAAGATGGTATAAACAAATGGAGAGATATTCCATGTTCCTAGGTAGGAAGAATCAATATTATGAAAATGACTATACTACCAAAGGTAATCTACAGATTCACTGAGATCCCTGTTAAATTACCAATGACATTTTTCACAGAACTAGAACAACATTTTTCACAATTCATATGGACGAAAGACCTTGAATAGGCACAGAAGTCTTGAGAAAGAAGAATGAAGCAGAAGAATCAACCTTCTTGACTTCAAATTATACTACAAAGCTACAGTCATAAAGACAGTATGGTACTGGCAAAAATACAGAAATATAGACCAATGGAACAAGATAAATAGCCCAGAAATAAACCCATGCACCTATGGGTACCTTATTTTTGACAAAGGAGGCAAGAATATACAATGGGGCAATGAGAGCTTCTTCAATAAATGGTGCTGGGAAAACTGGGCAGCTACATGTAAAAGAATGAAATTCAAACACTTCCTACCACCACACACAAAGACAAACTCAAAGTGGATTAAAGACCTAACCGTACGACCATAAACTATAAAACTCTTAGAGGAAAACATAGGCAGAACACTTAACGACATAAACCAAAGCAAGACCCTCTATGACTCACCTCCTAGAGTAATGAAAATAAAAACAAAAGTAAACAAGGGGGACCTGATTAAATTTAAAAGCTTTTGCACAGCAAAGGAATCTGTAAGGAAGGTGAAAAGACATCCTTCAAAATGGGAGAAAATAATAGCAAATGAAACAACTGACAAAATATTAATATCCAAAATACACAAGCAGCTCATACAACTCAATACCAGAAAAACAAACAACCCAATCAAAAAGTGGGGAAAAGACCTAAAAAGTCATTTTGCCAAATCAGACATACAGATGACTAACAAAGAAATGGAAAGATGTTCAACATCGCTTATTATTAGGGAAATGCAAATCAAAACTACAATGAGCTATCACCTCACACCAGTCAGAATGGCCATCATCAAAAAGTCTACAAGCAATAAATGCTGGAGAGGGTAGGGAAAAAAGGGAATGCTCTTGCCCTGTTGGTGGGAATGTAAATTGATACAGCCATTATGGAAGATAGCATGGGATTCCTTAAAAAACTAGGAATAAAACCACCATATGATCCAGCAATCCCACTCCTAGGTATATACTCTGAGGAAACCAAAATTGAAAAAGACACTTCTATCCCATTGTTCATTGCAGCACTATTTAAAATAGCTAGTACATGGAAGTAATCTAAAGTCCATCAACAGATGAATGGATAAAGGAAACATATATATACACAATGGAATATTACCCAGCCATAAAAAGGAACACATTCATGTTAGTTCGAATGAGGTGGATGAACCTAGAACCTATGATACAGAGTGAAGTAAGTCAGAAATATAAAGATAAATATTGTATTCTAATGCATATATATGGAATCTAGAAAAATGAAACTGAAGAATTTATTTACAGGGTAGCAGTGGAGAAACAGATATAGAGAATAAACTTATGGACATGGGGAGAGGGGAGAAGCGGGTGAGATGTACGGAGAGAGTAATGTGGAAACTTAGATTACCATATGTAAAATAGATAGCAAATGGAAATTTGCTGTATGGTTCAGGAAACTCAAACAGGGGCTCTGTATCAACCTAGAGGAGTAGGATGGGGAGGGAGATGGGAGGGAGATTCAAAAGGGAGGGGATGTATATATACCTATGGCTTAAGTTTGACAGAAAAAAAAAAAACAAAAAAACAAAATTCTGTAAAGCAATTTATTCTTCAATAAAAAAATAAATTAAAAAACAAACAAAAAACTCCTTTCTACTCCTACTATAGATTGCTTATTGATTATTCTTGTTGACAGTTATCACAAATCCTCAATTTGTAAGAAATGCAATATCTGTGAAGTACAATAAAGTAAATTACAATAAACAGATGTATGCCTCTAAAAAAAAATAATAAACTCATGCATTAGATTTTTTCCCGTGAATGCAGGATGCTGTTGTCCTCCTCGCTGGTGACAGCAGCTACACAGTGTCTCTTTTTATTAGAATACATGTGTATGGTTGGTTTGGCTGACATTTTTTGATGGAATTTTTCTGCTTGTATCTGCCTTCCAAGCTTTTTCATTTACTAATTTTCTTTATTCATAATCTGTTTCCATAAACTGATTTTCTGTTACCATTGAAGTCATTATTGCAATTATTACTATTTTGAATCATAATCATTATTTTATACTGCAGGTATAAAATATGTAACTCATGATTAGTCAATCACAAATTACTATTAACATTATAATATTTTATCAACTACTAGGTCAGTAATTATTTACCAGTGTGGCTTCAAGCTATACATTTCATTCTGCTTTTTGTTTTCTGGACCTCATTTTCAAATTCTTTCTCTTTTTCTATACAACTTTCTAAGGATATATTTTTCTTTGCTATGCTGTCATATCAAATGTATGACATATTTTCCTAGGAGAGAATTTATAAATGGAAATAGGTGGATCATTTTTACTCATTATTACATTTTAATTATTATTGGGAATCTATAGCGTAACATGCATGCTAAGTTGCTCAGTCATATCTGAGTCTTTGTGACCCCATGAAAGCCTGCCAGGCCCCTCTGTCCATGGAATTTTCCAGGCAAGAATATTGGAGGAGGTTGCCATTTCCTACTCCAGGGGATCTTCCCTATCCAAGGATCAAACCTGAGTCTCCTGCATTTCCTGCATTAGGAGGCAGATTCTTTACTACTGCACAACCTGGAAAGCCTATAGCATACCAAGAATCCATTAAATTCTTCCCTAGCCTTTTTTTTTTTTTTTAATTTTAGTGGTCTTCTGAGGTAATTCAGCGGGAAAGAAACTGTCTGCAATGCAAGAGATGCAGATTTGATCCCTGAGTCTGGCAGATCCCCTGAAGAAGAAAATGGCAACCCATGTCACTATTCTTGCCTGGGAAAGCCCATGGACAGAGGCGCCTAACAAGGCTACAGTCCATGGGGCTTTAAAAGAGTCAGCCATCACTGAGCAACTAAACAAAAGCAAGTCTATGTTTTAACAGTTAAATAAAGATGTATATCATAATGCTTTATTGTTCATTCATTTTATAACATTATATATTCTATTATATTAAGAATTTTAGTTATTGGATATATTAATATTTATATTAGTCCCACTCTTAACAGATAACTCAGGGCAATATCCACACATACATACAAACAGAAACAAGACTTTTGAAATCTAAATTTAAAATGTAGTTCATATTAATAGTCATTTTTACAACTAGATAGTATCTAAAGATTGTTTCTTACATTTGCATTGTATGACTATAATTCTGATTGTAAAAGGAAAGTTCTTAAAATATTCAGTGAATATGTTTCTCCATCTGGAAAAGTTTTGGGAAATAATTTATATAATCAGTGATTCTCATCTATTAGAATGAGTAACAACCAAAGCATTTTGCATAAAGCTTCTTAGAAGGGCAAAACAATAGTACTGAGTTATATGGTTTCCCACAGGTTCAACTTCACTTAAATTTAACTCAAAATATGGCTTTTTGAAGGAAAACTTGATTTTAAGTTTATGTCAAATAAAGGCCTCTCTCTTGTTTTGCAATGTCTGAATCTTTGATATTTTCATTTGTGAGTCACAATTGTAGCTCCATATAAATGTGCTATGAATTGCATATTAACAAGGTAAAGGAGATTCAATATTACATATACAAGTTGCTTTTAACATCAGCTTGCTAAAAAATTGCTTGCTAAACATAAACTTATATATATATATATGTATATATATATACATACATACATACAAGAAACAACTGGGGTAACAGGGAAATTTGGCCTTGGAATACAGAATGAAGCAGGGAAAAGGCTAATAGAGTTCTGCCAAGAGAACGAACTCGTCATAGCAAAAACCCTCTTCCAACAACACAAGAGAAGACTCTATACATGGACATCACCAGATGGTCATTACCGAAATCAGATTGATTATATGCTTTGCAGCCAAAGATGGAGAAGCTCTATGCAGTCAACAAAAACAAGACCTGGAGCTGACTGTGGCTCAGATCATAAACTCCTTATTGCCAAATTCAGGCTTAAATTGAAGAAAGTAGGGAAAACCATTAGACCATTCAGGTATGACCTAAATCAATCCCTTATGATTATACAGTGGAAGTGAGAAATAGATTTAAGGGCCTAGATCTGATAGATAGAGTGCCTGATGAACTATGGATGGAGGTTCGTGACATTGTACAGAAGACAGGGATCAAGACCATCCCCATGGAAAAGAAATGCAAAAAGCAAAATGGCTGTCTGAGGAGGCCTACAAATAGCTGTGAAAAGAAGAGAAGCGAAAAGCAAAGGAGAAAAGGAAAGATATAAGCATCTGAATGTAGAGTTCCAAAGAATAGCAAGGAGGGATAAGAAAGCCTTCCTCAGCGATCAATGCAAACAAAGAAATAGAGGAAAACAACAGAATGGGAAAGACTAGAGATCTCTTCAAGAAAATTAGAGATACCAAGGGAACATTTCATGCAAAGATGGTCTCGATAAAGGATAGAAATGGTATGGACCTAACAGAAGCAGAAGATATTAAGAAGAGGTGGCAAGAATACACAGAAGAACTGTTACAAAAAATGATTGGGAACACATGTACACCCATGGAGGATTCATGTTGATGTATGGCAAAACCAATACAATATTGTAAAGTAATTAGCCTCCAATTAAAATAAATAAATTAAAAAAAAAAAAAAAAAGATCTTCATGACCAAAATAATCACGATGGTGTGATCACTCACCTAGAACCAGACATCCTGGAATGTGAAGTCAAGTGGGCCTTAGAAAGCATCACTATGAACACATCTAGTGGAGGTGATGGAATTCCAGTCTAGCTATTTCAAATCTGGAAAGATGATGCTGTGAAAGTGCTGCATGCAATATGCTAGCAAATTTGGAAAACTCAGCAGTGGCCACAGGACTGAAAAAGGTCAGTTTTCATTCCAATCCCAAAGAAAGACAATGCCAAAGAATGCTCAAGCTACCACACAACTGCACTCATCACAGACGCTAGTAAAGTAATGCTCAAAATTCTCCAAGCCAGGCTTCAGCAATATGTGAACCGTGAACTCCCTGATGTTCAAGCTGGTTTTAGAAAAGGCAGAGGACCCAGAGATCAAATTGCCAACATCCCATGGATCATGGAAAAGGCAAGAGAGTTCCAGAAAAACATCTATTTCTGCTTTATTGACTATGCCAAAGCCTTTGACTGTGAGGATCACAATAAATTGTGGAAAATTCTGAAAGAGATGGGAACACCAGGCCACCTGATCTGCTCTTGCAGGTCAGGAAGCAACAGTTAGAACTGGACATGGAACAACAGACTGGTTCCAAATAGGAAAAGGAGTACGTCAAGGCTGTATATTGTCAGCCTGCTTATTTAACTTATATGCAGAGTACATCATGAGAAACGCTGGGCTGGAAGAAGTACAAGCTGGAATCAAGATTTCCAGGAGAAATATCAATAACCTCAGATATGCAGATGACACCACCCTTATGGCAGAAAGTGAAGAGGAACTCAAAAGCCTCTTGATGAAAGTGAAAGAGGACAGTGAAAAAGTTGGCTTAAAGCTCAACATTCAGAAAACTAAGATCATGGCATCTGGTCCCATTACTTCATGGGAAATAGATGGGGAAACAGTGGAAACAGTGTCAGACTTTATTTTTTGGGGCTCCAAAATCACTGCAGATATTAACTGCAGCCATGAAATTAAAAGACGCTTACTCCTTGGAAAGAAAGTTATAACCAACCTAGATAGCATATTCAACAGCAGAGACATTACTTTGCCAACAAAGGTCCATCTAGTCAAGGCTATGGTTTTTCCAGTGGTCATGTATGGATGTGAAAGTTGGACTGTGAAGAAAGCTGAGTGCCGAAGAATTGATGCTTTTGAACTGTGGCGTTGAAGAATACTCTTGCGAGTCCCTTGGCCTGCAAGGAGATCCAACCAGTCCATTCTAAAGGAGATCAGTCCTGGGTGTTGTTTGGAAGGACTTACGCTGAAGCTGAAACTCCAATACTTTGGCCACGTCATGTGATGAGTTGACTCATTGGAAAATACTCTGATGCTGGGAGGGATTGGCGACAGGAGGAGAAGGGGACGACAGAGGATGAGATGGCTGGATGGCATCACCAACTCGATGGATATGAGTTTGAGTGAACACTGGGAGTTGGTGATGGACAGGGAGGCCTGGCGTGCTGCGATTCATGGGGTCGCAAAGAGTGGGACATGACTGAGCTACTGAACTGAACTGAACTGAACTGATATATATATATATATTAATATATATATATAAAATGTAAACTTGTCAGTAATAATGAACTGAAATATTCACAGTATAAAAAAATTTTACAGGTTATTATCCAGTTTCCAGAAAGCACTATAACTAAATCATCTCTGAAAGAGTAGTATCTTTCCTACTTATATAGGTCTCTAGAGAGAGAAGTCTGTATGCTTAATAATTTTTACAATGAAAAATGTATAATTATCCCTAACCTAGAATGCTTGTATTTCAGTTTCAGATGATGGTGATGATGATGATGATGATGATGATTTTGGTCCTGGCTCCATTAGAGGTAAACTTTCTCCATCTTGTACTGATAGTGCTTCATATTTATGAAATAATGACTAATTTATACCTCAGCTTTTTCAGTTTTATTTTAAATCCCTTTATTATCTCACTACCATCTTCAACTTCTCTATGAGAAATTGTTATCCTTTTCAGATTGACTTCTATTTTACAAATACTATAAGTATATATAATTATATATATATATACTATAAGTATTATAGTACTACTATATAATTAATATATATCATGTCTTTAAATTTCATGTCTGTTTATCTCTAACCTCATTAGAAATCAGCTAAATATATTTTTATTATGTTTGTACAGTATGGGATGGCTATTTTCTGTCAGCATACTCCTGTTTTGTTTTTTTGAAACTCAAGTATACCCTTAAAAGTGAGAGAAGTCATCCAACAGCATTGAAAAATGACCCTAAATTCTCACAAAATTTAGTGAATATATTTGGAATGGTATGAATTAAATTATGTGCTATGTGAACTATCAGTTCAGTTCAGTTGCTCAGTCCTGTACGACTGTTTGTGACCCCGTGGACTGCAGCATGCCAGGCTTCCCTGTCCATCACCAACTCCTGGAGCTTGGTCAAACTCATGTCCATCTAGTTGATGATGGCATCTAATGATTTCATCCTCTGTTGTCCCCTTCTCCTCCTGCTTTCAATATATCCCAGCATCAGGGTCTTTTCCAATGAGTCAGTTCTTTGCATCAGGTGGCTAAATTATTGGAGCTTCAACTTCAGCATCAGTCCTTCCAATGAATATTCAGGATTGATTTCCTTTAGGATTGACTGGTTTGATTTCCTTGCAGTCCAAGAAACTCTCGAGTCTTCCCCAACACAACAGTTCAAAAGCATCAATTTTTCAGCATTCAGATTTCTTTATGGTTCAACTCACATCCATATATGACTAATGGAAAAACCATAGCTTTGACTAGACAGACCTTTGCTGGCAAAGTAATATGTCTGCTTTTTAATATGCAGTCTAGATTGGTCATATGTGAACTATACAAAATTTATTTAAAAGATGAAGTCTAGAACCACCTTAAAAGGCAGTCATTTACCTGAGCAGCAAAACATGAGACAATTTTAGAAAATTTTGATACTTACAGAGAGAGACAATGTGTATTAAAATATCATGACCATTATCTCAAGAATGAAGTGATGTTATTTACTGAGAAAGAGTGTGAGGGAGCCTGCTGGAAGGTGGAAATATTCTAAAATGTGGCTTGTGGTTAATAAGAGTATATGAATAAATATTTAAAAGCTATGTTTGCTTATGGTTTATGTATCTTGTTAAATGCCATCCTTCAGTTTAAGAGAAAAAGAAATCATGAACAGAGAAAAGAAATAGAGGGTTTAAATCTGAGCCTCCAAAATCAAAGTCACAGAGTCAGATATTCAAAATTTCAGGAGCTGATTTTCAACTGCTCTGTTTATAATAGGAGCAACTCTCAATGGCATATTGTAAAGTGAACAGCCCTAGTGATTTGTTCATGTAATAATGGTTAGTGATTTTTCAGAGCAATGACAGCCCAGCTAGTGCATGCATATGTGTGTATGTGTGTGTCTGTATAGGTATAGTTTTGTGTATGCCTATTTTTATTTGCAAAATTTATTATGTTTATTGCAAACAAAAGGCACAGAAAAGGATAAAGTTAAAACTGACGTGATTCAATTTAAATTTATATTCAACAAAGCATTATTCCAATGTATTTCATCTTAATGTATTTGCTTGAAAGTATCAATATATTTGCTTGAAAGTATCAATATATGCTCCATATTTCCTCACAGCTTCTACTGTGGATATATTTAGTATATTGGATTATGAAATAATTTATCTTTATAGGTATTATCATTAACAAAGTCTTTTGCAATATATAACCTGTTACTTTCTTAATGACTACATTTTATCATATTATTAGAATAAAAATGTAAAATAGGATTATATTTTGTGGATGAAATTTAGAGAATGGAGTGCCTTATTAATATTTCTTTCAGCTTTATTAAGGTATGTTTGACCAAACTGTCATATATGTAAACATGACGATTGTATATACATATACGTGGGGCAAAGATTCCCATCATCAAGTTAATTAACACATCATTACCTCATATATTTAGCTTTTTTCCTTTTTGATGAGAACATTTAAGTTCTACTCTTTAGCAAATGTAAATTATACAATGCAGCTATTATCTATGAGAATCACCATGTTATACATTAGCTCTTCAGACCCTATACATCTTACTACTGAAAGTCTGTAACATTTTGCCAAATGCTATTTCCCCTACTCTCTGACCCCTAGAACCACCATCTGCTCTCTTTTCTTTGAGGTTTGCTTTTTGTTGTTGGTTTTTACATTCCACATATAAGTAATACAATGCAGTGGTTGTCTGGCTTATTTTTACTTAGTATAATGTCCTTAAGGTTCATCCATGTTGCAGAGAATATCAGGCTTTTCTTCCTGTTTTTGAGACTAAATAATATTATGTTGAATATAGAAATATGGATATATGTTTATGTATCACTGATTCTCTTTGCTGTGCACCTACCTGGAACTAACACAACACTGTAAATCAACTATACTCCAGTAAAAACAAAAAATAAAAAGTTGTAATCCCTGAAGCAGAGATTGGAGTGATATAACCAGGAGACAAGGAATACTGACAGTCTCTGTATACCAGAAGCTGAGGAATCATATTGTAATGCAATATAAATGTGCTTTGAATTGTGTATTAACAAGGTAAAGGAGGTTCAGTATTACATATATAAGTTGTTTTTTAATGTCAACTTGCTAAAAAACTGTTTGCTAAAGAGAAACCATTAATGTCAGTAAAAAAGAGCTGAAATATCCTAGGAATAAGAGTTGTTACAGGTTATTATCATTTCTGGAAAGTAGCACGACTAAATCACCTCTGACAGGTGAGAAGAAATGGATTGTTGTTGCTGTTTAGTCACTCAGTCATGTCTGATTCTTTGTGACCCCATAGACTGTAACTCACCAGTCTCCTCTGTCCATTAGATTTTCCAGGCAAGAATACTGGAGTGTTGGCATTTCCTACTCCAAGGGATCTTGCTCACCCAAGGATTGAACCAGGCTCTTCTGCATTGCAGATGAATTCTTTACCACTGAACCACCAGGAATGAATACTCCTCTGGAAACTCTAGAATGAGTCACTTATTCTGATATCTTTTAGCCCCTGAAGACTGTTTTGGACTTATGTTTGGACTTGTTTATGATTCCTAGAACTGTAAAGGAAGAAATTTATGTTGTTTGAAGCCAGAAAATTTGTGATAATTTGTTACTGCAGCAATAGTATAGTGTTACAAAAAAATATGGACGAATCTCAAAAACATCATGTAATTTGAAGAGAACTTGTAGCTGGGAAAATTAAAATGAATGCTGAATTTTGCATATGCATAAAACCAACACTAAAAACTCTAATCAAAGTGATAGAGTAAAAGATATACCATTTTGGGAAGTTTTATTTTTTATTTTTCCCTTTTTCCTCAATTGTGATTATCTCTGCTTCTTTGATTGTAAACCTTATTTCCTACATTTATGCATCTAGCTTGCATTCTGGAGTTGAATGTCTTAAGCCTGGTATTAAGAAAATGCCAACCATATTCAGCTATTATTTTTCTTTTGTCTCTCTTTCTGCTCAGTCTTTACTTTTTAAACCTTCTTTCCTTTCTTTTCATTAGCTCAAAACTTTGTTTTTCTGCTTTAATGGTCTCCAAATAAGAAAATCTACTGGATTAAAAACAATATCTTATTATCTCTATTTATATTTTCTAAGAAATATATCTATACTTACTAATATTTAATACTACTAAGAATGACACATGCTTTTCCTGGTCCCATTATCTGAGGAGCAAGCATGACAGCCTAAGGAGTAAATAAGGGAGCTCCTTGGAAGAAAAGTTATGACCAACCTAGATGGCATACTGAAAAGCAGAGACATTACTTTGCCAACATAGGTCCGTCTAGTCAAGGCTATGGTTTTTCCTATGGTCATGTATGGATGTGAGTTGGACTGTGAAGAAGGCTGAGTGCCGAAGAATTGATGCTTTTGAACTGTGGTGTTGGAGAAGACTCTTGAGAGTCCCTTGGACCACAAGGAGATCCAACCAGTCCACTTTGAAGGAGATCAGTCCTGGGATTTCTTTGGAGGGAATGATGCTAAAGCTGAAACTCCAGTACTTTGGCCACCTCATGCGAAGAGTTGACTCATTGGAAAAGACTCTGATGCTGGGAGGGATTGGGGGCAAGAGGAGAAGGGGACGACAGAGGATGAGATGGCTGGATGGTCACTGACTCGACAGACGTGAGTCTGAGTGAACTCCGGGAGTTGGTGATGGACAGGGAGGCCTGGTGTGCTGCGATTCATGGGGTTGCAAAGAGTCAGACACGGCTGAGTGACTGAACTGAACTGAAGGGAAAAGGAAAACTTCCACAATAAAAAGGGATTGATTTGCTTTCAGTACTTCTTGTTCACTAAATAGATTTATAGATTTTTATAGTCTTAAATAGTGAAAAACTTCCATTACTTACTAATGAGATGGATAAAGACCACAATAATCATCTGAACACATAGATATTTGTTGATAATTTAGATGTTTAGATGTGTTCTAGAAAAAAAGTGTCAAATGATTTTTTGAGTTTAAAGCTACTAATTGAGTTTTGAGCTACTAATTCACACATTGCATTGATTAAACTCTATCTATCTATCACAGAAAGTGATTTTTGTTGTATAATAACTAGAAAATATTATTTTAAAATAACAATTCTCTATACTTTCAATGTAAAAGTGAACTTTTAACAAATGCAAAAGTAAATACTTTTGGGGAAAAGTTGTGTTGTACAAAGTTTTGAATATAAAAGTTTGGAGAATTTTCTGTCACCATGAAATTTATTGGAAAAATGTAAGCATGTTACCTTAAAAAAATGTGACAAATATTTAAATTTAAAGCAAACCAACCTTGACATTCAGGATTTTCTAGCGTGTTTAAAACTCATGCAAAAGAAAACTATAAGTGGGTTTTAAGAAGATGTTTCTTGAAAGAATATTAAATAAAGCCTATTAGTGAGCAAGAACAACAGATTGAAATCATGAAGGGTGATGTTTCCAGCTAAAATTCTTTATATATATATATATATATATATATATATATATATAATTTCATTTATTTATTTGTTTATTTTGATTTTTGGCCATGCTAGGCCTTCGCTGCTGTGTGGGCTTTTCTCTAGTTGTGGTGAGCAGGGGTGACTCTTTTTTGCAGTGTGCAGACTTCTCACTGTGGTGGTTTCTCTTGTGGCATATTGACTCGAGGGCACACAGGTGTTAGTAGCTACAGCGTGTGAACTCAGTAGGTGGGGCTCTTAGGCTGTAGAGCACAGGCTCAGTAGTTGTGGTGCATAGGCTTAGTTGCTCTGTGGCATGTAGGAAACTTCCAAATCAGGGGTTGAACCCATGTCTCCTGCTTTGGCACCACGTTCTTTACCACTGAGCCACCAGGGGAGTTCTCTAGCTAAGTTTCTATAGGTATTTTCATAGTTGTTGGTTGAGACTTTTAAAAAGGTAGCATCATTCTTTAAAGTTTTCCCTTTTAAGAAGGTCTAAAAACAGAATTTGTACATCTTCTTAGTATAAAAAAAAATCACTTCAAATTCCTAGAAGATGTCAGGGAGAAACTAAGAAGAATTAATACCTCTAAATATGGTTAATTTCTGATTAATTGTAATCATAATAAATACATAATGATCTTTCCAAATTTTTATTTTGTTTGAAATATGTACAAGTTAAACATCACTTTGATGCTATTATGTTCATCATTTATTAGTATATCACTTATTGCTATATGGTCATCATTATAATATTTTAATAAACATGCTTTTATTTATAAGCTACACTTTTATAAAATGGTATATTATTTTACAAATTATCTACTATGCATTGTGCTAGGCTAATATATGGAATAAATTAACGCTAAATTCCCTAGCTTCTGGCTGAGATCTATGTGCAAAGTAATTAATAGAACTTCATCTCTCTCCCCCCTCTAACAGTCCCAGATAAATTAGAAAAATGCAAGGTACTAAAAAAATATTAGAGTACAAAGAAGGATTATTTACATTTCTCCAATACTCTTCCTATGTTGTGAGATATAGTTTTATTTCTTTTACTTGTAAACTCTTCTCAGAGTCTCTATACTGATGAATTAATTTATAGGTATGTTAGTTTCTAAAACAGTAAAAAAAAAAAAAAAAAAGGATGGGAATTCAAATGGAAGTTCTATCAGTGTGCTTTATAAAATGTCTAGTGTTTAAGAGGAACAATTCTTTCTTCTTGAATTGGTCAGATATTGTCCTATTCATAATGGATACCTTATTATAGTCTTTTATCTATCTGTTCTAAAACACTGACACTCTTTTTGGCTTGGCAACTCTCTCCTCTTTGTATTTAGTTTCAGTAATTGCACTGGTATCTACTTGTAAAACAAATCTCATTTGATTACTAGACCATATCAGCCTATTTGTGTACAGAACCTCGAGAGACTAGCCTTTAATCCCTTGAGTACTTAACATTCTTGTGAGTCAGGAGCAAAGCTAAAGTAAACTAACGATCAGAGGCACCAATGCCTTAAATTCATGGGTAGAGCTGACAGATGCACTCTTTGTTCTATTAAAAGCTTGTAGACACATTGTTTTTTCTCAATGACCTCCAAGAGGGACTGAGAATGAAGACAACTTAAAACTCCAATAGAAGCATTTTAGCCCTCAGCAATAGTGCCTTGATGGTTTCCTAATAATTCTTAAAAATTCTAAATTTAAATGAACAATGCTCAGCTGGAATTTCTACTCATTTTGTTTATTTTGAAATAGAAGGACAGCTTGAATTCTCTGTCGCTGTCTTCACTGCACAGTTTCATTTGTGTGCTGTTTCTGTCTCCTTCTCAGAGTCCCTAGTTATTATCTGAAAGAAGGAATGTTGTCTTATTTGCTAGTATTCAATTTCAGTTTTTGTATTGTGCTTGGATTTTTTTGTAAGTCTATATTCATACATGCTTGAACTTCTTCCACTCTTGAATTGATAAGGAATCAGGACTGATGATGACCCAACAGAAAGAACACGGTAGAGGGCTGTCATTTACTATTCACATGAAAGGTAACTTCAAATGAAAAGTAAACATTGACTATAAAATCCAATAGTGCCAAAGCAAGAAAAGGGAGGTAAGAGGCAAAATCAGGCATTAAGGAGACTTATGTGTGACTAGGATTAAAAATAGGTGAAAAGCAAGAAAAGGGTGTGTTTGGAAGCACAGCACCAGCTTAGAGGCAAATGGCAAGAATCCTTTTATGCCACATATAATACAATCAATGGGTATGGCATAATGAGACAAGTTCAGGGCATTTGGTGTTTAGCTTCAACTGGCTTTCATAATACTCAACACTTCTTTTTTTTTTTTTTAATCAAGCTGAAAGTCAAAGAGGGCCTTAGGTTTTTATTTTTTAAATGATATGCAATCATTAGTACATGTTAATATATAATAGGCTGTTACCCTATTTCAGCTATTCCCCAAAAGTATATACAAATGTTTACTGACAGTGCTATTACCTCATCTTCACAGATAAGTAAATCATAATAGCTCCATGCAGTACCAGATCCTCCCATGTTCTCTTAAGATGGATTTGCTATGATGTTTTTAGGTAAATGTGAAAGCAACCTCCTATCACTTGGATTTTTAAAATCTGTGGGCTTTCACTTTTACCTCATGGTAGCTAATGTCTTGCTAAAAAATTACAACTCGCTGCTGAACAACCATTGAAAGGAGAATGTTGGATCCCACCAAAAAAGATACCCCATGTCCAGGGGCAAAGGAGAAGCCTCAGTAAGATGGCAATAAGGATGAAATCACGTTTAGAATCAAACCCCATACCTGCCAGAGAGATGCTCAGAGGGCTCAAACAAACCTTGTGCACACCAGGACCAGAGACCCCACAGAGACTGAGACAGAGTTGTATTTGAGTGTCTACTGAGGAGGTACAGGTCAGCAGTGGCCTGCCACAGGGGCAGGGGATCTGGGTGCAGCAGACCTGGGTATGGCATAAGCCCTCTTACAGGAGGTCGCCATTAACCCTACCACAGAGCCGCCAGAACCTACACAAGACTGGGGAAAAAGACTCTTTGAGGGCACAAACAAAACCTTGTGTGCACCAGGACCCAGGAGAAAGGAGCCATGATCCCACAAGAGACTGACCCAGAATTGCCTGTGAGTGTCCAAGAGTCTCCATTGGAGGTGTGGGTCGGTGATGGCCTGCTGCAGGGTCTGGGGCACTGAGTGAAGCAGTGCATGCACAGCATCTTTTGAAGGAGGCCGCCATTTTCTTCATTACCTCCACCATAGTTTGGCCTCAGGTCAAACAACAGGGAGGGAACACAGCCCCGCCCATCAACAGAAAATTGAAGTAAAAATTTACTGAGCATGGTCAGGCTCATCAGAACAAGATTCAATTTCCCCCTTAGTCAGTCTATCCCATCAGGAAGCTTCCATAAGGCTTTTATTCTTATTCATCAGAGGGCAGACAGAATGAAAACCACAATCACAGAGAACTAAACAAACAGCTCACATGGACCGAGGCCTTGTCTAACTCAGTGAAACTATTAGCCACACTGCATAGGGCCACCAAAGACAGACAGGTCATGGTGGAGAGTTCTGACAAAATGTGGTCCACTGGAGAAGGGAATGGCAAACCATTTCAGGATTCTTGCCTTGAGAACCCCATAAATGGTATAAAAAGGCAAACAGATAGGACACTAAAAGATGAACTCCCCAGGTTGGTAGGTGCCCAATATGCTACTGGAGATCAGTGGAGAAATACCTCCTGAAAAAATGAAGAGATGAAAACAAAGCAAAAACAATACCCAGTTGTGGATGTGACTGGTGATGGAAGTAAAGTCTGATGCTGTAAAGAGTAATATTGTGTAGGAACTTAGAATGTTAGGTCCATGCATCAAGGGAAATTGGAAGTGGTCAAACAGGATTGCCAAGAGTGAGCATCCACATTTTAGGAACAAGTGAATTAAAACGGACTGGAATGGGTGAATTTAACTCAGATGGTCATTATATCTACTACTGTGGGCAAGAATCCCTTAGAAGAAATGGAGTGGCCATTGTAGTCAACAAAAGAGTCCAAAATGGAGTACTTGGATACAATCTCAAAAATGACAGAATGATCTCTGTTCGTTTCCAAGGCAAACCATTCAATGTCACATAATCCAAGTCTATGCCCTGACCAGTAATGCTGAAGAAGCTGAAGTTGAATGGTTCTATGAAGACCTACAAGACCTTCTAGAACTAACACCCCAAAAAGATGTCTTTTTCATTATAGGGGACTGGAATGCAAAAATAGGAAGTCAAGAGATACCTGGGATAACATGTAAATTTGGCCTTGGAGTACAAAATGAACCATGTCAAAGGCTAACAGAGCTTTGCCAAGAGAATGCATTGGTCATAGCAAACACCCTCTTCCAACAACACAAAGAAGACTCTACACATGGACATCATCAGATGGTCAACACGGAAAACAGATTGATTATATTCTTTGCAGCCAAAGATGGAGAAGCTCTATACAGTCAGCAAAAACAAGATTGGGAACTGACTGTGGCTCAGATAATGAACCCCATATTGCCATATTCATACTTAAATTGAAGAAAGTAAGGAAAAACAGTAGAATGTTCAGGTATGACCTAAATCAAATCATTTACAATTTACATTGGAAGTGACAAATAGATTCAAGGGATTCGATCTGATAGAATGCCTGAAGAACTACAGATGAAGGTTCATTACATTGTACAGGAGGCAGGGATAAAGACCATTCCAAGAAAAAAAAAAAAAAAAGAAAAAAGGAAAACAGTTGTCTGAGGAGGCCTTACAAAGAGCTGAGAAAAGAAAAGAAGCTAAAGGCAAAGGAGAAAAGGAAAAATATACCCATTTGAATGAAGAATTCCAAAGAATAGCAAGGAGAGATTAAAAAAGCCTTCCTTGGTGATTGATGCAAATAAATAGAGGAAAACAATAGAATGGGAAAGACTAGAGATCTCTTCAAGAAAATTAGAGATATCAGTAGAACATTTTATGAAAAGATGGGCTCAATAAAGGACAGAAATGGTATGGACCTAACAGAAGCAGAAGATATTAAGAAGAGGTGGCAAGAATACACAGAAGAAATGTACAAAAAAGATCTTCATGACCCAGATAATCACGATGGTGTAACCACTCACCTAGAGCCAGACATCCTGGAACACGAAGCCAAGTGGGCCCTAGGAAGCATCACTATGAACAAAGCTAGTGGAAGTGATGGAATTCCAGTTGAGCTATTTCAAATCCTAAAAGATGATGCTGTGAAAGTGCTGCACTCAATATGCCAGCAAATTTGGAAAACTCAGCAGTGGCCACAGGACTGGAAAAGGTCAGTTTTCATTCCAATCTCAAAGAAAGGCAATGCCAAAGAATGCTCAAACTACCACTCAATTGTACTCATCTCACACACTAGTAAAGTAATGCTCAAAATTCTCCAAGACAGACTTCAACAATACATGAACCGTGAACTTCCAGACGTTCAAGCTGGTTTTAGAAAAGGCAGAGGAACCAGAGATCAATTTTCCAACACCTGCTGAATCATCAGAAAAGCAAAAGGGTTCCAGAAAAACATCTATTTCTGCTTTATTGATATGTCAAAGGCTTTGACTGTGTGGATCACAATAAACTGTGGAAAATTCTGAAAGAGAAGGGAATACCAGACCAGACCACCTGACCTGCCTCTTTAGAAATCTGTATGCAGGTCTGGAAGCAACAGTTAGAACTGGACAGCAATAGACTGGCTCCAAATAGGAAAAGGAGTACATCTAGTGGAAGTCACTACCCACCTTCAGTTGATTCCTGGCTTGAGCGTGGCTGCTATTTCTTCAGATGTTCCTATCTCTCAAGGAAGTCAGATAAGAATGTTTATGTTAAAATCCACATTTTCAAATCTGGAATTTTAAAAAATGTTGAACATTCTGCAACTCAAACACAGCATGTCTGTAGTCAACCAGTCTCAAAGTCCTAACTTTACATAAAAGACTGAAGGAAAGGATGCTGTCATTCATTTGATTTGGAAGGGAGGGGGTCAGAGAAACATAGAAAGGTTTATTTCAGGGCCTAAGAATGAGGATGAATGGTTTGGGCTCCTAAACCCTGAACTCCCTGATGATTTTCAGGGAGAAGTTTTTAAAGGTAAAATTTGAGGTGAGAGCTGAAGGATATATGACATTTTTCTGATTGACTCATGGTGAGGTAACAGGGCAGTGTTCTAGGAGTCTTCTGTTCAACTTGAAGTTACCATCCTCCACCTGGGTGTGTGCCTTAGTTCTTTCTTATGGATCCAGGACTTGATCTTTTCCAGGTGCCTTCATGGTTACCATTTTCTCCTTACCCTCACCTATATGGCTGCTGTCAGTGCTAATCTATGTGGGACCTTGGTTATCTCCTCTGCCTGGGGAGAATTTCCAACAGCAGGTGTGGGTGAAACATCCTTTTCCTTAGCAGGTGGCAGCCAGCAACTCCTGTGGAAGGTCCAGCAGACCAGGCTACCCACACAGCTGTGGTCCCTCAACTCCCTCCCAGCAGCCTAGACTTGAAGCTGCTGAAGGAGCAAAGAGTACCTCTGACATCATACTTGCAGGTGATTTTAAACTGCTGCTACTGCTACTGCTAAGTCACTTCAGTAGTGTCTGACTCTGTGCGACCCCATAGACGGCAGCCCACCAGGCTCCCCCGTCCCTGGGATTCTCCAGGCAAGAACACTGGAGTGGGTTGCCATTTCCTTCTCCAATGATTTTAAACTAGATAGTTAAAAACCGACTTGTTTGATTCTGACCTGTATATAATTTTTGTGTAAGCTAGCTAATACTGAGAGGCTAAAAATTAAACTAAAGATCATATAAAACCTGTCCATAATTCTCTTACTTCCATCTGACAAAATTCAGATTCTAATGTGCATCCTTATTTATAAGTTACTTCACTTATTATTTTTTTTATTTAGAAAATACCTTCAATAAAAAAACCATCAAAGTGATTTTGAGTCAGAAAATATGTCAATTAAACTTTAAGCAAAATCTCACAATGGTATTTACTTTTAACTAATTAAGACAACTTAATAATAAAAAAAAAAACAACTTTTATTTCCCTAATCATGGAGGTAAGCAAAAAAATGAGATTTGTGGCAAACTGTATAAAAAATAAAGAGAAAGGAAAAAGAAATTATTGCTTATGTTGAAGGCCCCTAGATATGTAGTCACTGTTTAGTTTCAAATTTGCAATTTAAATATTCAAGATCTATATTCTTTAGCCCAAAGACTCACATTTATATCTGGGGAATATGCCACAATGTACTGCAAATTATGTTTTTTTACGTAATTTTTCAACAGATTTAGTTGGTCTTTTGAGAAAATAATTGTCTAACTATCAGATCAGATCAGATCAGTCGCTTAGTCGTGTCCGACTCTTTGCAACCCCATGAATCACAGCACGCCAGGCCTCGCTGTCCATCACCAACTCCCGGAGTTCACTCAGACTCACGTCCATCGAGTCACTGATGCCATCCAGCCATCTCATCCTCTGTCGTCCCCTTCTCCTCTTCCCAGCATCAGTTTTTTCCAATGAGTCAACTCTTCACATGAGGTAGCCAAAGTACTGGAGTTTCAGCTTTAGCATCATTCCTTCCAAAGAAATCCCAGGGCTGATCTCCTTCAGAATGGACTTGTTGGATCTCCTTGCAGTCCAAGGGACTCTCAAGAGTCTTCTCCAAAACCACAGTTCAAAAGCATCAATTCTTTGGCTCTCAGACTTCTTCACAGTCCAACTCTCACATCCATACATGACCATAGGAAAAACCATAGCCTTGACTAGACGAACCTTTGTTGGCAAAGTAATGTCTAACTATAATGAGATATTTCACTCCTAGTGGCATGGCTACCATTACAAAGACTGACAGCATCAAATTTGGTAAAGACGTGGAATGGATCTCATATTTTTCTGGTGAATGTTTAAAATGGATTAACATATTTGCTATTTTGTATTTCCTTCAAAAATATAATTAATATATTTATATCTCTATATGCATGTGTCTGATTTCCCTGGTGGTTCAGACGGTAAAGCACATTTGCCTACAATGCAGGAGACCTGGGTTCAATCCCTGGGTGGGGAAGATCCTTTGGAGAAGGAAATGGCAACCCACTCCATATTCTTGCCTGGAAAATCCCATGGACGAAGGAGCCTGCTGCTGCTGCTGCTAAGTCGCTTCAGTCGTGTCTGACTCTGTGCGACCCCATAGATGGCAGCCCACCAGGCTCCACCGTCCCTGGGATATTCCAGGCAAGAACACTGGAGTGGGTTGCCATTTCCTTCTCCAATGCATGAAAGTGAAAAGTGAAAGTGAAGTTGCTCAGTCATGTCCGACTTTTAGTGACCCCATAGACTGCAGCCTACCAGGCTCCTCCGTCCATGGATTTTCCAGGCAAGAGTACTGGAGTTGGGTGCCATCGCCTTAGGCTACAATCTATGGAGTTGCAAAGAGTCGAACACAACTGAGCAACTTCACACACACACACATGTGTCTAGTTTATGAACTAGCAATTCTAATTATTTACCGAAGAGATATATAAATCTATGTCCACAAGGAGCCTTATACAAAAAGAGTCAAAGCAGATTTTTCATAATGGCACCAAACTGGCAACAACCCAAATGTCCATCCACTAGTTAAGTGTATAAATAAAGATCTACAAATGTTTATAGGGGAATGAAAGTAAAGTGAAAGTGAAGTCGTTCAGTCATGTCCAAATCTTTGTGACCCCATGGACTGTAGCCTACAATGCTCTCCATCCATGGGATTTTCCAGGCAAGAGTACTGGAGTGGGTTGCCATTTCCTTCTCCAGAGGATCTTCCCAACCCAGGGATCGAACCTGGGTCTCCCGCATTGTAGGCAGATGCTTTACCATCTGAGAGAAAGCTGTTTAGAAAAAATTTTTTTAAAGAGTGGGCTACTAATATATACTACAACCTGGATGAATCTCAAGGACATTTTATTAAATAAAAGAAGCCATTCACAAAAAGGTACATATTGTGTATTTCCATTACATGAAGTTCAAGAAAAAGCAAAATACTTCTATAATAATAGGAATTATAAAAATCATTACCCAGTAGTCAGTAGATTGATTAGAGGGCCCAAGTGGATTTTCTGGAATGAGTGAAATATTCTTTTTCTTTGTTTGGATAATGCTTTCACAAGTGTACATTTATCAAAGCTAAATGAATTGTATTCCTCAGATATATGCATCTAAGTGCATATAAAAATTACTTCAGTACCAGTAAAGAATCTTCTTGAAATGAAAGAGATGTGAAGATGTGGGTTCAATCCCTGGGTCAGGGAGATCTCCTGGAGGAGGAAATGGCAACCCACTCCAGTGTTCCTGCCTGGGAAATCCCATAGACAGAGGAGCCTGACAGGCTACAGTCCATGGATCACAATATTGGACATGACTGAGCTACTAAACAGCAACAAATTAGTAAAAACATACATATTTCTCTTATAAGGTAGTAAAAATATTTCCCTCTATAACTTTAAATAAAATCATTATACTATTATTCCCAGGTATTTGGGAAAAGATTGTTCTGAGCTTGTCATAGTGGGTGTTTATGGATGGGATTAACATTTGACTCAACAGACTAATCACAAGTTGCCCTCCCTAATGTGGATGAGCCTTATACCATCAATTGAAAATCTGCATAGAACAAAAAGACTGAGTAACAGGAAACTCCTCTTGTCTGACTCTTTGAGCTGGGATGTTGTTCTTTTTTATCCTTTGGCTTCAGACTGAACATTGGCTCTTCTTGGGTCTCAAGACTGCCAGCTTTTGAATTGGAACATTGACCATCAATTCTAGTGCTCAGGCTTTTGGACTCACCCTGGGACTACACATCAATTCTCCTGGGTCTCCAGTTTGCTGACTGTAATTCAACCTTTCAGCTTCCATAATTATGTAAGTCAATCTTTTATAATACATTTCTTTATATGTTTTATATTATATTCTGATATTTCTGTATTGATATTTATATATTGTGATATACATTATATTTTTGATTATCAATTCATCTTAAATTTGGGTGTTTCTAGAAATAGGATTAAATGTGATTTTCTTGTAGATCTGTAATCAGAGGGGTCGATTTAGTATAATGATCAAATTTTGATTGGTCATATTCCATTAATACCATAAAAAAGATTATACTTCACACCTTCATTTCAGACAATTGGTTTCCTAGTCTTTTTCTCCACCACTCTTTCCCTTTTAACCCACTTGCAAGCTAATTCCTTCTGTGTAACTCTCTTCACCTTTCTATAATTATTTTACTCAGAATTGTGTGTGTGGTCAGTTGTGTCTGACTCTTTGTGATACTGTGTAGCCCACCAGGCCCCTTTGTCCGTGGGATTTCTCAGGGAAGAATGCTGGAATGGGTAGACATTTCCTTCTCCAGAGAATCTTCCCAATGCAGAGGTCAAACCCGTGTCTCCTGCGTCTCTTACATTGCAGGTGGATTCTTTACTGCTGAGCCAAAGGGGTTTCCATTCTTAGAATTAAGCCCCATTTATTTAACTAATTCTCAGCTATAAAATTCTTAACATCATTCTCTTTGACCATCACCATCAACTTTATTATAATCAGGGAAGCAGTTTAGATTAGTGGTTAAGATCATGGACTTGACATTTGGAATTACTAGCTGTTTGACCTTAGTTAACATCTCTGTACTTAAGTTTCAGTCTCTGGAGAGACAATACCTGTCTTATGCTGTTGTTAGCATGTGATGACAATGTATTTCAAATATTTAAAAGAATATTGGACATAAACACCTGGAGAAGCGAATGCAACCCTCTTCAGTATTCTTGCCTGGAGAATCCCATAGACGGAAGGACCTGGTGGCCTACAGTCCATGGGGTCACAAAGAGTCAGACATGACTTATGTGACTTAGCTCACTTGAACATAAATAAGGTGACATCATTATCAAAAATAAAACTTAGTATATTGACACATTACCTTCATTATCATCACCAAGCATACACTATGTGCCTAAAAAAAAGAGAGAGAGAGAGAGAGAAAAAAGGTAAATTTTTCTAGTTTTATGAGCATGCATGTGTGCTCAGTCATTCAGTCTTGTCCATCTCTTTGCAACTGCTTGAACTCTAGCCTGTCAGGCTCTTCTGCCCATGGGGTTTTCCAGGCAAGAATACACAAATGAATTGCCATATCCTCCCCCAGGGTATCTTTGTGACCCAAGGATGGAACCCACATCTCCTGTATTAGCAGGCAGATTCTTAACCACTGAACCACGTGGGAAACCTAATTTTATGAGACTTACAATCTAGTGGTGAAAGTTAATCATTCACACATAAGCCATAAGATTAATTACAAATCATACTGTAAAAATATATTGCATATACAGTTAAAGGTAAGAATCAATCACCGATTCAACAGACATGAATTTGAACAAACTCAGGGAGATGGGGAAGGAGAGCGAAGCCTGGCATGCCGCAGTCCATAAGGCCACAAAGAGTCAGACACAACTTAGCAACTGAACAACAACAACATTGAAAGATATAAGTGTAGTTTTTTCTTAAACTTACACTTTTTCTTAAAGCATAACAATTTAAAGCAAAGACCTAGAGGGATGGTATGGGGAGGGAGGAGGGAGGAGGGTTCAGGATGGGGAACACACGTATACCTGTGGCGGATTCATTTTGATATTTGGCAAAACTAATACAATTATTTAAAGTTTAAAAAGAAAATAAAATTTTAAAAAAAGTGCATCCAAAAAGTGTTAAAATTTTCCATTGTTATACAAATGCAAAGTATTATTTTTATCACCATTATCATGTAGTCTAAAAATTACATTCCAAAAGAAGAACCTGAAGACCACAAAACTGAGTTGCCAACACTAAATCAGTAGCAGACCAAAGACCAAAATCTAATTTAGCTAGCTCCCGATTACTATTCTTTCAGATAAAATTTGGAGAAATGCAGTAACTAAAGACAGTAGAGTGAAATGAGTGAAACTGGAGAAGAGTGGAGTTTTGTTTCAGATCATTAGAGGGAAAGATATGATTAAAATTTAGGAATAATTGTATGATCTTGCATACTATTGCATAATGTGTATAATGCAAGAATGCGAATAATATGGCATAATGGGAGAAGAGATGAGTACGCTAAAAATGAACTCTTCTATAAAGGATACAGTATGAAACTATCTTAGGATCCAATTTAAAACTATCTTAGTTTCAAACTAAATTTTTCTCTTCCCAAATCTCTCTAGGTGACAAATGGTACTTAAATTAAGTATTGACTTAAGGGAAAAGATCTATTTTACTGTAAAATCTATTAATGCTATTATTAAGACTTTCAGAGATATTTGAAATGGTTCCTCAAGAACTTTTCAAACAGACAAAGCTGTTTTAAGAATCATAATATTGTAATTTGCTAAACTCTTTATTATACAATAAGAATTTAAGAATCTTAAGGATGTTATTCCATAGTTTCATGATGAAGTTGAGGAGCAGAATGACTTACTTGGAAATGATTTGGGCTTATATGATATCTTTTGGAGTGAATTATAAATTACATAATTTTATATAGGTAGGCTTTATATATTGAAAGCCTACCAAAATAGTTAAAGGGGTTATATCAGCTTGTAATAGAAGGAAGAGAAACAAAACAACATGAGGAAGGGTTCTGAACCTTCAAACATTTACAAGTAGAGAATCTGCTTAAGTCAATTCTTAAGAAGCCTTAGGGAAAGAAAAGGTGGACTCAGAGGGAAGGACTAAGTTGAACAATATCTATGGAGAACAAGGAGTAAGAGTGAACTCTAATCAAAGAAAAATCTAATCAAACTGGCAACATGTAACTAGCTAAATTTCAGAATTGATATGGACCAGTAATCACTGTGTTCCTTCCTCTTACCTGTCATTTTTAATGGGACTGTCCATAGCAGTTATCCAATGTTTGTCCCCAAATTTTGAGCCTTTGGAGACCTAGAACAATTGGCTCTTCAAGTCAAATGTTTCACTTGATATCACATCATTCAAAAGAGTGCTCAAAGAGCCGTATTTGAGGAACTGCCCATAAAATGTATCACCTATACTTAGGTCTGATTTAGACAATAAGGTTCTTAACTTTGAGCTGATGTAATTATGGAATGAGACTTTTCTGTCTTGGGGAAGAGAAAGGACATTTTTTGCATGTGGGAGAGATATAAATTGTGGTAGCCTGAAACAAACTGTGGCAGATAGTATTTTTCAAATATGACAATAATATTATCTCCTAGCTCCCTTTTCCTTTTTACCATGTGTCTTTGAGACCTCTCCAATGAAGAGTTATTCCCTTCCCTTAAATTTGGGCAGGACTGTGACAAAGCTCTATGGCTTTGAGAGAGAAGGTTGTAAAGTGTGTTATATCTTTCTAGTTCATTTAGACTGCTTGCTCTTAAAAAATCTAGCTACTGTATTTGTATAATCCCATGAGGCCTGTGTAGAGAGGATCATGTGAAGAAGAACCTAGACCTCTGGTCCACAGTTCTGACTGAACTCTCGTCTGATATGCCAATGTGGCAGTCATGCAAGTAAACCATCTTGAATATTTTAGCCTCTAGTTTAACAACTTTCAGCTGATGATGCACAGAATATTGTAGATATGTAAACAACATAAATTAATATTAAGTCATTAAATTTCAGAGTGATTTATTACACAAATGATGTAACAGTGAAGACAGAATAAAATCGAACTCCTACCCTGTCTCATGAGGCCATGTATAATCTAGTATTTACCTATTCCCTATGCTCATGCTTTAGCATCATTCGTTCCGAAAAACACCCAGGACTGATCTCCTTTAGAATGGACTGGTTGGATCTCCTTGCAGTCCAAGGGACTCTCAAGAGTCTTCTCCAACACCACAGTCCAAAAGCAGCAATTCTTCGGCACTCAGCTTTCTTCACAGTCCAACTCTCACATCCATACATGACCACTGGAAAAACCATAGCCTTGACTAGACAGACCTTTGTTGCCAAAGTAATGTCTCTGCTTTTGAATATGCTATCTAGGTTGGTCATAACTTTCCTTCCAAGGAGTAAGCGTCTTTTAATTTCATGGCTGCAGTCACCATCTGCAGTGACTTTGGAGCCCCCCCAAACAAAGTCTGACACTGTTTGCACTGTTTCCCCATCTATTTGCCATGAAGTGATGGGACCGGATGCCATGATCTTTGTTTTCTGAATGTTGAGCTTTAGGCCAGCTTTTTCACTCTCCTCTTTCACTTTTATCAAGAGGCTTTTGAGTTCCTCTTCACTTTCTGCCATAAGGGTGATATCATCTGCATATCTGAAGTTATTGATATTTCTCCCAGCAATCTTGATTCCAGCTTGTGCTTCTTCCAGCCCAGCGTTTCTCATGATGTACTCTACACAGAAATTAAATAAGCAGGGTGACAATATACAGCTTTCGCCTATTTGGAACCAGTTTGTTTTTCCATGTCCAGTTCTAACTGTTGTTTCCTGACCTGCATACAGTTTTCTCAAGAAGCATATCAGGTGGCCTGGTGTTCTCATCTCTTTCAGAATTTTCCACAGTTTATTGTGAGCCACACAGTCAAAGGCTTTGGCATAGTCAATAAAGCAGAAATAGATGTTTTTCTGGAACTCTCTTGCTTTTTCGATGATCCAGCGGATATTGGCAATTTGATCTCTGGTTCCTCTGCCTTTTCTAAAACCAGCTTGAAGCTGAACTCCAGTACTTTGGCCACCTCATGCGAAGAGTTGACTCATTGGAAAAGACTCTGATGCTGGGAGGGATTGGGGGCAGGAGTAAAAGGGGACGACAGAGGATGAGATGGCTGGATGGCATCACAGACTCGATGGACGTGCGTTTGAGTGAACTCCGGGAGTTGGTGATGGACAGGGAGGCCTGGGGTGCTGCAGTTCATGGGGTCTCAAAGAGTTCGACATGACTGAGCGACTGAACTGAACTGAACTGAACTATGCTCATGCTATACTATTCTCCATTGTACTTGCTTTTTTATGATCACACTGATTTTTCTCCTATTTTCTAAAATATAACTAGTTCCTTTCTTCAGACTTTGTCATTGTCATTTCCTTAATGAGAATATTTTTTTCTCTGAATCTTGTAATTCAGGTTGCAGTTTAAGGAAAGTATGCTCAGAAATAGTCTCTCTGACAATTCAGTCTGAAGTACCCACCAAGAATTCCAGCCCATCTCCGTATTTATTTTTTTTAAGGAGTATCTATCTAATCATCATCTATATGTCAATCTATCTATCCTATCTATTTTATCATTCCACTACTAGAATAAGCCCTATGAGAACAGGGTCTTTGTTATTCTGATCTTTTTCTCAATCTCTATTACCTAGAACAGTACTTGGTACATAGTAGGTACTCCACAATTATATATCAAATGAATGAATCAGAGGAAATTAATATTAATTCAGTTTTACATAGCAAAACAGAAATCTAAAATTTAATACAACACATATTTCCTAGAAATAAAATTCTTTCTTTTTAAATAAAATATTTTAGATTGTTTCAGAAAATATTCACAAGCTTGTGACAACAAAACAGATAAGATGATTTCTATTGGATGGATCAGATGGATCACCTCCATAAGTTCCTTCATATAAATCAATAGTGTATAATAAACTCAAAATCTTAGATAAGACTTTACATATTTAGTTGATTGATATTTTTTCTATTAATATGAATCTTTACTTTCTGCAAGACAGACAAAAATATAATTCTGAAATTCTGTTTTTAATATTATGTTTGCAATTTAGTGTTAAACTTCGTTTAAAACTTCCTCTCCAGAGAGAAGAAAAAATTTATAAATAATAGTCAATAAAAGAAGAGATAACTTTGGGGCATGAATTCTTGGCATAATAGTGATATAGCTTTTTCATCTAATCATTGTTACACATAGATTAAATTTTTTTTAATGATTTTAATTTACTTACTTGGAATTTACTTCTTTGCACTTCAAAGCCTGGGTAACTGAGTGCAGAAATGTAGTTAGAATAATCCTTCTAATCAAGGATTATTAGCCACCTCTTTAGAGTCCCAAAATAAGTTAGAGAATTTGCATTAGTGATTTTCTCCCTGAGGAAAAGCAGTAATCTGAAGTCTCATTAGCATCTAATTCTGAAAAAAATCAGAGGATCTGTTTATATCATAACCTGATGTTTGCAGCTTTCCTCAGTTTTCCCAGGAATTTCTTGAGATATATCCTGCTGAGAGAGGTATACCAAGTCCTTTTGGTTTGAGACACATATAGAGCAAGCCATAGCCTTAGGCCAGAGGGCAGTCTTCTCTGATCATCTACATTCCTGTTCTAAACTACCTCTACTGTTGGCTCTTGAACAGGAATATCCTGGGATTAGTAGTTGGTAAGGCAATGGCACCCGACTCCAGCACTCTTGCTTGGAAAAATCCTATGGATGGAGGAGCCTGTTAGGCTGCAATCCATGGGGTCGCTAAGAGTTGGACACGACTGAGAGACTTCACTTTCACTTTTCACTTTCATGCATTGGAGAAGGAAATGGCAACCCACTCCAGTGTTCTTGCCTGGAGAATCCCAGGGACAGGGTAGCCTGGTGGGCTGCCGTCTATGGGGTCACACAGAGTCGGACACGACTGAAGTGACTTAGCATAGCATAGCATAGGCTCTAATTGCCTATTATTTCTTGCTCATTTTCTTATACCTTTGATAAAAGTGAAAGGCTGAGCCTTCAATAGCTTTTGTGCTTATGTCATTCTATTAGCCTAATCATAATATGATTCCACTTATGCACAAACAGCAGCAGCAATCATTACTTAATTCTAATTCCTATCTCACTGTAAATAAGACAGACCATGATTTTACTAACAAATTTCTAATGCACATAAGTAATAGCATATACTTAGGTTATCACAGTGCCTAACTCTCCCTTATGAGCAAAATGACTGTATTTTCTTGTGCTTACCTTGCAGTTTCACAAGATGTCCCATTAATTTCATTATTGTTCCCTTAGGCTATTAGTCATAGTCACTTCCCTCATCACTTGCTTCTCTCTGTTGGTGCCTTATCTTTTCCTTTCTACCCCTGCTTGGCATTGTTTCCCTATTAGTGAGAGCTTCTTTAATGATGTGACTTCCTCCACTTTCCTTGCCTTCAGATTGTCCCATAGCATCTTCGGTCATTCTTCACATATATTATTTGCTTTATGCCATACTATATTTGTAAAATACATAAAATATTGGTGGCATTTTTTATTTTACAGATGATGAAACTGAAGTATGGAAGATAAATGACTCCCCAGAGGCAATGATTTGTGGACCTTGTAGTGGGCTTGATGGAAGGAAAATAGAGGTGAAGTGCCAAAATAGAGAAATTGCATAAGGACAGATGAAATAACACACACAGAGCATTTATCTCATCCTGAAGCTTCCCCATTTCACAAAATTCCTAAGATATTGAGAGAAAAAAATGGCATGAACATGTTTAATCTTATACCAGTTAGTGCCATTTTTCTTTATCCCAACAAATACATCTATAAATTCTATTTCACATATCATTTAACTTTATCTACCTACCATGATACTGTTCAGCTGACACATTCTATTTATTAAATATTGATTACAGACATTTTCAGTCAGTTCAGTCACTCAGTCGTGTCCGACTCTTTGCGACCCCATGAATCGCAGCACACCAGGCCTCCCTGTCCATCACCAACTCCTGGAGTTCACTCAGACTCATGTCCATCAAGTCAGTGATGCCATCCAATCATCTCATCCTCTGTCGTCCCCTTCTCCTCTTGCCCCCAATCTCTCCCAGCATCAGAGTTTTTTTTTCCAATGAGTCAACTCTTTACATGAGGTGGCCAATCAGTCCTTCCAAAGAAATCCCAGGGCTGATCTCCTTTAGAATGGACTGGTTGGATCTCCTTGCAGTCCAAAGGACTCTCAAGAGTCTTCTCCAACATCACAGTTCAAAAGCATCAATTCTTTGGTGCTCAGCTTTCTTCACAGTCCAACTCTCACATCCATTTATGACCACTGGAAAAACCATATCCTTGACTAGACGAACCTTTGTTGGCAAAGTAATGTCTCTGCTTTTGAATATGCTATCTAGGTTGGTCATAACTTTCCTTCCAAGGAGTAAGCGTCTTTTCATTTCATGGCTGCAGTCACCATCTGCAGTGATTTTGGAGCCAAAAAAAAAAAAAAGTCTGACACTGTTTCCACTGTTTCCCCATCTACATCCCATGAAGTGATGGGACCAAGATGTCATTTTAGTGGCCTAAAATTACACATTTGTTATACTTTACTTCTCTGGGAAAAGAGTGATTTCAAAAAAGATCATGGTTCCTAGTGTTACCTGTGTGATACTGTCTTCAACAGTGGACTTAAGGATGCTATTACTCTACTTGCTCAAAATTTATCAGTTTCCCTTGGTCCTCTCTGTTAGCCTCAAGGTTAGGTCTCTGTCCAATTATTTCTTCTTTCCTGTTTCCAGGGCTAATGTAAATAACTGCACTTAATATGTAATGCCATTCTGAAGTGTACCAACCCAAAAAATATATCTAATGACCTTGCAACAGTTTTATATACCAGAGTTTCTATTAGGACCCTTAGCAGAATGTTGGGGCTTCCCTCATAGCTCAGTCAGTAAAGAATCTCCCTACAGTGTAGAAGATTCTGGATCAATTCCTGGGTTGGGAAGATCTCTGGGAGAAGAAAATGGCAACTCACTCCAGTGTTCTTACCAGGAGAATCCAATGGACAGAAGAGCCTGACAGACTACAGTCCTTGGGGTCACAAGAGTCAGACACGACTTAGCAACTAAACCACCACCAAGAGCAGAACAGGCTCTAATTAATACAAAGAAAACAAGCCTATACCTACTGATAAATAGAAGATTCATTTATGAGTTTCTACAATGGGGCAAGTTGTGTTATAAATGTTGAGAACTCAAAACAAAATAGTACAGACACAGCCCCACTCTCATGGAGCTTACATTCTACTATTGGAAGAAACAGATAATAATAAAATAAAAATAGAATAAAACATTGGGGAGTTCTTATAAGTACTGTTAAGAAAAATAAAGTAGGAAAATAAGATAGACAGACATGGATACTTATTTCAGGATTGAAAAAAAAAAGGACTTCCTGGTGGTCCAGTGGTTAGGATTCTGCACTTCTGCAGCAGGTATGGGTTCAACCCCTGGTTGAGGAAAACAAAGTTCCACATGCTACGGGGCACAGCTCTCCCCTCTCCACCCTCCCCCCCCCCCCACCCCCTAAAAAAGCACCTTTCTCTCAGGAGCCGAGATAAAAGTAAGAAAGCTACTTTGTAACAGGATATGTGAACAGAAATCTGAATGAAGTGGATAAATGAGCCTGCCATGCAAGTATGTGGAGGCATAATATTTCTGGGTGGGGGAATAGCAAGTGCAAATGTCCTGAGATAAAAATGAGCTCCAAGAACTTAAGGAATAGCAAGGAGACCACTGTGGCTAGGGTAAAATAGTCAACTAGTAGAATATTAGGAAATGAAGACACAAAGAAAGCTGAAGAAGTCAAATTGCAAGTTAAGAGCCATAGTAAAAACCAAAGAATTTATTCTAAATGTGATAGGAAATTATTGAAAAGTTTTGAGCAGAGGACCAACATTATCTAGTTTGCCAATTGGAAGTGTCATTCTTGCTGCTGTGTAGAGAATAGACTGAGGAATGCAAGGCAATATTTCACATTTTTTGGAGGTGAGTTAGGTGGATATAGAAGTTGTCCATGTTGGATATGATGACATCAGTTGGGTTGATGGTGGAGGTGGTGAGAAGAGTGAAAATAAGCACACATGGGGGATTTCCTGGTGATCCAGTGGTTAGGATTCCATGCTTCCACTGCAGAGGACCCAAGTTTGATCTTTGGTTGAGGATCTAAGCTACTCTGGGCAGCCAAAAAAGAAAAAAATATAATTGATTTCTTCAGTTAAGATTTGTGCATTTTCCAGGAATTCCCTGGTGGTCTAATTGTTAGTGTTGGGGGAGTGTGTAATTTCCTCAATTCTGTCTCATCACAACAAACATTTTAAGTGATGGACCCAGATGGATTAGTGGTACAGCTCCGTGTTACAGCTCAGTTTTATTTAGAAAATAAAGGAAAATACATCCTCAAGGCCTGAGGGCATGCTGACCAAAAAGACATGAAAAGAAGAGAGAGAGAGAGAGAGAGAGACAGCGAGAATGAGAGAGAGCAAGAGCAAGAGGCAGAGAGGGAGAGAGTGAGGGAGAGCAAGAAAGTGCAAGAGAGAGTGAGCAAGAGCAAGCGAGAGCTAGAGAGGGAGGGAGGCAGATAGGGAGAGAGGCCCCCAGACTTTTGGCTCCTCTTTTTATATGTTGTTTTTGTTTTTGTTTTGTCCCTCCCCCGGCTCTGCCCTATGTAAACTGGGCTAGCCAGGAGTGCTGTTTGTTCTACCTGGGGTCCTCACTCTTGTCCTCAGACCTTTCTTTGTTCTATTTTTTCAGGCTTTTCCCTTCCTTGTCATTTAGCTACCCCCGTTCTGGACTCCTAAACTATTCTAACTACCTAACATTAAGATTCTGCACTCTCACTGCCAAAGGTCAGGGTTTGATCCCTCAAGGAGGAGATGAAATCCATAAGCCACGTGGTGTGCACAAAAACAAAAAAGAACATACACCCAAGGTAGCTCTTACCTTTGCTCTGACTACTATTTACTGAAGGATTAGATGTAAGGTTTAAGAGAAATAGAAAGCTGAAATACGACTGCAACATTTTAATCCTGAGCAACTAGGTTCATGGTGGTACCATTTTCTTCCATAAGGAACACTGGAAGACAAGAAAGTTGAGGGCAGAAATAACAGGAATCAAGAGATAATATATTTCAAGATGTTGAGCTGAGGTGCCTTAAGACTTCCAATTAGAGGTTATTGTTTTGTTTTAGGTCAGTTGAGTTAATCTGGAATTTCATGTTTCCCTCAATTCTCTTCCCTGAATAGTTCCAGGTGAGTAATAAAGACATTAATAATAAGGTTGGGAAGGCAAAAGTGAAGCAATAGTCATCTTATTTCTATTCTCACAAAGATGATGCAGGGGATAAGGTACTTTTGCAGGACACACTTGTGGTCACTCATCTGCTGACTCATCTTGCTGGTGTGAGGCAGCAACCAGCTCTCAAAAACTTAAGGCATATGAAAAGGAAAGCAAGTATTATACTTGTGGAGAGATATTTTATACTGCTTGCATTATAACAGATAGATGCATAGTGAGAATGGAGCCTATTAAATAATGTGACAAGGGATTTAAGTCATGATTAAACAGTCCTTGGCCAGAAAGGATAACAAATACCTTTACACAAAGCTCCCATTGGTCCTGGAGCCTGGCAGGTACTGGCAGTGCTTTCAAGAGGCTACAGAGTAAGGTCTGCTGCAGTTTTGCTGGGCTTGTTAAAAATAGCCCTAAGCCAGACACATGCCATCCATCAGAATTAAGTGGATCACTCAGCACCTGCTTCCTGTATCCTGTCTTCTGTTACTCCATGTGCTTTCTCAGATCCTGATGGGTCCTTGGCCCATGCTTCAGGGTGTAACAGTGATCTCTGCCTAGGGAAAAGGTAATGATCTCTGGAACAGTGCATGCAAGCCAGGCATATATTTATCATCTGAGAATTGAGCTTCCATTACTAATAATAGCTGTCTTGTATTGAGTACTTACTCTGTGCCAAACTTTTGCGAAACACACTCCAGATTTTATCTCATTTAATCCTGGCAACAGTGGTATAAGGTAAATTCTAGTATTATTCTCTCTTTGTATGGAAATCAATTTAATTGTAAAGAAATCTACTGAATTGCTCAAGATCTCACAGGAAATGGCAGAACAGTAATGACTCAACCAGACGCCACCTGCCTGTAATGACTGACTTCACTTTTATTATATTAAATTGTTCCCTTGTCTTCGGTTAACTTGGAGAACACTTCTCTCTTGCAGAGACTTTTGGGAGTATCTGACTGTTTGATTTGAAGTTGAACTCTGATGTGGCCCCTGGGTTCTTTGAAATCTTGAAGGAGGGAGTGGAACCTGCAATAACTTGTGATGTTTCAGAGGAAGCAGAGATAAACAGACATATCCTTAAGAAAGATCTTTCTATTCTGGGACAGTCACTTGAATGGATCATATAAACATGTAAATAAAAAATATATGCAAATTATATACCAGATGCAAAAAGTAGTCTCCATATCAGAAAAGCTATTCCAGACTCTGCATTATAGCAATAAATATATTCTTTTTAACATTGGAAGTGGAAAATGTGGTCACTGTGGTATATATATCTCTGCAGCCTGATATCTGATTTTTTCTGTTAATAGGTTGAGATTTGACTGTTCTAGAAAACAACAGCTTGTCCTGTGGAGAATTCTGAGTACGTGCGGATGGAAAGCCAAGGCTAAATACCAAAAAAAAAAGGAGCTATTTTCCTGTGAGATAGAAAGCAGTGGTGAAGATGGTGGAGCTGGAGGAACAATAGCTGGACCAAAAGGCAAGACTTACAATCCACTAGGAAGATGTAGCCATCATAAGATTTATGTGCTAAGAAACATAGCTAAAAATTGTATGAAGCAAATCTATTAGAAATATAATTGCACAAAATAATAAATTTAAAAATTTCAGTAAACAACATAGAATTTTTTTCAAAATACTCATAGAATATGTTAGCCGAAAAAAAATCAATACAATGCAAGAAAATTTATATGTGCTATAAGAATGGCAGACAATAGACTAAAATTTGAAATTAAAAGAAAAAAGAGCCAAAATGAAAAAAATGTCTTGAAAATAAAGATACTTTTCTCAATTATTGGTGTTAAAGATGAAATCAGACTGAAATTATAGATTAGAAACAAATTTCACTACATATCAAATCACATATTAAAATTATACTCAGAAGAAGTTTTATAGCACTATATGCTTTTTTTTAATTAAAAAATGTCTGATATAAGTGGAATTTGCATTCACCTCAGGAATCTGGGAAAACAACAGAATAAACCAAATAAAAAATGAAGAATCAAAACTAACATAATTTGTGGTCACTATGTAAAATAAAATCAGATCTAAGTAAACTTGTTTTGTCTATGGAACAATACAGAGAACAAGCAAAAATAAGTCAGTTACTTGCTCTAGGAAATTTTTGCTCTTCAAAGACAAGACTTTCAAATAACTTTTTAATTAAGACTAATAGCTTTTATCAAGACTACAATAGCTTTAATCAAGACTAATTCAACAATACTGATTTCAAGACACTTATATAATGGGGCCCATCAATCCAAAACTTTTATTTTTAAACCCTGCCAAATCCTAACCAGTTTCCCTCCTGGCAGGGCTCATATTAAAGTCATTCAGTTCAGGCACTGAAACCTAATGAACATCTTTCTCCCTCTGACTTTACCTCTTTTGAGTCTTCTTTACTGCATAAGGTCTAATAAACAACTTTGCTTGATGATATTTCTGGAGGAATTTTAAAAAGTTAAATTTTAAGAAGTTAAATAATTTTTGCTTATTGACATTACTTTAATGTCAATAAATGTAAAATTATTTAAATGAGGGAGAAGTGACCAATATTTTTTCACAGAATTCCAGATAATATATGGAGATACTTACCCTCTTGGAGGTGGAACTTAATTCTTGTCCCTTCCTTGCATCCTCCCATTAAGAATGAGCTAGATGATATGTTTCAAACAATTGTACAGGGGAAGGTAAAATGGTAAATTTACAGTGGAGGAACCTGGCAAACATTACCTTAACCAAATGACGAAGGTTAACATCACCAGTGATGCCATGTGGACATCATTGCTCCCTGATATGCTGTTGTGTAAAAGCTACTTACCTTTGTGCTATTCTTTTCCCAAGCCCAGAACCCCAGTGTAATCATGAGAAAAACAGCAGACACTTCCATGTTTAGGGACAATTAAATGAATCAAAAAGAATGAGTAAATAAATGACTTAGGAGGAGAAAGGATGAATGAAAGAATAAGAATAAAGTAACAGTAGAGGAAATAAAGAAAAAAGTAGAACATTTTCAAAAGTTGTATTAATAGTGCTCGACAATTTTTTTTTTAATAAGCTAAACATCAGTATTTAACTGGCTGGAAGTAATAACGATTAGACCTTGATAGGAAATATTTATTACTTTTGTCTGTTTTATAAACAGAATATGATCATGTGCATTATTAAATACAACAAATAACTTTGCTATATAACTGCTTAAATTATAAAAACACATTTCATTCACGTGCTTTCTTCAAAGCAGTAGAATTTTATTATAATTATATAGATTTTTCATGAGTAGAAACATTGCTATTTTCCTAAAAGAATTGTATTATCAGCTTTGCATAATGCATCCTGACTTATTATATTAATATAAAAATTTATTTTTTTTTAATTATGCATTTTCCATGGTTATTTGTGTACTGCTTTTCAATTAATAGCTTTCATCTGGCAAGAAAGGAAAGTACCTGATGTGTTATATTTATTCTTTCTAAAGGTAATCATTGTCCCGAAAATGTGAAATGCATAGTCCAGAACTCAGGATACTTATAATGTATTAGACACATCTATGATGACATTGGAAAGCTTGTTTATTCCCGTTACTAAAATGTGTTATCCTGCCATGTTGTTCCTCCAAGAAGTAGGCACATTCATAATAATATAGCACTAAGGAGAAGGCAATGGCAACCCACTCCAGTACTCTTGCCTGGAGGGTCCCACGGACAGAGGAGCCTGGTAGGCTGCAGTCCATGGGGTCGCTAAGAGTTGACACGACTGAGCGACTTCACTTTCACTTTTCACTTTCATGCATTGGAGAAGGAAATGGCAACCCACTCCAGTGTTCTTGCCTGGAGAATCCCAGGGACGGGGGAGCCTGGTGGGCTGCAGTCTATGGGGTCGCACAGAGTCATACATGACTGAAGTAACTTAGCAGAAGCAGTAAGAATTTCTTGAAATTTGTCTACATGAGGAAAGTGAAATTCTGGCTTTAGTAATAGGGATCATTTCTTTTAAAATATTTAATAGGTATAAGTACATATTTAATCACTAATTATTATGGTGATTAAATAGGCATGAATAGCTAATTTATGCTATTATCAATTTTTTTTTAATCTGTACAAAACATCTTTTTGACTTTAGGTGGATTTTGCTCAACCTCTCTAAATAATAAATAATTTGTAAGTTAAGGTAAGAAACAAACAAAGTTTTGTGTGGTTTCTCAGTTTTCTTTTGGAGAATTATGCTAGTGGTACATAGGTTCCCCAATTAGAAGCTGGGATAATAGGTAACTTACTCTCAAAATATTTTCATAATACCATATCCTGAAGCCACTAAACTAATTCAGAGGTGAACAAACTACAGTCATGGACTCAATCTGGCCCAATGCCTCTTTTTGTAAATACAGTTTTGTTGGGACACATTGGCTCATTCATTTACATATTATCTATGACTTTTTTCTGTAACAGTATAGAGTTGAGTAGTTGCTACAGAGACTATATGCACTGTACAAGTCTAAAATATTTACCATCTGACCTTTTACAGAAAACATTGCTTACTCCTGAACTGAGTTATTTGACCCAGGTGTCCTGACCTATAACTGTAATAAAGTGATGCCCAGCCATAGAGAGTACACATAGACTATAGCAGCATTTCTTATGCTTAAGAAATTCAAACAATTGCTTTGAAGGATGAAAAGTATTCTCTTAGACTGTGATTAATGACTTAAGTTACTTTTATTTTATATCTGAATATATGTATAACTAGGTATACACTCTTTATTAGTTTATTCCAAGATATATTTAAAGTATTAAAAAACTGAATTAACATTAAATGGATTTAATGATGGTGTTATTTTGCACAAACTAACTCAGTGTTTGAAGCATGAAATTGGCATCCCATGGTGGTTGTTTATAATGATCATCCAGATGACTTGATATGTGCTTGATATATACATACACATATACATACATACGGGCTTATGTGCTCCATTGCTTCAGTTATGTCTGACTCTTTGCAACCCTATGGACTGTAGCCCACCAGGCTCCTCTGTCCATGGAATTCTCTGGGCAAGAATACTGGAATGGGTTACCATGCTCTTCTCCAAGGACTCTTCCCAAGCCAGAGACCAAACTCACGTCTCCTGTGTCTCCTGCATCTCCTGCATTGAAGGCTGAGTTTTTACCACTGAGCCACTGGGGAAGCCATGTATATATGTGTATATATATATATAATGTTCTATGTAATATTCTACATACAATATAGATGCAGCTGAACGATAGAGAGCCACTGAACTACAGAGGAGGACCCCACCCAGGGTGCTCCTTTAAGTGATTGATGCACGAACCTACAGCATAGGACCCTAGCCAGGGGGGTCCCTCTATGTGCCTGACACAGGGAGAAATAGAGAAGGACCCCAGGCAAGGGAGCCCTCTAAGTGCCTGAACGGATGGAGCTATGGAGAAGGACTGGCCAAAGAGGCCTTCTGATCGCCAGCCATAAGAGGCTCCAAAAAAGACTCTGATAGGGCCATAACTCCTGCAATGGAGACAGTCCATGTGCCTCCACACTTGGCACCACCAGAGTCCCCACAAGCCAAGCAGCTGTACCATCTTCATGCTAACTCTCACTGGGGAAGAGCTGCCACAGGAAAAAAAGTCTTGTGTCTATGAGCAAAGGGTCCCTTAAGTTGTGTCTGATTCTTGGCGACCCCGTAAACTGGCCTGCCAGGCTTCTCTTTCAGGGAGGGAGATTCTCAAGGCATGAATACTGGAGTGTATTGGCCAATAATGGTTGCCATACCCTTCTTCAGTTCAGTCCCTCAGTTGTGTCTGACTCTTTGCAGCATGCCAGGCCTCCCTGTCCATCATCAACTCCTGAAGCTTATCCAAACTCATGTCCACTGAGTCAGTGATGCCATCCAAGCACTTCATCCTATGTCATCCCCTTCTCCTCCTGCCCTCAATTTTTCCAAGCATAAGGGCCTTTTCAAATGAGGCAGTTCTTCACATCAGGTGGCCAAAGTATTGGAGTTTCAGCTTCAGCATCAGTCCTTCCAATGAACACCCAGGACTGATATCCTTTAGGATGAACTTGTTGGATCTCCTTGCAGTTCAAGGAACTCTCAAGAGTCTTGTCCAACACCACAGTTCAAAAGCATCAATTCTTTGGCGCTCAGCCTTCTTCACAGTCCAACTCTTACATCCATACATGACTACTGGAAAAACCAAAGCTTTTAATAGACAGACCTCTTTTGGCAAAGTAGTGTCTCTGGTTTTTAATATGCTATATAGGTTGATCATAACTTTTCTTCAAAGGAGCAATCGTCTTTTAATTTCATGGCTTCAATCACCATCTGCAGTGATTTTGGATCCCCCCAAAATAAAGACTTTCACTGGTCCCGCATCTATTTGCCATGAAGTGATGGGACCAAATGCCATGATCTTAGTTTTCAGAATGTTGAGGTTTAAGCCAACTTTTTCACTCTACTCCATCATGCTCATCAAGAGGCTCTTTAATTCTTCTTCGCTTTCTGCCATAAGAGTGGTGTCATCTTCATATCTGAGGTTATTGATATTTATCCCAGCAATCTTGATTCTAGCTTGTGCTTCATGCAGCCCAGAATTTCTCATGATGCATTCTGCATATAAGTTAAATAAGCAGGGTGACAATATACAGCCTTGACGTACTCCTTTTCCTATTTGGAACCAACCTGTTGCTCCATGTTCAGTTCTAACTGTTGATTCCTGACCTGCATACAGATTTCTCAAAGGCAGGTCAGGTGGTCTAGTATTCCCATCTTTTTCAGAATTTTCCACAGTTTATTGTGATCCACACAGAGAAAGCCTTTAGAATTGTCAATAAAGCAGAAATAGATGTTTTTTTTGAACTCTCTTGCTTTTCTGATGATCCAGCAGATGTTGGCAATTTGATCTCTGGTTCCTCTGCCTTTTCTAAAACCAGCTTGAACATCTGGAATTTCATGGTTCACATATTATTGAAACCTGGCTTGGAGAATTTTGAGCATTACTTTGCTAGTGTGTGAGATGAGTGTATTTGTGAGGTAGTTTGAGCATTCTTGGCATTGCTTTTCTTTGGAATTGAAATGAAAACTGACCTTTTCCAGTCCTGTGGCCACCGCTGAGTTTTCCAAATTTGCTGGCATATTGAGTGCAGCCTTTCACAGCATCATCTTTCAGAATTTGAAATAGCTCAACTGGAATTCCATCACCTCCACTAGCTTTGTTCATAGTGATGCTTCCTAAGGCCCACTTGACTTCACATTCCAGGATGTCTGGCTCTGGGTGAGTGATCACATCATCATGATTATCTCAGTAATGGAGATCTTTTTTGTACAGTTCTTCTGTATATTCTTGCCACCTTTCTCTTCTTAATATCTTCTGCTTCTGTTAGGTCCATACCATTTCTGTCCTTTATTGAGCCCATCTTTGCATGAAATGTTCCCTTGGTATCTCTAATTTTCTTGAAGAGATCTCTAGTCTTTCCCATTCTATTATTTTCCTCTATTTCTTTGCACTGATCACTGAGGAAGGCTTTCTCATCTCTCCTTCTTATTCTTTGGAACTCTACATTCAGATGCTTATATCTTTCCTTTTCTCATTTGCTTTTTGCTTCTCTTCTTTTCACAGCTATTTGTAAGGCCTCCTCAGACAGCCATTTTGCCTTTTTGCATTTATTTTTCTTGGGGATGTCTTGCTCCCTGTCTCCCGTTCAATGTCATGAACCTCCATCTATATTTCATCAGACACTCTATCAGATCTAGTGCCTTAAATCTATTTCTCACTTCCATTGAATAAGCATAAGGAATTTGATTTAGGTCATGCCTGAATGGTCTAGTGGTTTTCCCTACTTTCTTCAATTTCAATTAATTTAATTTAATTTGGCAATAAGGAGTTCATGATCTGAGCCACAGTCAGCTCCCGGTCTTGTTTTTGCTGACTGTATAGAGATTCTCCATCTTTGGCTGCAAAAATAATCAGTCAATTTCAGTGTTGAACATCTGGTGATGTCCATGTGTAGGCTTCTCTTGTGTTGTTGGAAGAGGGTGTTTGCTATAACCAGTGCGTTCTCTTGGCAAAATTCTATTAACCTTTGCCCCGCTTCATTCCATACTCCAAGGCCAAATTTGCCTGTTACTCCAGGAGTTTCTTGACTTCCTACTTTTGCTTTCCAGTCCCCTGTAATGAAAAGGACATCTTTTTTGGGTGTTAGTTCTAAAAGGTCTTATAGGTCTTCATAGAACTCTTCAACTTCAGCTTCTTCAGCGTTACTTTTTGGGGCATAGACTTGGATTATCATGATATTGAATGGTTTGCCTTGGAAGTAAACAGAGATCATTCTGTTATTTTTGAGATTGCATCCAAGTACTGCATTTCAGACTCTTGTTTACCATGATGGCTACTCCATTTCTTCTAAGGGATTCCTGCCCGCAGTAGTACTTATAATGGTCATCTGAGTTAAATCCACCCATTCCAGTCCATTTTAGTTCACTGATTCCTAGAATGTCGATGTTCACTCTTGCCATCTCCTGTTTGACCACTTCCAATTAGCCTTGATTCATGGAACTGACATTCCAGGTTCCTATGTAATATTGCTCTTTACAGCATCGGACCTTGCTTCTATCACCAGTCACATCCACAACTGGGTGCTGTTTTCGCTTCGGCTCCATCTCTTCATTCTTTTTTTTTTTTTTTTTTAATTTTATTTTACTTTTAAACTTTACATAACTGTATTAGTTTTGCCAAATATCAAAATGAATCCACCACAGGTATACATGTGTTCCCCATCCCGAACACCCCTCCCTCCTCCCTCCCCATTCCATCCCTCTGGGTTGTCCCAGTGTACCAGGCCCAAGCATCCAGTATCGTGCATCGAACCTGGACTGGCAACTCGTTTCATACATGATATTTTACATGTTTCAATGCCATTCTCCCAAATCTTCCCACCCTCTCCCTCTCTCACAGAGTCCATAAGACTGTTCTATACATCAGTGTCTCTTTTGCTGTCTCGTACACAGGGTTATTGTTACCATCTTTCTAAATTCCATATATGTGCGTTAGTATACTGTATTGGTGTTTTTCTTTCTGGCTTACTTCACTCCGTATAATAGGCTCCAGTTTCATCCACCTCATTAGAACTGGTTCAAATGTATTCTTTTTAATGGCTGAATAATACTCCATTGTGTATATGCACCACAGCTTTCTTATCCATTCATCTGCCGATGGACATCTAGGTTGCTTCCATGTCCTGGCTATTATAAACAGTGCTGCTCTCCACTAATCTGCAGTAGCATGTTGAGCACCTACCAACCTTGGGAGTTCATCTTTCAGTGACCTATCTTTTTGCCTTTTCATACTGTTTATGGGGTTCTCAAGGTAAGAATACTGAAGTGGTTTACCATTCCCTTCTCCAATGGACCACATTTTGCCAGAACTTGTCACCATGACCCATCCATCTTGGGTGGCCTTACACAGCATGGCTTAGTTTCACTGAGTTAGAGAAGGCTGTGGTTCATATGATCACATTGGCTAGTATTCTGTGATTGTGGTTTCAGTCTGCCTGCCCTCTGATGCCCTCTCTCAGCACCTACTGTCTTACTAGGGTTTCTCTTACCTTGGACGTGGGGTGTCTTCATGGCTGCTCCACCAAAGCACAGCCACTTCTCCTTACCTTGCACATGGGGTATCTCCTCATGGCCACTGCTCCTAACCTTGGACATGGGGTATCTCCTCTCTGCCGCTTGCCGTGCCAGCGCTGCACAGCCATACCCTTCTAGAGCACTATATTTCCTGCTGCTCTAGCTGTCAACTTCCCTGAGTATCCTGGTGCTGCCAGAACCCCTGTGACCCAAGAGACTTCACCACCTCCACACCTGGCTCTCATAGGAGCAAATCCAAGTCCTTCAGGACAGCCTCAGGAGCAAATCCCAGTGGATGACTCATGCAGAGGTGGACATAAAACCACAATGGAAACCCAGGGGCAATGTGGCTAAGGAAGAAGACCCAAAACCTTCCTTCAAGCTGTATAAGCTGAAGATTAAGTCCATATGATCAACTAGGCAGTCTTTGTGTCTATGGAATATATAAAAGATCAGTGAGAGCCCTCACAAAAGAAAATGTGCTAATTCTGATAGTTGTGGACATTGGAGGCAAGAACACATGCAAATAGCACCAGATTAGAATCTGAGCTGCCCCTACAGTAGGTCCAGAGATCAGCACAGTGTTGGAAGACATCCTGTGGAGGTGAGGCAGACTGTGACTCCCAGTGAGGGAAAGGACTCTGACAGCAATGACTTAGAAAAAAACAGTTATTATTCTTATGATTTGACTTGCTCTGTAGGTTCTTTTGGATTTTTTTCCCCCTTTTCCCCCTCTCTGTTGTAGTTGTCAATTGTATTGCCACTATGAGATCTAATTAAGCTTTTGAGCTTTTTTTTGGTCTCAGTCACATTTTTTATTGCTGTTACAAACCTCTGCCTCTCTGTTGGGCTTTTGAAATTCTGTGGCATTTTCCTTTATTTCTCTCTCTTCTTTTAATTTTAATGTTTTAAAAACTGTCATTATTTTTTCTGCATTTATTCCTTTGGAGAAGGAAATGGCAACCCACTCCACTGTTCTTGCCTGGAGAATCCCATGGACAGAGGGGCCTGGTGGGCTGTGGTCTATGGGGTTGCAAAGAGTCAGACACGACTAAGCAACTAACACACACACATATTTCTTTGTTTGCTTTTCCTACTGTTCTTTTCCCCTTGCAGTTAATCTTTAATGTAAATAAATCTTCTTTATCTGCCTCTATTTAACTTTTCATATGCATTCTTTCTTTCTTTACTGTCTTTCCTTTCCTCTCACCATATTTGTTAGTTTTATTTTCCTTGCTTTATTCCCCAGTTGGGACCTTGCTCCAGTTTTATTTTCCAGTTTGTGCTTTAGTTGGTTTTAGAAAAGGCAGAGGAACCAGAGATCAAATTGCTAACATCCGCTGGATCATGGAAAAAGCAAGAGAGTTCCAGAAAAACATCTATTTCTCCTTTATTGACTATGCCAAAGCCTTTGACTATGTGGATCACAATAAACTGTGGAAAATTCTGAAAAAGATGGGAATACCAGACCACCTGACCTGCCTCTTGAGAAATCTGTATGCAGGTCAGGAACCAACAGTTAGAACTGGACATGGAACAACAGACTGGATCCAAATAGGAAAAGGAGTACGTCAAGGTTGTTTATTGTCACCCTGCTTATTTAACTTCTATGCAGAGTACATCATGAGAAACGCTGGGCTGGAAGAAGCACAAGCTGGAATCAACATTGCCGGGAGAAATATCAATAGCCTTAGATATGCAGATGACACCACCCTTATGGCAGAAAGTGAAGAGGAACTCAAAAGCCTCTTGATGAAAGTGAAAGAGGAGAGTTAAAAAGTTGGCTTAAAGCTCAGTATTCAGGAAACAAAGTTCATGGCATCCGGCCCCATCCCTTCATGACAAATAGATGGGGAAACAGTGGAAACAGTGGCAGACTTTATTTTGGGGTCTCCAAAATCACTGCAGATGGTGACTGCAGCCATGAAATTAAAAGATGCTTACTCCTTGGAAGGAAAGTTATGACCAACCTAGACAGCATATTCAAAAGCAGAGACATTACTTTGCCAACAAAGGTTCATCTAGTCAAGGCTATGGTTTTTCCTGTGGTCATGTATGGATGTGAGAGTTGGACTGTGAAGAAGGCTGAGTGCCGAAGAATTGATGCTTTTGAACTGTGTTGTTGGAGAAGACTCTTGAGAGTCCCTTGGATTGCAAGGAGATCCAACCAGTCCATTCTGAAGGAGATCAGCCCTGGGATTTCTTTGGAAGGAATGATGCTAAAGCTGAAACTCCAGTACTTTGGCCACCTCATGCGAAGAGTTGACTCATTGGAAAAGACTCTGATGCTGCGAGGGATTGGGGGCAGGAGGAGAAGGGGACGACAGAGGATGAGATGGCTGGATGGCATCACTGACTTGATGAACGTGAGTCTGAGTGAATTCCGGGAGTTGGTGATGGACAGGGAGGCCTGGCGTGCTGTGATTCATGGGGTCTCAAAGAGTTGGACATGACTGAGTGACTGAACTGAACTGAACTGATAGATATAATTTTCAGTTTCCTTTTCCACCGGGTCAATCTACTGTACTTTATTTTTGTTGGACTGTTTTGATTTTACCTATGGGTGCATATGTACATGTGTATATTCAGTCACAATTTTTATTTTTGTTATAAACCTCTGCCTCTATGTTGGGCCTTTTCAGTTCTGTGGAGTTTTCCTTTTATCCCCCTTTTCCCTTTCTTCTTCCTTTTTTTTTCTTTTCTCTTTTTTATAAATTTAATTTTTAATTTTTAAATCTATTATATTTTTCTAATATAATTCTATATATAATTCTAATATATATTCTATAATATATATAATGATACTATATATATTGCTGAATAATATATTATATATATTATAAAATAAATTATGCATTATATATTATATAAGAAATTATATATGATGCTATATATGTAACATAATATAATATAATATATAACAAATATTATATAATATATACATTAAAATGAAGAGGAAAATTAAATTATTATCATTGAGAACTGGTAGGTTACCAGAATACATCTGCACACATTTATTCTAAGAAACACTGACCCACACCACAGATGAAAAAACTTTAAAGAAAGTTCAGGTGTTGGTCACTTACTTTATTTTCAAAGTCAAGGATAAAAGATACTAATGTTATTTAGCACTATTCAGCACTGGAGCAGTTTTATTATAGGTTTCTGGAACTTGAGCAGAATCAAAAACAGATCCCTCTATTTCAAGATAATTCATCTTCCTATAAGCAACCAAAGGATTTAATAAAACAAGCATATTCAATTTCATAAAATAAGCATAGTCAATTCTACATAATACAGAATTATGAAAGAATTGAACAGAATATGGAAGAAACATCTTCTGTACTGTTACTGCTTATGTTGTGCTTAGTCACTCAGTTGTGTCCTAATCTTTACAATCCCATGGACTATAGCCCATCAGTCTCCTCTGTCCATGGAGATTCTCCAGTCATGAATATTGAAATGGGTTGCCATGCCCTCCTTCAGGGGATCTTCCCCACCCAGGGATTGAACCCAGGTCACCCACATTTCATTTGATTCTTTACCATCTGAGTCACCAGGAAAGCCCAAGAATACTGGAGTGGGTAGTCTATCCCTTCTCCAGGGGATCTTCCTGACCCAGGAATTGAACCAGGGTCTCCTATATTGCAGGTGGACCTTATTACATAGCATAAGGTTACAAGTCTGTGTATGAATAACTGCCAAAACAAGTGGTAAAATTATACATTTAAAATAGAACTGCCTTATGATCCAGCAATCCCACTGCTGGGCATACATACTGAGGAAACCAGAATCGAAAGAGACATGTGTACCCCAATGTTCATTGCAGCACTGTTTATAATAGCCAGGACATGGAAGCAACCTAGATGTCCATCAACAGATGAATGGATAAGAAAGCTGTGATACATATACACAATGGAGTATTACTCAGCCATTAAAAAGAATACATTTGAATCAGTTCTAATGAGGTGGATGAAACTGGAGCCTATTATACAGAGTGAAGTAAGCCAGAAAGAAAAACACCAATACAGTATACTAACGCATATATATGGAATTTAAAAAGATGGTAACAATAACCCTGTGTACGAGACAGCAAAAGAGACACTGATGTATAGAACAGTCTTTTGGACTCTGTGGGAGAGGGAGAGGGTGGGATGATTTGGGAGAATGGCATTGAAATACGTATAATATCATATATGGAACGAGTCGCCAGTCCAGGTTCTATGCACGATAATGGATGCTTGGGGCTGGTGCACTGGGACGACCCAGAGGGATGGAATGGGGAGGGAGAAGGGAGGAGAGTTCAGGATGGGGAACACATGTATACCTGTGGTGGATTCATTTCGATATTTGGCAAAACCAATATAATATTGTAAAGTTTAAAAATAAAATAAAATTAAATAAAATTCTAAAGGTGTTTGATTAATTAGAGGAAATGATATAAGGTACATTAATTTGCTGTAGTAACTATTCCCGTAATGTCAGATTCACAGACAAAAAACCTGTCAAATCATGATATTACATCAAAAAATGGGGTTTCAAATTTTATCATACTTGGACATATTTTGATGCATGTTTAATAACTTTAGAGTGGGTTAGTTTAAATAATTATATTGGTAACAATTAAGAAATTATGATTCTTATGAGTAATGTATCTCTGATTTGAACAGATTTCAAATACCAACTGTTCTTAGACAAGATCATGGAATTTGGCTGCAGTGAGGATGACTGAGAATGACTCAGACTCAGTTCTAGGTTACTTTTACTGTGATTTTCTTCCAAAGTTTCAAATAAACAGAATTGCAGATGTAAGTGAAGTAAGAAGGTATATAGGTGGATATGATGAAACAAATTTGCCCATTACACCTTACTGAGATGATTCAGTGTTTGGTGGTCTCTGCAAACCAATGGAAATGAGATGCTGCTGAGTCAGAATGTGGATTTGTGCACTCACTGCATTTGTGTCCCCAGTAGTCATGTTAGCACTGAGAAACAGCTATGTTTCTCACTAAACACTACCCTAACAGGCAATAGTTCCATTATTCAGGAATCTATGTTCCCATGCCATCTCTGCAGGGCCTAGGAGTTTCCCTCCTCTGTGGACTTAGGCATAGCTGGGCCTATATGCCAATAATATTCTGCTTCTCTGATTACTAGCACATGGAAAAATTCTTTCGAAATGAAGGGAAATACAGGTGTAAAGAAAAAGAACAGTAAGAAAGAAAAACAGCAATACTTTTTAAAATAAAGACTTCTAATTATTTAGATTAAAAATATTTGTATTATTATGCCTATATAGACTACTCTGCAAATAATTATGATTTTGAAATTTTACTAGTATTCTCCACAAAATAGGAAGTTTGGCATACAATTAAATTTTATCACAAATGTAGTGATGTCCATACTCATATGAAGAAATGATATATGCCTATGGCTGATTCTTACTGATGTAGAGGCAAAAACCATCACAATATTGTGAAGTAATTATCCTCCAATTGAAATAATTTTTTTGAAAAATGATATATGAATTGCATGTGATATGGTAGTATCTTTTACATTCCTCTTTCCTCTTAGAATAGATTGTGGCACATTATAAAATAGATTCCCTTTGGTTCATGACTTGTTCAGTTGCAAATTCATGTAAACTACAGGACCAGTTTGGCACCTGCTGTGATCATGAGTCTACTGCTGTTTTTCTAATCAGAAAACATTCCTATTAGATAAACCATCTGGCTTGAAAAGCATCCCTTTTGCATTCAAAATGGTTTTGTTAGAATTCAGCCAAAGTATATTTTACAAGGAAAGATGTGTCAGCAAGACCAGTCTGTTTACTAATGGAATAGTCCTCTATTAAAATATCATTTGCAGAATAAAAGCCATAGTGTGAAAATATTATACAACATGAAATGTTCTAGTTACATGTGAAAATGTGGGTGGTGACCACCTTTGTTTAAGGCCATCCACTAAATCTGTTCAAATTTAGTTAGTCATAGTCATCATCTGATCAGCACCAACTATATTTCATGTTATTCTGATTGCAATCATTTTCATTGAATTGTGACATATCACTAATGTTACTTCTTGACCATCAGTATTACCTGTAGTACTAGGGTACTACTTGGTTATCCACTGAATCATGTTTATTGCTGTGACTATGAGTCATTTTTATTTACATTAATATTTTTCAGGCTATATATATATATTTAATTGGAATATAATTACTTTACAATGTGGTGTTAGTATCTGCTGTACTACAAAGTGAATCAGTTAGAGGTTATATATATATATATATATAACCTCTAACTGATTCACTTTGTAGTATATATATATATATATTTATATATATATATTTATATATATTTATATATATAATGTGATTCATTGGAAAAGACCCTGATGCTGGGTAAGATTGAAGGAGGGAGGAGAAGGGATCAACAGAGGATGAGATGGTTGTATAGCATCACTGTCTCAATGGACATGAGTTTGAGCAAGCTCTGAGAGTTGGTGATGGACAGGGAGGCCTGGCATGCTGCAGTCATGGAGTTGCAAAGAGTTGGACATGACGGAGCGACTGAACTGAACTGATATATATTATCATTTAGTCCAATACCAGAAACAATATAATTCCATTCTAGAATAATTCATAGGAACCCAAAATATCTACTTTTAATATTTGTAGTGAGTTTGGGGTACTACTAACAGGAAAAATAAAGTGTTCAAGCATAAGCACTTTAACATTAATTAAAGTGTAACAGGAAAATTGTGGATGGAAAAAGAAATACTGCTCTTTGATCTTGTCAATTAATGTGTTTATCAAAACTTGATTGTATGTACACACTTGTGGAGATGTTCTCTGTTATATTTCAAAACCAGAGACATGCTTCCTGCCTTCAAGGAGTATGCATCTGTTTGAAGAAACAAGACTTCAATAACTACCTAGTCATGAAAACATGCCTGCAGATTTTTGAGATTCAATTGAAAACATCATAAATTTAGAATTGTTTTGATGGTAAAGCTAGTGTTAGAAGAATAGAAGGCCAAAAAAGCAAGTCACTTGGAGGAAACATGAATCAAGGAACAGAGACGCTGGATACAAGTAAAATAGTCTTTTGTACAGAATGAAATGGGATTTGGATTTGGAGATGTCAAGTTATTTATAGCCATCTGGGATCTTTGCAATGTGAATCAAGTCATTTAATATTTGCCTATGCAAATCAATACTCTCATTTATTTTCTTTTATTTTCTCAATGGACTATACGTTCCTTGCCCATTGGAACATATATTATAGTTGAAGCATGTAGTTACTTATGATGTCTTGAACATTGTTACACATGATATTTAATCAAAGAATGAATATTTGAATGGGTATGCAAAATATATTGGTAATGTGATTTTGTATGTGATTAAAGACGTCTCTGTCATTTTCTGCTGAAAAATCCAGAAAAAAATTATATTGATAGTTCCTGAAGTGAGTATGAAGTGCTTATTTTGAATTAATGTGAAGATATAATTATTGCTAAAGTGAAAGAAATTATAAAGATAAATATGGAGAATCGCTGAGAATCCTAACAATCTCCTCAAATTGCCTTTTTCATCCAACCCTGTTATCATTCCTTTTTTCTGTCTTTAAATTTCCACCCTTTGAAATCACTCTTTTGGAAAGTACAGCAGATGTCAAATCATTGTCTTCAGCAGGCTATCAAGAATAGGCTATGCTATATATTTTTGGAGCTGTTATGTATTATCTGAATCTAGAAATAGCTGCTGGAATACTTTGCCATCACACTATTAACAGGGTCATTTGCACCAGATTTGGTAAATAGCAACTTTGAAAGCAAGAGAGGAGAGTTTTGTTCTGAAAGAAAATGATGAAGTACAGTTAAATTTCTTTTTTTGCCGTAGTTCAGTCACTAAGTCATGTCCAACCCCTTGCAACTGTATAGGCTGCAGGCAGGGAAAAAATGATCAATTTCTAGGACTTGGGAAGTAGCTCTATAAATAATTAAGCATAAGGAAAGGTGAAGGGTGTCAAAACAGGTCTATCTGAATATGGTGTGTGTGTGTGTGTGTGTGTCCTGGGATAAAAGATCTCTCACCTATAAATGAGCTAGAAAAGTACAAGAATAATAAATGAAATAATAAATGTATAAAATAGTTATTTTTAATAGTTTATGCTTATATTAAATTTCAATATAAACATCTTTTATTTCCTATTAAGGAGCACCTTAAGAGTGGGTGTTCAATAAAATTATTTAGCCAAAACACTTGTTTCTGACAGACGTCTAGGTTAATAAAACTGACATATGCCATTTGTCGATTATTTACATATGCCAGGTCCTGTGCCAAGTGTTAATTTATTTATATTTTAAAATTCAGTTCTCACCATGCTCCCATATTCTTTTAAAAATGGGAGCTGTCACACAGACAGGGGCCTCTGTAATGCCAAGAATAGGGCCTATGAACTTAATCACTCTGTATCCCAAATGTATATTGATATGTCTAGAAACATAAAAAGCTTTCTTCTTGTTGTATTCAGTTGCTGAGTCGTGTCCACCTCTATGCAACCTCATGGACCACAGCAAGTCCGGCTTCTCTGTCCTCCACTGTCTGCCAGAATTTGCTCAAATTCATGTCCATGCTATCTAAACATCTCATCCTCTGTTGCCTTCTTTTCCTCCTTCCTTCATTTTTTCTCAGCATCAAGGTCTTTTCCAATGAGTCATCTCTTTGCATCAGGTGTCCAAAATATTGGAGCTTCAGCATTAGGTGACCTACTGTTGTTTCTGTTATGGTTGACATTTTCCAGATGTAGTGAGCTTCCAAATCAGGATACTCTTCAGCAAAATACAATCAAAAAAGTTGTTGGGAGTGAAGAGCAAATAAATATTGCTGCTGGAAGAATGAGAAACCTGTTTAAGGCAAGACTTCTTAAAAAGAATGAATAAACCCATCCTTTTTAAGTGCAGACCTAGCCCACAACATCCATAACAGAGCTATTTAAGCTTCAAGGGCTTGTTGAAATTCACAAGAACATAGTAGTAGATTTTTCTGATCTAATTAAAAAAATATGGGTTAAATATGAAAGTATTCATGGATGAGCAACTGAATAATGATATGGTTTATCCATGGTTATATATTTATACTTTTAATCAATTGTGGATTGCCATGTAATCACAAAGTATTATAGTGGTTTACATAATAGCCTCTCGTACTTGCGCCTGATTTTGAATTCCAGATTTGCCCCTTTCTAGATGTATGACCTAGAATAAGTCACATAACACCTCTTTGTGTCTTAGTTTTCTCATCAAGGGTTGGAACTGGGGACTAGATAGATTAAGTACTCATACACTTAGAACAGTGCCTGACACTTGTGTGTATGTGCATGCTAAATTGCTTCAGTCGTGTCCAACTCTTTGTGATCCTCTGGTCTATAGACCACCAGGCTCCTCTGTCCATGAGATTCTCCAAGCAAGAATACTGGAGTGGGTTGCCATTTCCTTCTCCAGGAGATCTTCCTGACCCTGGGTTTGAACCCATTTCTCCTGCACCTCCTGCATTGGCAGTCTGGTTCCTTACCACTTTGGCACCTATGGCAGCCCTAGGAAATCAATGCAGTTTGCATCATCCATTGTGACCAACCACAGTGGCCTTTTTAGATCATCAAACACATGATGTATTTTCCTGACTGGAGTCTTTTGCACTGACTGTTCACACTGCCTGAGGAATACTCTTCCCCAGATCCCTTCATGCCTAGCATTTGCCCTTCATTGAGGACTAATACCATCCAGACACCTTCCCTTAGGACCTAAATTAAAGTAGTCAGTCATTTACTCTTCACTATGTTAGCCTTGGAGAAGGCAATGGCACCCCACTCCAGTACTCTTGCCTGGAGAATCCCATGGACGGAGGAGCCTGGTAGGCTGCAGCCCATGGCGTCGCTAAGAGTCGGACATGACTGAGCGACTTCACTTTCACTTTTCACTTTCATGCATTGGAGAAGGAAATGGCAACTTACTCCAGTGTTCTTACCTGGAGAATCCCAGGGATGGGGGAGCCTGGTGGGCTGAAGTCTATGGGGTCGCACAGAGTCGGACACAACTGAAGTGACTTAGCAGCAGCAGCAGCATGTTAGCCTAATTTAATTCCTACTTAGAAATGATTGAATTCTTTTCTCCTATTTTTTTCCTGTTTTGTTTTGTTTTTTGTTTGTTTTTTGTTTTTTTGGCTGTGCCATGTAATTTGTGGGATCTTAGTTCTCTAACCAGGGATCAAACCTGAACCCTCAGCAGTGAAAGTGTGGAGTCCTAATCCCTAGACTGCCAGGAAATTCCCTCTTATTTTTTATTTTTTAATTTGTAGGTTTATTTATATTTTGTTCTAAAATTCTTGAGAACAAGAATTTTAAGCATTTGTTCAGTACCTAGAATAGAATCTAGCACATGCAGTCATTCAATAGGTATCTACTGAATGAATAATTGAGGTCATAATTTTTTTTTTACCACTTGAAACAGAATATTGTGTCATAGAACCAGGTCCAGGAATATATTACTTATTTCAATTTTATATACAGCTATTATACAACTTTATGAGCATGACATTTTTGGCATTTTAATTTTTTCAATTTTGGGAGAAATGGGCTTGCAAAAATATTTTATAAATATTCTTTTACATCTGAATAACTAGCAGATATTTCCTCAGTATCTGAAAAGTTTATTTTCCACTGTGTGGTTACTCAGTTTTTCCAAGTGAGCTACTGACAGGAAAATAGGGTTTTAGCAAATTTTCCATCTTTTAACCAACATATTTCTATAGGTAGTAGTTGAAATATTCTGCAGTTTTCAGTTAGCTTATCAAGAATATGAAGTAGAATCTGATTTGTTCTTTCCTGATAATCTTAATGTAGTTAGGCATATTGCATGAATATGTAATAGTGTGTTTGTGACGGAAGATAATGGGTTAGATGGAATTGAGAACTCGTCTAATTTCTTCTTGAGGCATTGTTTTTCATAAGTATTTCCAACACAAATGACATCCTTTATTTGATAACTTTGATGAAGTTGTTGCCTACAGTTCTATAGAGCATGATATTAACAACTTCCCTAAAAATTCTATATTTTTCAGATCGTTTTAAATCTTGAAATTCCCATTACAAGTAGTAGTTGTTATCTTTGCCACTTATCAGTGTTTGTTTGGGGTTGTTTTTTAGAAAGTTATAATTTCAGATTTGCAGTAACCTAGAGACTTGCTATTATTTTCGCATGTTGCCTAGTTTGATTTATATGCAATAATTGAGTATCTTTCTTTCAACTGATACGTTGAGATTGTCTTCAATTATTAATTTTCTTTTAAAAAATATTTTAACTTCCTGTTCACCTTATTACTCTTAATCACCCACCCCATGATTGTTCAGTTGTTCAGCCTCGTAAACATAGAAGAACATGTGTTCTCTTTTTTCTTTCTTTTCCTCACTTCCTGAATTCGATTCATCAGCAAAAACTGCCAGTCTTCTTTTTAAAACTGCTTTCCTTCATCTCCAAAGCAATCACTGGGACAACCAAATAAACTGCTCATGGACTCCCTTCTTCTCTCTTAAGTTCTCTGTGTGATTCCTTTCCTCACACTAGAGTGAATATGTGTACATGTGTGTGAGTCGCTCAGTCATGTCTGATTCTTTGTGACCTGATGGACTGTAGCTTGCCCCACCCATTCTTGCTATTACCATGCTTCATTCTCTGAAATAAGTGTCACTCTGCTTAGTTCAGACTCCTTACTAGGACCCTCAGAGTTTTTAAAAATTGACCCCACCAACTTCTCCAACACTGATTTGCTTTCAGTCTTCTGATATGCCATCATATTTACCTTAGAGCCTTTTGATTCCCCCTTTTTTGCACATACCTGCCTGACTGCCTCCTTAGCATTAGCCTTCAGCTCAAATATCACTCTTGAGAAACACCAGTCATTAACTTGCCATCTCAGTTATTCTCCTACACTTTCATTCTCTGTAACAGATGACTCTTCACTCTTCTTAATAATTTCTAACAACACCCTGAGTTTTTTACCCTCTTTGCATAACCACATTTGAGAAGATGTGGGCTCCAGCCCCATTGGTATAAATCTGATGGGTTAAAATCTTTTTTCCTTTTATTTACAATTTTATATTAATTCAAGTGTACAACCTATAGATTGAAATTTTTTATATCACGTGTGAATGATAGCATACAGTATTTGTCTTTCTCTCTCTGAGTTATTTCACTAAGCATAATATTCTTCAGGTATATTGAGTTTAAATATGTGTAAGTATAACCTATAGTTTTCAAACAATGTCAGAGTTCCACACAGAGAGATTTTGACCTCTTTGGTATAAGGTTAAGAACCATTTTTCTGAATCAGTTATGATATTTTGAGTATGCTTTGAGTGATTTGGTAGGAATGAACATGGGTTGCAATTTGATAAATGAGATGTGAAAGATTGCTTGTGTGATTCTAAAAAATGTTCTTTGTCTTAAAAGGGGGATCAAAGATGACTTAACTTCTCAACAATCAGCTGGGTATTGTTGTTGCTACTGTCTTATGTCCAAAGAAGGTGAAAGCCTGAGTATAAAAGCCAGGATCAGGATGGCAGAGAAGAAAGAGAAAATTAGGATCTAAATGATATGGTTTAGTCAGGTAACAGTTACACAACACTAAATCTAGTCTTTTTTTCCCCCTTTTTTCTATTAACATGAGGTTATAAATCTCACTCTTACTTAAGCCATTTAAAGTTGAGTCTCATGTTAATTGTAGACCAAAGTAGCTTAATTGATATCTTTTCTAGTTCATTACCCTATCCAGTTGTCTTAATGCAGGCAATAAACTCAGAAACGGCCTTGCTTATTTACACAGTTCCTGTTTTTGGTCTTTCCCTGCATTTTAAGAAAAAAAAGTTGTCTCTTTTATATTCATTCTGGACCTAATGCCTATAATGTTGTTTACCACATTATAGGTACTGAATGAATGTGTAAAAATATGACTAATATATTCAATCTATTCAACCACCCTTATCTCTTTAATATCTAAAGGTAAACTTCTCTATGCTTGTTCATTTTAACAGTGTTAGCTAATTAACTCTTTCCAGGAATACTTTAACAGTCTCTATTAAACTATCCCTGTCTACAGTTTATACCCTACCAATTCATCTTCCACACTGCTGCTAGAGCAGAAAAGATCTTACCTGTTTAAATCTGTCTGCAGTGCCCTATTGCCTACCAAGGCAAATTCAAACTCCATTCCATGGTAGACATCCAGCCTCTACCTGCTTATTCTGCTTGTCTGATCCATACTTAGGATCACAAATCTTTTCCAATAAGCTCTGTGTAGCAGGCAGAATTCTGAAATAGATCACAAAATTATTACCTTCCAGTATGCATACTTTATATAATAACTCCCTTTGACTGTAAATAGACTAGACTCAATCTGGTGAGCCCTTTCAAAAGAGGATGTGAAAGTCAGAGATGGAAAAATTCAGAGATATTCAAAGCTGCAACAAACAAGGAATTGAACTCATCCAACAACCTGAATGAGCTTGAAAGCAGATCCCAAACTCCAAAGAAGAACCCTAGCCAGGATGACATTTTCATTGCAGTTTTTGTGAGACAGTAATTTACATTGACATAGACAGCATATTAAAAAGCAGAGACATCACTTTGCCGACAAAGGTCCATATAGTCAAAGTTGTGGTTTTTCTAGTAGTCATGTGCACATGTGGAGAGTTGGATCATAAAGAAGGCTGAGTACTGAAGAATTGATGCTTCCAAATTATAGTGCTGGAGAAGACTCTTTAGAGTCCCTTGGCTGTAAGGAGTTCAAATCAGTCAATCCTAAAGGAAACCAAACCCGAATATTCATTAGAAGGACTGATGTTAAAGCTGAATTTCTAATACTTTGGCCACCTGATGTGAAGAGCCGTCTTATTGGAAAAGACCTTGATGCTGGAAAAGAATGAAGAAGATGATGGCAGAAGATAAGATGGATAGATAACATCATTGACTCAATGAATATGAATCTGAGCAAACTGGGAGATAGTAAAGGACAAGGAAGCCTGGTGGGCTACAGTCTATGGGGTCAGAGTCAGACAATACTTAGCAACTGAAAACAACAACTCAGCTGAGTTAAACTCAGAATTCTGACCTACACAATTATGAGCTAATACATGGATGATTTTTGAGTTTCTAAATTGTGGTAATTAGTCTTGTAGTAACAACACACTGATACATCATACTTCCTCAGTTCTCCTTGCTTTTCACTCCCTTGCTTTGTTCCCTCCAGTTTCAGTTCATATCTTCCCAGTAGGTACTTACCCATCCTTCAAGATCCAACTTATGCATTACCTCCTTTAGGAATACTTCCTCTGCAAAACACCTTTCTCTCAACCTGAACTTATCATTGGAAAAGACCATGATTCTGGGGAAGATTGAAGGCAAAAGGAGAAGGGGCCAGCAAAGGATAAGATAGTTGGATAGCAATATTATCAATTCAATTGACATGAATTTGAGCAAATTCTGGGAGACAGTAGATGACAGAGGAGCCTGGTGTGCTATAGTCCATGAAGTCAAAAAGAGTTGGACACAACTTAGTGACTGAACAACAAGCTTAATTATACAAAAAATTTTCAAATTTTATTTTGATAATATGATATGGTATCATGTCATATGATAAATTTAATTTTGTGAATCAGCCTAAAAATACTTTTGTGTGTTGTCTATAGAATATAGTATACTATATAAAGAGTATATAGTATGAGTATATGTATACAAAGACTCAGACATGACCTAGCAACTAAACACCAACAACAAACCTCACATTTTGATCTGAAGCTATGACCCCTGTCATGGGAAGATAAATGTCATACTGGAACCAGATTATCAGGAGTCTCCTAATAAAAACATACCCCAAATATACTGGAGATATAACTTAACAGTGGTGCCTCAGATTTTTGTCCAGATGGGACATCAGTGTTACTATCACTCAAATTTCTCCCCACATTAACCCTTGATGAACTAATGACTGTCATAGTTGACAATGGACATAGAAGGTAACAACAAAATAGAATTTTTAAAATGGACTTGTGGTTTACAGTGGCATAATGACATCTCTATTGTCTTTGCCTCTTCTCTCTTCTCTCTGAAATCATTGCAAAACAATGAGAATTATAAGAAAGAGATGATAAACATAGCTTCATCTTTGGTAAAACTGGAAACTACATGCAACTCTAAAAAACACACAAAGAATACCTGTAAAATCTATTGTCAATCTTAATATGATGCATGAAAATGCTGAGAAAAGAAATCTACAGCAGCACCACTGGATAATGCTGGCATAGATAACTCTCCAATATAGCTGATCACCCTGAAAGAAAAATACCTCTAACAATTGCATATCAGAGTAATGAAATAGGCTGTAGGGATTTCTCTAGACCTTACTTATTATCACAGAGAAGTAAGGAGATGAAGCTGAAGAAGAAAGCACACAAGCATTCCAAATGTAAAAAGTAATCTGCCAGAGAATCCAGATAAAGGAAAGTCTTTGAACTGTAAACAGCCTTGCAACTGCCCATTTCTTTCCCCTGGGAGAAGCAAAAGTAAAATAATCTACCTTTGTGTCTGTCTGTTTCTGTGTGTGCAAGTGTGTTTGTGTAAATAATATATACCTGCACATGACACATGCAAACTTGAAACTTTGTGTCATAAGAAATTTCCCTACGAACCAGGGAGATATCCCTCATATGCCACAGAAACTTCCTATTGAGAGATGGTAGTATGGTCAGAATTTACCTCACAGAAAGATATTGCTACTGCTACTGCTAAGTCGCTTCAGTCGTGTCCGACTCTGTGCGACCCCATAGACGGCAGCCCACCAGGCTCCCCTGTCCCTGGGATTCTCCAGGCAAGAACACTGGAGTGGGTTGCCATTTCCTTCTCCAATGCATGAAAGTGAAAAGTGAAAGTGAAGTTGCGCCGTCATGTCCGACTCTTTGCGACCCCATGGACTGCAGCCTACCAGGCTCCTCCGTCCATGGGATTTTCCAGGCAAGAGTACTGGAGTGGGGTGCGATTGCCTTCTCCGCACAGAAAGATAAGTAATACTTTAGTCAACGAGGCATCCACAAATAGTCTATAACTTAAAAAAAAATAAATAAATAAGAAACAGAATAAGGAAGGCATAGCAGGAAAACATGACCTTGGACTAGGTACATGATTTTGGCCAAACAGTGGAAAATGCCAACTTAAAGTAGGAGCTGAAACAGACACATAAGAAAATGAGGAAGACGTTGGATACATACATATATACAAGAACCTCCAGAACTCAAAAAGAAAAAAAAAGAAAGTCTTCAGAAAATGAGGCTGCACAGAAAACATGAAAGGGAAATAGACTCTGCTTAAAAGTGAAGGGCGAGTCAGACTGGGAAAATAGACTAAAATGGAGATAAAGTCAAAAGACAACCAATATAATTAAAGAAACTGAGAGAACTGATTAATAAAGAAGACACCCAGGGCAGATCCAAAAAAGATATAATTGGTATTCTTGAATAAAAAGAACCAGATGATGACAAAAAATTTGATATAATTCAATGATATTCTAGGATTGTAAAAAAAACTTCAATGCATAGGTTAATATGAAAACCTGTAATGTGTAAATTAAATGCTTTTTCCAGTAGTCCTGTATGAATGTGAGAGCCAGACAATAAAAAAGTTGAGCACTGAAGAATTGATGCTTTGGAACTGTGGTGCTAGAGAAGACTCTTGAGAGTTCTTGGACAGCAAGGAGATCAAATCAGTCAATCCTAAAGGAAATCAACTCTGAATATTCATTGGAAGGGCTGATGCTAAAGCTGAAGATCCAGTAATTTGGCCACGTATTGTGAAGAGCCGACTCATTGGGAAAGACTGAAGGCAGGAGAAGGGAATGACAAGAGGATGAGATGGTTGGATGGCATCACTGACTCAGTGGACATGAGTTTGAGCAAGTTCCGGGAGATGGTGAAGGATACGGAAGCCTGACAAGCTTCAGTCCATAGGCTTGCAAAGAATCAGACATGACTGAGCAATGACAGTGTATTAAATGATCTTACTCTGTCTAAGGTAAAACAGAGAGTCCAAGGTTAGAAACTTCAAGCTTTGAGGAAAAAGGCTAAAGATAACTATATAGAGTAGAGAACAGAAGGCCTCACATATCCCCAGCAATTTTCAAATTCTCAAACAAAAAGGAACCTTAGTATTTTACACTCAGTCAATATTTCATTTCTGATACACGATTTTAAAACACACAGGAACAAAAGGAATATATTCCTCATGAGCTCTGAAAAAGAGATTTATAGAAGATCAGTTGACCAGTGTAAATATAGACACTAGGGCAAAAGATTGGCAATGATTCTTGTGTTTATTTAGCTGCAGGACTGAAGTTAATCCAATTGTGGAAATTGTAGCTACAAACAGACTATAAATCACAAACCATGTCAAAATAGAAAAATCATCACTGTATCAGAAGTCAAGTGTCTCAGTAGTGCAACATGTTATAATTATAATGATTTCCTCTTGTTTTATAGCTGAAGGTCAAATGATGTTTTTGAACCTGACAATTCAATCAATGAATGTATATATATTAAAGTAATCTTCAAAAAGTGAATTAATATAAAGAACTAAGAAAAATTGATCTGGATGACAAAATAAAATCAAACTAGATACTATGTATGAAATATGTTTAAACCTAAGTGGTAGAGAAACAGACAGATAAAGTTAGCAGTAAGTACAGCAACAACAACAACACAAAAAACAGATATGGCATTAACATCAGGTAATGTTGATCAAGGCAAATGCATTAAAATAATAAGTTTCAATTCATAAAAATTTTATACTCACAATAATGTGTGAATAAATAAAACAACAAAATTCATAAAATAATAACTAGAAGGAAACAAGCAATATTTTTCACCACTTCTCCTCCAACAGTTGTTGCTAGGCATGAGCAGACAAGTTGCTACTTTGATGGGATATTTTAGTCAATCCCATCACCTTCATCTTTTGAAAGTTATACAATTACACATTTTTTAGTGTAATCCAACTAATTGAAAAAAAAACACAAAACAACCAGAGTTTATGATAGTTCAAAGAAATCAATAAACATAATTTACTATAATTAGAGAGTAAAGCCTGTATTTATTGATACAAAATTATTTTGTTCAAAGGCCACATCCATGCCAGATAAGATTGCTAAGGTATATATTTTCTAAATATGTTATATAGATAAAGGCAATTCATCTCTATATGTGTATAGTTCATGTGTGTGTGTGTGTGTGTATATATATATATTTATATATGTAACATATAAATATATCTATATGTGCACACATAATATATATCCTATGCACACATATATGTCTGTCATGGGAAAAATAAAAGAATTTGTATTAGAGTTGAGAACAAATAAGAAAATTGATTACCATCACTAGTATTTAATATTTTTTGTGAGTATACAAGTTAATGGAATTTCATGAGAAAGAAATGAGGTATAAAATTGAAAATTAGGATGCAAAATTAAAAATAATTTACATCAACATGCATCCGCCACGGGTGTACATGTGTTCCCCATCTTGAGCCCCCCTCCCACATCCCTCCCCATACCATCGCTCTGGGTCATCCCAGTGCACCAGCCCCAAGCTTCCTGTATCCTAAAGTAAAAAAAAATAAAAAATAAAGAACATACAAAAAACTAAATAAGTAAAAAATAATAATGTACAATGATATAGAAAACCTACAAAATTCAAAACACCACTAAAACTGTCAAAAGCGATAAGAGATTTCAATAAGGTGGTTAGTGCAAAATCAATATATCAAAATAAACAACATATATGTATATATTTGTGCATATTTATTATATGCATGTTTAGCTATATATCAGAAAGATTAATGGAAGAAAAATTTCATTTACAATAGCTGCACAATCATAAAATACCTGTGAATAACCTAAATAAGAAATACAGTGAATTTTTTTGAAAATGTTACTAAGGGACCCATTGTGAAACTTGAAACGAATGCCTTCTTGTTGGATAGATAGACTTAAATTTAGAAGAATTTCAACTAATCCTAAATCAATGTGCAACTTGTGAAGCCTGCAGCCTACCAATATATATTTTTTACTAGTGTTATACAGATGATTCTAAAATTCATATGGTTAAATGAATGTTTAGACTTGTTATTTTGTTTAGTTGCTAAGTCATATCTGAGTCTTTGTGACCCCATGAACTGTAGCCCACCAGGCTCCTCTGTCCATGGCACTTGCCAGGCAAGAATACTCGAGTGGGTTGCCATTTCCTTCTCCAGGGATCTTCCCCACCCAGGGATCGAACCCATGTCTCCTGTGTTGGCAGGCAGATTCTTTACCACTGAGACTCTGGGGAAGTCCGTTCAAGATTAGGTAATTTTTAAAAGATAAGAGTAATAAAGTGGATTTGAATACCTGAAAGTATTCAAGCATATTATGAACTATTGCAAATCTTAATAATCAAGAAGTGTAGCACTGATTCATAAATAGAACAAAGAACAGTAAATAAAAGAATCCAGATATAATACAAATATAGGTGAGAATTTAATACATGATAAAAATGATATTTTATATGATTGGAGAAAATATACATTAATTAGCAATGGTGTTACTACTACTACTACTAAGTCGCTTCAGTCGTGTCCGACTCTGTGCGACCCCACAGACAGCAGCCCACCAGCCTCTGCCGTCGCTGGGATTCTCCAGGCAAGAACACTGGAGTGGGTTGCCATTTCCTTCTCCAATGCATGCAAGTGAAAAGTGAAAGTGAAGTCGCTCAGTCATGTCCGACTCTTTGCGACCCCAGGGACTGCAGCCTACCAGGCTCCTCTGTCCATGGGATTTTCCAGGCAAGAGTATTGGACTGGGTTGCCATTGCCTTCTCCAAAGCAATGGTGTTAGGGCAATCAAATAGGCACAATAAGAAAAAAAAAAAAAAAAAAAAGTATCACAACCTCATTTCTTATTATCAATTCCAAATGGAAAACATAATTAAATTAGGAAGATTAATGAATTGGTGCAGAAAGAGAAGAGGAAACTACAAAATAATTATAAAAAATAATTTTAAAATATTAAAGGCCTCTAAAAATATTAAATAAAAATTGTAAAAATTGAGGCCACCTGCATCAATACAACTAATCTTTAGGATTGAGAAATGAGACCACATGTGTCCACATAATTTAACTGTTTGATCCATAAAATTCTTGCCCAGGAAGATAAAACTAAAAATCAATAAATAACTTTACTGTTTGCTTTAGGAAATTCTTGCAAATCAATTCTTGTGGGCACACAGTTTGCTCACCTGGATGAACAGTCTATTTATCAGTACAATAATTTGCTCACCAAATATTGTTTAAGTAGCCTTGCTTTGCTGACCTACATCATTTCATCATGAACTTTGTGCAGGTCCAACCAATTCTTCACCTTGAAAGACACACCTTAAACCATTTGAATATAGGTCCATAAACCCTCTGAATACTATTTCCTAACAACCTCCTTTTGAGACATTACTAAGATTCTCTCAAGGTAATGTTTTCTCCTCTTATATAGTAAGGTTATTAAATTAAGCTTTGTTGATCAAGAAGTTTTTCTGTTAGTCCATTGTGGAGAGTTGACAATCCATAGTCATTTGAAAACTTAATATGGAAAATGAAATACAAAATCAAATGAAAAATGATAAAATAGGAAAAAGTTTTGAATGTTTATCATAGGCAAAATGCTATTTACCTAAATGTTTTTAAATCCTTATAAATTAATATGAAAAAAGATTACATACATGAAAAATGTTCACATCAAATTAAATGGCTTTTAAATACCAGAAATAAGCTCAATATCAATTATTTTACCACAAATGCTATTAAAACTATAAAGAAATTCAATTTTTCACCTTTCAGATTGTCAAGGGTCAAAAAGTAGTATAGACACAGGGAAACATCTTTGTAGAGCTTATTTGGGTATAGCTTCCTGTGGAGTACAACATTGCAATATTTATTACAATTATAAATGCACATGTGCCTTGATCAAGGAATTTTACTTCCTGGAATTTATGCTCCAGATAGATTCCCATAAGTGTAAAAATATAGTATATAAAGATTTTAATTTTAGCTATTTCTGGAAATAGCAAAGAATTAAAAAACTATAAAATCCATTTTTAATAAAAAATGACCTTTGGAAGGTGGCTATCATAAACAATTAGGTATGTACTAATGTCCAAGTTATATTAATATTTTAAAAAATTATTGCACAGAAATATGACTTTTTTGCTGTGATTTTAGTGGGAAAAATATAGAATATCACTCAAAATGCTGTGTAAAAACTATTGCCACCAAAGTTAAAATAGTTTAGGGGAAGCAATACTTTGCACTGAAAACTCTTGCATTTTGTGCATTGATTATCTACCAACTCTGTCTTCACCCCAAAGAAATTAAAAAAGGAAGCTTGTTTAATTAAAAACTCTGTAAGATATTAGAATATTGGAAAATATTGCTTTAGAACCAATGTAATAAACTCAAAAGCAAATAGGGAAATCTCTCTCTCTTTTTCACTTCAGTTTGGTGGACAGTGGGCACAGGCATTTTGAGTTTAAAGAAAGGAATCTCCTTTTGTCCAGTTATTTGCATCAGGGTGGCAGTACTCTATGGCAACAGCCATGGTGTCCAGCGGAGGCTGATGGACTGGCAGCATGAGTGCCAAGTCGCTTCAGTCACGTCCACCTCCCTACGGACTGTAGTCCTCCAGTCTCCTCAGTCCACAGGATTCTCGAGCCAAGAAACCTGGAGTGGGTTGCCATGTTTTCCTCCAGTGGAACTTCCTGACCAGAAGATCAAACCTGTGTCTCTGTGTCTCCTGCATTGGCAGGCAGGTTATTGACCACTAGTGCCACCTGGGAATCCTGAAAGCAGGCAGCAAAAAACTTATTGATGCATACAACAAAAGACAAGTCCCAGCAGGAACATAATAAATGAACCTTGAAGTTTTCAAGACTGCTTGTGAGCATATCTGAAACCCCAACTGTGCTGTGCTTTGTCGCTCAGTCATGTACGACTCTTTGCAACCCTATGGCCTGTAGCCCGCCAGGCTCCTCTGTCCATAGGGCCCTCCAGGCAAGAATACTAGAGTGGATTACCATGCCGTCCTCCAGGGGATCTTTCCAACCCAGGAATCAAACCCAGGTCTCCTGCATTGCAAGTGGATTCTTTACAGTCTGAGCCACCAGGGAAGCCAAAGAATTTTGGAGTGGGTAGTCTATCCCTTCTCCAGGGAATCTTCCTGACCCGGGATTGAACCAAGGTCTCCTGAATTTCAGGTGGATTCTTTACAAGTTTATACCTGGGAAGCCCAAAGATGTGTATCAAAATTACCTAGGAGCTCATTCTTGGGGCCAAGTCCTCAGATGTTAATGAAGTTTTAATACAAATAATAAAAATGGTCTCCTAAGCAAAAGAAGCAACAGACAAACTTAAGGATATTCTTGCTTCCAGCCCAAATGCACAGGTCTGAGGTCTAAACAAGTGTTTCTAAATAACTCCTGTTTGCTGAGCAAGGAATGGCTAGCAGTGGGAGTGATAGGAAACAGGTGGCATTTGAATATTTCATCAGTTCCCCCATGCTTGTCTGCTTATTCAGCTTCATTTTACTTTCATCTTCACTGTTCTATCCACCACAGTACTCCTTGCTTCAGTCACACTGTTCTTCTGAGTGTGTGTTCAAAGCCATTTCGCCCTACTGAGCTGCAGGGCGTGTGGCCGGCAGGAGCCACTGTAGCCCTTCCTCCCAGGCAAGGCACTCGCTGGAGGACTTGGCCAAGCAGCTGGAGGCATCTTTGAAAAGTGGCCCAACACCACAGGAAGCAGCACATTTCTCCACTGCTTTCACCATCCCTTCAAACCTCAAATATGCATAATGTCAAGGATTCAAACAACCAGTACCCTAGGAGGATTATTATTAGTTTGGCAAGTCAAACAAGAAGCAATGTGAAATTAATTCCCTTTCATGTAAACTTTATATTAAGGTTGAAGCAAAATATAAAGAATTGGATAGACTGATGATTTCAGCTTATAGTTAATTTTGCTTTTTACATGCCCTTAACATTTATTACTCTTGGAATTACAAACAGCAAAATGCTTTTGATTTTTTGTTGCTTTGTTTTTATTCAATATATATGTGTGACTATTTGAGTGACAGTTTTCTGCAAAAACCTGAAAACCTTTTAAACTAACAATATTAAATTTTTTCTATCAAAGCATGTCGTATTGAAAGATAGGCTTTGTCCAGGGAGTAGAAGGAAGAGAATGACACTTCTTACTGGTAAATACTGTCCTAAGCAATGTGTTATTAAGTTATCTCCATTCATCTACATTGACTGTGGCTCCATGTCCTAATTACATTTCCCCTGCACTGGGTTGACTAGCACCCCCAAAACTCACACCCATCCAGAATTTGGCTTTATTTGGAAATAAGAAGATCATGTGAAGACACACTGGGAAGAAAGCCATGCGAGGATGGAAGTAGAGATTAGAGTAACACATCTATAAGACAAGGAATGCCAAGGAATGCAAGCAACCGCCAGATTCAAGGAGAAAGGCGTGAAACTTTTTTCTGTCGCATAGTCTCCAGGAGAGATCAACTCTCCTAATACCTTGAATTCAGATTTCTATTGTCCAGAACTGTGAGGAGAAAAAAAAAAAAATGTTGTTTTAAGCCACTCATTTTGTCTTGGGAGAAGGCAATGGCACCCCACTCCCAGTACTGTTGCCCAGAAAATCCCATGGACAGGGGAGCCTGGTAGGCTGCGGTCTATGGGGTTGCTAAGAGTCATACACGACTGAGTGACTTCACTTTCACTTTCCACTTTCATGCATTGGAGAAGGAAATAGCAACCCACTCCAGTGTTCTTGCCTGGAGAATCCCATGGACGGAGAAGCCTGGTAGGCTGCAGTCCATAGGGTCGCACAGAGTCGGACACGACTGAAGCGACTTAGCAGCAGCAGCAGCATTTTGTCTTATTTTGTTACAACAGCCCTAGAAAACTAATACAGATTTTGGTACTAGGGAATGAGGTGCTACTATAATAAATATTATTACCCAAAACTTTGAAAGTGGCTTCAGAATTGGGCAATGAATAGAGGAAATTCATAGAAAAAGCATATATTGACTTGTAGAGAAGAGTGATAGAAATTTGGATGTTAAAACTGATTCTGGTGAAGGTTCAGACACAAGCTGAAGAAGATGGTAGAGAAAGCTTAGAGAATACATGCTGAACAGAATCTTCATTAGCATCAATATGTTGGTAGAACTGTGAATGTTATAGGTATTTCTAGTGAGTTCACAGAAGAAAAATGAGACTTCTATTATTGGACACTGGTGTGGATGCCCTCAACATACATGGAACGCTGACAAGGTTTTTGAGAATTTCTTACTAACAGTAACCCTTACAGCCTTGATGAAAAGGGATAGAAATAGAATGAAATGAAAGGAAGGAAAAAATAACACTGTGGGTAGCTCAAAGGCTGTGGCCAGTGGGGCCCAGAGAGCAAAGCAGGATTATTCTCTGATCTTGAAACCTAATGAAACTTGCCCTGCTGAGTTATGAACTTACTTTAGACCAGTGATCTTTTAATTCCCTCTATGTGCTCCCTTTCAGAATGATTATGTCTCTTATATGCTTCACCTATCAGTGTATTTTAGAAGCAAACAACTTGTTTTCCAGTTCAACATGCTCCAAAGATAGAGAGGAATTTTGCCTTAGGATAGATCATATCCAGAGTCAACTGTCCTTCAGTTAGATGATTTTAAATGATGGATTTGGAACTTTTGAGTTGATCGTTTTGGAGATAGAGTTAATGCAGGAATATGTTAAGACTTTGAGAGATACTGGGATGGGGTAATTCTTTTTCAGGTAGGATAGATGTAAATTTGGGTGGGGGGCAGAAGGCAGATTGTATGTGGTTGAAGAATGTTCTCCACTAAAATTCATGTCCACCTGGAACCTTAGAATGTGATCATCTTTGGAAATAAGGCTTGCAGATGTATTTAGCTAATATAACATGAGGTCAGAACTGGATTAGAGTGGGTCCTAAATCCAGTGACTGAAATAGTTATAAGAAGATCATGTGAAGACAGAGATAGAAATAGAGGTGGACATTTAGAAACCAAGAAACTCCAAGGATTACTGATAACTGCCAGAAGCTAGGAGAGAGGCATGAGAAAGCGTCTCCCTCAAAGCCTGAAGAAGGAACAAATCTTACCAACACCTTGATTCAGACTTCTAGCATCTAGAATTAGGAGAGAATAAATTTCTGATGTCTTAAGCCATCCAGTGTGTGGTACATTGTTATGACAACCCTAGGGAACTCTTATATCCTCTCAAAGTATGCGATATATGCACATTTTATATTTAACTTTATTGCAGTAACAAAATGTTTTACCTCTGCTAACATGTATTGAACATTTCTGAATTTCCAGGCATTAAGAATTCTCACAAATAGTGTGGAATAGACATCATTTTCATTCCTAGTTTGCAGATTAATAGAGCCTAATCCATGTGGTGTGTAGGGGAAAGGGATCTTACAATGTTAAATAAGAAAGTATTTAAATTTATTTCTATTTAACTTCAATGTTTATAGTATACTTTATTAATTTAAAATGAGAGAAAAATGGATTATTCTAAAACGCAACAAGAAATTAAATCACAGTGAGCAAAGAAAAGAGCATTCATCCTTTATCAGTGTGCAATCTATGTGTTTTTAATTTTCTTTTCCAACCCTGCAAGATCTTTCCCAATGTGTCATCAATCAGGATGAGTTTACAAATTCATTTAGAAGTACAAGCACCTTAAAGTGTGCTGTGTAGTCAATTCCTTTTTTAAATGAAAGTTCTCTCTGACACCACAAAGCTTTTGTGATTAAGTGAACCTAGTGATAAGACCATTACTTCAGGTATTGACCAAAACTTGTAAACAGAAGAGCAATAGGGAGAGTCTCCTAAAGCTGTTATTACTAAGTGGAGGTGATTCAACAAATGCATTACTCTCTCATTTAAGTGGAGTTTGTCCTTTGTATTAGCTCAAGTCTGTGAACCTAGATGATAACTGATTTATAGCAAAGTAATTCTTACCATCTAAAAGGAGCATCTGTTATAATGATGGGCCCAACAATAGTGCTATGGCCATTCATTAAAAGTATAAGAGTGTTTGAGTTGACAAGAGAGAGTGTGTGGCCCCTCAAGCTTAAGCTGCATCTAAAACTGGGATTCAGGCCTCTGTATATGTAGGAAATTCACGGGGCAGAATACTGGAGAGGCTTTGGAGGGGGACCTCCTCTATTAACAAAACTCGAGTTTGCAGCAGGAAGATGTATTGATTTGCTAAGGGTACCATAGCAAAATAAAACAGACTGAATGGCTTATACAACAGAAATTTAGTTTTTTTCAGTTTTAGAGGCTGGAAATTTGAGGTCAAGCTGCCTGAAAAGTTAATGCATTCTAAGGCCTCTCTCTTTGGCTTGTAGATGACCATCTCCTTGTGTCTTCATGTAGTCTTCCCTCTTTACATGTCTGTCTCCAAATTTCCTTTTCTTATAAGGATTTCCATCATACCTGAATAGAAATCACTCTAATGAACTCATTTTAATTAATAAACCTCTTTAAAGGCTCCATTTCTGATTACAGCCACATCTGAGGGACTGGTGATTTAGAGGTTCAACATATAAGTTTTGGAAAGATACAACTCAGCTCAAAACAGGAAGGCTGATTCTAAGTACAATGTTATAGAAAAGTAGCCACTGACCTAGATGCCCATATTCTGTCTAATTCCTCTGGGAAGTTTCAGAAATGTAAGCTATAAGACATTATAAAAATCCTGTGATAAAACAGAGAAAAAGTGAGAAAAGCATTCTTCTCTTCTGCATTGAACATATGTCCATGGAGAACCCACTGGATTCAGCGTCAAAGATGCTAAAGAAATAAAAATTTTGACCTACACTAGCAAGACTTTAGCTCCCAGCTGTTCCTCCCCATACCTAAAACCAGTTGACCATGGATTCAGCCCCATCGTCCTTGCATCTTGTCCCATGATTAACAGAAACTCAGTTTCTTCATAGTTTTCAAGAATTTGAACAGTAGAACTTCTCTGAAAAAACAACTTTGCCTGGCCATCCTCAATATTCTTACAAAATTGTTATGCCTCTTTGCTGTTCATAAAACAGTCGTGAGTTTTTACCATGTTTCCATATTTTAATAAAAGGCCTGAACTAATAGCTTTGTTTTTCTTCTACAAGATCCTCATTGGTTCTCAGATATCCCTTTCAGCAGTGATGGAAGTTCCTGGCAGAGAAAGAGGAAGCAGTAATGCCCAGCAAAGGTGACGGCACTGGTGGCAGCAACAGAGATTAGTAAAAGTGATGCCTATGCCTTGTAGAGAAACTTCAACCACAGATAAGTTAAACCTGCCTCCAGTTTTCAAGCAAAGTATTCTTGGCAACAGACATCCCTGTGGGAACTTGAATCTGGAGGTGAAAGAGGGCAGAGTCCATGTGATTATAGGACCTAACCATGGATGCATATAAAGTAGCCATTTGGAATATATATATATAGTGGAATACTTTGTTGTTGTTGTTATTCAGTTGCTAAGTCATGTCTGACTCTTTGTGACCCCATGGACTGCAGTGCAATAGGCTTCCCTGTCCTTCACTATCCTTGGAGTTTGCTCAAACTCATGGTCATTGATTCAGTGATGTTTATCTAACCATTTTATCCTCTGCTGCCCTCTTCTCCATTTGCCTTCAATCTTTCCCAGCATCAAGGTCTTTTCCAATAAGTTGGCTTTTTGCATAAGGTGGACAAAGTATTAGAGCTTCAGCAACAACAACAAATGCTTAATCGTTTAAGGGAAATGATGTTTTGTTATTAAATAAATGAGATTTAACATTAGACATAAAAAAATAGAACTACATTCCAACTCTTGATGCATACTAAAATTAAGTGACTTTTCACAGTGAAATAACTTTGGAAGCAAAGCCAAGTGGGTTTAGATTCTTGAGTCATAGGCCACAATTTTTCAATTGTACCTCACTGTCAGTTTATATTATGGAGAATAAATAAGATCATGAGCTTAATTGTTCTTTGAAAAAGTAATAATCTACTGAATAAATAGCTATTATGTATGATATCTAGGCAATAATCTTGAAAGTTCCAGTATTCTGATTCAATTTGTAGATTCAAAATTTAACTGTGAATATATTATTAAAGTTATTTGGAAAATATGCTACAATAAGTGGATTTTTTATTAAATGGGTCTTGATAATGATCAGTTAGAGATGATAATAATCTTTGGGGTTGAGACATTTAGACCATTTAGGCCTTGCTTCCATTCCAGTAGGACTCCAGAGCTTGCCCATAAGTCTTTTCTTTTTTTTTTAATATAAATTTATTTATTTTAATTGGAGGTTAATTACTTTACAATATTGTATTGATTTGCCATAAGTCTTTTCATAGTGGCTCTACTTGATCCGCTCATCCGGCTCTTTTCAGGCTATGAGTAACCAGGATCATCTCCTTCCCTCCTAGGTAAAATTATTCCTTCTTTTTGCTTCCCAGAAGAACCATATCTCTCACTGTTTCCAAGTCCAACCTCATACTCCTCCCTGCACAACAGGCCAACAAATCAAGAGATGAGGTGCTAGTGCACGGAATAGCAGCTTTACTTGGAAAGCCACCAGACCAAGGAGATGGCAGACAAGTGTCCTAAAGAACCATCTTACTGGAGTTAGAATTGAGGCTCCTTTTGTACTAAAAGGGAGGGGGATGTTGCTAGTTGTTGTAAACTTCTTGGTGCTGGCCAGAACCTGGAGATGTGATAATCCTTTGTTCTTGCAGTTGTCCATGTAGGTCTGGTCACAATGTTCCCCTAATCCTTCAACAAGACAAATGTTATTGTCTGTTCTGCAATTTTTTTATCCCTATATGGGTGAAAAGCATAATATCTTTAAAGGTCAAGCCTGGGAGGCAGATCTCATTATGTGTATTTCAGGCTGTAGGCAACATTCCTTTACCAAGGTCCAGAACCATGTGATATAATACAGAACAGAGCACGAAAGTTAAGAGCTAAAGGAGTAGATATAATACGGAGTCAGATTTTTTTTGTTGTTGTTGTTACAGTACCTCTTCTAATTACTTTTTCCTTCTAATTTTTTAAAAAGACACTTTTGGTCTATTAATCCAGTTTTGGAAACATCAAAAACCCTAAAATCTGTTATTTTCTTAAGGAAAGTAAATGAAAGTATTATATTTAAAATTTCTATAGAAGCGAAAAGAAATTGTTTCATCATTTTAACATAGCAAAGAAAAAAATGCAGTTACATTTAATAATAAAATGGTTTGAAACATTGAGGTACAATTATATAATTTTTAAAAGTTATATATAATTTCTGGAGTATAAGGGGTTTCTAAGAAATGTGATGAAACTTTAACTTTTTGAACATAAATTTATCCCTCACAGAATACTTTTATAATCATAATTCATGCATCCAAAAGGAGAATTTATTAGAAAAACTTGTCTTACTATAAAATTTAGTCTTACTAGAAAACTGGACTTAAGGTAAAGCAAGTAATGGAGTCCTAAACATTTAGAACAGAAAGTGATGTTAAAAATTTTCAAGTCCCTCCAAAGAATTTTGCAGTATAAGAAACTATTGAAGAGTAGTGATGTTTCCATGTATTACAAAATAAATCTTTTGATTGTTTCAAGTGCATAAAAATTATGTTTATTATAAGCTTATTAGCTTATTAAGTTTTTCTATGAATTATTTATGCAAGATATCAATTCTTAAAAGTATATATTGCATATAATGAAAAATATTTCTGTGTTTTAGAAATTTTTTCCTCCATTATTTTTCAACCACATTTTTTTTTAACCCCTATGTTTTTTTAATATTAACAAATACAAGCAGCAGAGAGGGCTAACTGCTCTCTGCTATTCTCTGAGAGGAAACCAGAGCACAAAGCTGTTCCTCTGGCCTTCCTCTAACCGCAGGGCCTGCTTAGCTCCTCCTTAGGCAGAGCTGTTACCCAGCCCAACTTCCCTCACCCCCACTCTGCAGTCAGGATGGGAGGCACGTGGTTAACCACAATGTTTATGAGAAGCAAACACCTAAGCTCTATATGAAGAGAAAGCAGGAGGAGCTAACACTCAAAACTCAAAATGGATGGAAAGAAAGTTCATAGTAGTGGATATTCATTAGGGAAGGCATATGAGGTAGAAATAAACAGAAGATGTCTCTAACAGGTAATTCCATCCCTTCATCACAGGAGGTACAGTAAAAATTACTCTTTGAAGATAAAGCAAAATGTTTAACTTCAGTACTCTTGCCTGGGAAATACCATGGATGGAGGAGCCTGGTGGCTGCAGTCCATGGGGTCACGAAGAGTCAGACATGACTGAGCGACTTCACTTTCACTTTTCACTTTCATGCATTGGAAAAGGAAATGGCAACCCACTCCGGTGTTCTTGCCTGGACAATCCCAGGGATGGCGGAATCTGGTGGGCTGCCGTCTATGGGGTCGCACAGAGTCGGACACAACTGAAGTGACTTAGCAGCATCAGCAGCAGCAAAATGTTTAAGGTGAGGTGAACAAATTAAATATTTTCACTGCAACAATGGCACCAAGAAGGAATTAGCTTGAAGCAAAGATCAAATGAGATATTATATATACATGACTAAAGCAACTTAGCAGCAGCACACACACACAAACACACACTCATATATATATGTCTATAATTATAAGAAACAATTTGCTCTGTAAAAGTGGAAGAAAAACAGCCTCTGCATGGAGGAGTGGGAGAAAGAACTGTATACTCTTGCCCATTATCATTGACAAAGAATGAAGCTCAAAAAACTCAAATTTAAACTCCTGCATTATAGTAAAATCTCCGTTTAGCCTCCAACATGTTTCTACATCACTGACATGCGAAATTCCTGTAAAGAGGGAATCTAGAAGAATAAATGGGGATGGGGATAGGAATTAAACAAACAAAAAATATAGCAATATTTATTATAAGAGTGTCACCACTGGAGAAGCAAAACATTACACCTAAATATTTCTGCTTGGATTGTAATAATTAAACAAGAATTATTCCTATCTAGTAATAATTATCCTATCTTCTGAGGTCTATCGTACTGAAGGCAAATGGGACACTTGGACAGAAGAAAAATCAAATCAGAGAAAGTCTGAAAATACTGAAGCAGTAACATGATAGTGAGGAAGAACAGGGGCATTCTTCCGGGGAAAGTTGGTGTTCCAGGGATGTGTGCACTCTACTGAGAGCCCTTTTACTCCAAAGGCACTTGTCAATTCCAGATATACAGTGGCTAAAATGTTGAAGAGCACACTTTAAGAGTTTTGTGTTTTTTTTTTTTTTTTTTCCTGTGGACAAGGAGTCTAGGACATATCTAGAGGATTGTCAGGTGAACAAACCTTACTTTATGCATAAACTTCCAAAGGCACTAAACAGTAAAAATAAAGTGAAGTCAACGAATTACATTCTAATTTTAAATCACCTCAATCCAAGAAATTATAATAATCCTAAACTTGATAGTGACCCATGCATTTGGCAGAAAATATATCTCTAGAGAAATTTTATTTCTTCATAGGTCTCAAATTACTAATTCAAACATTTTTGCAAGTACTACATTGAGTACACAATAAATAAATTAGATAAGCAAGGAGATAAAACATGAACACAGATCACCAGAGAAAAAGAGGAGACAGTAGACCTACAAACCTAAAAAGCAGATTAATAATTCTAGAAGAGAACTGGGAATTATTTTTAAAAAAGGAACACAATTGGAGCCTATTATACAGAGTGAAGTAAGCCAGAAAGCAAAACACCAATACAGTATACTAACGCATGTATATGGAATTTAGAAAGATGTAACAATAACCCTGTGTACGAGACAGCAAAAGAGACACTGATGTATAGATTTGAAAATTTTATTAAAGGAAATTAAGAATTCAATAGATAGTTTAGAAGACCAGACACAGCTCAGGAAAAAGAGCAGTAAACTGAAAAATAAGCTAAAAAGAAAATACAATGGATTACAAAGAAACAAATGGTGCAAAATATAGTAGAAGAGAGAGTAAAATATAAAGAGAATATAGTGAGAATTATAAAAGGAGAATAGAAAGGGAATGTGCCAATCAATATTTGAAGTTATTCAGTTGAGAATTGAAATTTTTATACCAAGCCAAAACTATGTACCTGACAAATTCCAAGTATAATAAATAAAAAGAAACTCTTTCCTATGTATTAGAGAAGGAAATGGCAACCTATTCTAGCATTCTTGCATGGGAAATCCCATGGACAGAGGAGCCTGGTGGGCTGCAGTCCATAGGGTCACAAAGAATAGAACATGACTTAGCAACTGAGCACACATTTAAGTATATTATAGCAAATTCCTAAGGAAAACACTAGCAAATAAAATTAAGATAAAAATAAAATAGATATATACACAAGTTATTAAGTTTATTATAAAAACAGATTGTTTTTAATACTTAAATGTTATCATATTAACAAAATATGATAATAATCTATTATTATTATATGAAATAATCTATTCTTCATTCAGGAAAACAACAAAGTTCAATATTCATTCTTGATATAAAAACAGCATAATATAAAGGGGTGAATATAACTTTATTATTCTGATAAAATATAGCAATCTTAAATGTGAAATGTTGAAAACTTTCTTTGAGATAGGAATCAAGGCAACACTACATCCTGTCATCCTTCTATTTGTTATTTTGTGAAGAAACCTCACTGTGTAGTAAGGTAAAGAAAACAGATAATAGCTAGAGGAATTAGAAGACTTGGCACTGCTTGAGATGACAAATTCTTAGGTGGGGAATAGAAGCACAGAAAATTATTAGAGATAAATTAACTAGTTTCTTTAATTCAAAGTCAACCAAATAAACAGAGAAGCTTTTCTATATATCAGCTTATATGGACTGAATTCCGATGCCCTTAAATTTATATATTGAAGTCATACACTCTAATGTGACTATCAGTTCAGTTCAGTTCAGTTGCTCAGTCGTGTCTGACTCTTTGAGACCCTATGAATCGCAGCATGCCAGGCCTCCCTGTCCATCACCAACTCCTGGATTTTACCCAAACTCATGTCCATCGAGTCGGTGATGCCATTCAGCCATCTCATCTTCTGTCATCCCCTTCTCCTCCTGCCCCCAATCCCTCCCAGCATCAGCGTCTTTTCCAGTGAGTCAACTCTTTGCATCAGGTGGCCAAAGGATTGGAGTTTCAGCTTCAGCATCAGTCCTTCCAATGAACACCCAGGACTGATTTCCTTTAGGATGGACTGGTTGGATCTCCTTGCAGTCCAAGGGACTCTCAAGAGTCTTCTCCAACACCACAATTCAAAAGCATCAATTCTTCAGTGCTCAGCTTTCTTCACAGTAAACTCTCACATCCATACATGACCACTGGAAAAACCATACCCTTGACTGCTGCTGCTGCTAAGTTGCTTCAGTCCTGTCCAACTCTGTGCGACCCCATAGACGGCAGCCCACCAGGCTCCCCCGTCCCTGGGACTCTCCAGGCAAGAACACTGGAGTGGGTTGCCATTTCCCTCTCCAATGCATGAAAGTGAAAAGTGAAAGTGAAGTCGCTCAGTCGTGTCCGACTCTAGCAATCCCATGGACTGCAGCCCACCGGGCTCCTCTGTCCATGGGATTTTCCGGACCTTTGTTGTCAAAGTAATGTCTCTGCCTTTGAATATGCTATCTAGGTTGGTCATAACTTTCCTTCCAAGGAGTAAGCGTCTTTTAATTTCATGGCTGCAATCACTATCCGCAGTGATTTTGGAGCCCCCCAAAACAAAGTCTGACACTGTTTCCACTGTTTCCCCGTTTATTTGCCATGAAGTGATGGGACCAGATGCCATGATCTTCATTTTCTGAATGTTGAGCTTTAAGCCAACTTTTTCACTCTCCTCTTTCACTTTCATCAAGAGGCTTTTTAGTTCCTCTTCACTTTCTGCCATAAGGATGGTGTCATCTGCATATCTGAGGTTATTGATATTTCTCCCAGCAATCTTGATTCTAGCTTGTGCTTCTTCCAGCCTGGTGTAAATTCAGCATGGGGTAAAAAATTATTTAGTAATAAAATGTTGCTATTTTTTTCAAAACATGTTTTTTGACCCTCCTAGATGTACCAGAGTTAATCTGGTTATCAAGTATTGGTTCAGTTTGTGCTGAATACTGTACAGAGTATTGCAGACACTAAGTAGGTAAAACTTTATTCCTTCTAGAAATTCTTAGATTATAAAGTCAACCATTAAAACCATGATTAATACTGTAAGTGTTTGGTAACTATATGTACCGAGCTATGTGATTATGAAAGGCTGAGGATAGGAGGTTTAATTATTTATATTATTATGGAACAGCAGAAATGATTTCCAAAGAGAAACAATACTTGATATTATACTTGATGATTGAATGAAATTTTGTACTTCCCTCACCTAAGACTCTTACTTTCCATATGATTTTCTTATTGCTGTGAAAATGTGTTTCTCATGACATCTGTTACATTTCTAATCATATATGATACTATGGTAAAACTGAGCATTTCTCTCATACAGTTCTCTTTAGATATTAATTTTCATTCTATTCTCTTCTGATTCCCATAAATTATTGTACATTTCCTTTTTTTTGCTTTAACACATTACCATTATATAGACATTGTCTGCTGTTCAAAATTTTCTCTCTAACAACTCTTAAAAAGTAACACATAGACTATTAGCTATAATATCCATTCTTCTCATATGGATATCATAAGGACCTCTCCTAAACCACATTGACTTTTTCCTTTTCTTTTATTGGAGAAATAGTTGAACATATGCAATATTGAAAATAGTATAATTCAACTTCATAAACATATTGCCATTCTCAAACCTTCAATATCTGGCTGATTCTGTCTTATACATGTACCATTCATAATCCTTCCATATTGCTTCCATCGATATCCTTCTGTATTACTCAGAATTAATCCCAGATATTGTACAATCAAATCTAAAGGTATATTTTTAGTATATATTTTTTAAAAGATATGTTTTCTTTCACTAAAATATTATACATAAACATTGAACATTTTAATAAAATATTATGTTTGTAATATAAAATATTTATTCAATATTCAAAATTACATTTGCCTCATAATTTTTACTTTGAAAGAGCTGACCTATTCTCACATTCAAAACTTTTAAAAAATATTTTCTATGTATCAATATTTTCTTATGATTAAATTAAGATAGAAGAAACTGTTTTTCTATTGTAGTTTCCCACACTTGGGATTTATATTGGGAAGTATATTTCCACTGGATATAGAATTCTATATAAAGAGATTTGATTTCCTTTTGGTAGTTTAAATATAGGTTCCACTTTTTACAACTACATTATCTACATAGTGTAAAGTTATTCTTCTGCCCTCTTTACTATCAAGCAAGAATATAAATAAACTGCATATTAATAAATGTAAGGTTGTATAAATGGTTGTACTTGGTGTGAATAAATGCTAAATTACATAAACTAAAAGAATTATCCATAAGATGTTTCCTCAATTGCTAAGACATTTTAGGACTTATTTTCCTAAAAAAGTTATTTCTTTTACTTGACTTGTTTTACTTCTATAGCATCTTCTGGATTCATAAATTTTTCAAAGGCTTAATATTTTGGCAGACAGCTCTCTAGTGAGCCTAACATACTGCATTCATTTTACAATTGCATTTAAATAGAAAATTCAAAATATGAATTAAAAACACATGGCACTAAAAGATTCACATTTTTATTTGCACTTTTCTTAGAACTTTGTACAAATCTTAGAACTCAACTGTTTGGTATTTAAAGTGTATTTATATGCTATAAGCCAGTTACAGAATCGTTATTTTACTAAGGTATAATAATCTTCTATGTGTATGTTTTTCAGGCACTTTTTCATGTATTAAATTGAATATTGTCATTGACAGTGTAAAATGTTTTAGTTCATTTACACAATGTAATAATCAGTGTAGTTGGCACAGCAGGTTCCTAGAGCATGAAGCAGATACTTTTTGGCCAATGGGCATAGCCCCTGGTTTTGCTATAAGCATGGTAACTTCTTTATTGTTGTTGTTCAGTCACTAAGTCGTGTCCTACTCCTTGCAACCCCATGGACTGTAGCATGCCAGGTTTCCCTGTCCTTCACTATCTCCCAGACTATGCTCAAACTCATGTCCATTGAGTTGGTGATGCCATCCAATTATCTTATCCTCTGTTGCCCCCTTCTCCTCCTGCCCTCAATCTTTCCTAGCATCAGGGTCTTTTTCAAGGAGTTGGCTCTTCATATCAGGTGGCCAAAGCATTGAAGCTTCAGCTTTATCATCAGTCCTCCAGTGAATATTCAGGATTGATTTTCTTTAGGATTTACTGGTTTGATCTCCTTGTTGTCCAAGGGACTCTCAAGAGTCTTCTCCAGTATCACAGCTTGAAAGTATCAATTCTTCAGCACTCAGTCTTCTTTATGGTCCAACTCTCACTTTCATGTATGGCTACTGGAAAAATCATAGCTTTGACTATATGGATGTTTGTTGGCAAAAATGAGCAAGAATTTTTGGAAATTTTAATAAATCCACAGACTTAAGAATCTATAAAACCTTTAATAAGATAAATGCAAAAAATAAGAAACTTAAAAAAACTCATAATATATCGCTGGAAAATCATAGGCAAACTTTTCCATATAAGCTTTATTAAGTTATAATTGATGAATAAAAGTTTATATCTCAGGGGTACAATGTGATGTTTTGATATATGTATACACTGTAAAATGTTACTACAATCAAGCTGATTATCACATTTATCACCTTACATAGCTTTCATTTTTAAAGCATGTAGTGGGAACACTTAAATTCCACTCTCTAAGCAAATTTCAAGTATACAATACAGTATTATAAATTATAGAAATTGTGATATACATTATGCAATCAGAATTTATTCAATTTATAACTAAAATTTGTACCCTCTGTGCAATACTTTTCCATTTCTCCCACCCCACCCCTAGACCCTGGCAACCATCATTCTACTCTCTGTTCCTATGTGTTCAACTTTTTTAGATTCCACATAGAATGAGTTAATATAGTGTTTGTCTTTCTAAATATGGTTTATTTAATTTAGTATAGTGTTCTTCAGTTTTCTTGATGCTGTCACAAATTTCAAGATGACTTTCTTTTATGGGTAAATAATATTCTATGTACACATTCCAATTTTTTCTGCCCATTAATGTATCAATGAACACTTAGGTTGTTTGCTTATCTTGGCTATTGTGAATAATACTACAATAAACATAGGACAGGGAAGCCTGGTGTGCTGCAGTTCATGAGAACACAGACAGTTGGACATGACTTAACAACTGAAAAACAACAAAAGCATGGAAGTGCACATATCTCTTTGAGGTACAGATTTCATTTCCTTTGCATATATACCCAGAAGTAAGGTTGCTGGGTGATACGGTATTTCTATGTTTTTGAGGAACCTCTGTACTATTTCCATAATGGCTGTACCAATTTCAGTTCAGTTCAGTTCAGTCGCTCAGTCGTGTCCGACTCTTTGTGACCTCATGAATCGCAGCACGCCAGGCCTCTGTGTCCATCACCAACTCCTGGAGTTCACCCAGACTCACGTCCATCGAGTCGGTAATGCCATCCAGCCATCTCATCCTCTGTTGTCCCCTTCTCGTCCTGCCCCTAATCCCTCCCAGCATCAGAGTCTTTTCCAATGAGTCAACTCTTCACATGAGGTGGCCAAAGTACTGGAGTTTCAGCTTTAGCATCATTCCTTCCAAAGAAATCCCAGGCTGATCTCCTTCAGAATGGACTAGTTGGATCTCCTTGCAGTCCAAGGGACTCTCAAGAGTCTTCTCCAACACCACAGTTTGCATCAATTCTTCAGTGCTCAGCCTTCTTCACAGTCCAACTCTCACATCCATACATGACCACAGGAAAAACCATAGCCTTGACTAGACGGACCTTTGTTGGCAAAGTAATGTCTCTACTTTTCAATATGCTATCTAGGTTGGTCATAACTTTTCTTCCAAGGAGTAAGTGTCTTTTAATTTCATGGCTGCAGTCACCATCTGCAGTGATTTTGGAGACCCCAAAAATAAAGTCTGACGCTGTTTCCACTGTTTCCCCATCTATTTCCCATGAAGTTATGGGACCAGATGCCATGATCTTCGTTTTCTGAATGTTGAGTTTTAAGCCAACTTTTTCACTCTCCTCTTTCACCTTCATCAAGAGGCTTTTTAGTTCCTCTTCACTTTCTGCCATAAGGGTGGTGTCATCTGCATATCTGAGGTTATTGTGATTTCTCCCGGCAATCTTGACTCCAGCTTGTGCTTCTTCCAGCCCAGCGTTTCTCATGATGTACTCTGCATAGAAGTTAAATAAGCAGGGTGACAATATACAGCCTCGACGAGCTCCTTTTCCTATTTGGAACCAGTCTGTTGTTCCATGTCCAGTTTACCTTTCTACAAATAGCACAAAAGAATTCCGTTTTCTATACACTGTTTTCTATGTGATTTATCTTTTTTTTTTTTTCTTTTTTGATAGCCATCCTACAAATGTGGTGATATCCCATTGTGGTTTTGATTTGTATTTCCTTGATGATTAGTGATGCTGATTAATAATGATATTGGTTCAAGTTGTGGACTTCTTTCCCAGCAAGATATTCCATTTTCTGTATGCTTCTTTCACCAGTTTGGTGGGCAAGAGTTTCTGTGGCCTCAATTCTTTGAGAGATCTAAGAAGATTTTTTGTTTGTTTGTTTTTTATTCATTTATTCAGCTTTCTTTGTGTTGTGAGTATAGGAATGTTGACTTCCCAGTTTTTCACAGGTCAAAGTGAATATTAGAAGTCTTAATCTTTATTTTTAAAGAATATCTTCATTGGGTATAGAATTCTGTATTAGGAATTATTTTCCTTTAATTTTTAAAAGATATTATATATATATATATAAATGTCACTCCTTGTGTTAAAGGCAATGTATCTTCTCTCTGCTTTTAAGATTTTGCCTCTGACAAGATCACCAACCTTGTCCAACTGCATACCCTGACATAACCCTGTGACCCAACTCTGGGTCTGCTCAGCCATATGCCAGGGGCTGTTCCACCTACCCAGAAACCTGGTAGTAGGCAAGCTCATCCTTACTCCTGAGCAAATACCATGGGGACATTTAACTATGATTAAGGAATTTCAGGCAGCTAAGTGTAAACTGGCTTGAGAATTAAAAACTCCAGATGTCTCAGCATTTTATATGCTTTACCTCTGGAAGCCCCACCATATTTTCATTTTGAAGAATGCAGGAAACTCTTCTCAAGCATCTAACAAAGGAAGGAAGAAAACCATTTGAAATATGCCCAGGGTATTCTTTTCTTCTTTATGGTTTTGTAACAAAGAATAGTCCTCAAGGGCAACTCCTTTAACAAAGTATTATGGACTTGAGAAGGACAGCCCCATCTAGCCTTCCTGTCTTGTCTAAGGGGGCTAAGAAGACTGAGAGGAATTTGTGAAAGTCATAATTAAGGGGTACAGGCACAATAAAGGGTTGAGATCTACTCATAGATTTAGAGAATGGTTGCTTCTCTTAACAGCACCACATCAATAGTACATCTGTACTGTAGCAGATGATTGCAACAGAAGAACTGCAAACCTTAGACCTTATTTAAGAAGTCACTAGGGAAACCAAAAGACAAAAACAAACACATCAGAAGATATTTTAGTCTCTGACATAGTTATAGCAAATAGGGCTGAGTAGCCCTGTCTGACTCTTTTTGACCTTTTGGATTATAGCTTGCCAGACTCCTCTGTCCATGAAATTTTTAGACAAGAATACTGGAGTGGGTTGCCATTTTCTCCTCCAGTGGATCTTCTTGAGCCAGGGATCAAACCCTCCTCTCCTGTGCCTTCTGCAGTGCAGGCAAATTATTTACCCACTGAGCCATCAGGAAAGCCCACAAATAGTAAATGCAGCCAAAGTCAAACAGCAAATGAACATAAATTCTCACTTTAAAGGCCTATTTACCTCAGTTCTTATCACCTGGAACATCATACCAAGCTTTAAATAAAATTTACAGGCCATACTATAATAAAAAATAAAAATATCCCCCATCCCCACAGTTTGAAGAGTTAGAACAAGCCTCAGACTCATATATAACGTGTATATGGAATAAAAATTGGAATTATTGTTCCAGGGAAAAGCCAATTATGACGGCATGTTGAATCTATTTCTTTTACTTCACTCTTTGCTTCCCTGATTTTGTTCACTAAAAGTATAATATTTTGACATGATGGCCTCTCTCAGGAAACCTTGCCCCTCTGCCTAAATATTAAACAAAAGAGCCTTTTTTTTCAGGACCCTGTCCGCCTATGCATGGGTACAGGAAAGAAGAATTTAACACATCTTAAATTTAACACATTTAACAAGCCTTTCCCAAGGCTTGCCATTGTAGGAGATATTTGAAAGATTAATGGCCTTTATGGAGTAGGAAACAGCAAAGCCACTCCCATATTCTTGCCTGGAGAATCCCATGGACAGAGTATCCTGTCAGACTACAGTCCATGGGGTTGCAAAGATTCAGACACAACTGAAGCAACTTAGCATGCATGCAATGGCCTCTTTAGTTCCTCACCTCTCCCCATCCTTGTTCTATAAAAGAAACTACCATCCAGATTCCAAAAAGATGGTTATTTTGAGACAGTCTTCCATCTTCTTAGTCTGCTGGCTTTCCAAATAAAGCTGTATTTCTTGCCTCAACACCTTGTTTCTTGGTTAATTGGCCTGTTGTATGGCAAGCAGAATGAGTCTGGACTCAGTAACATTATTTGATCTAGAATTTAACATAACCATTATTAATATGCCAAGGTGTTTAATTTTTTTTAAAAAGTAAATAATATGTAATAATAGATGAGTACCATAAGAAGCAGAGATAAAAACTTTATAAAAGAATAAAAAGAAATTCTAGAAATTAAAAAAAAGCATACTTCAGAAACGAAGAATGCATATTAGCACACTGGAAAGAGCCAAAGTATGTAGTAACTTAAGAAGATGTTCATAGAATATTTTCAAACTGAAACTCAAATTAAAAAAATTAAAAAAAAATAGAGTATCAGAAAACTGAAACAAATACAAAAGATGCAGCAAATAAAATGTGAACACCAGAAGGAGAAGAAAAAGAGAAATTAGCAGAATAAATATTTGACTCCACAATGGTTGAAATTTTCCAAAATTAATAACAGATGCTAAAACACAGATCCAGAAAGCTTATAGTAAACAATCAGGATAAATATTAAAGTTTACACTTAGGCATACCATTTAAACTGAAGAAATCCAAAAACTAAGAGAAAATTTTGAAAGAAGTCAGAGGGAAAAAAAAAAAAAAAACCAATCATCTCACCTCACCTCTAGAAGAAGAATGGAACTCTTCCCTGATAGTTCAGTCAGTTAAGAATCCTCCTGCAATGCAGAAGACCCCTGTTTGATTCCTGAGTCTGGAAGATGTGCTGGAGAAGGGACAGGCTACCCACTCCAGTATTCTTGGGCTTCCCTTGTGGCTCAGCTGGTAAAGAATCCGCCTGCAATGCAAGAGACCTGGGTTCAATCCCTGGGTTGGGAAGATCCCCTGGAAAGGGGTAGTCTACCCACTCCAGTATTCTGGCCTGGAGAATTCCATGGACTGTATAGCCCATGGGGTTGCAAAGGGTAAGGCACGACTGAGAGACTTTCACTTTCACAGAAGAAAAAGTAGAAGAATTACACTGGTCTAAGCTTCACAAATCATATAAGGAAGAATAAGGTAGAGTGAAATATTTGAAGTGTTGAAAGAGAAAAAATAGCAGTAACCTAGAATTCTTTAACCAGTGAAAATTACCTTTATGAGAAGAAATAAAGACTAAAACAACCCAAAACTGAGGGAATTTGTCATCAGTAGATGTGACTTTAAAAGAAGTGTTTCATGAAAAATTAAAATGATAAAAGTCAGAAATTTAGACCTACATAAAGAAAGGCAGAACATGAGAAAAGAAATAAATGAAGGTAAGATAACCTTTCATTTTCCTTATATTAATTGATTAATAGATAAGTATTCAAATAATAGCAGCAATGTATTATATATATATTGATATTATATGTTGATTATAACTTATGTTTAAGTGAAATAAATGAAAGCAAGGACATGAAAGAGGAATTAGGAATACTCTTTTATAAGGAAAATGTACCATCGATGAAATAATAGCATGTTATATAAAGTGGACTTAGTCATAAACATGTAAAACAAACCATAGGGAAAGAACTAAAAAAATTTTAAAAGAAGATAATTGATATGCCAAATAAAGAAAGTGGGATTACATAATATACTCAAATAAAGCCTGAGAAGACATAAAAAGAGGGGAAGACTAAAAAAAAAAAGCACAGAGAATAAGGTTAATGACCAATATGAATAGCTGTTAACCCAACTATAGCAGTAATCACTTTATATTTGAATGATCTACACATCCAAATTATAATAAAAGACCTAGACTGACAGAGCATATTAAAAAAATCCAACTAATGTTGTTTACAAGAAACTCTTTTTAAATATGAAGACACAGGTAGATGCAATAATTAATGTAAACAAAGACATAATGCAGTTTACAAAATATTAATTCAAAATGGATAATAAACTTAACATGGGCTTCCCTGGTGGTTCAGATGGTAAAGAATCCGCCTGCAATGTGGGAGACCTGTGTTCAATTTCTGTGTCAGGAAGATTCCCTGAAGAAGGAACTGGCAACCCACTCCAGTATTCTTGCTTGGAGAATCCCATGGACAGAGGAGCCTGGCAGACCATGGAGTAGCAAAGAGTCAGACATGACTGAGCAATTAGGTGATGTGATGTGACGTAACAATAAACCTAAATATAGAATGAAAAGCTGTATAATTTCTAAGTATAACAGGAAAAATCTAGTTGCCCTGGAGTTTGACAATTATTTTTTAAGTACATGATGATAATAATAACTACCTCAGGAAGTTAACTGAGTGAGCAGTAAAAAAGAAAAATTGTATCAGTGTGGCAGTTGTTGCTACAAATGATGACTGTAACTAGAAAGCAATAATATGGATATTTATCTCTTCAAGACTCAATTTTGTCATTATTAAAAGAATAAGAACCCCAAGGAAGACTTACTACTGTCACTTTAAGCAATCTTGATAAATAATATTTAATTCAGTCTAATGCTCCCATAACAAATCCATTAAGAAAAGAAGCCAGTAAAATATCAATAATTATATAAAACTGTAATAAAATAACCTCTTGCAACATGTGTATGTGCTTCAAGGACTATTACCCTTAATTGCTAGTAAAATTATTTTCTATATTCTACATGATTTAGTGGGTTCTGGAGAGGTCACCAAAATTGTTCAGTATGCCACAACTCCCACAGGACGAGAGTCTATCCTGTTGAATAGAATGTAAATTCTTCTGAGTCATAGAGTGTTCACTCTATTGCAGTGCATGTAATCTATACCCTTTTATTTATGAATAATATAGAGGACAACAGACCTTTCCTCATTTTATGCTTCATATTTTTCCTTTGATTCTTCTTAATTCTATATATTTAAAAACTAGAAGTTATATCATTTAAAATATTAGTTTATGAGCTTTTTTCTTAGTTCACTAACTTGTAACCAATCAATGTTCTTATGTTTGTTTGTCTTTTTTTAAATTTAGATATGAATCAGTATCAAACTATCATTCAGGTATAGAGGAGGTAGGTTATAAGTTGTCTGAAATTATATCACAAGGCAATACACGCAGTAAATAACTAGAATTTCCAATAGAGAAAACTAAAAAGAAATATCAGAGTTTTACTTAAAAATTTGAAATATTTGAGATTTTGTGCTATTCCAGAGGTGATATATGAAAACAATGGTGGAAATTCAAAGATACAGATTAGGCTTTTCTAGTAAACATTATAGTGATAAACACCTGTGAAAAACATATTAAGCTTATATTTCAAGGAAAATGTCATGTGTTTCATGTATATTAGCTCATTTAATTCTCATAGTAAGTCTAGAAGCTCAGTAATTTTCATCTCTGATTTTCAAAATGAGGACATTGGGGTACAGAAAGAATTACTAATTTCCCAAGATCTCACAGCTAGGAAAAGGTGCAGCCAGACTGCAGACCCAGGCAATCTGATCTCATAATCTATAAGCTTAACTTTATGCTATTTTTAAAGTGAAACACTGGGAGAATACTAAAAAAATTATCTTCTTGTCCAGAGATACAAGGAGACTGTGTGAAAGGGCTCTTTCACCTACTTATAACCAATCAATGTTCTTATGTTTGTTGGTCTTTTTTTTAATTTAGTTGTGAATTAGTATCAAATTATGAATGGATGAAGGAGCATCCTCCTCCCCTTATGTATGCTTCAAGGGAAAAAAAAAAGTCAGGTCTTAGCCTTGGGCAAGGACAGAAAGGAAGAATTCTGCGCAGAGAGTTTCAGATTAAACTAAGATCTCTTTATAGTGAACAAAGGTTTCAGAGATTGCTGTGGAAATGCTTGAGAGGAAGTACTGGACAGTCTAGGTATATGAATATCAGTTGTGTAAGATTTATGAAAATGTTAGGCATGTTTCTATTAACTGGCCTTTCCGTAGCAAGTTAAGTGGAGATCTGCTGACACATAGCAGTGTACCCCACCTGCTTAGGATTCTAAGTAGAATATTGAGAGCTATGTTGTTTACCCTGAAAGGTCCCTCCTCTGATTACTAGCGAATACCTCTTGGATAAATCAACAATTGCTAATACACAGTTGTGTATACCATTTCTGTTTGTTTATTTGATTGTATTATGTTTCTCTTTTAAAGCCTTGCCTTATATTTCTTTATTAATTGCTTAGAAAATTAAATAAAGGTAACTACAAGAATACAATTAATAAACATAATGTATTTCAGGTTATACAATCTCTGTATTTAAAGAAATAGTTTACAAATGAAGCTGTATCTCTTTATGCTCTCCTTTATCTCAATTATTTCTTTTTATCCCTACAAGAAACTTCTCTAATTTAATTTGATATGAATCTAAAGTCTATGTTTATACATTAACTCTATATAAGAATACTATATACTTCATAAAACACTAAATAGTTCATAACAATTTCTGCATATTTATGGTTGCTTTTACTTTTAGCAGATAGAAAAATAAATGGGTTAAATGTTGTAATAAGATTTGATTAAAAACTATTAAATGAAGTAAAAGAGTTCTAGGGAGAAAATTGCAAAACATCATTGAAAATCATCAAAAAAGATTTGTATAAAGGAAGAGATATCCATATTTGTGAATATCAGGGTTCAATAATTAAAATGTTAAATTTCCCCATTAAAATATAATGATAAAATAATTCATTCAAAATCCAATAGCTTTTTGGAGGGAAGAACTTTGATAAATTGATTCTAAAGTTCTGACAAAATTATGAAATTTCAGATCAAGATTACCCAAGACAATTCTGAAGGAAAAGGAATTTGAAGGTGGTTGGATGAGTTCAGTTCAGTTCAGTCTCTCAGTTGTGTCCGACTCTTTGCGACCCCATGAATCGCAGAATGCCAGGCCTTCCTGTCCATCACCAACTCCCAGAGTTCACTCAGACTCATGTCCATCGAGTCAGTGATACCATCCAGCCATCTCATCCTCTGTCATCCCCTTCTCCTCTTGCCCCCAATCCCTCCCAGCATCAGAGTCTTTTCCAATGAGTCAACTCTTCACATGAGGTGGCCAAAGTACTGGAATTTCAGCTTTGGCATCATTCCTTCCAAAGAAATCCCAGGGCTGATCTCCTTCAGAATGGACTGGTTGGATCTCCTTGCAGTCCAAGGGACTCTCAAGAGTCTTCTCCAACACCACAGTTCAAAAGCATCAATTCTTTGGGGCTCAGCCTTCTTCACAGTCCAACTCTCACATCCATACATGACCACAGGAAAAACCATAGCCTTGACTAGATGAACCTTTGTTGGCAAAGTAATGTCTCTGCTTTTCAATATGCTATCTAGGTTGGTCATAGCTTTCCTTCCAAGGAGTAAGCGTCTTTTAATTTCATGGCTGCAGTCACCATCTGCAGTGATTTTGGAGCCCAAAAAAATCAAGTCTGACACTGTTTCCACTGGTGGTTGGATGTCCTTATAATAAACCGTTGAGTATGATTATTTCCCCCTTTGGTAAACATTGCCATTGTTTTCAAATAAATATATGGGAACTTGGTTAAAAAAAAAATCAGTGAGGAAATAACTACATTCAATAAATTTCACTGAAGCAATTAAGCATTGGGGGAAAAAATAGATTCCTATCTCATATTAGGTATGAAATTAATTCCAATTGGGATAAATATGTAACATGATATACAGACACTTGTTTGTATTGAAATATGTATCTTAGGAAATTCAGGATAAGAATGATATATAGGCAGGATACAAAACAGAAATCATAAAGAAAATATAAATATATTTGATTACATAAAATATTAAACATTTTACAACCAAGTATCCCTGTTGGCTCAGTTGTAAAGAATGCACCTGCAATACAGGAAAACTCTTGCAATGCAGGAGACTAGGGTTTGATCCCTGGGTCGGGGAGATCCTCTGGAAAAGGAAATGCAACCTAGTCCAGTATTCTTGCCTTGGAAATACTATGGACCTAGGAGCCTGGCAGGCGACAATCAGCAGGGTCACAAGAGTCTGACATGACTTAGTGACTAAAGCACCACCACTATCACTTTTGCAGGAAAGACTAGAATAAGCTATTTTTCACGGATCTAATAGAGAAAATATGAGTGTCAATAAGATTTACAGAACATTTACAAATCAATAATAAAAATACTCAGTGAGGAAAGAGTCAAAAATTTGTATAGATATTTCAAAAATGCTAGATCACAAATGTTTAATAAACATATGAAGAGCTATTTAACTCAACTAGTAATGAGTGAGATGAAAAATAAAACAGCAAGATACAATTTTACCCCTAAAATGTGGGCAAAAATAATTAAATATATAACAATATGAACTATAATATTTACAAATATTAAAATATAGAGAAGCAAGAATTTATGCACTGTTGATCAAAGTATAAGTCATAATAAGTTTGGAAAGCAACTATTTTAATGATGTTGAAAATAAGCATGCTCAATATACTCAGACATCCTCTTCTTATATATGATCTAGAGAAATTTGTGTATAGAATAAATGTATCCTACTTTCTAAGTATACCATGGTCGAAATTGCTGGATTCTCAAATATCTCAAAGGTTTTGATAGATTTGAGATTATTCCCACTCACATCTGAAATTAAAACCCAATGGACCCAGATGCATTGCCAGTCTAAGATGTGTGCATCTTTACAACTTATGGCATATGTATCATTAAAAAAAGTTAAAAGCTATTGTTGCTGACTTTGAAAGCTGAATTTGCAGTGCTATTTTTGAAGGGAAACTAAAGCAATAAAATTTCACTTAATTTTAATGAAATAAGCACTCTTTAAAATATTTATATTTAAAATAGAACATCGCAGCTTGGCAAATAGCAAGATTTATAACTGATAGCATTCATGAGGAGATTATAGGAAATATGATGGAAATTATTCCTTTATATGCATTAGAAATGAGATTGACTGCAATAGGGCTTCCCTGCTCGCTTAGACAGTAAAGAATCTGCTGGCAATGAAGGAGATGCAGGTCCGATCCCTGGGTATGGAAGATCCCACAGAGAAGGGAATGGCTACGAACTCCAGTATTCTTGCCTGGAGAATTCCATGAACAGAGGAGCCTGGCGAGCTACAGTTCAGGGGGTTGGAAAAAGTAGGACACGGAGTGACTAACACTTTCCCTCTGTGCCATCATTACTTTTGCACTTAATACAATAGTGATTTAGTTGCTTGATACTTTTCCCTAGATATTTGCAAATTTATTGAAAGATAAACTATACATTAATTATTTTTATGAATCTAGTATATATCTATATCTATAGGGCACAGAGACATGATAAATATCTTTAAATTAACCAATACATTAATCCTAAACAAACAATTCATATATCAAGTTGGTGTTCAACCGGCTGATATCTAAGTTTTATTTCATCTCTAATTTTTTAAATTGTTATCGGAGAAGGTGATGGCACCCCCACTCCAGTACTCTTGCCTGGAAAATCCCATGGACGGAGGAACCTGGTAGGCTGCAGTCCATGGAGTCTCGAAGAGTTGGACATGACTGAGCAACTTCACTTTCACTTTTCACTTTCATGCATTGGAGAAGGAAATGGCAACCCACTCCAGTGTTCTTGTCTCGGAGAATCCCACGGACGGGGGAGCCTGGTGGGCCGCCGTCTATGGGGTCCCACAGAGTCAGATACAACTGAAGCCAATTAGCAGCAGCAGCAGCAAGATTATTATAATCTTTGGAACAATAGATACTAGTAACAACTTAGCACTTCTACTTTCCTTGTTAAGAAAGCAACCTATTTATATTAGTGCAAGTGATTATTTCATAAAGGATCTCCTTTAGTGTTTAACATAGCATATATCACATATAAGAAGTAAAGGAAGAGTAGAGATTTTACAAATGGGAAGAGGGAGATATAATTATTATAAAATGGTTATTCAAAAAGGACAAAATTAGAATTCTAGTATAAAAATACAGAAACTATAGAGAAGAATAGGGGGAAACGAGAAAAGACATTAAAAGAGTATTTTCTAAGGTTGTTAAGTTCCATGAAAATTACGGCTAACTTATGATTCTACTTTCTAAGGCCAAGACATCTCCAGATGACTACAGAAATACTACCTTAATAATAAGAAAAAACTTGTTTCATTAAGGTAAGTTATTCCTTTGAATTACTTGAGTTTTTTCTCATTATGCAAACTTTCTGTGCACTACAGATTAAATATTAAATTGTAATTTTCTACTAACTTTTTTTCTTGTAATAACAACAAAAGAGACTTCTTTTAGATTTCCCACTGAGTTTTGTTTATGTATCCTATGCTGCTGCTGCTGCTGATGATGCTAAGTCACTTCAGTCGTATCCGACTCTGTGCAACCCTATAGACGGCAGCCCACCAGGCTCCCCCATCTCTGGGATTCTCCACGCAGGAATACTGGAGTGGGTTGCCATTTCCTTCTCCAATGCATGAAAGTGAAAAGTGAAAGTGAAGTCACTCAGTCATGTCCGACTCTTCGTGACCCCATGGACTGCAGCCCACCAGGCTCCTCCGTCCATGGGATTTTCCAGGCAAGAGTACTGGAGGGGGTTTCCACTGCCTTCTCCCAGGTCCTATCAAAATCAGAGTCTATTATTTCTTGGAAAAAGCAAGAATAATAAATCATAATAGAGACAAAGGTAAGGAATATGTTGATAGTTGTCTTTCAGGATTTAAGAGCTCTATAAAAGTGAGAACTATTTTGTTTACTAAACTCTTACAGTCTTCCCTTCCTTTAATATTATATCCATTAATTTCATAAAACAAGATTGTTTTTAAATAAACCTTAGTACCATGAAGGGTTTCCCAGATGGTGCTAATGGCAAAGAACACACTTGTCAACACAGGTAGATGCAAGAAACATGGGTTCGATTCCAAGGTGGGGAACATTCCCTGGAGGTGGGCACAGGAACCCACTCTAGTATTCCTGCCTGGAGAATCCCATGGACAGAGGAACCTGGCAGGCTCCGGTCCATAGGATCACACAGAGTCGGACATGACTAAAACAACTTAGGAGGCACGTACCATAAAGGCACCACTCTAAAAATATAGTGTAGATCCCAGTGAAACCCCAAAGCAGGCTTCATTTCCCACATTGTTTCTATAATTCCCCCAGTTCAGTTCAGTTCAGTTCAGTCGCTCAGTCTTGTCCAACTCTTTGCAACCCTATGAATCGCGGCATGCTAGGCCTCCCTGTCCATCACCAACTCCTGGAGTCCACACAAACCTATGTCCATTGAGTTGGTGATACCATCCAACCATCTCATCCTCTGTCGCCCCCTTCTCCTCCTGCCCCCAATCCCTCCAAACATCAATATCTTTTCCAATGAGTCAACTCTTCACATCAGATGGCCAAAGGATTGGAGTTTCAGCTTTAGCATCAGTCCTTCCAATGAACACCCAGGACTGATCTCCTTTAGGATGGACTGGTTGGATCTCCTTGCATTCCAAGGGACTCTCATGAGTCTTCTCCAACACCCCTCAAAGCCACTTCAAATTAAAAAACAATTGGCATAGGTATTTGACATTTTCTCATGTAAATATGAATGAAATTGTCTTTATAAAAACCTTGACATCTAATTAAGAGCAGTGAACTTACTATGCAAATGATACTTCAAGATAAGTCACCTAATTTTTTAATATAGTGACTTTCAAAGAGTGACTTCTAGACCATCAGCATAGATAACATCACCTGAAAACTTGTCCGAAATGCAATACTTGCCTTGCCTCTCACAGATCAAATGACTTTCAGATTCCAAGTGGGGCCCAGGATTTTGTGTTTTAATAAGTCTTTCAGATGGTTCCAATGAAAGTCAAAATTTGGAAAGCATTGCTTCTACTGCTGCATGTGTAGAAATTTTGGAAACTTCCCTGATATTAATAATATCACATAGGGAAATAACATGGTTTTGTCATATACAATTAATTATTTTTATCCTGTAGAATCAATTATCTTAAACACAGTGGAATTTGAACTTTGTCTTTTAAGTCTGAAGTGAACTAAAGCAAGAACTTCAAATATCAGGTGACAGAGGAAACACATTTTTTTTTAACTGCTATGATAATAAATCCCAGAGAAGGAGACATTTTAATGGTTGATAAAATGTATGACTTTTTACTAAGAGGGATCAGGTTAAGGGTCTTGGATAATATGAGAGTTTTTCATCATAAATTTTTAATCTTATTATTCAGCATCTTCCCTTTTCTGCCTAACTTGCCTCTGAATGTAGGAGAGAATAACACTTAATAAGAGTCTATACTGATTATCGGCAAATGTCTTCTGGCAGATGAACGATTCACTTCAGATCAAATCAGATCAGATCAGTCGCTCAGTCGTATCCGACTCTTTGCAACCCCATGAGTCGCAGCACGCCAGGCCTCCCTGTCCATCACCAACTCCCGGAGTTCACTCAGACTCATGTTCATCGAGTCAGTGATGCCATTCAGCCATCTCATCCTCTGTCGCCCCCTTCTCCTCCTGCCCCCAATCCCTCCCAGCATCAGAGTCTTTTCCAATGAGTCAGCTCTTTGCATGAGGTGGCCAAAGTACTGGAGTTTCAGCTTTAGCATCATTCCTTCCAAAGAAATCCCAGGGCTGATCTCCTTCAGAAGGGACTGGTTGGATCTCCTTGCAGTCCAAGGGACTCTCAAGGGTCTTCTCCAACACCACAGTTCAAAAGCATCAATTCTTCGGCACTCAGCCTTCTTCACAGTCCAACTCTCACATCCATACATGACCACAGGAAAAACCATGGCCTTGACTAGACGAACCTTTGTTGGCAAAGTAATGTCTCTGCTTTTCAATATGCTATCTAGGTTGGCCATAACCTTCCTTCCAAGGAGTAAGCGTCTTTTAATTTCATGGCCGCAGTCACCATCTGTAGTGATTTTGGAGCCCAGAAAAATAAAGTCTGACACTGTTTCCACTGTTTCCCCATCTATTTCCCATGTAGTGGTGGGACCTTGATGACATCCTTTTCCTATTTGGAACCAGTCTGTTGTTTCCATGTCCAGTTCTAACTGTTGCTTCCTGACCTGCATATAAATTTCTCAAGAGGCAGGTCAGGTGCTCTGGTATTCCCATCTCTTTCAGAATTTTCCACAGTTTATTGTGATCCACACAGTCAAAGGCTTTGGCATAGTCAATAAAGCAGAAATACATGTTTTTCTGGAACTCTCTTGCTTTTTCGATGATCCAGCAGATGTTGGCAATTTGATCTCTGGTTCCTCTGCCTTTTCTAAAACCAGCTTGAACATCAGGAAGTTCACGGTTCACGTATTGCTGAAGCCTGGCTTGGAGAATTTGAGCATGACTTTACTAGCATGTGAGATGAGTGCAGTTGTGCGGTAGTTTGAGCAATCTTTGGCATTGCCTTTCTTTGGGATTGGAATGAAAACTGACCTTTTCCAGTCCTGTGGCCACTGCTGAGTTTTCCAAATTTGCTGGCATATTGAGTGCAGCACTTTCACAGCATCATCTTTCAGGATTTGAAGTAGCTCAACTGGAATTCCATCACCTCCACTAGCTTTGTTCATAGTGATGCTTTCTAAGGCCCACTTGACTTCACATTCCAGGATGTCTGGCTCTAGGTCAGTGATCACACCATTGTGATTATCTGGGTCATGAAGATCATTTTGTACAGTTCTTCTGTGTTGCTTCAGAGAGGTTGATTTTAGATACATTGATAATTTGTTTTGTAGTATGCTACTACTTTCTTTCAGAAGAATGAAACAACTTACTGTAGGCAAGGATTTGTAAAATTATTAGCACTATAGTTATAGTCAAATCTATTGTTTTTCCAGTAGTTATGTATTATTGTGAGAGTTGGACCATAAAGAAGGCTGAGCACTGAAGAAGTGATGTTTTCAAGCTGCAGTGGTGGAGAAGACTCTTGAGAGTCCCTTGGACTGCAAGGAGATCAAAGCAGTCAATCCTAAAGGTAATCAGTCTTGAATAGTCTGTAAGGACTGATGCTGAAGCTGGAGCTCCAATACTTTGCCCACACGATGCACAGATCCTTTATGAAATAATAGCTTGCACTAATATGAATAGGTTGCTTTCTTAACAAGGAAAGGACAAGTCTTAAGTTGTTTTCATTGGACAAGACCTTGATGCTGGAAAAGATTGAAGGTGGGAGGAGAAAGCGATGACAGAGGACAAGATGGTTGGATGATACCACCGATTCAGTTGAACATGAGTTTGAGCAAGCTCTGGGAGATGCTGAAGGACAGGGAAGCCTGGCAGCTGCAGTCCATGGGGTCACAAAGAGTTGTACACAATTGAGTGACTGAACAAAAGCAAAATAGTTGGAAAAATTTAAACTGATTTGAAACTTGCTATTTTTAAAAAATTATGTTTTGCCCTAATGTTTACATAATTAACTGAATCCTTTTATAAATCTCTTGAGAACTCTAGGATCTACTGTCTTTAAATATTAGGGTTTCTAATACATCTTTAAAGGTTTTCAATGCTATCCTTTAATTCTTAATTAGTGGAATGTCTACTATAACCAATTCCACTGTTATCACAATAATGCCAGTTCCACCCAAAGGGACCCATTTTTGTAAGATAAATAACTTTATGCAATAATTTATATGGAATAATAATTCCGTATAAAATAATATGTTTATTTAATTTATAATTAAGTAATAAGCAACAAATATTTTATGATTACATGAAGAATATGGAATCCAATTAAATTTCAGAAGTAAGTAATGCTGAAAGCCTACACTAAGACAATAGAGTACAAAATAGATAGGATTTCAAACATTGAAACAATCTTCATATTACTAAAAAATAGCCCATGGAAAACTCTTATTTTCCATTGGTGCATTAAAGACTGGTTTTAAATGTTTAGCAAGTAAAAGTGAAGTGTGAAATAGGGAGAGAAGAAAGAAAAAAAGGTGAGATGAGAAAATGAAAGATGGAAATTGTATACCAGAATTAAACTTAGAATATGTGTATGTGTATGCATGCGTCTCAGTTGTGTCCAACTCTTTGCGACCTACCAGGCTCCTCTGTCCATGGGATTATCAGGCAAGATTACTGGAGTGGGTTGCCATGCCCTCCTTCAGGGGATCTTCCTCACCAAGGGATCAAGCCTGCATCTCCTGAATATCCTATATTGCACACAGATTATTTACCCAAAGAGCCACCTGGGAAACCCATAATTAGGATAGTTGAATATAATTACCAAATGGAGAATCTGAATTTTATAACTCAATCTATTTATTAATAAAAACATCCTAAGTTACAGTAAAAGATTGTCAATAAATATGCACATGTCATGTGGGTTGTCTGTATCCTGCAAGATTTGAGAGAGGAAATGAAGGGCTTACAATATAAGCATTGTCAGAATCAGAATGAATGTCCTTTGTAGTGAGTGACTTTACATCAGATGTTCTAAATTTATCTAGAAGTAGCAATGGCATTGACTGTTAGTCGTCACTGAAAAAGCATACTGTCACTAAAGGAAAAGGAAAAACTGAAAAGGGCAAATATTAAACTGCTCTCAGAGAAGACAAATTGACTCTTGTCTGATAAATGCATTAATAAGATGATGTTACAATTATTCAAAGATTCTTGAGAGGATCATTTATTTAGGTTTCTAACTTTAAAATAGGTTTTATGTGCATGTATGAGCCTTAAAATATATATATTTTAAGCTTTAGAAGAATGTATGATACTTTAGAGAACAGCAGCAAGAATTGTATCATGATTATATCATCTAGAACAATCTTTTGTACAAAGAAACACTCCAATTATTTGTTGAACAGAAATTGCAAAAATTAAGAACAATACATTTTAAATTGCTTTTATATCAATAAAACATCACTAAGTAAAATATATAAATGACATCTAAAGAGGTAAAAAAGTCAGAAATGGAGATCAAAACCTCCTAGCACCTAGCTACTTGAGTGTGTGTGTGCATGTGTGTGTGCGTATGTGTGAAAATCTTTTTAAAGGCATCTTCATAAGTTAACCAACATATGTTCAAGAACAATACAACTTTACAACCCAGAGTGTTGTAAAGATAAATATAAATCAGGGGGAAAAAATAGAATCCCTGGTATTGAAAGGAAAAGATACTCCTTCCACTGCCCCTTTTATTTTAGAGAATTACATTAAAAACAACAAAAAAGTTACAGTTGTAAATTCTTTCTCTGTCCCTTGAAGATGTATGAAATCATTTTGAAGCCTAAATAAGCCTCTTGTCAGTGTTATAAAACAGTAATGTCTTGTTTCAAGGACCTAGAATCCATTTCTGTAAAGTAATCATCTCCTATCTCTCAGTGCCTATAGAAGGGTAGTAAACTAACTTCAGCGAGCTCTTTGCTCCAAAATTTCTGCCTGCCATAATGATATGTTTTTTTTTTCTTCTTTTTTTTTTTTTTGGATAAATTACCCAACACAAAGATCATCTCATTTCCAGAAGAATTTAGGATCAACTATATGTAACAAGTGTGTCAATTCTCCTTACTTAAGGACTAGTGATTATTTATCTTGAGAACATGTATTCAATGCTTTTCTATCTACCTGACTATATAAAAAAGTGAGAATTCTCCTTTTATCAGTATCTTAGCAGATTGCCTGTGATGTGCATAGCACTGTTTCAGTGCTTATTTAAAACAAAACTGTTTTCGGTCTCTTCTTTCTGCCTTCATGGGACATTTTTTCTGGGTTGGGAGGAAATTTTGTTTTTCATTATATTTCCCCAACAGTGTATAACAGAGGACTTGACATGCAAATACTTATTAATTGGTTGAAGATGTTTTAATAATACAAACAAAGAAAGTGGCCAATATTTAAAGAAAAATATTTTATCCCACACAATAATTGTACTTGCATGGCTTTCTCTAAGTATTATTATCTTTTATTTATCTTTTATATCTTTTTACTGTATTTAACATAAAATTCTATTTAATCTCCAGGATGAAAAACAAAACAGCAGCAAATTGGAGGACTTCTATTCAGGATAGACTGCTTAGAAATTAAGGGGGAAAATTAATGGAAACAATAGTACCATTTAGATTTGAAGCAATGAGGATATGCCTAAAGGGTAATGGAAAAGTTGTTAAATAAGGCAGCAATGGTTTAGAGCCATTAGGTACAACAGACTATTTATGGTAGTGGAATATTTAAAACTTATTGTGGAAGAAAGGAACTCATAAATGTAAAATAAGGGTATAGAGGCCAAAAGAACAATGGGATAGTAAAATAAATAGTGTAAGTAAAAATAGGATAAAATGACTCAATTGAGCAGAAACCTTTCTGAGGGCTCTGAACTTGTGTTAAAAATATAAGTGTAGATGGCTGCATAGCTGAAAGAATTACTTATGACATAAAGTGTGTAATGGTTAAGATTAAATAAAAATTGGCATTTGTCTTTTTATCATAAATTAGTACATATTCTATGCATTTGTTATACCTATTTAATATATGATTCAAGACACAGGGAAAGCTAACTGTGAAAAAATATGAATTATAAAAATTATAGCTTATTTGAACAGTTTTTCTTGAGTATTTAAAGGTGGCATGATACAAAAGAAGACAATGTAATCTCTGCCTTCATGTATAATACTCTATATAAGTTAGGCATTCATCAGAGAAATATTCAACAAGAATTTTTAAATTGCTTATCATAGGAAAAAAACTACTGTGAGTACTGGCTATCATAGTGAATTTTGGAAACGTTTAATGGCAGCACAATTCTAACTTAACTTACTATTTTGTAGAGGTCATAAAAAGAATAAAGCAAACAACATACATGCAATGAACAAAATATACTCAGCACAAAGAGTAGTGCACATGCTAACTTAGAGAAAGTAGACATTTGTGACAGCATCAAGAAAACTGAAGAACTATGCTAAATGAAATAAACCACATACAGAAAGACAAACACTATATTAACTCATTCTATGTGGAATCTAAAAAAGTTGAACACATAGGAACAGAGAGTAGAATAATGGTTGCCAGGGTCTAGGGGTGGGGTGGGAGAAATGGAAAAATATTGCACAGAGGGTACAAATTTTAGTTATAAATTGAATAAATTCTGATTGCATAATGTATATCACAATTTCTGTAATTTATAATACTGTATTGTATACTTGAAATTTGCTTAGAGAGTGGAACTTAAGTGTTCCCACTACATGAAGCTTGTAGTGCTGCATTCTACAAGCTCAGTTCTTGTAGCTCTTATTTAAGTTTCCTAGGTTGCTAATGGCTATTTCAATCATGGCAATCAAAGTAAAATCAAAATCAAATAAGTCCCAATCAAATCAAAGAGACATCAGGAAAAAAATATTAAAAATCCCAGATGTCAGAAAAAAATCTTATTTAAAGATCAAAATATCAGACACAGTTGATAAAAATAAAATTATTAAACTTGGATTTAAAGATTTTTTACTATTAAAAATATCCTTTTTGTTTCTGACATAAACAAATACAGCTTAATAATAGAGACAAAAGTCATATAGGTGTCTGAATTTTTTTAAAAGACTAAAAACCTAAATACCAGAAAGCCAATGAAGCAATCAATAGCTATAGAAATTTTGGTAGTAAATATTAGATTTTAAGAAGCTTATATTACATCATTTTATATTAAAGAGTAAATAAAAAATATAATTACCTATTTAAAGTTTTAAAAATAGAAGCAGGCATAAAATATTACTTAAAGACATAATTAAAGTTATTCAAAACTGAAGATTTCAAGTATCAAAGGCCTGGAGATAAATACTGTGGCAGAGTGTATCTTCCTAAATTAAAGTCAATATCTTACATTCTCTTCTTTCAATATATTTGCCATTTCTCCATTAAGAAGTGGAGTCTAATCCCTTCTTGACTTAAAGTACATCTTTGTAACTAATACAACTCTTCTGAGTTGAATTGTCTTCCCTTCCTCTGTCACCACCCCCCAAAAAAAGAAAAAATTAAAAAGTTAACCCCTAGTATCTCAGAAGGTGACCGTATTAAAAAATAGTCACTGAAGATGTAATTGGTTAAATGAAGTCATGCTGGAGTAGGGTGGATCCCTAATTTGACTCGTGTCCTTATAAGAAGATAGTCATAGGAAGGCAGAGACAAATAAGGAAAACACTGTGTGAAGATAGAGGATTGAAGAGATGTGTCTACAAGACAAGGAATTCTAAAAAGTGGGAGAGAACCACCAGAAGCTAAGAAGAGGCAAGGAAAAGATTTCATTTTCAGAAGGAGAATGACCCTGCTGACATGTTAATTTTTGCCTTCCAGCCTCTAGAACTGTAAGACAACAAAGTTCTATTGTTTTAAGCTCCCAGTTTGTGATACTTTGTTATGGCAGACCTAAGAAACTAGTATAATGATCAAAAAATTATAGGAGAAGTGACACTATATGCATATTGAGGTATAACAGAAAGACTAGATTTTCCACATGAATCTCTCTGCCAGGAAAAGTGCCTTGAGAACGCTGAGCTGATATGTGAAAAGTCTGAGTATCCTGAATCTAGCAGGCTAAAGGAGAACATGCTTAAAAATCACATTGAGAGAGAAAGTGTTTCAATACAAAAATAAACATTTCAAAAATCAATTATTTTTCTATACTGCAATGAAAAATAAACTGAAAATAAATTGAAAATAAAATAACATTTACAATAGCATAAACAATGAAATACTTAGATAGTAAAGAACCCTAAATGAATTTATCTTTTTCAGGATAAATTGCAAACTGAGGTTAAATAGAGGGATATACCATGATCATGGATTGAAAAGATTAATATTTATAAGACATCAGCTATTTCTTTAGAAAATGAATAAATAAGCGAGAACACTGTAAGCTTCTTTTAACATGCTGTTATCTGAGTGTCATTCCAGAGGAAAGCTCTGAATTAGAGAAGATAGGTGAAGTTTTATAGAGCTCAAGCAAGAAGAAATAACTGTTTACCTACTTTGCAGAAGAGCTGATTGAATTTACTTCTTGGAAGACAGAAAATTTATTCTTGTATGATACTTTAACAACAGTTGTTTCTGCAATGTGTTTTCAGCAAGATGGATGTTAGTCATTAGGAGCTACCAATAAGGATGGGAGCAAATAAAGGTATGTCTTAATGTCATACAAGGCTAAAAATGGAAAAAATGTAGGCTTTCAAGGGGCCTCGTGGTCCTGCCTCTTGTTCAGGAGGGAAATTGAATCTTATAATTTGACCACATGTAGATTTGTTCAGAATTCTAGATTGATACAATTCATTGGTTGTGGTCCAAGATTCATTGGTGATGGATGCCATTAGGACTCCTTATGACTTTTGTCTTTGTAATTAAATTTAAATTCTCTGGCCAATGGGTGCTGCTCAGAAGCTTTTAAGACTCTGGAGAGAACGAGGAAAACAATTCCACAGAAAACAAATATTAATATTATGATTTGCAGAACATCTTGAACAATGGTGTATTAGTCAAGATCCTTGACTAAAGCAAGAGAACAGATCCCATTCCTCATCTGAGTCTGTAAAGAAAAGCTGTTTGATATCAGTAAGTTGATGTAAAACTTGTCTATCTAATTTGTACACTGGCATTCCTTTCTTGTTCATCTTAAAAGTTATATAGTACATCTCTTTGTAGATAGTACTACTTCAGTATACTACTTTCTCTAAGTTAGCATGTGCACTACTCTTCGTGCTGAGTATATTTAAAACTTTTCTACATTGCACTGCAGCTTGGTGAATTTATATCAATTCTTGTAGCTCTTATTTAAATTTCCTAGGTTACTAATGGCTATTTCAATCATGGCATAATAAATTGCTTTCAAACTAGGAGAGAAAACAGCAACTCAAGATTCACTGGTAGATATAGTTTGTTATGGTTTCTTCAGGCTAAGAAAAAGTAGAAATGTTTCTTCTAATTCCAGTGAATTTTATGGAAATTTATATTTTCATGTTCAATATTACATGAGGCCATAGTTATTAATTTCTTAGCACCAGAAAGAAAAAGAAGTGTAAAGTTCTTGCATAGATAAAAGGAACTTGTTCAGATTATTAGAAACCAGAAAACTGGTGGGAATGGAATTAGACACCAATATCTGTTCAATTAGTAAAATATTCTAGCAATCTTATGTCCCAGAGATCCACGAATATTCAAACAATGTGGTCCAGGGTCCATAAATTTAGGTACCAAAAAGTATGAACAAGGCAGCTTTGTTTGTGTTCTTGAATGACTTCCAGGAATTAAAGTTCCAAATAAATGTCATTTTAAAAATTCATTGCATAGATTTGAAGAGATTTGAAGTATGAAAAACATAACCCTTTGTCACAGGAACCCGAAATTCCTTATGAAACACAGAGATTTGGGTGGGACTCAGTCTGTAGGCATGATTATAATGCCATTTGCAATAATAGGAGATTGTCATATTGAGTAAAGTAAGTCAGTGAAAAAGACAAATATCATACTGTATGACTTATATGCTGAATCTAGAAAAAATGATACAACTGAACTTATTTACAAAACTGAAACAGAATCACAGACTTAGAGAACAAACTTATGGTTACCAGGGGGGAAGGGGGAGAGCAAGGGATAGTTAAGGAGTTTGGGATAGACATAAATACACTACTATATGCAAAATGAATAATTAATAAGAACCTACTGTATAGCATAGGGAACTCTACTTGATACTCTGTAATGACCTATATGGGAAAAGAATCTAAAAAAGAATGTATATCTGTATATATATATATATATATGTATATATATATATAAAACTGATTCATTTCACTGATAGTAGAAATTAACCCAGTATCATAAATCAACTATACTCTAATAAAAATTAATTTAAAAAAGTTTTGTCTCCTAAACTTGAAATAGCCATAACAATGGACAGAGACAGCAATAAGACTATCTTTTGGGTAAATAGGAATGCAGTTTTATAAAATTATAGAAGAGAGTGAATATTCCAATTTGGCATAGAAATTAGGAGAAGGAAGTTCTTTTTTGATCTCTTTACAAAGTCTGTGACTTCTTATGTACCAGAAATTATTAGACAATTAACATGTGACATATTGTGTGGGGAATGACACTCTAGACTGTTTCTATTTTGATTTTTCTTTATATCAATCATCCTAAAGCCCTGCTATGAATTAATAGTGAAACAAAATTTATATAATTGTCTGGGAGAAAGATTTAGTTTTCCAGGGAAAATGTTACAAATCCAGCAATCTGATTAATTAAACTCTTTCTCTGGAAAATGAGTTCATGGATGCCAACTATAATCTAAATGTCAAGATTTAACCTCTGGTGCTCAGAGTTACAAGACTGAGGAGGAAACTTGGAAACTCATATTAGCAATCAAAAACCCTAAACCAACAGAGACATAGAGAAAAAAAACAAATCCATTAAAATTTGGAAGAGAAAGCGAAAAACCTGTGGTAGTTTTTACTCTTTGCATTCAAGTGTCTCACTCTGAAGGATCTGGGGTGTAGACTAAGCCTGAAAGTGAAAATGATCTTTCCCACTGACTCAGACACTAAAGAATCTGCCTGCAATGAAGGAGACCCAAATTTGATCCCTGGGTCAGGGAAGATCCCCTGGAGAAGGAATGGCTACCCACTCCAGTATTCTTCTAGACAGTGTATTAAAAACCAGAGACATTACTTTGCCAACAAAGGTCCATAGAGTCCAAGCTATGGTTTTTCCAATAGTCATGTATGGATTTAAGAGTTGGACCATAAAGTCTGAGCACTGAAGAATTAATAATTTAGAACTGTGGTGTTAAAGAAAACTCTTGAGAGTCCCATGGACTGCAAAGAGATTAAACCAGTTAATCCTAAAGGAAATCAATCCTGAATATTCATGAAAGGACTGACACTGAAGCTGAAGCTCCAATACTTTGACCACCTGATGTGAAGAGCTCATTAGACTCATTAGAAAAGAGCTTGATGCTGGGAAAGATTGAAGGCAGGAGGAGAAGGGGATGTCAGAGGATGAGATGGTTGGATGGCATCACTAACCCAATGGACATGAGTTGAACAAGCTATGGGAGATGATGAAGGACAGGGAAGTCTGGCATGCTATAGCCCATTGAGTCACAAAGAGTTGGACATGACTGAGTCATTAACACCTTTTACTTTCTAATAGAAGTGTTCTAATACTGAAGTGTTTATAATTGACAGTGCCTGATAAGGTTCCTTCTAATGAGGTGCAATTGTAATCATAAACTGGTATCATTTCTAGTAAATAAACTGAATCAATTGATTAAAATTTGTGTTAAACCTTTACAAAATTTGTCCACATCAGCCTACTATAAAAGAGAAGAGTCAATGTAGGGGTGAAATTACAAGATGTACAGGCATTCAGTAAGAAGATTCTGTGAGGATAGTCTGTGATTTCCTTTTGGATGGAGTCAACGGCCATGAGAGTTTAGGGCAAACCTTTGGCCACAGCACTAAAGTTATTCCAATAGCTTTGCAAGTTTTAATTTTAATGTGCAATTTTCTTATTCCACTGTCTCTGAAAAGTGTGAAAAACAAGCTTCTAAGCAACAGGCAGAGGCTTATCAAGTATCTTAATTACTTTTCTTATCAAATGAGACCCTTAATACCAGACAAACAGTAGTTTTCCAATATACCAAATGCAAAGCATAGAAATTACTTTGCAATGACCAGTTCAGGTCTGTTCAATCGCTCAGTTGTATCTGTTCTTTGCGACCCCATGAACTACAGCATGCCAGGCCTCCCTGTCCATCACCAACTCCCAGAGTTCACCCAAACCCATGTCCATTGAGTTGGTGATGCCATCCAAGCATCTCATCCTCTGTCATCCCCTTCTTCTCCTACCCTCAATCTTTCCCAGCATCAGGGTCTTTTCAAATAAGTCAGCTTTTCGCATCAGGTGTCCAAAGGATTGGCATTTCAGCTTCAACATCAGTCCTTCTGAAGAATATTCAGGACTGACCTCATTTAGGATGGACTGGATGGTCTCTGCTTTTCAATATGTTGTCTAGGTTGGTCATAACTTTCCTTCCAAAGAGTAAGCATCTTTTAATTTCATGGCGGCAATCACCATCTGCAGTGATTTTGGAGCCCAGAAAAACAAAGTTTCCACTCTTTCCCCATCTATTTACCATGAAGTGATGGGACCAGATGCCATGATCTTAGTTTTTTGAATGTTGAGCTTTAAGCCAAACTTTTCACTCTCCTCTTTTACCTTCATCAAGAGGCTCTTTAGTTCTTCTTCACTTTCTGCCATAAGGGTGGTGTCATCTGCATATCTGAGGTTATTGATATTTCTCCCGGCAATCTTGATTCCAGCCTGTGCTTCCTCCAGCCCAGCGTTTCTCATGATGTACTCTGCAGATAAGTTAAATAAGCAGGGTGGCAATATACAGCCTTGATGTACTCCTTTTCCTTTTTGGAACCAGTCTGTTGTTTCCATGTCCAGTTCTAACTGTTGCTTCCTGACCTGTATACAGGTTTCTCAAGAGGCAGACCAGGTGGTCTGGTATTCCCATCTCTTTCAGAATTTTCCACAGTTTATTGTGATCCACACAGTCAAAGGCTTTGGCCAGAGCAGCTGCTTTAAGGCAAGAAAAGGCTCTAACTAACATGAAAACATGCAAAAAAATAGTAAGAGTATATTTATAGCCATATGAGGCTTAATTAAATTAAGTCCATTTGTAGGTGTTCAAAGAAGCCTAAAGAAGTGGGTTTATGTTCATGATTCACTTTTACAGTTTTCTCAGAATTGTAGTCTTCATAGACAGGGTGGGCACTAGAAACATCCTCAGAGACCTTGCTGAAGTTGCCTAACTAAGACCTATTTAAGATGGATTTTAGTTTCTTTTACATGATGGGTTAAACTTTTTGAGAACCCATCTCAATGTTTCAAGACAATCCATAGAGATCTGAAGAGAGACCATCTGGGTGCAAAAACCAATTTAATCCATTTCAGTATGTATATATGTATGTGTTATTGCTGTTGTTCTGTTTTGTTTGCTTGTTTTTCCTGAACTAGGTGCTTGGAACTGAGGCTGTCACAAGAACTGCATAGAATTTTCTACAGGATTAGTTAACTGCACAACTGCTGCCATTGTGCATAAAGAACTGTGAGCTTTTCCTATAAAGTTGAGTGAAAAAAGTTATAATAAACAATGATTTCTGACATTTATTGACTTGTTCAGTTAGGATCCATAGAGCTTATCCAAAACTTTCATGTGCACATAGAAATAAAGTTTTATGTTTACTGGGTAGTTAAAGGTAAGGAATTTTGAAGGAAATACTTATGTTACTGAAGAAAATCTCTAGTGATTCTGTCTAAGCCCTAGTTGTCAGCTTCCTTAAAGTGTATAAGATGTTCAGTTCTAGAAATTTAGAAATCTAATATAGAGTATCCTATGGGAAACAGCACTCCTCCATATTTCCTTCTAATAACTGATCAAGGAAAAAACAAATAGCTTCCAATTTTTGAGGAAACAGTTACCAATTTGTATGCTGTCATGACCTAGAAATACCAAGGGAACATTTCATGCAAAGATGGGCTCAATAAAGGACCGAAATGGTATGGACCTAACAGAAGCAGAAGATATTAAGAAGAGGTGGCAAGTATACACAGAAGAACTGTACAAAAAAGAGCTTCACGACCCAGATAATCACGATGGTGTGTTTACTCACCTAGAGCCAGACATCCTGGAATGTGAAGTCAAGTGGGCCTTAAAAGCATCACTCTGAACAAAGCTAGTGGAGGCGATGGAATTCCAGTTGAGCTATTTCAAATCCTGAAAGATGATGCTGTGAAAGTGCTGCACTCAATATACCAGCAAATTTGGAAAACTCAGCAGTGGCCACAGGACTGGAAAAGGTCAGTTTTAATTCCAATCCCAAAGAGAGGCAATGCCAAAGAATGCTCAAACTACCACGCAATTGCACTCATCTCACATGCTAGTAAAGTAATGCTCAAAATTCTCCAAGCCAGGCTTCAACAATACATGAACCATGAACTTCCAGATGTTCAAGCTGGTTTTAGAAAAGGCAGAGGAACCAGAGATCAAGTTTACAGCATTTGCTGGATCATTGAAAAAGCAAGAGAGTTCCAGAAAAACATCTGTTTCTGCTTTATTGACTATGCCAAAGCCTTTGTGTGGATCACAAAACTGTGGAAAATTCTGAAAGAGATGGGAATACCAGACCACCTGACCTGCCTCTTGAGAAACCTATATGCAGGTCAGGAAGCAACAGTTAGAACTGGACATGGAACAAAAGACTGGTTCCAAATAGGAAAAGGACTACGTCAAGGCTGTATATTGTCACCCTGCTTATTTAACTTATATGCAGAGTACATCATAAGAAACACTGGGCTGGAAGAAGCACAAGCTGGAATCAAGATTGCCGGGAGAAATAACAATAACCTCAGATATGCAGATGACACCACCCTTATGGCAGAAAGAGAAGAGGATCTAAAAAGCCTCTTGATGAAAGTGAAAGAAGAGAATGAAAAGTTGGCTTAAAGCTCAACATTCAGAAAATGAAGATTATGGCATCTGGTCCCATGACTTCATGGCAAATAGATGAGGAAACAGTGGAAACAGTGGCGGACTTTATTTTTTTGGGCTCCAAAATCACTGCAGATGGTGATTGCAGCCTTGAAATTAAAAGAAGCTTACTCCTTGGATGGAAAGTTATGACTTTCCATCAAAGGAAAAAATAGCATATTCAAAAGCAGAGACACTACTTTGCCAACAAAGGTCTGTCTAGTGAAGGATATGGTTTTTCCTGTGGTCATGTATGGATGTGAGAGTTGGACTGTGAAGAAAGTTGAGCGCCGAAGAATCCATGCTTTTAACTGTGGTGTTGGAGAAGACTCTTGAGAATTCCTTGGACTGCAAAGAGATCCAACCAATCCATCCTAAAGGATATCAGTCCTGGGTGTTCGTTGGAAGGACTGATGCTAAAGCTGAAACTCCAATCCTTTGGCCACCTCATGCGAAGAGTTGACTCATTGGAAAAGACTCTGATGCTGGGAGGGATTGGGGGCAGGAGGATAAGGGGACAACAAAGGATGAGATGGCTGGATGGCATCACTGTCTTGATGGACATGAGTTTTAGTGAACTCCGGGAGTTGGTGATGGACAGGGAGGCCTGTTGTGCTGTGATTCATGGGGTAGCAAGGAGTCGGACATGACTGAGTGACTGAACTGAACTGACTGAACTGATGACCCCAAAAATGCACTTTTTTCGAAAAAAAAAATGGAATTTTTATTTAAAATCTTTGTCAGCAAACAGGAAATCATCTGGAAGGCTCTCAATCTGGAGAACACAGTAAGAGATCAACCATACATTAGGTTGGAGTTCTCATTGGCTTTTGCAAAGAGAAAGAGGATGCTTCTCTATCAGTGGAAGACAATAATCCCATGTAATGTTTATTCCCTTATATAGATACAAAAAAAGATACTACTAATAAATATGTTGGAAAGTTAGGCTTTTAAAAAATGCTGAATATACATCTACCACTGCAAAATTAATTATCTTAGGAATTGAGAATAGAATAGTATTATGGTTGGAAACTGGGATTCTCAGGTGCTGCAATGGTAAAGAATCCACCTGCCAATGCAGAAGACACAGGTTTGATTCCTGGGTTGGGAAGCCCCCCTGGAGGAGGAAATGACAACACGCACCAGTATTCTTGCCTGGGAAATCCCATGATCAGGGGACCCTGGCTGGATACAGTCCAATGGGGTTGTAAAGAGTGATTGAGTGACTGAACACACACACACATTGTTGAAGACTACAGGAAAGTATATATGAATGTGCTAATGACACATAAATCTTGTAAGAACATGATAACCATATCCATTTGCTGTTTTGATGAGCAGAGGAGCTATGGTAGTACAGGAAATTTTTTGAGTCTTTTTAGGAAGGCATGTGGTACAGTGGGCCCAGGCCTTCAATAATCTTTGCTAGTAATAGATATTGGGCCAGTTTCAGTAGATAGATTGATAAAGAACTTCAGCCTCATTCATATGTTCTAGATATGAAGTAACCTTAGACAAGAGGTTACTGGGAATAGATCTAAGATCTGAGATATTGATAGTGGAGGTGCCAGAGTGAGGAATAAAACTAAGGCAATGCCAAAGAATGCTCAAACTACAGCACAACTGCACTCATCTCACACGCTAGTAAAGTAATGCTCAAAATTCTCCAAGCCAGGCTTCAGCAATATGTGAACAGTGAACTTCCTGATGTTCAAGCTGGTTTTAGAAAAGGCAGAGGAACCAGAGATCAAATTGCCAACATCCGCTGGATCATGGAAAAAGCAAAAGAGTTCCAGAAAAACATCTATTTCTGCTTTATTGACTATGCCAAAGCCTTTGACTGTGTGGATCACAATAAACTGTGGAAAATTCTGAAAGAGATGGGAGTACCAGAGCACCTGATCTGCCTCTTGAGAAATTTGTATGCAGGTCAAGAAGCAACAGTTAGAACTGGACATGGAACAACAGACTGGTTCCAAATAGGAAAAGGAGTTCGTCAAGGCTGTATATTGTCACCCTGTTTATTTAACGTATATGCAGAGTACATCATGAGAAATGCTGGACTGGAAGAAACACAAACTGGAATCAAAATGGCCGGGAGAAATATCAATAACCTCAGATATGCAGATGACACCACCCTTATGGCAGAAACTGAAAAAGCTTCTTGATGAAAGTGAAAGTGGAGAGTGAAAAAGTTGACTTAAAGCTCAACATTCAGAAAACGAAGATCATGGCATCCAGTCCCATCACTTCCTGGGAAATAGATGGGGAAACAGTGGAAACAGTGTCAGACTTTATTTTTCTGGGCTCCAAAATCACTACAGATGGTGACTGCAGCCATGAAATTAAAAGAAGCTTACTCCTTGGAAGGAAAGTTATGACCAACCTAGATAGCATATTGAAAAGCAGAGACATTACTTTGCCAACAAAGGTTTGTCTAGTCAAGGCTATGGTTTTTCCTGTGGTCATGTATGGATGTGAGAGTTGGACTGTGAAGAAGGCTGAGCGCCGAAGAATTGATGCTTTTGAACTGTGGTGTTAGAGAAGACTCTTGAGAGTCCCTTGGACTGCAAGGAGATCCAACCAGTCCATTCTGAAGGAGATCAGCCCTGGGATTTCTTTGGAAGGAATGATGCTAAAGCTGAAACTCCAGTACTTTGGCCACCTCATGCGAAGAGTTGACTCATTGGAAAAGACTCTGATGCTGGGAGGGATTGGGGGCAGGAGGAGAAGGGGGCAACAGAGGATGAGATGGCTGGATGGCATCACTTACTCGATGGACATGAGTCTGAGTGAACTCCGGGAGTTGGTGATGGACAGGGAGGCCTGGCATGCTGCTATTCATGGGGTCCTAAAGAGTTGGACATTACTCAGTGACTGATCTGATCTGATCTGATCTGATCATAAATTCAAGGATTAATTTCCTTTCAGAGATTTCCCCCAAAGATCATCTGGTTCATTGTTCATAACATTGTTTCTAATTAGGTCTTTCAAATAAGTCCACAAATTTGCTGGAATGAAAACACTAGGCAGACAACTATATTGATGGATTTCAGAGAGACAGAAAATTAGTGAGACAAAAGAAGAGTCTATGGGGTATTCAAGATTCCACCAATGAAGCTTCTGTTATTCTGAAAAATAAAAGATGGAAAGATGGTTCAGTTTACAGTATAGAATATAATCCAAGAATCAATAATAGAATGTGCTATTTGTAAAACTTCTTTGGAAAAATGCCTGGTCCTTTGCCTTTTTTAATCAGGTTACCTGTGTTTTTATTGTTGAATTGTAGATGTTCTTTATATATTCTGAATGCTAATTTCTTATCATATCAATAATTTGCAAATATTTTATTCTATTGCATGGATTATCTTTTCATTCCATTGATTGCTTTCTTTGGTGTAGAGAAGCTTTTTAGTTTGATGTCCTGCTGCTGCTACTAAGTCATTTCAGTTGTGTCCGACTCTTAGTGATGCTATGGACCATAGTCCCCCAGGATCCTCTGCCCATGGGACTTTCCTGGCAAGAATACTGGAGTGAGTTGTTGTGCCTTCCTCCAGGGAATCTTCCTGACCCAAAGATCGAATCTGTTTCTCCTATGGCTCCTGAACTGCAGCTGGATTCTTTAATGCTGAGCCACCAGGGAAGCCCTTGATGGAGCCCTACTTGTCTATTTTTGCTTGCGTTGCTTGTGATTTCTGTGTCTCATCCAAAAAAAATCATTGCTAAGACCAATATCAAGAAGATTTTCCCTCTGTTTTCTTCTAGTAGTTTTACCATTACAGTTCTTACAGTTAAGTCTTTAATCCATCTCATGTTGATGTTTGTGATGCTGTAGGATAAGGGTTCAATTTCATTCTTTGGCATGTGAATATCCCTTTTCACCAACACAATTTACTAAAGAAACTATAATTTCTTTGTATTTTGGGGACACTCTGTCAATGATCAGTTGACTGCATGTGTAGGTTAATTTCTGAGTTCTCATTTCTGTTCCATTAGTCAAAACATATAAATAGCCAACAGATATGTGAAAAGGTTCTCAAATAACTGGTCATCAATGAAATGCAAATAGAAACCATGATGAGCTATCACCTCATACCTGTTAGAATGATGATTATCAGAAAAACCAAAGGACAAATATTGGTATTCAGCATCATATAACTTACACATGTGTTTTTAAAAATGGTCAAACCAATAGGCAAAATAAATCTGCAAAAGTCTTGAATGTGTGCTTCACAAATAAAGATATCCAAATATCCATTAAACATTACATAAAGCACTTCACTTAATTAAAAAAAAAGTGCAAAAGAAAACCTAAGATAAAACTTCATATCTATCAGAAGTGCTATTGTTTGAGGCTGAAAATATGAAGCATTATATAGCAACTGTCACACACACTTTTGATAGAATAAATTGGCACAACTGCACAACCACTATGGAAAACTAACATATGTTCTAAAACATATTCTTTGATCTAGTAATTCCACCTATATGCATTTATCCAACAAAATTGCATGTGGTTGCCATAGGTCGTACAAGAATGTTTATAACAACAAATAAAATAAGAGAAATAAGTCAAAAGTCAATCAACAGTAGATTAACAATTTTTAGTATATTCAGCTGAATCCTTTAGGTAGTAGTTCTTATTTAGAGGCAGTTTTACCCTCTGGGTATTTGACAGTGTCTGGAGACATTTTCAGTTGTCACAGCTAGGGGAGTGCTGTTGACTTCTAGTGGATAGATGTCAGGGATGCTACAAAATATTCATGCATAGGACAGCCTGCATTAACAAATAATTATCTTGCCCAAAATGGAAACAGTGTAAGATTAAGGAACCTTGCTTTAGGATCATGAAGTAAGCTACGCATGGGCACATGACCAAAAAAATAAAAACAAAAACAAAAATAGACAGGCATTTTATATTGAACAATTCCATTTACAAACATTTCCATACCAAGCTAATCAAATCCACTGTGATGCTAGAAGTTTGCTTAATGATTATCTTTGATAGGGAACAGTGATTAGAAGGGCTAGGAAATGGGTTGTTCATAATGGTAGTGGCTTAATCTTTGTAGGTACTCATCACATGTTTCCCTTTTAAAAATGTATTTAGCTGTATTCATGTTTTTACTTCTACACATTTTTATTTCTGTATTTCTCAGTGAAAAAATTTTAAAAGTTCATTAGCTATTCCTCCTCTTAAACCTCTTCTGGTTACTACTCTATCAATGATAAAGCCATTCCATAGTCTATGGATCTTGTTTCTGGAAACTGTAAAAAATATACATTCTTTTTACTTTATTCTGCAGAGTGATTCAGCTCTGTATAATCACTACTCAAATTCAGCTAAAGATCAGCTCTTCATGTCAAATTGGAAGCTAATCTCTTCTTTCAGCATCATAAAAGACTATACATTGAGATTTTTAAAAGAATACTCACTCTATTCATATAAAGCTATTTGAGATGATAATTTGCTTTCTTTGTGTTAAATTGATATATAAATCAAGAATCATTAACTTTCAAATATGTGTAACATTTTTTTTTTACCTTTGCTGAACAAACCTATCCTAAACAAAGTGCAATGTTTTCAGGGAATTATTTAAAGGAATTAGGAGACCTTTAAATAGTTATTATTTTATCTTTGAACATAGATACAGATTTAACCACATTTGATGAGGTAGAAATTGGAGGCAAAAAAATGTAAGTGCATGTTTATATATTCCAAAGTTTCTTTTATTTCAATCACACATAAAAAATATAATATATATGCTATATATATTGATATAATATGCTAAAGAAAAATAATCACACATTTATAAAAACTTATTTATAAGCAATCATTAATTAATCATTGATTAATTCAGAGCATTAATTAGCTTTTTATATGATTTAGGGAAAAATGAACAAATTGTTTATTTATAACAACAAATAAAATAAGAGACATAAGTCAAAAGTCAATCAACAGTAGATTAACAATTTTTAGTATATTCAGCTGAATCCTGTAGGTAGTAGTTCTCATTTAGAGGCAGTTTTACCCTCTGGGTATTTGAGGGTACCTGGAATTGTAAATGGAATTGTTCAATATAAAATGCCTGTCTGTTTTTGTTTTTGTTTTTGGTCATGTGCCCATGTGTAGCTTACTTCATGATCCTAAAGCAGGGTTCCTTAATCTTACACTGTTCCCATTTTGGGCAAGATAATTATTTGTTAATGCAGGCTGTCCTATGCATGAATATTTTGTAGCATCCCTGACATCTCTCCACTAGAAGTCAATAGCACTCCCCTAGCTGTGACAACTGTGATGTTTTAAATGACAGGAAGATCAAGAGAACAAAGAAGATATTTTACAGTAAATTTGGCTATTATTTACAAAACTAATGCTGTCTTGTACAATGGCATAACATTTTTATTATTCTATCAGACAAAACACATCTCTAATTTTTTATGTCCATCTTAGTCCCACTGGCCAATATCCTAATCCCTGTTGTTGTTCTGAAGCACCACCTGGAAAATCTCCAACATCAAATCAATCCAATTTACTAATAAGCCAATAACCAGGTTACCTTTCACTCCAAAGTAAAAAAAGAAAAGAAAAACATTAACTGAATAGATTTCTTAGGGGAAGCACACTAACTGAAACCACCCAGGTCTGCTGATTGTTCAAAGTAAGGGAAAGAGGGATTCAAAGATGATCCTGGATTTTAGGCATTGAGAGTGTGGTAGATGATAGTGCTGTTCTTTTAGACAAGAGATAAACACGGAGAAGCAAGAGACAAACTGTTGTCAGTTTTAACGATGTTGATCTTAACTGTGATGTTTGGTATTTTGTTGGACAAATGAATCTGAAGGTCATTAAAGTGGTGTTGGGCTATCCAGATGAGGAATCATCATAATTAATGTGAATTGAATCATGAAAGGATAAATAAAAGCTCTGACTATATTAAGAGATGAGAAATAGAGAGAGATGTTTGAGTAGTTAGGCAATAAAGTGTAAGAAATAGATCACTTCAGTTCCCAGTTCATGAGGGGTAGAAAGATAAACCCTCTAGATATGGAAAATACCTTTTCTAAGAGGAAAGACATTCATTGTTTTTAATGAGATTACATGTATTGACTAATTCAATTGGTAAAATCAATAGCTTATAGTTACTTTTGACTTTTGCTCTTGCATTGTTCTAGTCCATCAGCAAAGCTGGTCAGTTTTAATTTTAAACAGATTATAAACCTGCTTATTCCTTTTTTTGCCATTAATATGCTGTATCAAGTCATTCTGATCTCACTTCATTATGTATGTGAAATTTTCTTGAAAAAATTGAAAATTATGTGTGCATGTATTCATGGAAAGCTAATGTGAAGATGCTTCCATTTTATTTAGTTGAAAAATAATTTAAAATGGGATGTGCTTTACTTCATGAATTTGTTCAGCACTGTCTTAACTGTATACTCTTTCCTCTCAATAACTCTTCTCTTTATGCACATAGAAATTTTGCTAATCCTCTGTGGTTAATTTGAATTCCTCTCTTCTATAAGAATTTTTTCTCCTTTTTTCAAAGAAATGCTATTTCTCCCTCCCCTGAATCTCCATGTGTACATTCCAGCTCTATCTCTCTATGGAGTTTAAAACATTTTTTTCTGGTATTTGAATTATTGTTCTGTATATGTTTTCCCTCCATCAGATTATCTCCTTGAAGATATCTCTTTTTAAATATTAAGACATAGCAGGCTAAACTATTGTCACATTAGAATCACCTCTTCCACCAGTGAATTAATGTCTGATTTTTAAAAAAATAATAACACACACATGTACCAAATATATATCATGTATCTTATTTGAATCCCTATGTAGTTTTAATTGATAAGAATTTTACATAAGTGAATAAAAGAATAAGCATATGAATGAAAAAATTAAAAATTAAATGAAAAGTAAAACATTTCTAGCTGGGTGGGCTATAAAAGTGTAAAATAAGATCATTTGCATTTATGGTGATGCATTGTAAAGTCTCATAGATATATAAACAGAAAATGGAAGATTAAGCTTCATGTACTAATACTGATAATAATGAATTACCTGTACATGCTATAATTGGCTTATTTAAAGAAACCATATTATGGTCATATTAACTCACTTCAGGGTGTTTAATGTAACAATACCATATCCTGCTCTGTCTTATTACTTAAATGAAGTCTCAATTTAGTTTTCCTGCTTACTATTCAATTGTATTTCCCAGACAAAGACAGATAGTAACTTACATCAAATTATTCTTGTTTATCTAAGGAGAACATGGATCAATACCACATGATCTGAGGCCAACTACCTCTTTCCCCTAATCACACTGCATTTGAACAAGAGCAATGATATGTGGCATTTTCAAATATTGGCTCAATTTAATTTAGCACATATAGGACATTTCTGATTTACTATGCTATTACGTGCCATTTTGAACATGCAAGCATAATATTCGCCTGTGTGCCAAATTGCTTCAGTTGTGTCTGACTCATTGTGACCCCAAGGGCTGTAGCCTGCTGGGCTCCTCTATCCATGGGATTCTCCAGGCAAGAATTCTGGAGTGGGTTGCCATTTCTTCCTCTATGGGATCTTCCAGACTCAGGAATCCAATGCACATCTCTTAAGTCTCCTGCATTGGCAGAAAGATTCTTTACTATTAGTTCTACCTGGGAGGGTTTTCCTACAACTTTGCATATTAGGTAAGACATCACATTCATTATTGCATTTAATTCTCAAGAGAAAGAGTATCATTAGTAAAACAACTAGTTAAGTAGTGAGGACAGATAGTTTTAAAAACAATTTATAGTTTTAGACATTTAATTCCAGAAGTTCAGGACTCCAACAGTGGTGTCTCAACAATTAACACTGCATTTTGCACTATAGAATATTATGTGCCAAAATTACAACATTATGTCCAACCTCCTGGTCATTTCAATGTCTCAATCAATTTTTACATGTGACTAAAGTGCCCAACATCCTACCCTAACCTTATAATTTCTTGACTATAAATTAATGCCCTACACTTAACCTCACTATCTCTCTGAATGCAGAATCCATGATAGTCAAAAGTTCAGTAGTTTAATGTATACAACTTCTTGCCTTATTGGTCTCTTATACCATTAGTTCTACTCTGGCTGATCCAGCTCTTAACATTATATTCTCCCTATCTTTCAGCACTTTCTTAGCTTCTCTTATTTCCTTACAAGATGATGCCATGCAAAAGCTCACATTAATCACTCCATGGCCAAAAGCACAAATCCCTTTTTCCTCTCACAGAGTTGTGCTGCCATCTTCCAAAGCCCTTCTCCACAACAGCACCAGACCTGCTCAGTATGTGAGGAAGCATATGAGTCAATCACTTCAGATTTCTGTTCTGCACCCTCATTGGTCCTCACTGTTGCCATACACACTTCATCATAAAGCTAGGGACGCCTCTCTTACTCTCCTCAGTGTTTATCCCCAACTTGCCTGTATTCCTGTGTTCCCTCTTCTTCCCCTTCTCCCCTTCTAGAGATGACTTGGTGATTCTAACTCAGAGAAAAGGGAGGTCAGGTGACACTTGAGATCCTTACTTCCCCAGCCGCATGCCTATAGGTTTATTTGCATTTCAAATCAGTCTTATCACTAGTTTTTTTCTTTTTTCACTTAAGTAAGTCTTTTCTTTCTACATATATGAAAATATTTGACCTGTACAGGGGATTCCATTCTTTTATGTTTTCTAGAAAATCTTGCTTCATCTATTCTCTCTTCTTAAGTACATCTTCAAAGGCACCTTCTGTAATGACATACTCTCTGTCTCTGTCTCTCTCTCCAAATACATACAAAATACATACATACGTATGTCTCACACACACACACACACACACACACACACACATATATATATATGTATGCATGTCAGCATATTCTCAAAGACTTTTATTTCCTTTAAATTTATTTTCCCATTTTCTTTTTCATGGACATTTGGGTTCTTGTTTTTGTTTGTTTGTTTTTAATTTCTCTGCAGTGCTGTGTAGCATGTAGAATCTTAGTTACCTAACCTATGATCAAATCCGTACCCCAGGCTTTGGAAGTGTGGCATCTTAACCACTGAGTCACCAGGGAAGTCCCACTCAAGGACTTTAAATGTTAAAAGAAAGAGAAAATCTGCTTCAACCTTCAACCTGTGTTTTCTTTCATCCTCCCTTATTCTCCTTCTATCCTCTCCTCTTCTTTCCTTCTCCTTTCCACTCCACTTGGACACACTGCTGCTAAGTTGCTTTAGTCGTGTCCGACTCTGTGCAACCCCATGGATGGCAGCCCACCAGGCTCCCCTGTCCCTGGGATTCTCCAGGCAAGAACACTGGAGTGGGTTGCCATTTCCTTCTCCAAAGCATGAAAGTGAAAAGTGAAAGTGAAGTCATTCAGTCGTGTCCTACTCTTAGCGACCCCATGGACTACAGCCTACCAGGCTCCTCCATCGATGGTATTTTCCAGGAAAGAGTACTGGAGTGGGGTGCTATTGCCTTCTCCACTTGGACACACTAGTTATTTAATAATGTTGCTATAAAAATCTGCAATTCTATTTTATCTCCCAGTTCCTTGTGATTGTGATTAGTGCTACTCACTGACTATTGTCAGTACCTCCTCCTGCTAATACAGTAGGATTACACTTCCCAGCCTCCTGAAGCTTAGGTGTTTTGTGCCTTGTCATTGACATCCATACCAGAACTGTCAGTACCTTCCTATCCCCTAGGAGCCCTTTGCAATTTCATGCACAAAGACTCCTGCGTTTTCACTGCTAATATCCAGATCTGTGACACTATTTAGTGTCACTGGAGTCCCCAAAGCCTGGAATTTTATATCACCACAGTGGAAACCCTGAGAAAGTAGCTGACAAGTAGCGAGGAATAATAATGCAGGTTCTATGCCCCTCTGGTTTGGACATTTCAGGCTTCATTTGACCAGTCTCCAGAGCTACCTTGAAGATGGAGCCAAAATTTTAGGGCACTTTGCTTGATGTTGCAACATATCTTGGCTTCCTTTCCTTTCATTCCCATTTCCCCACCCTCCTGCTGGTTTAGCCGTAAACACTATTTATATTACTTTTACATGAATCACTAGCTCAGGAGCTACTTGTAGGGAACCTAAACTAACAGAAAATATATGTGGAATTGACATGTGTCATATTGAGGCTTAAAGAGCCTGTGTGGATTTGCCACATACTTTTTTCACTCTACCCCAACAACTGGCGACATTCCAGATAGTGACTGCTCTGTTGGACTGGGGCCTAGAGTGAGGAAAATGTGGAGCAGAGCCCACAGTTAACTCATGATGCACATGTAGCTTGTAAGAAAAATGAAATTTTGTTGTTTAAAGCTGCTGAGATATTCCATTATTCGTTACTACACCTTATGCTATGGACATGAGTTCACACCCATCTTATATCAACTTACATAATGTCAGGCTAGGTTCTGATGTGTTGTGGAGATAAATTCCAACATCACAGGGGCTTGTAATGAGAAAGATTCACTTACTCTTATGCAGGTCTCCTCACTTCTAGACCCATCCAAATAAAGGAGCAAACCATGAGAACTTAGTGGCTGCTGTGGTGGGGGAAACAACTCTGAATGTAATAATGAAACCTTCAACCGTAAAGGGATGCAGGCAACTCTCCCTCACAGCTCATTGGCTGAAACTAGTCAAAGGCCTACCACAGTGGGGCCAGGAAGTACAATCTCAACATGATTCTGGAGACTGAGAGGTGGAAACAGAGAGAATAACGCTAACAACCAGTACAGCTTTCAACTCATCAGTTTCTGGTTTCTGTCAAACTATTCCTGGATTTGTTATCACCAATGACAAATAAGTGAAACATTTCTACTTTACACTTCTTTAACTTTCTGTAGCACTTTAAATTGTTGAATAGCTTATCTTTTATTGAATTGTATCTGTTTTACCTCTTGTTTTCATTAAGAATACTTTTTAGTACAAGTAATGGAAAAAAATAGCACAGAGTAGCATAGCACAGAGTAGCTTAAAAATTAACATGGTCTGTTTCTGGTCCAGACAAGGAAAAAAGAAGAAAAAGAGAGAGAGAGAGAAATCTATTACCAAATGCTTAGAACTACTAGATGAAATCAACACAATAAAACAATAACATTTTTTTTCAGTTGGATATTTTAGTGACCCAAGAGGGAAGCAAAAATATAATATTTTTATGAATTTATGGTAGAAATATTTCCTTAAGCAATTTACAAAAACCATAAATCATAAAAGAAATATTGAAATAAATTTGTGCTAAAATTTAAGTTTTTCATAAGAATTAATATGTTAAAAATTAAAAACAAGTAGTCAGATACTGGAAGGAAATATTGTTGCCAATATGTTAGATAAAGAGTTTCTATCAAGAATGTACATAAAGCTCCAATGATTAAGCTTAAAACAAACACACACACACATACAGAGAACTAATCGAAAAGGGACAAAGTATATAAACAACAAGCCTTTGAGAAGGGAATCTTAGTGCCAAAACTCACATATAAAAGTAAGCTGAATTTTCACAACCTCAAGAGTAATCAGGGAGAGCAAATTAAAACCATAATAAAATGAGATTTTATAGCCACAAAATGGAAAACCGTAGTTATATTCAATAAATTCAAGTGCCAATGAACCAAGAACTCCTACACTTTGCTGGCAAAACCACAAATTAATGTAACTTTTGTAAAGAAACTTGGCAATATCTAATAATAAATGTGAACTATCATATTCCTTACATCCCAGTAACCCTAGGTCTAGGGAGACTCTCCCATATATGCACAGAGACCATTTAGAAAAACATCTTTCACAACACTCTTTGTAATAGAATCAGGCTTCCCTGAGAGCTCAGTTGGTAAAGAATCCTTCAATGCAGGAGACCCGGGTTCCATTCCTAGATTGGGAAGATCCACTGGAGAAGGGATAAGCTACTCACTCCAGCATTCTTGGGCTTCCTTTGTGGCTCAATTGGTAAAGAATCTACATGCAATGTGGGGGATCTGGGTTTGATCCCTGGGTTGGGAAGATGCCCTGGAGAAGGGAATGTCTACCCACTCCAGTATTCTGGCCTGAAGAATTCCATGGACTGCATGAGGTTGCAAAGACTCAAACTGAGCAACTTTCACTTTCACTTTGTAGTAGAATAAATGTGAAAAAGAAACCCTAATTATTTCTTGGTAACTGTGACTTATTAATACAATGAAATATTGTATAGCAAGTAAATTATATGAACTAGTCATCCAGTATGAACATCAATATATGTTGATGGCGGAAAGCAAATAGATATATACATTTTATATTTAAATACTACAAAGATATTATAGATCTTTAAGAAATAATATTTATTATTATGAATTTATTAACTTAGGTAAAAATATAAATACTTGCCTATAAATAACATTTGCAATTTCAGGGTAGTGGTTACCTCTGAGATTGGATGAAATGCATAAAGAAGCATGGAAGGCAGTATATAAAATAGTCTCTGATGATTCACACTTTCTAATACTCATGCCCTTATGTAAATATTGTCCTTCAGTGTGGGCTGGACCTAGTGACTCACTTTGAGTCAAATATGGCAAAAGTAATAGCCTATCACTTCAGAGATTAGGTTATAAAATGATGGTGGCTTCTATCTTGAGTTTTCTCTCTTGTTTGAGGAAACCAGCTGCCATATTGTGAGCTGCCCTTTGGATGGGCTCATGTAGCAAGGAACTCAGGGAGGTCTCTAGCTAACAGCCAGTGAGGAACTGACACTCTTGTCCAGTAACCTGTGAGAAACTGAATCCTGATGGCACCATATGCATGATCTTGGAAGCAGATCATACCCCAGTCAAGCCACAGCCCCGCTCACCTCATAATTACACAGACTTGTCAGAAACCTTGAGTCAGAGGCACCTAGCTAAGGCATATCTAGTTTTCTGCCTCACAGAAACTGTAAAATAGTAAATCCCTATTGTTTTAACCAATAAAACAATACATGTTTGGGGTAATTTGTTAAGTAGCAATAGATAGCTAATATAAGAAGTATGGGGAAATAACTGAAAATGTCTGGTAGTCTTGCAAAGTTAGCATGTTTCCACCAAGGCTCTTGTTCAATATATCTACCATTATCTTGGTTTTCCCCTACACTGTGATTTTTATCCTCATGCTGGTAGCAAGAGGGCTATGGCAGCTGCATGTTTTATTTTCACTCACATCTAGTCAGAGCATCCCAGAAAATATAATGGAAGCAACATTTGTAATTAAAAATTTCTAGACACTATGTTTAGAAAAGTAAATAGAGCCAGGTGAAATCATTTTAATTATATATCTTATTTAACCCCTACAATAAAAATAGCCTTATTCCAGCACTTACTCTGCAGAAACATATTTTTAAGATTTTTTTAAAAAAATTTTTGAGATATTTTATTTCATTTTCATGTCAGATCTTGGGAATCTGATTTGTATTGAATGTCTCAATTTGGACATAAAATTTTAATCAAAAGCATTTGATGTATGTTTAATGAAATGTACAGTTGAGAATATAGGTTCATATACCCCGTTTTTTTAATATACTTAAAACTTTTCCAATCATGAATGTATGTGTTTTTAAATCAAAATAAAAATTAATTAAAATTAAATAAAATTTAAAAACTTATTTCTTAGTTGTACTAGCCACATTTTAAGTACTCAGGAACCATATGTGGTCAGTGGCTACTATGTTCGACAGCCTCATTCTAGAGATATTTCTTCTGAGACAGGAGAAATATTTCTATTATTTTTCCTCACCTACTGGTAATTTCTCTTTGTAATTTTCAAGCTAGCTTGTGTCATATATTCTTTTCTAAGCCAGTTCCTACAAAAGTGATGACATGCAGCTTTAGAGAATTTGTTCTTAACTCTCTCTGTAGATTAGATTCATCTAGAGAATTTTATTTTTTAATGCCTATATCCTATTCTTACATTCAGAATTTCCAATGGATTTAATTGATGTTGAGTCTTAAACTGGTATTTTTATTTTTAAAAAATTTTATTATTATTATTATTATTTTTTTACTTTATAATATTGTATTGGTTTTGCCATACATCAACATGCATCTGCCACGGGTGTACACGTGTTCCCCATCCTGAACCCCCCACCTACCTCCCTCCCCATACCATCCCTCTGGGTCATCCCAGTGCACCAGTCCCAAGCTTCCTGTATTCTGCATTGAACCTGGACTGGCGATTCATTTCTTATATGATATTATACATGTTTCAATGCCATTCTCCCAAATAATCACCCACCCCCCCGACAGAGTTCAAAAGACTGTTCTATACACCTGTGTCTCTTTTGCTGTCTCGTATTTTTAAATCTTTCCAAGGGGAAAGGAGTTAAAGATAAAGGAGTTCTGTGTTCCTACCAACAATTGAAATATAATCCCCAGGATAGACCCTGGGCATTGCTGTGATTCTAACACCAAGTCAAGGAAGAGAATAAATCATTGCTAAAAATCAAGATTCAGTCCTGAAACTTATGCTTGGAATAGATTGCCTTGACAACATAAGAGCTTCATGAGGTGAAAAGATGATTATCAAGAACAGAAGTTTCAATTCTTCTAAAAAGGAAAAAATGCATTTTATCTAGATTACCAACCATGTCTGTTACATTTTCTGGGTTTTCTTTCCAATTCTAAAATTTATTTTTGGTCTCCATTACAGCCTTTATTCTGTTGACCCTTTAAATATTGGTGTTCTCCTAGGTTCTGTTTGCTTCAGGTTCTTTTAAAAATAACCATATATTTTTCTTTGTTTCTCTCTTCCCTGTCTTAGGTTTTGACTACCTTCTATAATCTGATGTTTCCTGGCTCCCCTTCTTTGCCTCCTAAATTTCAAGTGATCACTTGGAAATGCTCCTAATTCTTTGTATCTTAACTGCCAGACTTGTTTTTTCACATGAACTTTTGATACTCAGTATAAATCAGAATTTTCTATTGCTTTTGTGTTATAGCAGTTAGTATGTGTTGTAGGAGTATAATTTATATCTAAAAGAATTTTTTTTTAATTTTATTTTATTTTTAAACTTTACATAACTGTATTAGTTTTGCCAAATATCAAAATGAATCCGCCACAGGTATACATGTGTTCCCCATCCTGATAATTTATATCTAAAAGAATTGTTACAAATTTCAGCTGTGCAAAAAATTATCATTTTTCGTTAGTCTTCTTAAAATTCAGAGCTATCAAATTTACTTCTGACTCCAATTTTTAATTTTAATGTGCTTAAAATGATAAATATAGTATGACAATACCTGAAAATATATAAAAGTCTTAGGAAAAGTGTAATTTTTTTTCAATGTGCTGGAATCAGTTTTGATATTGTTTTTCCAGTAAAAATATTAATGCCAAAAGCACAAATTTGCTGTATTTATTTGCCTTCCCTCAGACCTCTCCCTAGTAGTTTCTAGTAGGGTGAAGTAGCAGGGTCTTCCCTGGTGGCTCAGAAGGTAGAGTCTGCCTGCAATGCAGGAGACTGGGGTTCAGTCCCTGAGTCAGGAAGATCCCCTGGAGAAGGAAATAGCAGCCCACTCCAGTATTCTTGTCTGGAAAATCCCATGGATAGAATCACCAATGAGCTACTGTCCATGTGGTCGCAAAGAGTCAGACATGACTGAGTGACTTTCATGTACATACATAGTAAGGTGAAAAGGTTTTCAAGGAATGTGTTAGAGAAAGATACTATCTGGTATATGGGAGGAATAGACAGAAAATCTACACATAATTATGTTAGAATGATTTGAAAGTATGACCAGTATACATTTTCCATAATGGGAACAGCAAGGAGATAAAACCAATCAATCCTAGGGAAAATCAACCCTGAATATTCATTGGAAATACTGATGCTGAAGTTTTAACTCCAATACTTTGGTCACCAGATGCAAAGATCCAACTCATTGGAAAATACCCTGATGCTTTGAAAAATCTAAGGCAAAAGGAGAATAGGGTGACAAAGGATGAGATAGTTGGATAGCCTCACTATCAATGGACATGAAATTGGGTAAATTCCTGGAGATGGTGGAGGACAGGGAGGCCTGGCATGCTGCAGTCCATGTGGTTGCAAAGAGTCAGATGTGACTTAGCATCTGAACAAGATGAATAGGATCTGAGGCTACAATATAAATGTGGTGACTCTAGTTGAAAACTGTATTGTTTACTTGAAATTTACTAAGAGGATAAAGGTTAAATATTCTTGCAAAAAAAATGATAACTATGTGAGGTAATGGGTATGAAAATTATTTAGACAAAGGCAGGAAACCCTTTTACAATATTTATATGTGTTAAATCACCATGTCATACACTTTAAATATCTTACAGTTTATATGTTAATTATATCTCAATAGAGCTGATTTTTTAAATGTAATAAAGTACTTAAAGAAAAGGGGAGGATGAGAATCCAGTCACTAGAACTGACCCCAGACACACCATTGAAAAGAGTATTATCCCTTCCTTTTCCCTTTGTTCGCCTTGATGCCACATTTGGACAGATGTGCTAGTAAGATTATGATCACTTTTGATGTACTTTTTCATATACTTTCTTACTCTCTATAACTCATTGCCTTCATAACTCAAAAACATTAATGGATTATTTATTATATAAAATCAGCTTCCCAAGGTGATACAGTGGTAAAGAATCCCCCTGCCAATGCAGGAGCCTCAGGTTTGATCCCTGGGTTGGGAAGATCCCCTGGAGTAGGAAATGCCAACCCACTCCAGTATTCTTGCCTGAGAAATCCCATGGACAGAGGAGCCTGTAGTCCATGGAGTCACAAAGAGTTGAACATGAGTGAGCATGCACAGCAACCAGCATTATATTAAATCACTGTACATATGTGTTAGGATTACAGAATTGGGGAAATAAACAATTTTACTAAAAATAAGAAGCATAATAATTTTAACGAATACCATTTATTGAATTCAGATACATGTCTTAGAACATTATCTAAATTAATCTAAACTATCTCACTTTTGAGAAAACAAAAACACAGAGAAATTAAAAAATAAGAATGAGCATAAGTGTTGAGACGTGAGCTATTATTTTCATTCACTGACAGCAGATATGCAAAATGGTAGAGTCCATTTAAAAAACAAGTTGGCAGTTGGTTTAGAAGTGAAAACATAACAGCTATCAACGGCCCATTCATTCAATATCTATGTACTTATAATGGAAAAGAAAGCATAAAGACTTGTACAAATGTTCATAGTAGTCTCATTTATAATATCCCTCAACTGTACTACCAAAAATAAAAGATCATTATGAAACATGTAGATGAATTAGATAAAATACTAAATATTTTTGAAGAATTTTAAACAGGGGAAAGTATTTGTTATATTAAGTGAAAAGATTTTTGATAATACTTTACAAAGATTAAGTAAACCCTGCTTGATTGGTTCTAAAACTTCAGTTTGTACAAGGATTCTAAGAAGTTGAGACTCATCCAGATTCTCCACCAGAATTCCTGATCATTATTTTATGAAATGAGACAAGGGGGAAAAGGAAGATGTAGGCCTGGGAAAAGGAGCTAAATGTGCTTCTTCTGGCTGACTCTGATAAAGAGTTCCTATTTTGTTTTTGAGTCACCTTTTTATGCCTGTGCAATGCATGGAATGGAACCAATAGTTATAGTATGAACACACCCAAAAAAAAAAAAAATACCAAAAATGCAGTGCATAACGAATGGTAATGGTTTGTATTTCAGGAGATAGGTATAGATAGATGCATAGATAGATGATAGGTTTTCTTTCAGAAATGTTAACAGAAGAGAGAATCTGTGATTACCTAGAGGAGTGGGGTGGAGGGTGAGAGAGACACCCAAGAGGGAGGGGATATATGTATACATATAGCTAATTCACATTGATATACAACAGAAATTAATACAACAGAGTAAAGGAATTATACTCCAATTTAAAAAAAATTAAAAAAGAAGAGAGAAGGAAATTAGTACATCATATTTTCAGATCTGATGAAGATATATATGGGTTTCTATATCTATTGGCTGGTTCTTCTTGAAGTAGCTGTTAGAATTAAGGCTGAAAAGATAGGTTAGTGCCACACTGAGAGAAGTGCTAAATTTAAACACATAAATACAGAGATATCATTGAAAGATCTGCAGTATTGAAACAGTGTGTAATGAATATGTGCTTAGAAATTTATGTTAGAATATTAGAATGGAGTCTTCTGTTAGTACTGACAATGAAATAAAAGGGCTAAAGTCAGTAGAATTAGTCAATTAATTGTTACAGAAAGCTTAAAATCAAAGAAAAGAATCAAGTCATCAAGATCTCCTCTTTGTCTGACTCCTATTTTCAGAAGGCTTAAACTCAGGAAAAAGTAGTTTTGGAGCAAAAGGCTGATATGTAATTACTGAGTTAATCAAGCGTTTTCATTGGACTTTTGTTGTTTCTGAAGTTAGTAAGTTCTTGGACAACAAAACAAGGGGAAAAAAATCATCTTGGTAAAGGTAATTTTTAAAGGGAGCTATGATCAGTTCAAATTTAGAATTTTTAGAACAATAATATACAATCTAATATGAATACATTTATATTAAACCAGTGATAAATATTAATATTCTTATATTTATAATTTTCAAAATTATGCAAAAAGTATTATATTTGAGAAATAAAAATGCTACAAAAGAACTTTTTGAAGTAAAATTGTAAATTTGTTCTTAAAAACCAATATATATGTATAAATATGTTTATCTAATAGCTTTTGATAAAGATAAAATATTTTATAATTGAAATTTTACATAAGTAACAACCATAGTACAGAGCTCAACTGTAGTTTTAAAGATTTTTTTTTCTTATGCTTCTAAGTTGAGGTACCTGTAGATTTAATACTTTTAACCATAAAAGCAATGTTCTTTTAATTGTGTTAGTTTTTCTCAATTCATTATCAAATATGCAACACTATTGAAAACCCTTAAGAGCCAGCCCAGTTAAGAAAGGGATGATCATAAATTCTATATTCTCTCATGTGGAGAGTTTCACTTGATTCTGTTCCTCCATGATGTAGAATTCAGGGGATTCTCAAAGCTTTTAATGTATTAGAATTAAGAAAATATTGTTTTGTTCTGAGTAAGAGGTCAAGAAATAATTTTATATTAAAATAAGTGGTTTTTATTTATTATATTTGCTTTGTATTTATAATAATATATTTCAATTAAATAGAATCACTCTGTTTTAGATCTCTTGGAGATATACGCTAATTTGTTCATATGTATATTTATGCATTGTTTTATATGTCTTCATGACTAAAGATTTTCTACTTCCAATGAGCCAAAATGTCAGAAGCATGTTTTAATTTTTTGCAGGAAAAAGAAATAATACAAAACAAACTCTGAGAAAGATAGAAAGCAAATCCTAGTTTTCATGTATCTATCATTATTATGCTTTTTCACCTCTTTTTCTTCCCCCTATTCATTCTTAAAGCTTTTTTCAACACTACCTAATCTCCCTTTCAGGGTCTGTGTAGTCTGTAGAGCTATAAACTGTGCAGTTCACTAAATTAATTATTTTCATTCTTCAATTCATCCTCTGTCTCATTGTTGATTGTCCTAAAGTAACATGAAGTGCCCATTTGATATTCACTTTTAAGAGTGAAATGCTTGTAATCTATTTCCCTCTTATAGTATTATAAGAAACATCTTTCTTAATTATATTTGAACAAAACAATGAAAATGGGATTTGAACAATATGTGGAAATATTTGAATGAAAATCCTAGGAATAAAATGTGGCAATTTCTAATGCTTATTTAACAACAGATAGTGCTCCCTATGGGGCTTCCCTAGTGGCTCAGATGGTAAAGAATCCACCTGCAATGTGGGAGACCTGGGTTCCATCCCTGGAATGGGAAGATCCCCTGGAGAAGGGCATGGCAACCCTCTCCAGTATTCTTGTCTGGAGAATCCCCATAGACAGAGGAGCCTGGTGGGCTACAGTCCATGGGGTCCCAAAGAGTTGGATAGGACTGAGTGACTAAGCACAGCATAACACAGTGCTAACTATGAACAATAGGTACATTCTTGATACCTTTTGGGTATTAAATACTTACAATGATCTTTTAGAGTAGATGCTGAAACTGCCCACACTTTCAGACGAAATTGAGATACTGAGAAATTAAGTAATTTTTTCAGGGTCTCACAGCCAGTATGTGGCCATGCCAGGATTTAACTCCAGACAACTGAGTCCAGGTTTCCTATGCTGTGCTGCCTTTCCAGTGAAGTGGCTTCCATTTTTCTTCATCTTGTGTTTTCATAAAAATTAACAGGTGATTGTTAATGAAAATTGTGCCTCTCCTATATTAGTCATACAGAATAGTTCTGTGACCATATGGATGATTTTTACACACTCCAAGTAATTTTGTAACAGGAGCTAGGTATTCTACCCACTTGTGTGCATGCACAGTCACTTCAGTTGCTTCTGATTTTTTGCACCCTATAGAGTGTAGCCTGCCAGATTCCTCAGTCCATGGGATTTTCCTGACAAGAATAACTGGAGTGGTTGCCATTTCCTACACAAAGGCTTCTTCCTGGCCCAGGGATCAAACTCAAGTCTCCTGAGTCTCCTGCATGGTAAGGGGATCCTTTACCACTGGATCACCTGGGAAGCTGGTATTATGCACTTTATGTAAAGTATTATGCACTTTAACTCAGTTCTAATGCTATCTTTTGAAGATAGCAAAAGAGTCCACTGGAGAAGGAAAATGGCAACCCATTCCAGTACTCTTGCATGAAAAATCCCATGGACTGAGGAGCCTGCTGGGCTACAGTCCAAAGGTCTCAACAATACAACTGAACCACTATGCACACGCAAAACAGAGGCATCTGAAGAAACATAGGGAGGATCTGGAGAAGGAAATGGCAACCCATTCCAGTGTTCTTGGCCTGGAGAATTCCATGGACAGAGGAGACTGGCCAGCTACAGTCCATGGGGTCATGAAGAGTTGGACATGACTGAGCAAGGAACAAACAAAAGAGTCCACATGTTAAGGCCTCAGTCTCATAAAACTGCCCTATTTCCCTTCTTCTGCTTACTATTGGTTTCATTTGATTTTTTTTTTTTTTTTTTTTAAGATTCTTAAGGTAGAAGCTAAGGTCATTGGTTTGAGGTCTTTCTAATATAATCAGTTTTATAAATTTCCCCCAACCTACTTCTTTAACTGCATCCTATAAATATTAATATTTTGTCCTGTGTTTTTATCTCAGTTAAAATACTTTTTAGTTTCCCCTTTCATTAGCTCTTTGATATGTGTTATTTCAGAGTATATTTATTTCCCAGACATTTATGCGTACTCCATATAACTTACTGTTATTGGCTGTCTTATTCTATTGTGGTTGGAGAACTACATTTGTATGAATTTATTATTTTAAAATTCATTGAAATAATTATAGTGGCCCCAGTATATGCTCTATTTGGTAAATGTTCTGTGCACTTGAACGCTTAAGCTGTGCATACTGCCATTTTCTACATGGAGCATTCTGTGAAGTTCAATTAGGTGAAAATGGCTGATAATACTGTTCAAGTCTTCCATATCTCAACTGATTTTCTGTCTAGTTGTATTTCTCATTATTGAGAGAGATCTTTTAACATCTGAAGATAACTGAAAATTTGTCTATTTTCTTTCCAGGTTTTTTTTGTTTGTTTGTTTTTTCTTCATGCATTTTCAAACTCTATTACATGTATAAGTGTTTAGAATTGCTATGTAATTTTGACAAAGGAGACATTTCACTGGTATCAAATAATTGGTATCTCTTTATGCCTCTTAATACCTTGTACTTAGAAATGCATTTTATTTATATTAATAGAGCATTTTGGTTTTCTTTCTTTGTTTTGTTTTTTGTTTTTTTTTTTTTTTTGGCCATGCCTCTTGGGTGGAGGGATTTTAGCTCCTTGATCAGGGTTCAAATCTGTCAGGGGAGCCTGTAATTTCCTTGGTTCTTTCTTGTCACAACAAAAATTTGAAGCCATGGACATTAAAGCCCTCCATGCATCACAGCTCACAGACAGTGTTACAGCTCCATATTACAGCTCAGTTTTATTTAGAAAATAAAGGAAAATTCATCCTTGAGGCATGAGGGCATGCCAACCCAAAAGACGTGAAGAGAAGAGAGAAAGAGAGAGAGAGAGCATGCCGGAGAGAGCAAGCCCTGGCCCTTTGGCTCCTCTTTCTTATATGTTTTTTCCTCCTCCTTGGCCTGCCGTATGTAAGTTGGGCTAGTCAGGTGTGCAGTTTGTTTTACCTGAGGCCCTCACTCTGGTCCTCAAACCTTTCTTTGTTCTATTTTCCGTGGGCTTTCCCTTCCTTGTCTTTTAACCACCGCCATTCTGGACTCTTTTTTCTATTTTAACTACCTAACATAATCTGTGGAAAGTTCAGAGTAACCACTGGACCACCAGGAAATTCCACCTTTGTTTTATTTTCCTTCTTTGTGTGCCTTCTTTTGAATTAATCATGTAATTTTTAAATTACTTTTTTCTTCTGTTCTTTGTGCTCCTGTTGTAATACATTTTAATTCTACATGTCATAAACCCACAACATATTGTTTTTTTAGCATAAATAGAAAATTATCTTTTAGAAACAGTTTTATTGAGATATAATTTACATAGTATAAAATTCACCCATTTAATGTTTAAAATTCAATATTTTTAGTGTAGTTACAGAGTTGTGCGGCAATCACTGTAATCCAGTTTTAGACTATTCTCATCACCTTATAGAGAAAGCTCATTACCTTTATAAGTCATTTAACATTCCCTACCTTGGACTGCAAGGAGATCCAACCAGTCCATTCTAAAGGAGATCAGTCCTGGGATTTCTTTGGAAGGAATGATGCTGAAGCTGAAACTCCAATACTTTGGCCACCTCATGCGAAGAGTTGACTCATTGGAAAAGACTCTGATGTTGGGAGGGATTGGGGGCAGGAGGAGAAGGGGACAACAGAGCATGAGATGGCTGGATGGCATCACCGACTTGATGGACGTGAGTCTCAGTGAACTCCGGGAGTTGGTGATGGATAGGGAGCCTGGCGTGCTAAAATTCATGGGGTTGCAAAGAGTCGGACACGACTGAGCGACTGAACTGAACTGAACCCTACCCTTACTCAGTGATCTTTTAAAGTGATTTACATAATAATAACTACAAGAAAAACCTCATTTTATTTAGCCAAGTACTTACCATTTCAGACATTTTTTATTCCTTTGTGAGAAGGTAAACTTCCTATACCAGGTTATTTATTTATTTATTTATTGCAATTCAGTTCTGCTGGTGTTGAAATCTTTCTGCTTTAGTACTTATAAAAGTGTTGGTTTTGCTCTTACTTTTAAAAGGTATGTTGCTGGGTATAGTGTATTCTGTGTTAATAGAATACTTATTGTCTTTAATTACTTTAATTCTGATAAGAAGCCTGCTGTCATCTTGTTCCTTTTCTGCATTGAATCTTCTTTTTCTGATGCTTTCAAGATTTTTCTTTTATCACTGATTTTGAGAAATTTGATTATTATGTACCTTAATGTAGTTTTCTTCTGGTTTCTTATACTTAAGTGTGTGAGTTTCCATCACATTTGAAAAAAAAAAAAACCAACTATTATTATTTTAGTCCTCCATTTTCCTCTCCCTTGAGAATTTCAGTCACACATATGTTTAGTTTCTTGATGTTATCTCAAAGTATACTGAGGCCCTGTGTTTTTTTGTTGTTTGTTTTGAGTGGTTTTCTCTGTTTCATCTTGGATATTTTCTATAGCTAGGTCCACAAATTCACTAATATTTTCTTCTTCATTTTCTAATCTACTAATGTCTCCAAGCATATATCTTAGATATAGTATTATTCATATCTAGAAGTTCTATTTTTATTTCTTTTACATTTATTTCTGCCCTAATTTTTAAGATTTCTTTCCTTCTACTAACCCTGGGATTCTTCATTCCTTCCTTTTCTAGTTGCTTTAGGTGTAGAGTTAGGTTATTTATTTGACTTTTTTCTTGTTTCTTGAGGTATGCCTGTATTGCTATGAACTTTCCCCTTAACACTGCTTTTACAGTGTCCCATAGGTTTTAGGTTGTTGTGTTTTCATTTTCATTCATTTCTATGCATATTTTGATTTCTTTTTTTGATTTCTTCTGTGATTTGTTGGTTATTCAGCAGCGTGTTGTTCAGCCTCCATATGTTGGAATTTTTAATAGTTTTTCTCCTGTAATTGAGATCTAATCCTACTGCATTGTGGTCAGAAAAGATGCTTGGAATGATTTCAATTTTTTTGAATTTGCCAAGGCTAGATTTATGGCCCAGGATGTGATCTATCCTGGAGAAGGTTCCATGTGTGTTTGAGAAACAGGTGAAATTCATTGTTTTGGGGTGAAATGTCGATAGATATCAATTAGGTCTAACTGGTCTATTGTATCATTTAAAGTTTGTGTTTATTTGTTAATTTTCTGTTTGGTTGATCTATCCATAGGTGTGAGTGGGGTATTAAAGTCTCCCACTATTATTGTGTTATTGTTAATTTCCCCTTTCATACTGTTAGCATTTGTCTTACATATTGAGGTGCTCCTATGTTGGGTGCATATATATTTATAATTGTTATATCTTCTTCTTGGATTGATCCTTTGATCATTATGTAGTGTCCTTCTTTGTCTCTTTTTACAGCCTTTGTTTTAAAGTCTATTTTATCTGATATGAGTATTGCTACTCCTGCTTTCTTTTGATCTCTATTTGCATGGAATATCTTCTTCCAGTCCTTCACTTTCAGTCTGTATGTGTCCCCTGTTTTAAGGTGGGTCTCTTGTAGACAATATATATAGGGGTCTTGTTTTTGTATCCATTCAACCAGTTTTTGTCTTTTGGTTGGGGCATTCAACCCATTTACATTTAAGGTAATTATTGATAAGTATGATCCTGTTGCCATTTACTTTATTGCTTTGGGTTCGAGTTTATACAACATTTTTGTGTGTCCTGTCTAGAGAATATCCTTTAGTATTTGTTGGAGAGCTGGTTTGGTGGTGCTGAATTCTCTCAGCTTTTGCTTGTCTGTAAAGCTTTTGATTTCTCCTTCATATTTTAATGAGATCCTTGCTGGGTACAGTAATCTGGGCTGTAGGTTATTTTCTTTCATCACTTTAAGTAAGTCTTGCCATTCCCTCATGGCCTGAAGAGTTTCTATTGAAAGATCAGCTGTTATCCTTATGGGAACCCCCTTGTGTGTTATTTGTTGTTTTTCCTTTGCTGCTTTTAATATTTGTTCTTTGTGTTTGATATTTGTTAATTTGATTAATATGTGTCTTGGGGTGTTTCACCTGGGTTTATTCTGTTTGGGACTCTCTGGGTTTCTTGGACTTGGGTGATTATTTCCTTCCCCATTTTTGGGAAGTTTTCAACTGTTATCTCCTCAAGTATTTTCTCATAGTCTTTCTTTTTGTCTTCTTCTGGGACTCCTATGATTCGAATGTTGTGGTGTTTAATATTGTCCTGGAGGTCTCTGAGATGGTCCTCATTTCTTTTAATTCATTTTTCTTTTTTCCTCTCTGATTCATTTATTTCTACCATTCTAGCTTATATTTCACTAATCCTATCTTCTGCCTCAGTTATTCTACTATTTTTTGCCTCTAGAGTGTTTTTGATCTCATTTATTGCATTATTCATTATATATTGACTCTTTTTTATTTCTTCTAGGTCCTTGTTAAATCTTTCTTGCATTTTCTCAATCCTTGCCTCTATCTTTCATGATTCCACTTAACATATTCAGTCTTTAGTTTCTTGAACATATGGAATGCTATTAAAATAATGATTGAAATTTTATGTGCTAATTATTATCATCTTTGTAATTTGGGGGTTGCTATGATCTATTTTTCTCTTTCCTATGTAGCAGGGGAGTTTGTAATTTCCTCAGTTCTGTCTCACTGCAGCAAATTTTGAAGCAACAGAGGGACCAGTGTTACAGCTTAGTTTTATTTGGCAAGCAAATACATCCTCGAGGCGTGAAAGTGAAAGTGAAGTTGCTTAGATGTGTCTGACTCTGTTCAACTCCATGGACTGTAGCCCACAAGGCCTCTCCATCCATGGGGTTTTTCAGGCAAGAATAATGGAGTGGGTTGCCATTTCCTTCTCCAGGGGATCTTCCCCACGCAGGGATGGAATGCAGGTCTCCCGCAATCCAGGCAGATGCTTTACCATCTGAGCCACAAGGGAAGCTTGAGGCATGAGGGCCAACCCAAAAGACGAGAAGAGAAGAGGAGTCTGCTGCTCAATTTTGGCTCTATTTGTATGTTTTTTCTCCTTCCCCTAAGCCTGCCCTATGTAAACTGGGATAGCCAGGAGGGCTGTTTGTTTCACCTGAGGCTCTCACTCCAGTCCTCGGACCTTCCTTTGTTTTACTTCCATGGGCTTTCCCCTTCTTTGTCTTCTTCTTCACTGCCATTCTAGACTCCTTTTTTCCTATTCTAACTACCTAAAATGTAGACATTATTTTCTACATTTTAAAATTCTCAATGATTTTTTATTGAATGTCATTTTTTTTTCAAACTTTATTTTGTATCGGGTTATAGCCAGTTATAGCCATTTGAATGCAGAGTTCCAAAGAATAGCAAGGAGAGATAAGAAAGCCTTCCTCAGCGATCAATGCAAAGATATAGAGGAAAACAACAGAAAGGGAAAAACTGGAGATCTCTTTGAGAAAATTAGAGATATCAAGAGAACACTTCAGGCAAAGATGGGCTCAATAAAGGACTGAAATGGTATGGACCTAACAGAAGCAGAAGATATTAAAAAGAGGTGGCAAGAATACACAGAAGAACTGTATAAAAAGATCTTCACAACCCAGATAATCACGAAGGTGTGAACACTCACATTCACCTAGAGCCAGACATCCTGGAATGTGAAGTCAGGTGGGCCTTAGAAAGCATCCCTATGAATAAAGGTAGTGGAGGTGATGGGTTCCAGTTAAGCTATATCAAATTCTAAAACATAATGCTGTGAAAGTGCCGCATTCAATATGTCACCAAAGTTGGAAATCTCAGCAGTGGCCACAGGACAGGAAAAGGTAAGTTTTCATTCCAATCCCAAAGAAAGGTAATGCCAATGAATGTTCAAACTACTGCACAATTGCACTCATCTCACACACTAGTAAAGTAATGCTTAAAATTCTCCAAGCCAGGCTTCAGCAATATGTGAACTGTAAACTTCCAGATGTTCAAGCAGCTTTTTGAAAAGGCAGAGGAACCAGAGATCAAATTGTCAACATCTGCTGGATCATGGAAAAAGCAAGAGAGTTCCAGAAAAACATCTATTTCTGCTTTATTGACTATGCAAAAGCCTTTGACTGTGTGGATCACAATAAACTGTAGAAAATTCTGAAAGAGATGGGAATACCAGACCACTTGACCTGCCTCTGAGAAAACTGTATACAGGTCGGGAAGCAACAGTTAGAACTGGACATGGAACAACAGACTGGTTCCAAATAGGAAAAGGAGTACATCAAGGCTGTATATTGTCACCCTGCTTATTTAACTTTGATTCAGAGTACATCATGAGAAACCCTGGGCTGGAGGAAGCAGAAGCTGGAATCAAGATTGTTGGGAGAAATATTAATAACCCCAGATAGGCAGATGACACCACCCTTATGGCAGAAAGTGAAGAAGAACTAAAGAGCCTCTTGATGAAAATGAAAGGGGAGAGTGAAAAAGTTGGCTTAAAGCTCAACATTCAGAAAACTAAGATCATGACATCTGGTCCCATCACTTCATGGGAAATAGATGGGGAAAGAGTGGAAACAGTGACTGACTTTATTTTTCTGGGCTCCAAATTTAAAAAGCAGAGACTCTACTTTGCCAACAAAGGTCTGTCTGGTCAAGGCTATGGTTTTCCCAGTAGTCATGTATGGATGTGAAAGTTGGACTATAAAGAAAGCTGAGCACTGAAGAATTGATGCTTTTGAACTGTGGTGTTGGAGAAGACTCTTGAGAGTCTCTTGGACTGCAAGGAGGTCCAACCAGTCCATCCTAAAGGAGATCAGTCCTGGGTGTTCATTTGAGGGACTGATGTTGATGCTGAAACTCCAATACTTTGGCCACTTGATGCAAGAGCTGACTCATTTGAAAAGACCCTGATCCTGGGGAAGATTGAGGTCAGGAGGAGAAGGACAACAGAGGGTGAGATGGCTGGATTGCATCACCAACACAATGGACATGAGTTTGAGTAAACTCTGGGAGTTGGTGATGGACAGGCAGGCCTGGCGTGCTGCAGTTCATGGGATTGCAAAGAATCGGACATGACTGAGCAACTGAACTGAACTGATAGCCAGTTAACAATGTTGTAATAGTACTGGTGAACAGTGAAGGGAGTCATATATGTATATGTACCCATTCTCTTCCAAATTCTGCTTCCATCCAAGCTCCCACATAATACTGAACAGAGTTGTATGTGCTTGTGCTATACAGTGGATTCTTGTTGGTTATCCATTTTAATATAGCAGAGTGTACATAACCTTCCCAAACTCCCTAAATATCCCTTCCCCTTTCCCTCCCACCAGCAACCATAAATTCATTCTCTAAGTCTGTGAGTCTCTGTCTCTTTTTTGTAAGTAAGTTCATCTGTATAATTTCTTTTTAGACTCCACATGTAAGGGATGTCATATGATATTTCTTTTCTGTCTGACTTCTCTCATTAAGAGAATCTCTAAGTTCATTGATGTTGCTGCAAATGTGGATACCAGTCATTTTGAATTGTATCTTAAGAGTTAAATGTTTTAACATATCTATAAATGTGTAGGTTTTTTTTTTTCTTTTTTCAGTTTCATGTTTGGACAAGGTTAAATTTCTTGGAAAATTTTTTATCCTTCATGCCTTGCTTTTAAACTTTGTTAGAATTAGTGCAACATTTACTGTAGGCCTAATACTGCCCACTTCCATGGAAAAATATTTCTGAGTACTCTACATGATGGCCATGAATTATTAGATGTAGAACCGGCTCTATACCCAGACATGTCTAAACTCCATGGCTGTTTTCATTGAACCTTTCAGGGTTTTTCTTTACTGATGTTGAACTCATGCAGAGCTAATCATTACTCACCCAAATATCAACTCATGCAGAGCTAATCATTACTCATCCAAATATCAGAAAGGCCCCCTGCATATCTCTGGAGTTCTCTCAGTGACAGCTCTCTACTTTCTGGTATTCATCCCTGGAAGAGAACCACTTTGGTCTTCTTGGACTCCTGGCTCCATCTTCTAAATTCAGAGAGACTAACAAGTTCTGACAAACTGTGGTAAACCTAGACAGCATATTAAAAAGCAGAGACATTACTTTACCAAACAAAAGTCTGTCTAGTCAAAGCTATATTTTTTTCAGTAGTCATGTATGGATGTGAGAGTTGGGCCATAAAGAGGGACGAGTGCCAAAGAATTTGTGCTTTTGAATTGTGGTTTTGGAGAAGACTCTTGAGAGTCTTGGACTGAATGGAGATCAAACCAGTCAATACTAAAGGAAATCAGCCCTTAATATTCATCTCCAATACTTTGGCCACCTGATGCAAAGAACTGACTCATTAGAAAAGACCCTGATGCTGGGGAAGATTGAAGGCAGGAGGAGAAGGGGATGACAGAGGATGAGATGGTTGGATGTCATCACCGACTGAATGGATGTAAGTTTGAGCAAGCTCTGGAAGTTGATGTTGGACAGGGAAACCAGCCATGCTGCAGGCTATGGAGTTGCAAAGAGTCAGACATGACTGAGCAACTGAACTGAATTGAACTGAACCAAGCTCTCTCTGGTTTATGCCTGCTTGTATCCCACTGGGAAAGTCTCCCAGGGCAGTGAGCACTGGGGCATTGGATTCATTTTTTGTTTATTATCTCAGTAGACCTCTGATGCCTCTATGTGCAGTGTCCTAAAAACCATTGTCTTACATATTTTCTCTGCATGTATGATTATATTTTTAAAGTTTGTTTCAGGCAGGAGCATAAGTTCAGTCCTTATTGTTCCATCATGGTCAGGAGGAGAAATCTCTCAATATAGTCTTCATCCATCAAAATACAGAGAATAAAACGAAAGCAGAAGACTATGTGTATTATTAAGAGGCTTAAGAGTAGCAATATTGGATTATTTAAATAAATTATGTCAATCTACTGTACATCCTTTTATATTACCATGAATTTAGTTCAGAGAAGCACTTATCCTCAAAGAAATAATGTAAAGTTTATCATAAAGCTTTGATTATAACCTGTAATGTCTTTCTGTTTAACCTTCAGCAATTGTGATTTCTAGTCTCATTCTTTCCACTATTATGTTGATTTCTGACCATTGATTTTTGTGTGAATTGGGTTCCAACACTTCTTTACAACACAAACCATACTGTTTTATGTACACTTAGTTTTTCTCTCTCCCAGTTGATGACCTATTGCTTACTTTATATTTCTCTAGGTCTTTCATCTATCATCTTCTCAAACTTCTTGTTTTGAAGACATATTTTTGTTTAGTCCTGTCACTAATTCAACGGGGGGACTTAAAAAAAAAAACAAAACAAAAACAAAAACAATATTTCTATCTGGAAATGTTGACCAATCATCTACTTTCAGAACAAAAACTAAAGAGTAATGAGGATGAGAATACCTGCCTAGTTAGCTGAATATATCTGATGAGCCCAGCAACCACAAGGAAGGAGATAGTTATGCCAATCTCCTTCATTTTCTGGTTGGTGATAGTTCATGTGAATAAAGGCAGATTATTTCTGAGATAACTAATTTATAAATAGGGTAGATTAAAAATTGTAGAAATTTGGAGAGTGGGATTTCTTTGGAAAGAATGATGCTAAAGCTGAAACTCCAGTACTTTGGCCACCTCATGCGAAGAGTTGACTCATTGGAAAAGACTCTGATGCTGGGAGGGATTGGGGGCAGGAGGAGAAGGGGACGACAGAGGATGAGATGGCTGGATGGCATCACTGACTCGATGGACGTGAGTTTGAGTGAACTCCAGGAGTTGGTGATGGACAGGGAGGCCTGGCGTGCTGGGATTCATGGGTTGCAAAGAGTCGAACATGACTGAGTGACTGAACTGAACTGAACTAAACTGAACTTGTTTGACTTAATATTTGGTTAGATTTTTCAAGTTTCCCTTTAAGAATAAAAATAGACCATGTTAAAAAAAAAAGAGAGAGAGAGAGATCAGTTATTGCTCAGAACTGGCATAAAATAAACTAAATAAGAACTTGCATAACTAATATTAGCAACCAGAAGTGATATTTATCACTAGTTCAAATGAATAAAGATACAACTAGAAATGGGTTTGAAAATTAAGTAGTTAAGAGTCATATCAATCCAAAAACAAAGTGCTTTTACACATTAAAAGTACGATGGTATAAATGAGTTGAGCGACTCCTGATAATATTTATTGTTTTTGTGTGTGAGACACCACAACTCATTTGATCAGGTGTGACCTGTTGGTACTTCAGTGGGATGACTGGAATTAAAAGCAAAAATCTTTCTATAAAATCTGATAGAATATATTAAAAACGTCATAACTACTAAATCAGATTAGAAAGATTATAGGGTATCAGATTAATGTAAAAATTAACTGCAGATCTATATACTAACAATGAGTAATCAGAAATTGAAATTTAAAAATCAATGTCATTTTAATAGCATCCAAAAATGAACTATTTAGGATAAACCTGATGAAGGATGCACAAAACCTTTAAAATGAAAACTATAATACACAGTGTATGTAAATTAGAGAAAATCCAATTAATGGAATGGATGACTACAATTCTTTTGAAATTGACCTATATATTCATTGTAATATCAATCAAAATCCTAGAAAAACTTTCTTGTTGAAATCAACAAATTGATTCTAAAATTCGACTAGAAAAAAAAGGTCCTAGGAGAGTCAAAACAAATTTGATTTAAAAAAAGAACAAAGATGGAAGAGAAATACTATTTTATTTCAAGAATTATTATAAAGCTACTGCAACCTAAACAGTGTGGTATTGCCATCAAGATAGAAAAATAGACCAATGAAACAGAGAAGATTCCAGAAATATTCTCATATGAGTGGACAAGTAATTTCAAAAGAAAGGTGAATAGGAAATTCTGTGGAGAAACTACAGTCTTTCCAAAATATGGTGCTGGAACAATTAGGTATTCTAATGTAATAAGTACACTTCAATCGATCCATATCTCACATTATATGCAAATATATCTAGATTATAATACTACATGTAAAAAGCAAAACTGTTGAACTTCTAGAAGTAAACATAAGAGAAAAATCTATGTGACCTTGAATTAGGCAAAGATTTCTTAGATGTGACACCAAGAACATGATCTACAGAAAAAAAATGACTTGGGCAAAGGTAAAAATTTTCTGCTCTTTGAAAGACATTATCAAGAGAATATAAAAACAACCCAGAGATAAGAAGAAACTATTTACAAAGTATATATATGCTAAAAGAATAATACTTAGATCATATATATATATATATATATATATCCATAATTCCCCTATGAATAACATAAGCAATTATACATATATATGATCTGAATACTACTCTCTATATATCTTAACACTGTATCCTAAGATAAGCTAATTGAGAAAAAGGCAAAAATTTGAACAGACATTTAACCAAAGTTTTATGAATGTCAGATAAGCATATGGAAAGATGCTGGACATCATTCAGTTTAGTTCAGTTCAGTAGCTCAGTCATGTCCAACTCTTTGCAACCCCATGGACTGCAGTATAACAAGCTTCCCTGTACCATCACCAACTCCTGGAGTTTACTCAAACTCATGCCCATTGAGTTGGTGATGCCATCCAACCATCTCATCCTCTGTCATCCCCTCCTCCTCCAGCCTTCAATCTTACCCAGGATCAGGGTCTTTCAAATGAGTTACCTCTTGGCATCAGATGACCAAAGTATTGGACTTTCAGCTTCAACATAAGTCCTTCCAATGAATATTCAGGACTGATTTCTTTTAGGATGGACTGGTTGGATCTCCTTGCTGTCCAACGGACTCTCAAGAGTCTTCTCCAACACCACAGTTCAAAAGCATCAATTCTTCAGCACTCAGCTCTCTTTATAGTCCAACTCTCACATCCATACATGACCACTGGAAAAACCATAGCCTTGACTAGATGGACCTTTGTTGACAATGTAGTGTCTTGCTTTTTAATATGTTGTCTAGGTTGGTCATAACTTTTCTTCCAAGGAGCAAGTGTCTTTTAATTTGATGGCTGCAGTCACCATCTGCAGTAACTTTGGAGCCCCCCCAAGTAGTCTCTCACTGTTTCCACTGTTTCCCCATCTTTTTGCCATGAAGTGATGGGACCAGGCGCCATGATCTTAGTTCTCTGAATATTGAGCTTTAAGCCAACTTTTTCACTCTCCTCTTTTACTTTCATCAAGAGGCTCTTTAGTTCTTCCTCACTTTCTGTCATAAGGGTGGTGTCATCTGCATATCTAAGGTTATTGATATTTCTCCCGGCTATCTTGATTCCAGCTTGTGCTTCATCCAATCCAGTGTTTCTCATGATGTACTCTGCATAGAAGTTAAATAAGCAGGGTGACAATATGCAGCCTTGATGTACTCCTTTTCCTATTTGGTACCAGTCCGTTGTTCCATGTCCAGTTCTAACCATTGCTTCCTTTCCTGCATACAGATTTCTCAAGAGGCAGGTCAAGTGGTCTGGTATGCCCATCTCTTTAAGAATTTTCCAGTTTACTTTGAACCATACAGTCAAAGGCTTTGGCATAGTCATTAAAGCAGTAGATGTTTTTCTGGAACTCTTGCTTTTTTGATGATCCAGTGGATGTTGGCAATTTGATCTCTGGTTCCTCTGCCTTTTCTAAAACCAGCTTGAACATATGGAAGTTCACAGCATCATTAGTAAATGATATAATTGAAGCATAACTATTTATTATTTATTATCACACTTTATAGATGACTAAAGTTAAAAACACTGATCATCTCAACTATTCGCAAAGATATAGAAAACTGAAGTTTCATACTGCTGCTGCTGCTAAGTCACTTCAGTCGTGTCTGCCTCTGTAAGACCCCATAGACAGCAGACCACCAGACTCCGCTGTCCCTGAGATTCTCCAGGCAAGAACACTGGAGTTTCATACACAGTGGTAAAACACAAAACAGTATAACTACTTTGGAAAACAGTTTGACACGTCCTTAATGGTTCATCCTAGATCTACCGTATGTCCCAGTCATTGTGCTCCAAAGTCATCACCCAAGAGGAATTAAAATACATCTATATAGAGACCTGTGCATGGATATTCATAGTGGTTTGAGTTGTAATAGTCCAAAATTGTAAAAAAAATTCAGATGATCACCAATAGATAAATGAATATATCCATACAAAGGAGTACTATTCAAAAATAAAAAAAAAGCAATTATTACAATATGAATCTCAAAATAATCATGCTGGGTAAAAGAGGCAATACAAAATGTATACTATAAGATCCCATTTATATAAAACCTTAGAAAAATGCATAATTACAGAAAGCAACTAATTAACTAAGCATGTTGGGGGATCAAGTCAGAGAGGAAATGAAGACAAATGCAGTATGTTCAGTCTTAATCATGGTCATGGTTTTATAAGTGTATACATGAGTTAAAATCTATCAAATCAAACACTTTAGATATAAGCAGTTAATTATGCACCAGTTGTATCTCAATAAGGTTTTTAAATATATATCTTTAAATCTTGTGATTACACTGATGGTATTTGAAAGAGTTTATTTTACAATTCTGTGGGATTTGACATGACATCACCATGTGATTAGGCCAAAGGTAAGTTAAATGAAGAATATCTTTACCATAAGTTCTGTATTATTTCTGAAAGTGACTATAGCTAAAGGTCAAAGGTGAACAAAATCAGTTAAAAAATCCATAATGCCTGTATGATGAACATAAGCTAGTTGTTTAAGACAAATCCAGCTTTTCTTGTTTGTTGTTGCTGTTGTTTAAGAGACTTGCTTCCTATAGTTTGTCAAAAAACATCCCCTGGAGAAGGGTATGGCAACCCACTCTAATATTCTTGCCTGGAGAAATCCAGGGGAGTCTGTTTGGTTACAGCTCATGGGTCACAAAGAGTTTGACACAACTGAGTGACTGGCACTTTCACTTTAAATGCCCTATGGGCTTCCAGGTGGCTCAAACTGTAAAGGATCTGCCTGTAGTACAGAGACGTGGGTTTGATCCCTGGGTCAGGAAGGTCCCCTGGAGATGAGAATGGCAACCCACTCTACTATTCTTATCTGAAAAATTCTATGGACATAGAATGGACTGAAGGCTGCATACAGTCCATGAGGTCCCAAACAGTTGGACATGACTGAGTGACTAACACACACACAGGCTTCCAGGTGGCACTAGTGGAAAGGGAGCCTGGCAGGCTAGCATCCATAGCATCTCAAAGAGGCAAACATGACTGAAGCAACTTAGCATAGCACAGCACAAATGCCTTATATTAGTTCACTTGTTTCCCTTTGGGGACATATATATGAGTTGAGTATGAATTTGTTTAACTTAAAATGCTATTTCTACATCAAATTTCCCATTTAATTCCAAATGCTATTTTATTTAAAATAGAGGAATTGAATTTATTCATTTAAAATAGATCAAATTAGAAAGTTTATCTATTCACTGCTTCATTTTGTTTCAAAATCCTTAAACATTTTTTAATTACACTATTAGATTGTTTGTGAGCAAATTCACCACCAGTACTATCTGCAGATAATGAGTTAATTTTACAAAGGAAAGTCCCATTGTGCTGGGATACTGTGGCATTTAAATGCCAACCAAAATATATTGGTTCTCTGACCTTCAGGGATTTTGCAGTGATGAGAAACTCGCAAATTTCCAGCATCATAGTTAAACTTATAATGACAAATTCAAACAAAACAGAGAAGCCAGTCCATTTTCTGATTTGTATGAATTTTCTTATTCATAGCAAATTTGACCAGAACTTAACAATACTATTGACTTTTATTTAACATTGAAAAAGAATTTCTGGGAAGAAAATTTTAAAAACAGAAAGAGTAAAAAGAGGAACATAAAGATATGCTATTCCCAAAAGTAAAAAAAAAAAGAAATCACAGCCTATAAATTCATTAATTTACCTATGATACCTAGACTGAGAAGTTGTTTTATTCCTTTATTTCCAGAGGAGAAAAAATATATCAAACATTTTAGCTCATGTTTTAGACCATGATCAGATCAGATCAGATCTGTAATGTCCAACTCTTTACAACCCCATGAATCACAGCACACCAGGCCTCCCTGTCCATCACCAACTCCCGGAGTTCACCCAGACCTACGTCCATCAAGTCTGTGATGCCATCCAGCCATCTCATCCTCTGTTGTCCCCTTCTCCTCCTGCCCCCAATCCCTCCCAGCATCAGAGTCTTTTCCAATGAGTCAACTCTTCGCATGAGGTGGCCAAAGTACTAGAGTTTCAGCTTTAGCATCATTCTTTCCAAAGAAATCCCAGGGCTGATCTCCTTTAGAATGGACTGGTTGGATCTCCTTGCAGTCCAAGGGACTCTCAAGAGTCTTCTCCAACACCACAGTTCAAAAGCATCAGTTCTTCGGTGCTCAGCCTTCTTCATAGTCCAACTCTCACATCCATACATGACCACAGGAAAAACCATAGCCTTGACTAGACGGACCTTTGTTGGCAATGTAATGTCTGCTTTTGAATATGCTATCTAGGTTGGTCATAACTTTCCTTCCAAGGAGTAAGCGTCTTGTAATTTCATGGCTGCAGTCACCATCTACAGTGATTTTGGAGCCCAAAAAATAAAGTCTGACACTGTTTCCACTGTTTCCCCATCTATTTCCCATGAAGTGATGGGACCGGATGCCATGATCTTAGTTTTCTGAATGTTGAGCTTTAAGCCAACTTTTTCACTCTCCACTTTCACTTTCATCAAGAGGCTTTTTAGTTCCTCTTCACTTTCTGCCATAAGGGTGGTGTCATCTGCATATCTGAGGTTATTGATATTTCTCCCGGCAATCTTGATATAGACCATGATAGCATGGTCTAAATTATTTCTTTTAGTCATGGAATTAAAATTTGCTATTGAATGGTTACCAAATATTTGAGCTGTTATATTTTAAGACATTCTATTCATTAACTGGTTTGTATAGACATTTTGTGCCCTTAACTTGATTATAAATTTCCCATGGAAAAACATTCACATCTCTTATTTTTAATCCCATCCCACATTTGCCTCCCTGATTGAAGCATAAAAGTTTCCTAATTGTCCCCATGTGTAGTCTTCTTCTGCCAATTTACATCAAAACAATCTTCCTAAAGTTGATTCTCTGGTCTGATTACTTCCCTATTCTGGTTGATATGGGGAAGTCATAAGTGTCAACACCTAACTCAGAATACTGTTTAAGGTCCATGCTGTTTCCCCAGAGATAAACTGTAGGCAAGGGATCAATACAAGCAAAATCAGCCTAAATTCACAGTTAGAGTCCCTGACAAGCCTAGCACTAGCTTGAAGTGACCAAGAGGAGAATTAGTCACACATAAGGAATTAGTTCAGCAGGTATTTCAAAAAGCCTATATAAGTAATTTTGGATTCTGAGAACTTTAGAGTAAGTTACCCTCAGTTGTGTCCAGATGTATTAGGTTCTGAAATATCACATTAAGGCAAGCATTGGATTTGTCCAAAGCTGGAAGATTTTTGTAACTGATTTCTCTGTGGCTATGTAGTGGAGTTTATGAGGGAGCGTGGAGAAATCTGCCAAAAAGGAGAAAACAGAAGCAGCTGCAATGAACTGAGATTTTATGCTTTATAGGAGGCTCCTGACTTCTTTCTCAAAAAATTCTAAATACACATAACTACTTATGGATAATGACTAGATTTTTTCACCTGCTTTGAAACTGTTGTATACCTTTCATCCTAACTCTAAATGTATGTTGTGATTTTGTCAAAGTGAAAGGATAGTGTTCCTAATATAGTCTCTGATATTAACTATCTTAACCTATCCAAATACACATTACATGTATGAGCTGTACAATTCTTGGAGTGCAGCATATGTCCTACTTGTTCATGTCTCTAACCAGCCCTTCTCAACCGGAGTTCTGAGAAAATTAAGCATTATTCTCTTTTGTTTTCAGTTCTCCCGAGGAAGAGAAAGTTTAGAAAGGTCTTCTAGTCACTGCTTCATTTTGTCTCAAACTCTTAAAACAATTTTCAATTGCACTATTAAATTGTTTGTCATCTAGCTTCGTCTAGATGCATAAAAGATGAGTTAATTTATTATACACAATGAATGCTCCAAGCATTTGGGAAATTTTATCATGGAAACTCAGTTGAGAAGGTCTGCTTTGAAATTAAATTAAATCCAACTTGAGCCCCCAAAAAGAAGAGAAATCCAGTGTCAGTTATTTTCATTCCTCTTTATGTCTACACAGGCAGACTCTTTGGAGACACTAAGGGTTTGTTTATCAGTTGTTCTCACTGCAGCTGCATTTTTCCCTGTGGTCCTGCATACTGCCATCAAAAATCCTGATGCTAATGCTCACTCTGAAGTATTATTATTTGTGATAAGAACATAACATGAGGTCTATTTTCTTCACAAAATTTTAAATGTACAATACTATGGGCATGCATGCGTGCTAAGTCACTTCAGTTTTGTCTGACTCTGTGCAACCCCATGGACTGTAGCCCACCAGTCTCCTCTGTCCATGGGATTCTCCAGGCAAAAATACTGGAGTGGGTTGCCATGCCCTCCTCCAGAGGATCATCCTGACCCAAAGATTGAACGTGCATCTCGTACATCCCTTGCACTGGAGGTCAGATTCTTTACCACTAAGGGACCTGGGAAGCACATGTTGTTAAATATAGGAACAATGTATGTTTGGAGCTGATCCCCAAAACTTATTCATCTTGTGTAAATGAAATTTTATAACTATAGAGTAGCAACTCTCCATTTCTTCTTCCTGTAGCCCCTGGCAACCGTTATTCTATTCTCTGTTTCTGGGGGTTTGCCTACTTTAGATATTTCCTGTAAGTTGAATCATGCAGCATACATTTTTGTGACAAGTAACCCAATTTTAAAAATGGCTTTGAACTTCAATAGACATTTCTCCAAAGAATGCATACAAATGATCAACAGGCATAAGAAAAGATGCTCAACATCACTGCTAATCAGGGAAATGTAAATCAAAATCACAGTAAAATAACACCTCACACCCATTAAGATTGCTATTATCAAAAAATGAGATAAACAAGTGTTTGTGAGGATGTGGAGAAATTAAAACCAATAGGTGGGGATGTAAAATTTTGCAACTTTTAAGGAAAGCATTATGAAGTTTCCTCAAAAAAATTAAAAGTAGGACTACCATGTAACCCAGCAATCCTATTTCTCATACATATGTAAAAGAATTTAAATGAGGATCTTAAAAAGATATCATACTCCCATATCATTTCAGTGTTACCCACAATAGCCAAGATAGAGAAACAAGCTAAATATTAATTGATAGATGAATGGATAAAAAATGTGGCATGTGTATATGTATATATATCTGCACTGGGCCATTAGCCTAAAAAGAGAAGAAAATCTTTCCATATGTCACAATATGGATTTACCAGGAGGACATTATGCTAAGAAAATAAGCCAGTCAGCGAAGTGTTCTTTAATTCTCCATCTTTCAGTTCTAACCAGTGGGTTATGCTGGCTTCTCTGCTGCCCCTTGCTAAGTTGAGCTACAATGGCTTCCTTAAGGCCATGGGTATTGCTGACTATTCACGGGAGAAATACTCCCTCCATTTCCTTAAAGATACTCCTTAGAGGGAAATTTTCTGGCAATTCAGTGATTAGGATTCAGACCTTCTGCTGCCACATGAAATAGCCAAAAAAAAAAAAGGTCTTCTTAAATGTGCTCCATTCCATGAACTTTGCCTTGAAATCTTTGTCCCATGGGACTCAATATTAGCAAAGAATCAAGTTTCTTTCTCTTGATCATCAAATAGTTTCATCTTCTTTCTCATCACCAACTACTTGGTTGTTTTATTCCCTCCATGAACCTAGACTTTAAAATCATTTGAGCTTATTTAGGAGCTGCCTTCAGGATGATTTACTAGATCTTCACAGTTTTATCCCTTCTGGCTTTGAATAAAAAACATTGCTTACTCCCATTGTGGGTAGATAAATCTTTTCAACTTGAGTAAATGCATCTTAAGGGATAGGCTTTCTCTTTTATTCATAACAGTAAAAAATGCACACAAATTTTGAGTTGAACAAATACATAAGAAATTATAAAATACTTGATGATATCTGAAAATTATCAGATATCATAAAGTTCAGAGCTGAACTATTACTTTAATCCACCATGCCCAGCCCCAGGGGTATGTTGGGGATTGCTACATTTAAAGCAGCTCTTTTTTTCACTTGATTTCAGAAATGCCTCCTGACCCTTCTCTGAGTCTGACTTCATCAGCTAACATGAAACATGCTGCTCATTATTTAGCTTTTGTTTTCACTTCACTCTGTATTTATGACACTTGGTTACATTTTCCAGGCCATTATTTATGAAAGTTTAGAAAACATTTCTTGTATCCTAGGTTTCCTTAGGTAAGCATCCTTCCTAGTTTGATTAATTCTTGGGACTGTTTTGGCATTCATTCATAAGCAGCTCTATCCCCAGATTTATTCTCAATCTTGAAGTATTAAAATCCAGTTGTAGGGACTCTATTTATTCACTCCTGGATTATCAGTGTCCAGTTTAGTACCCAGTGCAAATATATTTAGCTTGTATTTGATGGTAACAAGATATTCCTCCATCTCCAAAAGCCATTATTTAAAATTTTAGTTTTAATTGTTTTGTATCATTTAAATAACCAAATCAACCTAACATTAAGAAAAAGTAAATAATCTGACAAATTTACTGGTTTAAGTGCAGAACAATTTCAACCTTGGCAGTGTCAGGAATGACACTTGATTTGGGAAAACCTCTTTTAATGAGAGATACAACTAATATATGGAAAAAACAGGGGCATGTAAGAAATAAAAATATATCAATAGTATAGACATTGAATAAGGTAAAAGCTAAGTTGGGCAGAAGGTGTACATTGAAACCATCAAACAGATAAAATCATTTGGTGAACTATCATCAGTTATTAAATTACAGCTGGTATTCATTCTACAATGGTATTTTGTCCCATATAAACATATATAGAAATCTGAAATTTGTCTTTTTGTGTTAGCACCTTTATTGGACAAACTTTATGCTCCAAAATAATGGTTTATGTATTGATGATATCAAATGCTGGTAAAGATATGAAGCAACAAGAACACTTATTTGTTGTTGGTTGGAATGCCAAATAATGTAGTCACTATGAAAGACAGTTTTCTGGTACATCTTACAAAGCTAATTTGATGAAGAATAAATCATGATGATGAAACAAATATTCTAAACAGACTGAATATTAGTAAAGAGATTGAATCAGTAATCAAAACAAAGCAAAAAGTCCAGGACCAGATGACTTCACTGGTGAATTCTACCAAAAGTTCAGAAAATAATTAACATATATCCATTTCAAACTTTTTAAAACAAAAAAACAGAAAAGGAGAGAGCTCTTCCAAACTCACTTTAGGAAGCCTGTATTACCCCAATATCAAAACCAGACAAAGTTGCCACAAGAAAAGAAAATTATTGATGCTTTTGAACTGTGGTGTTGGAGAAGACTCTTGAGAGTCCCTTGGACTGCAAGGAGATCCAACCAGTCCATTCTGAAGGAGATCAGCCCTGGGATTTCTTTGGAAGGAATGATGCTAAAGCTGAAACTCCAGTACTTTGGCCACCTCATGCGAAGAGTTCATTCATTGGAAAAGACCCTGAAGCTGGGAGGGATTGGGGGCAGGAGGAGAAGGGGACGACAGAGGATGAGATGGCTGGATGGCATCACTGACTCTATGGACGTGAGTCTGAGTGAACTCCAGGAGTTGGTGAGGGACAGGGAGGCCTGGCATGCTGATATTCATGGGGTCACAAAGAGTCAGACACGACTGAGCCACTAATCTGATCTGATCCTTGATGAACATAAAAGTACACATCCTCAACAATTATTAATAAATGAAATTCAGCAGTACATTAAAAGGATAGAGGGGATAAAAGCCCACCATGATAGAGTGGTTTTTACTCCAGAAAAGCAAGGCTGATTCAACATTGGCAAATTAGTCAATACAATACACCACATTAACAAAATGAAGGATTAAAATCATATGATCATCTCAATAGATGCAAAAAAGCATTTGACAAAATGCAGCATATTGTTTGAAAAAATTCTCAATGAAACAAGTATAGAGGGAATGTACCTCATTTAGGACAAGCCCTAAGCTAACTAAATGGTGCAAAGCTGAATGGTTTTCCTCTAAGATCAGGAACAAGATGAGGGTGTCACTTTTATTTAACACAACACTAGAAGTCCTATCCATAGCAATTAGTCAAGAAAAGAAAAGGGAACTAAAGAGCCTCTTGATGAATGAAAGTGGAGAATGAAAAAACTGGCTTAAAACTCAAAATTCAAAAAATGAAGATCCCATCACTTCATGGCAAATAGGTGGGGTGAAAGGGGAAACTAACAGATTTTATTTTCTTTGGCTCCAAAATCACTGTAGACAGTGACAATTGTCATGAAATTAAAAGATGCTTGCTCCTTGGAAGAAAAGCTATGACAAAGCTAAAGCTATGAAAAACCATATTAAAAAGCAGAGACATCACTTTGCTGACAAAGGTCTGTCTAGTCAAAGCTATGTTTTTTTGTTCTAGTTGTCATGTACAGATGTGAGAGTTGGACCATAAAGAATGCTGAGCACTGAAGAATAGAGCTTCAAAGTGTGGTGCTGGAGAAGACTCTTGAGCATCTCTTGGGTAGCAGGGAGATCAAACCAGTCAATCCTAAGGGAAATCAACCCTGAATATTCATTGGAAGGACTGATGCTGAAGCTCCAATACTTTGGCCACATGATGTGAAGAGACGACTCACTGGAAAAAAAAAAAAAAGGACTTTGTGACCTCAGTAGTAGCTTTCACCAGCTGAGAACACCCAAAAGGGACTAAGAGTTCAAAGTTGTCTTCCTGAAACATTCTCGGGAGCTGGCAGGTTAAATCTTTTATTCCTGTAGAGAAGGAAAGAAAGAAAGAAAGAAAAAGTAGCTCAGTCGTGTCCAACTCCTTGCCACCCCGTGGACTGTAGCCTACCAGGCTCCTTCCTCCATGGGATTCTCCAGGCAAGAATACTGGAGTGGGTTGCCATTTCCTTCTCCAATTCCTGTAGAGGGATCTCAGCAATTCATTTCAGTGCCCCCTCACAACTATGCGTAGAACTTTATGTTAATAGTTTTATTCTATTACTACTTAGAACTATGTGCTGGATTTTTTCGTTTGTTTGGAATCACAGAACAATGATTCCATTGTATTCTGGCTTCTATAGTTGCAATTGAGAAAAGAGAAATCCATCTCATTGTTTTATTCTAGTTGACTTACTGTTTCTGGCAACCTTTTAATTCTCTCTCTCTCTCTCTTAACTCTCTCTCTCACACACTACACACACAGAGAAAACCTTTATTTTTTTTTATGTGTCTTCTACAGTTAAACTATGATGTTGCTAGGTGGGGAATATCTTGCAAGAAATTTGGGAGGCTTTCTAGATATAAGGTTTTGTGAAATTTTTCCTTTTTCTCAATGATAGGAACATTTAAGCAATTATCTGAATTTTTTACCTGATGTTTCATGTTTTCTCTCTATTATAGTCTTCTGCAAATATATGTGGTAAAAAAAAAACCTCTATATTAGTATTTTTATCATGCCTTTACTTTCCTTAGCTTTGTCTTTTTGGAGTTCATTCTGCATAATCAATTTTCTCTATCTTCTTTTCATTAATTATTTTTTAGCTCAGTTTATCATTTACCTCATCTATAGAATTTTTAATTAAATTATTATTTCCAAAAGTTCTATTTTATTTGGCAAAGCTGATTTGTTTCCTCTTGTTCCATATCATCTTTTTTTTTCTTTTAGTTTTCAAAATAATATGCATGGTTACTTTGTATTCTGTGTCTGGTAAATCTTATATCAGATTTTGACATGAACTTGTGAACTTTTCTTTACTCTATCTTTTAGCTTTGATACATGGGGCATCTTTCCATGAAATGTTTGAAAGATTAATTGTGAGCTGCCTCACTGTATTCTTTAGAACTTTTCAGAATTTTTTTAAAGAGTAGGTTGAAATATAGTTTCTTTAGAGAGCACCTGCCTTGTTTCTGCTAGTCAACTAAGTGGCATGGTAAATCAATATCTGTGCTGTTCTTCAGACCACATAGCTTGGGTAAGTTTGGATTTAAAACCCTGAAAATGATGACTCTGTGGTTGCAAGTTCCTCAGGAAGATCTTTCCCCATCAACTCAATACAAAGTTCATGAAGGATAATTGTCCTTCAAAGTGAGATTTATTTCTCATTCATCTTTACATTTAGATTGTAAATATTCATAGTCTCAACTTTTTGCCCCATTCCAGCTTTAATATTGGAGTACTTTATTTCTAGTATTGGGAATGGGCTATAGATCCTGTTCTTAGTATCCTGTGCAGTACCCAGATTAAATGCTTACAGCTTCCAGGTCTTGATAAAATTGTGGTTTTGGTTCCTAAGTGCTTTCTAAATTTCCTGTATTCACTCTGTTTCTGAGATCTATGGATTCATTATTTTAAGTGTTAGCAATGCATTTCAAAAATGTACACACACACATTCACATCTATCTACATATTCTACTTATTTTAGATATTTTGATAAGAATGATAATTCAGATATCTATTTAGTTATATTTCTGCAAATTTTAATTACATATAACAGTATAAATGTTTTAAACGTTCTCAAAATTTTCTTTTTCAAATGGATAAAGCATAATGTTTGCTTACTTTGTCAAATAAGATGACCTTCATCAGATTTTCCAAATATAAATTCAAGTATCTCCTTATATACCTCACTGAGAATCATTGATTTTTAGCTTACCTGTTTAAAATTTTCTAAATTCTATAAAACATAATGTATTAGTATCAATTCTGACTAATGATATATGTCATAAATTATTAATAAGCATGAAGTCTTTACAAAATAAAGTTCAGGAACTAGCTTTAAAATGATTGTGGGAGTATGATAAATTTGACATAGAAATCCAAAATATTTAGAATATCAGTCTTTCCTTCTAGCTCTGTATATTTGTCATAAGATGAAAATAAAATAGATTTTTCAGTTATTCAATAAAAACATTAGTAATTATTTCAGACTTCTGAAAATTATGTGGAATTTGTAAAACATATGTGTATAGTTAGGGTGATGTTTGTATTTAAAAATATTAGCAGGGAAAGGGGTTTCCTTGGTGGTTCAGCAATCTACCTGCCAATGCAGGAAATGTGGGTTGGACCCCTGGGTCAGGAATATCCCCTGGAGAAGAACATGGCAACTATCTTCAGTATTCTTGCCTGAGAAAACCCATGGACAGAGGAGCTTGGTGGGTTGCAGTCCATGGGGTTGCAAAGTGTTGGACATGACGTAGTAACTAAATAACAACAGCAAAATGGGGGGAAAGTTCAAAATAATAGCAATGTTCTTATTTCAATATTATCACTTATATATCAAATGTAACTAAATAATTGAAAGAATAGAGTAGAAAGAAATAGGAAAATTTAGGTATATCATGCTACAATATTCTATACTATGAGAAACTCTAGACTGAACTTGAGGAAGTCAAGAAATGTGATGAATAAGATATTGTCATTCTGATCTCCATCTTCTTCAGCTAGACATTTAGATCATGATATATCTGCTTTATACAGTGATAATATTTTGTTTTATCCTTTGTGAGTCATCTCCAAAATGGAAGAGCTACTTAACACTTTCACTAGATAACTATAACCTTTGAAAATTGCTTGTCTTGTAAAGATATATAAAAATGCAAACAGCAGACATATTTCAGAAATTCTTGTAAGAGAATATTGAAAACAAGTGATTTGATATCACAAACACTTTGTTGTATGGAGTTTGGCTGCTCAAAGCTGAAAGAGACTGTTGTAAATGCCTAAGGAATGTTGGTAGCACATGTAAGCAGAAAGCAAGAGCTGCAACAGGCAAAGCACTTCCTCTGAAAGGCAGCTGTGTTATATGGTAGATGTATGTTGTAAAGTAACAGCATTAAGTTAGAGGAAAGAAAGAAAGTGAAAGTGACAGTTGCTCAGTTGCATCTGTCTCTTTGCGACCGTATGGACTCTACAGTCCACGGAATTCTCCAGGCCAGAATACTGGAGTGGGTAGCCGTTCCTTTTTTCAGGGGATCTTCTCAACCCAGGTCTCTTGCATTGCAGGTGGATTCTTTATCAGCTGAACCACCATGGAGGCCGAAGTTAGAAGAGAGGTATCCCAACTGGCAGGCTATCCAGTTGGTGCTAGTGGTAAAGAAACTGCCTGCCAATGCAAGAGATGTTAGAGACCCAAGTTTGATCCCAAGGTGGGGAAAATGACCTAGAGGAGACCATGGCAAACCACTCCAGTATTCTTGCCTGGAGAATCCTATGGACAGAGGAGACTTGTGAGCTACAGTCCATGAGGTCACAAAGAGTTGGACACAACTGAAGAGACTTACCACATATGCATCCCACCTGGTATATGGAGTGTAACTCTAGGTAATTTAAAGGCAGGAAATTTTTAAAGCTTGGAGAAGCATGAATGCAGATGGTAGTATTAGGAATTTATCCTAACACATAATTGGAATTCAGGGAAAGGATCCTTTCTGTGGAGGGGAAGGTACAATTAGCAATAATAAGGCCTACAATGTATTTGCATATAGCAGATTACCATGGTAGAAACTTAGGGTCAAAAGTATAAAACAGTACCCAATAAACCAGAGTGTAAAGTGGGAATGAGATTACAGGAACAGAGCAGAAACCCAAAAAACAAGAATTGAGGCATACTCAGCAAAATTTTATTAGCATAAAGCTTACTGATTTTTAGCAATAGTCTCTATTGAGTTTGAGCAAGATACAAAAATGGAAGCCCACAGAACCAAAAGCAATATATTTGAGGGAAATGGTCAAGTACAAGACAATAGGACATGACGGGAACTGAATGAACCCCAGAGTTCATGCCTCATGGGAAGGGGCAGCATGTAGGCCCCATTGACAGATTCTTTTTTTTTTCACCCCCTAGGAAAAACACCTATGCTGGTTTTTCCATACATCTATGACAATTTAATTTTGACAGTTAAATTATTTTTTTCAGACTAAATTTTCTTCTACTCAGTTTCTACTTTGTAAGCTACAGATTTTTCATCTTGCTCATTTCAGAGTCAGGAATGTTTCACTGATGGCAGAGACTCATTCTAGATCTAGGTACCAAGTGGACTTGAATGTGGAGAAACTCAGCATTCAGAGGCTGTAAATGTAATGATGTATGACAAAAAGAGCTTTTACCTATTGGATATTTAAATTTAGAAAATCAGTTATAAGTAATTTAATCATCTTTAAGTCCTTTCATGGTAGATAGTGTTCTTACCATTTTTAGCAAACAAGAAATTTGAGATTTAGAAGATGAAGTGACTGATTCGAATCTTATAGGCAGCAAATGAAAGGCTGGACTCAGCTCATTGCTTCCAAATACTGCCTAGATCTCTGTGTGCTCCTACACACTGACCTCTCAGAGGCAGGCAAAGGAAGATTTACCCTATCGTATCCTGAATCACAATGATTTCTCCTTGTGAGTAGTGGAATGTCCTCTTCAGTTGGCTTAAATAATAGGACTTTTATTGGGTCATATAATTATGGCTCTGTTTCCATTTCTTTGAGATTCTATTGACTTTAGCTTCCTTTCTGTGTTGGCTTTACTATCAGGTAACTTCCTTTATGATTGTAGGGTGGGTGTTAAGTAACTCAGGAAATACACTCCCACATTCACCTTTAGAAGGAGAGATAAACTGTAATGATCACAAGTTACCATGGCTCCATTGGCAAAGTTCTCTTTATATTTTATGGATTGAAAATGGCTTAAATCATCATACATCTGAGCCAAATGCAGGCAAGAGGAATGAATAGACTAATCAAGTCACACTACCAGATAGAACAGAGTTGATTCCCAAAATTTCATTGCTACTATATAATGCAGAATGTGTGAAATGGAGCTTGGAATGCCCATTTCAATAGGAACAATGGGTTCCTATAGCATGAAGCAGGTACTTTTTGGCTTATGTGCATATCCCCTGGTTTTGCATTAAGCGTGGTAACGACTTGGTGGCTGTTGTTCAGTCACTAAGTTGGGTCCTACTCCTTGCAAATCCATGGACTGTAGCACACAAGGTTTCCCAGTCCTTCACTATCACCTCAAGTTTGCTCAAACTCTTGTCCATTGAGTTGGTGATGCCTTCCAACCATCTCATCCCCTGTTTCCCTTTTTTCCTCCTGCCCTCAATCTTTCCCAGCTATCAGGCATCAGGGTCTTTTCTAATAAATCGACTCTTGGCATCAGGTGGCCAAAGTTTTGGAGCTTCAGCTTCAGCAACAGTCCTTCCAATGAATATTCAGGGTTGATTTCCTTTAGGATTGACTGGTTTTCATTTTCTGTATTTCAGAAGTCTTTTAACTTTGAAGTTATCCCAGAATTCAGGGAAGATTCCATGGTGGCTCAGACAGTAAAGAATCTGCCTTCAGTGTGGGAGACCTGGGTTTGATCCCTGGGTTGGGAAGATCCCCTGGATAAGGGAACAGCTACCAACTCCAGTATTCTGGCCTGGAGAATTCCATGGACAGAGGAGTTTGGCAGGCTATAGTCCATGGGATGGCAAAGAGTCAGACACAGCTGAATAACTTTCTTTTTTCTTTCCTTCTATTGACTTAGTGTCACATTTAACTTAGGATTCAGTAAATATTTTTCAATCAGACTCATTGAAAAGCCATCAGCTATTCTGGACTCATATTAACCACTGCAAGAATTGCTCCCCTTTCCTATTTATAAAGAAATAAATCTCACTTTCCATACTAAGATTAAATCAATCTAGGAAGATATCCATGCAATTAAATTCAACAAATATTTGCCAAATAACTTCTAAATCACCTTGCTTCACTTGATAGTTACTCATTCCTTTTGTGCTATGTTAATATATTTATTTGCATTTGTTGTTGTATGATCAGTAAGTATATATTTTAATGAGGATAGGAAATTTATTTATTCATTTTTAAATTTATATATATATATATAACATATGTATATATATGCTGTACCACGCAGAATGTGGGATCTCTGTTACCTGACCAAGGATTGACTGCATTGGAAGTGTGGAGTCTCAACCATTCGACCACCAGGGAAGTCTCAGTAAATAACATTTGTTTGTTTGTTGATCTGCTGTACTTATATTTACAGATTTTTATCTTTCAACCTAGATTTAAGCAGGCTTAGAAAACATTTTTCCTCCTCACCAATATCCTAAATATAATATTCTTTCTTTGACAATAAAAAGCAGATATCTTACTGAATATACAAAAATGTAGCATTAGCGTGACTGGATGTATGTATGTTCAAGAAATGGGTTTCAGGGTGACAGTCTCGTCTTTCATTCATCTCTTGTCAAAGCTTTAACATTTCTGCACATGCACTCAGACTTGATCAAAGGTCTTTGTGTGTCAATATCAGTAGTATTTCCTTGGAAAATAACCTGGACCTTTCCTTCTTGCTTCCAAATGTGGATGAGACAGTGCATTTTTGCATACTAACAATGCAAGAATCTTTCCTGCCCTTTTCTCTGCCATTTAGCCCCTGTTCATCCTAGTTCTTTGAGAAACAGGATTTTAGTTAGAATTCTTCAGTTTCAACATCATTAATAACAGAGATATATAAACCTTCAGAAAGTGAATGTGTAAATCTAACATTTTTTTTGTTTTGTTGGGAGAGGGGGTTATAATATTTTTTATTTCATTCAAATGTTCCTGAGCATTGTTTAGTGTTTTAAAACAATAAATAAGCAAAGATGCCCTCAAAACAATTAAAGGCTAAGAAACCACATATACTGTCTGATTTTACTCAGAGGCTCTGGAAAGAATAAAAACAATATGGGACCAAGAAATAAACACTTTATAATCTTGAAATATTTTCCATGGTGTAAAAGCAGAGGATTTCTCGCTATTTTCTAAGTCAACTTATATTTCATAGCTTTTCTCAAGAGAAGAAAGTTGAAACACTAATGAAGAATTTAAAAGTCCAGAAGAATAGTATGTTTTATCAGTCTGGAGTCGCCCTTCTATGATTTTAAAGAAGTTATTTTTTCACTTTGCCTTCAGTTACATAAAATTTGATTTGGCATTTAAACTTTAAAGTAACTAACTTTACAAATTAGAAATACATTTTAATAAATATAATTTTAAAATGTCAGATCCATCATAATATTAAATAATATCCTGAGAAATATGGGATAGATACCTATAGCACAAATGAGAGTACCTAGCAAGAATTGCTAGGATACATTTTTCACCTATTATGAGCAAGGTATTATAGTAAGTTGTTGTGTGTGTGTGTTTAATAGAAACTACCTAGTTAAAACCTCTCCACAACCTCATGGGGCAAACATAATAATTCCTATGTAGCACTATTTCAATTCAGCTCAGTTTCTCAGTCATGTCCAACTCTTTGCAACCCCATGGACTGTGGCATGCCAGGCTTTCCTGTCTATCACCAACTCCCAGAACATGCTCAAACTCATGTCCATCGGTCATTATTTAGATATATTTAAATTTATATGGGACATAATCTCCCTTTCTGGAGACACATTTTTTTTTTTAATTAATAATATGGTTAGTCACTAGTGGTGTGGTAGCAAATAAGACCCTCTACCATTACCATGTGAGAGGATAACACATTTTCAGTACAATCATCATTGTACCTCTGGGCTTCTATTTGACCAATTAGGTTTTGGAATGAGGGTAAGAACTAATTTTTAATAATCATTTCATAGGATTATTGCATAGTACAGAGACGAGACAATGACATGCAGACAAAAGATCTTAGTGACGAAGGAAGAAATTATGAAATAATAATTTGACTAAGTGTGTAACTTATTCTTTGTATCTTCACTATTCTCTGTATTTTTCTATATCATGGGTCACATGAAATCTGGTCACATATTCCCACAAGTATGTTCAGTAAACTATGTAATCTAATTATCATATGATGGAGTTGTATCCATTTTGTGGGTAGATTGCTAACAGTTGATATTTAGTGAATTCTTATTCTGAGCCGAATATATGATCACATTTTCTCCAAAACACAATGTTTTTAAAGGTTAGATGGAAAAACTGGTTCTTTCAGAGGTTTCCTCATTTGTGCAAGTTTACAACTTGGTAAATGGTAAAGTATGGATTTAAACCAAGGCTCTGTACTACTGACATGACATTCTTAATTATTAGACAATGCTGCCATTGTGACTTGTGGCTGAAAACAGGAACTGCTCACTCGATCCTGTCAAGACTGGTAGATGAATCATTATTAGTGTTGGGTTTTTTACAGATGATGAAACTGAAGCTTAAAGTGATCAAATAACTAGCACAAGACTATTTGGCTAATGTAGGGAGGGATCTGAATTCAATTCATATCATATTCTAAAGCCCCTGAATTTTCCATTCACCACTTTCATATCTTTTAACAAGGCAACAGTCCTACTCCCTTAAAAACTATTCATTGTAACTTTGGTCTGGTTGATTTGGTCTGGGTTAATTTATATTTATAATAATTCCTTTAGTAACAAGTCTAATTCCAATTTTGGTGTTTGACTACTAACAGCATAAAGCCTCACCATTCCCTTCCCACTTTTGTCACATGTTTAGGTAAGGGTAGCTCCAATGTAAATATCGGAGGCTACCTCCTTTGTTACCTGAAAGGTCAACCAAGCAACTGAGGCCACAGAACATTTGAGAACCTTCAAAAGCTAACCATGCCTTATCACCATAAAACTCAAGTCAGCCTTCTTCTCCAGATCTTGAAAGCCATTTTTTTTTTTTTTAAATCAGCTTGGAAACCAGAGCTGCTCTCCTCAGCCAGCCTCTTAATGGTTAAATAAAGCTTTTCATATCTTCTTGGTGAATGTGTATTTGTGGTGTCATCAGTTTTGACTTTAGAATCAAATTTTAGATGGGGGTCCATCTTCTCTCAACAGAATGACTGCAACATTTTCCAACATATTTTTCTTTTTAAAACTTAAGCAGAAAAAAGAAAATTGTTGGAAGGATATGTGATAGCTTAAAATATTAACAGAAGGCTGGAAAGCCAGACTCAGAAGTTGGGCAACTACCAAGCACATCTAGGTAGCAGGAAAGAGAGCCAGTATCATGCCTCAGGGACAATCTAGTTAGGACTTTGCTGCTGGCTCTAGTACAGCTAAGTACTTATCACTGTCTCCATTCCAGAGCTCTCACAGCAATGACTGCCAGTGCTGCCTGGAAAAATCTGCATACACCCATATTGGCTGGTCATTTTTCAAGATTTGAACTGGGAGGTGTGAACATTTACTATCAGAGCCCTAGTTTTCACACTCTAGTCAGCTACAAAGTAGGGAGAAGGTTTAGCTTCTGCTTCTGATATAATAATGTTCTTTTGTCAGGAGATGCACAATTGATGATAGCCTCAAAGTAGAAATGCTGTTCTGGTTTCACGTAACATATGTATGTATGTATGTGAAGTCGCTCAGTCATGTCCAACTCTTTGTGACTCCATGGACTGTAGCCTATCACAATCCTTTGTCCATGGGATTTTCCAGGCAAGAGTACTGGAGTGGGTTGCCATTTCCTTCAGAACTATGTAAAACACTCCATCATATCTATTATACAGTATTCTTTGACACAGTAACACTATTTCTAAATGATTAGCATTTCTTCCCTGAAATTCCTTTTTTTTTTTTTCATTTAGCTTTATGAGACTATTCTGAGTTAACCACTTTTTCATTTATATTTCTTTCTTTCTTTTTTAGTTTTCATTGATTTTCCACTTCTTTATATCTCCTTAAAAATACATTTCTCAAATTCTTATCTTTCCCTTTCTTTTGCCTCTTCAATAAAGACACTCTTCACCTTCTAAGCCTCAACTGTTTTCGAAGCTGAAGCTCCAATACTTTGGCCACCTATGTGAAAAGCCAACTCGCTGGAAAAGACTCTGAAGCTGGAAAAGACTGAGGGCAGGAGGAGAAGGGGGCAACAGAAATGAGATGGTTGCATGGCATCACAGACTCAATGGATATGAGACGGAGCAAACTCTAGGAGATAGTGAAGGACAGGGAAACCTGGCATGCTGCAAGCCATGGGTTCTCAAAGAGTTAACTTAGCAATTGAACAAGAACAACAACAAATTAGACATATGGATGTTAATAAGTCTATCTCTCTAATCCAAATATCTCTCGGTAGATTCAGTCTTTCATTTTTATTTCCCTTTGGGACATTTAATCCAGATTCTCTCCTGAAAGTTCTAAGGAAAAATGCCAGAGACTGTCATCTTCTCCCAAATTCAGCTCTTTTCTAAGATTCACCTATTTCTGTAGGCTACCTTGTCTTCTAATCATCTCACTATCACCATGGAGTTTGTTTGCTTCCTCATGGCCTGTGTCACCAAAGAATGTCTATTCCTCCACAACATTTTTATATATAAAATTGTTATATGATTACTGTAGTCAGATTGATGCATGTCAGATTACTTATAATAAATTATTATAATCAGATTGATGCATACCAGAACACACAAACTAAATTAGACTTTACCAGATCTGGCTAAAGATAATTTTGACCAAGGGCTTTATTGAATTCATGTGTTTGTATCTTCAAAATTTTTGATGAAATAGATTATTTGAGGAGAAATATATAATCCCAATTTGGAAGAGAAATAAGTCCATGAGAATTTCAGGGGGTGTTGTTAGAAATATAACCAAGAAGAGGTAAACCTCACAGCTTTTCCCAAAGTGGAAATAACTATAACATTTTGGCTTCCTTTAAAATGATTAGTTTGCTTAGATACTGTATCAGATACCTCTTCTATGCTACTTTCTATCGATTCTGCATCACCTGTTTCTGGTGTTTTTGTGACTGTTCCCAGCCTTGCCATTGTTGTTCATTAACTGACTGTGAGTGGTCTCCAAAATGTGCCACACACACAAAATATATTCCACTCCTTGTTCACAACATACACCTTTTATCCCTATCCAGGGGCTTTCCTAGTGATGCTGAAGTGTGACATGTTAGGGGACATGCTCAGTGGCTACAACCTAGAAGTGAGGGGAAATTAATGCCTCACAGATAAATTTTTGACAATAGAATACTAGACTGGAGAACAAATTATTTTAACTTCCATCCCAATCTATCATTTAAGTAGAGATCTTTCTATTTTTTAGAAAGGCCCATGAAGCCAAGCAAGCAGGTGTGCATGTAGTTCAGTTCAGTTCAGTTCAGTCGCTCAGTCATGTCCAAATTTTTGTGACCCTGGTGCAGCAGGCCAGGCCTCCCTGTCCATCACCAACTCCTAGAGTTCACTCAAACTCACATCCATCAAGTCGGTGATGCCATCCAGCCATCTCATCCTCTGTTGTCCCCTTCTCCTCCTGCCCCCAATCCCTCCCAGCATCACAGTCTTTTCCAATGAGTCAACTCTTCGCATGAGGTGGCCAAAGTACTGGAGTTTCAGCTTTAGCATCAGTCCTTCCAAAGAACACCCAGGACTGATCTCCTTCAGAATGGACTGGTTGGATCTCCTTGCAGTCCAAGGGATTCTCAGGAGTCTTCTCCAACACCACAGTTCAAATGCATCAATTCTCTGGTGCTCAGCTTTCTTCACATTCCAACTCTCACATCCATACATGACCACTGGAAAAACCATAGCCTTGACAAGACAGACCTTTGTTGGCAAAGTAATGTCTCTGCTTTTCAATATGCTATCTAGGTTGGTCATAACTTTTCTTCCAAGGAGGAAGTGTCTTTTAATTTCATGGCTGCAATCTCCATCTGCAGTGATTTTTAAGCCCCAAAAAATAAAGTCTGACACTGTTTCCACTGTTTCCCCATCTATTTGCCATGAAGTGATGGGACTAGATGCCATGATCTTCGTTTTCTGAATGTTGAGCTTTAAGCCAACTTTTTCACTCTCCACTTTCACTTTCATCAAGAGACTTTATAGTTCCTCTTTACTTTCTGCCATAAGGGTGGTGTCATCTGCATATCTGAGGATATTGATATTTCTTCCAGCAATCTTGATTCCAGCTTGTGCTTCTTCCAGCCCAGCATTTCTCATGATGTATTCTGCATATAAGTTAAATAAACAGGGTGACAATATACAGCCTTGACGTACTCCTTTTCCTATTTGGAACCAGTCTGTTGTTTCCATGTCCAGTTCTAACTTTTGCTTCCTGACCTGCATATAGGTTTCTCAAGAGGCAGGTCAGGTAGTCTGCATACGTAATTTTGCAGTCCTCTTGTCGTGAATCTCCGTCCTCTCCTGCTTTTGTCCCTAACTTGCTTCTGTAAGTTTATAACTCACTTCCTTAATAACATGGACATCCATGCTTTGGGCTTTGCTTTCTGGGCAACCCAGGTTAATACAATTGTCCTGTCTCTTCTACAGATAGATTGAGACTATTTAGGAGAAACTAAACTAGACTATTTAGGAGAAACTATTGAGATCAAAATTGTCGGAAGACTACTATGGCCAAGATGGGGACGAGAGGCAAGGCGGGAGGAAAAATTTCTTTCAGGAAGCAATAGTTTGAAAGCATACTGGAGAAGGCAATGGCACCCCACTCCAGTACTCTTGCCTGGAAACTCCCATGGACGGAGGAGCCTGGTAGGATGCAGTCCATGGGGTCCCTAAGAGTCGGACACGACTGAGCGACTTCACTTTCACTTTTCACTTTCATGCATTGGAGAAGGAAATGGCAATCCACTCCAGTGTTCTTGCCTGGAGAATCCCAGGGACGGGGGAGCCTGGTGGGCTGCCGTCTATGGGGTCGCGCAGAGTCGGACATGACTGAAGTGACTTAGCAGCAGCAGCAGCATGTACCTGTGTTGATTTTACTGTTATTTAGTTGCTAAGTCATGCAGACTCTTTTGCAACCCCATGGAACTATAGTTAAAAAGGAATTAATCTATTGGAGAGGCTAAAGTAGGAAATATTTATAGAAGCTTTGTTTTCTAAGCACCAAATTGTTCATATTTTCATTACCTTATACAGACACATCAAATTTGATACTTCCAGTGACTAGAAATAAGGGCAAAGTCCAGAATTAAAGCCATATTTCCTTTTAGAATGAATTTTGTATCTTCAGACTGTCAATCACCTGTGTGAACATAAATCAACCAAATAGAATAGGTACTTTCATGTAATAAAACAATTTCCACATCATATTGTCAATGAACATGCAGAAATCATTATCCAAGTTTGCATATTATGATTTATCTTTGATTTATTTGCTTGAGGTCTGTGATGTTATTGAGATTTTAGGCACATCTATCCTTTTACTACTATCTTTTTGAAATGTTCTGCGAATACTCATTTGTACCAGTTAGTGACAAAATGCAATTAAATGAACCATAATTAAAAATAATTCAACGTTTGAAACCTTAGGTTTTTTTTTCTTCTTATATTACAGTTTAAAAATTTATCATGTAAAATTTTAATACTTATAAATTTGTGCTTGTATAGAAAATTATTTTTCTCATTTTCTCAGTTGCTAAAATTTTATACGGCAAACTCTTTAAATTTTCACATTAGAAAGATGAGGTTGAATTGGTGCACTGGGATGACCCAGAGGGATGGTGTGGGGAGGGAGGAGGGAGGAGGGTTCAGGATGGGGAACACATGTATACCTGTGGCGGATTCATTTTGATATTTGGCAAAACTAATACAATTATGTAAAGTTTAAAAAATAAAATTAAATTAAAAATAAATAAATAAATAAATAGAAAAAAATAAAATAAAAAAGCCTTTTACATTTCAAAAAAAAAAAAAAAAAAGAACAAATGTTCTAATTCCTGTTTGAAAGAGAAAAAGAAACCTTATGTACAGAAATCCATCCATAGCTTCAGTCATTTGAAATATGTTCTTTAAATTAATTCTGGAATTAAAAATTTAAGATAAAATTTACTCTGAAAAGGAAGTAGCAAGTAAATTAAACAAAATATAGTTTCTTAAGAAATAATAAACTTTATCCTACATTTTAAATTTCTGGTATGTCTTAATATTAACTTTTATTGAGATGATAAAAACATCATCTCAATGGCCCCATGTAACTTCTCAGTCATGGAAAATATGGCCCATAATTTTAAAAACATTTATGTTAAATTTCATGTATTTAATATGAACTGAACTGAATAGGTAAAAATTGTTGGACAGAGGGTTTCCAGATGGCTCCAGTGCTAAAGAATCCGTGGGCCAATGCAGGAGACAGCATTTGATTCTTGGGTCTGGAAGATCCCCTGGAGAAGGAAACGTCAACCCACTCCAGTATTCTTTCCTGGAGAATCTTTCCTGGACAGAAGAGCCTGATGGGCTACAGTCCATGTAGTCACAAAGAGTCAGACATGACTTAGCAACTAAACCACCATCACCAAACTCCTACTAAAATATCAACTGCTTAAAGCTACAGGACAAAATTTAAAAGAGCAAAATAAAATAGAATGTACAACATGTAATGATCTTCCTTTGTCTGATTGGAAGACTCAATTGTTCAGGTGTTCTAATGATCCCAACCCCTGAAAAAATGAAATTTCAAGGTCCTTTCTTGCTTCAACTACTGCTCGTCAAACATTAAAAAATGTTTATTGAAGAACACTAACTTTAATTGAAAGGAAAGAAAGGGGGAAAAAGTTCCCAGATTCCTTACCATAGCCATTATAGTAGTTATACCTTTCTGTGTTTACACTTCAGCTGTTGTCCATTTGCGGACATAACTTTTTACATATTATTAGACACAGCATAAATATAGTTAATCCTTCTTATTTTCCACTGATCAATATATTTATAAGTATTTCTGTGCATTTTACTGTATGTTTAAGCAGAATATGTACTGTGTTGTCTGTGAATCCATGAAAAAAATACACATCAAATTATAAGACCCTGTGGCAAAGTTGGCTAGTAACCAACCCCAATATCAATGCTTCTCTTTAGGAAGTTAAAAATAAAAAATATGCACTTAAGAAAGCAAAATATAATGCAGATGATAATTGCATTTCTCAGCATCCCATAAATTAAGGTCTATTAAGTTTTGACCAATAACTGGTAAGAACATTCCTTATGGAAATTCTGGTTATGATCAGGAATGATCAGTTCTTTTTTAATTTTTTTCCTCATTTGGGATTTAGACATGATGGCCAACTTTGAGAAAATCATCTTAGAATATCAAGCTAGAATGAACCTAGGTTCTGGAAAAGAAGGCCTGGATGGAAATGTCTGGAGAGATAAGCAGTTGTTCATCAATTACTTATTGTGTTTGATTTCAATTTAGTTTTGCTTTGTCACACATTGCTGAACCTAACACTGATACAGGTCCAGTAGACTTCCATAGCAATATATATATATATATATATATATATATGTGTGTGTGTGTGTGTGTGTGTGTGTGTGTGTGTGTATAGAGACATTTTATAAACTTCTAGAAATGCATATGTTTAGAAAAAATTCTGACAGTACTAAAAGGTGTAAAACAAAAATTAAAACTATTCACTCTCCATTTCCTCTCCCCCAAATAATGTCTGTTGAAATTTGTTTTTTCCTCCAAATAAATACTTTTTTGTCCATATGATAAAAAGGTATGGGTACAGATGGTAACTTCAAGTGAGCTAGTGGTAAAGAACCAGCCTGCCAATGCAGGAGACTCAAGAGATGCTTGTTCCATCCCTGGGTCAGGAATATCCCCTGGAGAAGGTCATGGCAACCCAGTCCAGTATTCTTGTCTGGGGAATCCCATGAACAGAGGAGCCTGGTGGGTTACAGTCTATAGGGATGCAAAGTGTCAAATATGACCCAAGTGATTTAGCACACACACAGATGGTAACTAGCTATATAAGTGCATTTTGACTGTTAGCTATTTTAGTAGTTATTTTTATCTATGGAACTTCCCTGGTGGCTCAGACAGTAAAGTGTCTGCGTACAATGCTAGAGACCGGGGTTCAATCCCTGGGTTGGGAAGATCCCCTGGAGAAGGAAATGGCAACCCACTCCAGTACTCTTGCCTGGAAAATCCTATGGACGGAGAATCCTCGTAGGCTATAGTCCATGGGGTCACAAAGAGTCAGACACGACTGAGAAATTTCACTTCACTTCATATGGTATTATAGATATTGATGTAGCTATAAATACATACATATGCACATTTTCCTGAATTTAGCAGCATTATACAGTACTTATTTATATGTTCTGAAGGCAGAGAAGAGTAGCTAATTTTCACTTTCTTCTATTCTCCCTCTCTTCTTAATTTCTTTGATTACATTATGCTATATTTTTTCTAACATTCTTTATGTAACAGTATATGACTACCTCCATTTTTATTTCTTGATTTTTTCAGGTTTATTTCATATTCCTAATTCTCCTGAGAAATCTGATTGCAGGTGAAGAAGAAACAGTTAGAACTAGACATGGAAACAACAGACTGGTTCCAAATCAGGAAAGGAGTATGTCAAGGCTGTATATTGTCACCCTGCTTATTTAACTTATATGCAGAGTACATCATGAGAAATGCTGGACTGGATGAAGCACAGGCTGGAATCAAGATTGCCAGGAGAAATATCAATACCCTCAGATATGCAAATGACACCACCCTTGTGGCAGAAAGTGAAGATCTAAAGATCCTCGATGAAAGTGAAAGAGGAGAGTGAAAAAGTTGGCTTAAAACTCAACATTCAGAAAACTAAGATCATGGCATCTTGTCCCATCACATCATGGTAAATAGATGGGGAAACAAAAGAAACAGTGACAGACTTTATATTTGGGGGCTTCAAAATCACTGCAGTGGTGACTGCAGCCATGAAATTAAAAGATGCTTGCTCCTTGGAAGGAAAGTTATGACCAACCTAGGCAGCATATTAAAAAGCAGAGATATTACTTTGCCAACAGAGGTCAAACTTTGGTTTTTCCAGTAGTCTTATGTGGATGTGAGCGTTGGATTATAAAGAAATCTGAGCAAAAAAGAATTGATGCTTTTGAACTGTGGTGTTGGAGAAGACTCTTGAGAGTCTCTTGGACAGTAAGGACATCCAACCAGTCTAAAACACCAATACAGTATACTAATGCATATATATGGAATTTAGAAAGATGGTAACAATAACCCTGTGTACGAGACAGCAAAAGAGACACTGATGTATAGAACAGTCTTATGGACTCTGTGGGAGAAGGAGAGGGTGGGAAGATTTGGGAGAATGGCATTGAAACATGTAAAATATCATGTATGAAACGAGTTGCCAGTCTAGGTTCAATGCACGATACTGGATGCTTGGGGCTAGTGCACTGGGATGACCCAGAGGGATGGTATGGGGAGGGAGGAGGGAGGAGGGTTCAGGATGGGGAACACATGCATACCTGTGGCGGATTCATTTTGATATTTGGCAAAACTAATACAATTTTGTAAAGTTTAAAAATAAAATAAAATTAAAAAAAAATAAAATAAAGGAAAGAAGTCCTGAATATTCATTGGAAGGACTGATGCTGAAGCTGAAACTCCAATACTTTGGCCACCTGATGCAAAGAACTGACTCATTTGAAAAGATGCTGATGCTGGGAATGACTGAAGGCGAGAAGAGAAGGGGATGACAGAGGATGAGATGGCTGGATGGCATCACCAACTCAATAGACATGAGTTTGAGTAAGCTCCAGGAGTTGGTGATGGAAAGGGAATTCTGGCATGCTGCGGTCCATGGGGTTGCAAAGAGTCGGAAACAACTGAGCAACTGAAATAAACAATTCACCACCAAGTTGAGAAAATTAATATAATTCTATTAAATACTATATTCTCCTCTTCCTCCCAATATTTTTTCTTGTTATTGTGACATATATATATATATATATATATATGTTTTATGATATATATATATATAGCACATAGTGTAAAACATAATATCTATAATTACATTTTATAGTTTTATATATGAATAATTTCAATACTAATCATTTTTCTTTCATCATGATTTGTCATTTTGTTTTGAGTTTCCTGGAATTTCCTATCTACAAAGGCTTTTTTGCTTAGAAATGTCTTTCTGCTTCCTTTATCCTTAAACACGTTTGGATGGGCACAGCTTTTTTGGCCCTTTATAATTTCACAGGCATTGCTCCATTGTCACCAGGGATTTACTCTATAGATCATCACAACTCTGGAAAACCTGAGGTATGGCTTCTCTTGTTTATCTTTATAAATTCTTGAAAAGTTCTTTATCCTTGAGATTCAATATTGACTCAGTACAGATGTTTTGAAATCGGTTTTCCCTAAATGAGGATGGGTTCTTTCAGACTCAGAAAATTCAATTCTTTCTTAATTTCAGGGAAAATTGATACACATTTTTTTGTCAAATTTTGTCCACACTGCTTATATTATATATGTCAAGGGCATCATTTTCTTTAACCTGGGGCCTGTTTTTAAAATCATTTAATATTTCTAAAATATAAAATTAGTCTTGATTGTTGGTTTATGCTCACAGGTAAAGGAGCAGTTTGCTTCATATTAGCAATTTTACTTTATTTCCTCCAGAGTTTAAAAAAGCTATTAGGTAAACAGAACTTAAACCTAAACAATTTATATTCAGAAATTTTTCTCAGGGTCTGAGGAAAGTGACAGGTAATTTGAGAGGGAAGGGAGGTGTTTCCTTAATTAACATGTCCTTATTCTACATTTTCATCTGATAGATAATTTGACTGGATATATAATTCGGAGTGAAAGTTATTTCCCCCTAGAATTTGAAGGCTGTACTTAATTTTCTTTAATTTCTAGTGTTGCTATTGAAAAGTCTCATGTATCTGTCTATAGATTCTTCATACTAATAATTAATGCTATTATTTCTTTCTGAAAGCTTTTAGAATAATTTCTTTAGTCTTTGTATTCTAAAATTTCAGGATGATAATATTGATCTTTTTCACTTATTTTGCTCAGCAGTTAGTGATCCTTCACAATTTGGAAATTTATGTTGCTCGGTTCTTATGACATTTTAGCCTCACTTGTTTCATAGTTTTCTCTTCTCTTAGTTTATCTTTCTGGAACTCCTGTTATTTGTATTTGGAATATCTGAAATAGTTCTTTGACATTTTTATCCTTACTTTCCTAATTTTCAATTTTCTTTCTTTCTTTTTTTTTTTTCTTTTGTTAACTCTTAATTGAGTTTTGATTATAGAATTGCTTCTATTTTATGTTTTGGTCTTTTGGCGCTGAGAGTTGTGGGATCTTTGCTCCCTGACCAAGGATCAAACCCACATCCCCTTCACTGGGAAGTGAAATTTAAAACACTAGACTGCCAGGGAATCCCCTCAATATCTTGAGTCTCTTTTCTAGAAGACTCTTCAACTTCATCTTTCTTTCCTTCATTTATATGTTAAAGTATTGTGAGCTTTTTTGCTGTTATCTGTGCTGTTATATCTGGCACTTTGTTTTTTTATTAGACACATTACTTTTATTGATGGAAACTGTTTGATCCTCTGTAGAGAATAAAACTCCAGATTTCTGAGACCATAATGAAAGATAAATTACCTGGAAGTGTAAATTGGGAGAAAGTCTTTAGGGGTCTAATTGCTTCTTATAAAATCTTTCAAACTATCCTGATTTAGTCTAGCCTCCCCCTACCCCCTTGCACCCTAGCCTCTCCTCTCTGAGAGATACCAGATGCCAAAAATCCCTGAGCTTTTAGAGCCCTGTAGTGTAAACTGGGTTGCTTTATTGTTATGGCCATGGTTTTAGATTCAAGCTTTAGAATTTGACTTCCTTGGAAATGTTAAATTACCATTCATAAATCTCTCTACACCTTTCAAAATTGTTTTGATGCTTCCTCTCCCATTAGCTATGTCCATTTAGATGTTTCATGACTTAAAATAGATTTTAATAGCTATGAGGATGGAACAAATATAAATATGTGCCTTCATTCTATCTTCTTTATCCATTCCCATTTAATCACATTTGAGATGAAAACGATTTGGCTATTTTTCTTAAAAAAAAAAAAAAGGTATTTATGTGTTGCTTTTATGTGTAAAAAGTAAACAAAATTTTAAAAAAGAGAAAATGTTAAGTATAAACAAGCTGCCAAGATAATAGAGGAAATGAGAAAGAAAACATGAAGACGTGAAAGTTTTCTCATCGTAAAGGTGAGGATTATATGAACTTGGGTTAGTAGTGGTCATAGTAAGATAAACTAAATCCTTCATTATCTTATTTATACTTTAATATAAATATTTAATCATCCCAGTTGAATTAAGCTCAAAGAAGTAGTCTAAATTGTTCTGATCTAAATTAAGAAAAATCCTTCATAATCTTTAAAAGTTCCAAATGATGCAGTAATATTTCTTGGGGATGAAAATAACCATGTTATTTGTTCTTTTGTCTACTCAATGTTTATGAAAACCTCAAGAACAAATGCTGTGAGTTGATCACAATCTGTTTTATTTTTCTCTTCCCTTCACCTTCCCCCACTCCTTCTTCCAGTTTCCCTCTCTCTTCTCCTTCTCTCAGTCTCTCTGAGGCTTTTTGTTTCTGTGACATGCATTTTGGCATCTGAATGTGAGTGCAAAGAGATGAAAGATGCAAAGAAGAAACTGAATGTTATGGATTAGAACTTCTTGACAAAACACAGCTGCTCATGTTGGAGGACACTTTATTGAAAACATAAATTCCCACAAGCAGCACCTGGAGGCCAATAGTTTTGAAGCTGACAAGACTGTGCTGTGAATAGTCGAACTAAATATATAACAACTGTGGTAAATATCAATTATGTAAATGATAAAATGGTATACTTTAGATTTATGTAGCACAAACTAAATTTATAGTGGGAAAATTTCAGATTAGTAATTACTTGAGGAATTTTTGATTTCTTATATACAATGTTCTAAAAAACTCAATAAATATGAGTGTGAACCACTATTTTCCATTGCAGAATAATAAATACAGATAGAATAAAAATTAACAATATGATGTGGAAGAAGCTAATAATAGAAATTGTAATTTTCTTACCCCAAAATGATATTGTAGATATGATACCAATTTGTATGTGTAACTACCTGCTCAACCTTTACCACATCAACCCTCTCCCCAAACTGAAAGGAGCTGACAATATATGCCTTATGATGCTAATGATCAATGTTTACAAATATTTGGGTGCATTTTGTTGAGTGCACCAAACCCATAAATCTTTTTGGAATTTTATTTATTTGGTTAGTTTTTGTTTGCTTGTTTGTTTTTTGGCTGTGTTAGGTCTTTGTTGCTGCACTCAGGTTTTCCCTGGCTGCAGTGAGAAGCGGCTACTCTCTAGATGGGTTTCTCATTTCAGTGCCTTCTCTTGTTGCAGAGCATGAGCTCAGTAAGTTGTGGCACAGGGGCTTAGTCGCTCTGGGGCACGTGGAATTTTACGGAACCAAATATTGAACCTATGTCCCCCACATTGGCAGGCTGATTCTTAACCACTGGACCACGAGGGAAATCCCCAAACCCATAACTTTTAACCTTCTCTTAAAGATTTTAATTTCCATCTGGGTATTGTTCTAAAACATCTCATTATTTTATTCAAAAGTTAATTATTCAACAGTTTTGTTTTGTTTAACAAATATACACACATGGCCCAGACTCCTAATTTAGCCTCAGTATTAATCGTATTTCATTAGGGTCCATATTCATAATGGATATGACTAAGAGTGTGTTCTCTAAAAATATATTGAGGATTTTTTCAAACTGCAAATTCACCAGGCCCCCCGAGGTTGATAAATTCCTAAAGTATGTAGTTCTCATTTTTCAGTCTCCTAACCTTAAAAATCAACTGTGCACTGACTGGAAAAGTAGCCTATGTCACAAAAAAAGTTATATATTATTGTTTTAAGATTAACTTCAATCCTGTGTATGTTATGAGGCATGTAACATGATGGTTATGTTCAAAACATCATTGGATTGTTTAGACACAATTATTGTTCATAAGAAATGGAGGGTCAGTGTATATAAATATCACATATTTTCAACTTTTAACAGTACAAAACCAATTTTGAGTAATTGTATTTTTAAGTCAAAAAGCAAAGAATTTTAGGCTTTGAGTATTTATGTAACAGATTGTTTCTTTAAAAAGATATAAAGCCTAAAGATGATGAAACAACATGAAAGAAATCTAAAATTGCAGAAGAAATGTAATACTTAAAGGCAAGATAAAATTTATTCATAGAACCATTCAACTTCAGCTTCTACGAAAGTGAAAGTGAAAGTCGCTCAGTCTTGTCTGACATTTTGTGACCCCCATGGGCTGTCCATGGAATTCTCCAGGCCTGAATACTGGAATGGGTAGCCTTTCCCTTCTCCAGGAGATATTCCCAACCCAGCGATCAAACCCAGGTCTCCCACATTGCAGGTGGCTTCTTTACCAATTGAGTTATCAGGGAACCCCCTGAAAAGAAGGGTCTTTTGGAAAAGACACTGATGTTGGGAAAGATTGAAGGTAGGAGGAGAAGGGGATGACAGAGAATGAGATGGTTGGATGGCATCATTGACTGCATGAACATGAGTCTGAGCAAGCTCCAGGAGTTGGTGATGGACAGGGAAGCCCGGTGTACTGCAGTCCATGGGGTCTCAAAGAGTCGGACATGACTGAGCAACTGAACTGAACTGAAGATAAAATTAATCATTAATGTACACATCAGAAGTAGCTCAAATTTGTTGAGTGTTCCTAGGTGTTCATTGGAAAGACTGATGCTAAAGCTGAAACTCCAATACTTTGGCCACCTCATGTGAAGAGTTGACTCATTGGAAAAGACTCTCATGCTGGGAGGGATTTGGGGCAGGAGGAGAAGGGGACGACAGAGGATGAGATGGCTGGATGGCATCACCGACTCGATGGACATGAGTTTGAGTAAACTCCAGAAGTTGGTGATGGACAGGGAGGCCTGGCCTGCTTCAATTCATGGAGTAGCAAAGAGTCGGACACTACTGAGTGACTGAATTGAACTGAACTGAACTGAATTATATACCAGACACTGTTTAAAGTGTTTTATGTGAATTAACTAGTTTGCTTCTCAAAGCAATCTTTTGATAATTTACTTCTTGAAGCAGCCTTTGGAAATTACTATTTTTTAATTTATATTAGTAGTGAATTATAGAATTGATGCTTTTGAACTGTGGTGTTGGAGAAGACTCTTGAGAGTCCCTTGGACTGCAAGGAGATCCAACCAGTCCATTCTAAAAGAGATCAGCCCTGGGATTTCTTTGGAAGGAATGATGCTAAAGCTGAAACTCCAGTACTTTGGCCATCTCATGCGAAGAGTTGACTCATTGGAAAAGACTCTGATGCTGGGAGGGATTGGGGGCAAGAGGAGAAGGGGATGACAGAGGATGAGATGGCTGGATGGCATCACTTACTCGATGGACATGAGTCTGAGTGAACTCCGGGAGTTGGTGATGGACAGGGAGGCCTGGCGTGCTGCGATTCATGGGGTCGCAAAGAGTTGGACACAACTGAGCAACTGATCTGATATGGCTGTGTTAAGGCAATGGATGAGGGGTTGGGAGAGCTTGTTTCCAATTGTGGTCTTGCTTTTGATCGAAGCACAATGCTTAGTTGCTTCTAAAATGAGATCCTCTGTCAAGGAGACTACAATTTTTTTTTTCACCATTTATCTTAATGAACTGATTGAAAAATAAGTTATCTAATTTAGGCAATTTCTTCTTCTTGATTTAGACTTTATGGCCTGTACCTCAGTTTTTTCAAATAGCTAAGATGTTGATAGTAATAATATCTTTCTCAGAGGATTGAGTGGAAAAGGTAATGAGTTACTATAATGAGTTAGTGCAGGTAAATATTTGGTCTATAACAAGTATTCAACAAATTTGAACTAAAATTGCTTTTGACTAAGTTCAGAATTTAAAGGTTTTTTTTTCATTATTCTGTAAAAGCTATTATACTACATATTTTCTAGGAAGTCCACTCATTGCTTTATAGTAACATAACTAAGCTATTAACAATAATAGTGAACAACTGTTAATTATAAGTTGTCAATACAGTCTTAACATCTTAGTTTTATGACGTTATTCATCACTATCATTCAATAATATTGCATTGTTTACTTTTTATTTCACCTAGTACTTAAACTATTGTTTACTTCAAATATGGTATCTTTACCCAAAGGAGGTTTACTTCTTTTTTCCTCCTCAACAATCCTTTTAGAATTTAGAATATTCTCAGACATTTTATTTACAATTAATCTAAAATTATCTGCTTGATTTTCAAACTTCCCACAGTCTCATCTCACAATATTTTTATGCTGTTTTTATACACTATTCTTAGTGCTTGCTTTCCCTAAACTTTCACAGCTGGATAGCTCACATAAAAAAAAAAAAAAAAAAATTCAATCTTGCTAATTTTCTAATTCACTTTTGGCCAGATCAGAAAATACTATATATAAACGCTTCAGTCTTCTGTGTAACAAGACTAGGCATCTAAATAATCTTTAACTGTCTTATCAAAGATGAGATTTGGTAATCAATGAAAATTTCATAACTCAATTTTTTCCAGAAAAGTAATCTTCTAGTAAAGTTCCCTGTATACCTCCAAAAAAGATTTTTTTTGAAAAGTTATATACATCCTTATGAATTTGTAAATTCAGTAAAACTTTAAATTGTATGTGAGATGTAATGTCCAACATTATGTGAATCTTGCCATTTAAAACTAAAACTTCTAGGTCATTCCTATAAGTATGTCCATTAGAATTGAAATACTGTATCAATTTGATATGTACTATCATTAATAATCAAGAATATGAATTTATCATTGTTTCCTTTTCACCTTAAATTCACATTTCCATTCCATTTCTTGCATTCAGAATTCACCCATTCTTAAAGTATGTTTCATGTTAGTATGATTGACAAAGATATGAAGTTGTATATATGGTTTTCTTACTTTGTGTATAGAAGGCCTTGGTGATACCAATTCTTTAAATTTCCCATATAGTTAGTTGACCTACAGGCTTTGACACACTGGGATAGTGAAACATGCTAAGATTGACAATTGTGAAAGAAAAGTTTGCTAAGAAAAACAGGTTGATTACCTCTACCAGATGTCTTCTCAGGAAGACAAATTTTAAGAGCATTTGAGTGTTCAAGGTTTGAAATTTAATTCTCTTAAAAACATTTATGCCCAGATACACATTAGAAAATCTTTGTGATCTGTGTAGCTTGTACCTCTCAGCTTGAAGACTACTATTTTGAACCAGAGATCTCAAGTCTTGATGTACATAGCAGCCAGGCAGGTCAAGTAACTGCATTAAGTCATCATGATCTTAATAAGGTATTAAACAGATGAAATAAGGACTTGGGTAAATCCGAGAGAAGATGCAATAGGATAATGCATATTCTTCATCTTTCAGTAATAACCCAATTTTGCAACTGGATTTTTGAAAGTAAGAATATTCCATTATGTTTTTCTAATATTAAATATTCTAATTGTTAAATGTTAGAAACTCATCCGATATTTAGGGTTTCCCAGGTGGCACTAGTGTATAGAACTCCTCGGCCAATGCAGGAGACTTAAGAGATGCAGGTTCGAACCCTGAGTTGGGAAGATCAGCTGCTGAAGGGAATGGCAACCCACTCCAGTATTCTTGCCTGGAGAATCTTATGGACAGAGAAGCCTGATGGGCTACAAGCCATAGGATTGCAGAGTCAGACACAACTGAAGTGACTTGGCAAGGCATGGCATCCAATATTTATTAAAACTCTGAGTAGGCTAAATGAAACACATTTACAAGAAAATCTATCTCAGAGTTACCTATTTGTTTGTCCTACCCTTTCTCTTCATGTTCTCTGCCATTTACTTGAGTTATACTCTGATTTTTCTTATTAACATTTTAATACATTCCTGATATTAGAGACTGGTCTTGCTAGTGCATATGCACCTGGTTTGTTCCTGACATTGCTGTTTAAAGTTGGGCTAGATTCTACTTTTCCTCATACCCGACTTGGAGTCCACACACAAAGGGACACATCACTTGGGATAATGCATTTCTAGGTATTCGTCTTAAAGATAACATCCTGTGTGAGATCCTCTGCTACTTCCTAACATACATTAAGTTGGAAGATTTGTTTCTCTTTAATGCCACACAGACTTTCAAAAATAATGTCTGAAGGTGCTTTGCTTTTGCAAATGCTATGCTTTCAACCATTCAGTGGCTTGAAAATGGTCTAGCCACTATACACTTCAGTATTCCATCAGTAATCTCTCCCCACTTTTTTTTTTCCCTGTGTTTCTAGCTGGCCCTGTTACTGTGAACACCAAAATCTGTCTCCTACATCACAGCCCACTCAGAGAGACCAGTTTCTTCAGATTTCTATTCCCTGTATCCTATGCAGGTGATCTACGTATAGCCAGCTGTGCATTTTGTCATTAACCATTTTGGAATGCTCTCTCCCTTGAAATTCTTTCTGCATCCTTACTACTTATCAACATTGTACTCATTTTTTAGTACTTAATTCTAGGTTCATACACTCCAGTTATTCTGTATATTTTTTTCCTTGTCTTTCTTTCTCTTTTTTTTTTTTAACTTCAGAAGTTCATTCCAAGTCAAGATCTCTCTTTTCTGAAAGTCTATTAAATCATTAAGTTTATACTACAGAATCAATTACATTATCTTGAAGCATTATACTACTTATATTGTTATGTATTTTCACCAATTATATGTTAAACTTCTTGAAAGCCAATCATGTAATTGGACTCAACAAATTGCTTTAGAAATTATTAGTGACTGGCTTAAGTTATTTTCTTGTCTTTTGTAGTTAGTGTTTTCTTCCTACTTTACTCCTAATTGTTGTATTATATGTCCCTTTTCAATCACAGCATTAGATACTTTAAATCACATCTTAATGCCATTTAGCAAGTTACAAGAAATGAAAAAAGCAAACTCACATCTTAAGGGAGAAAAGAGCTATGAAATGGTCAAATAAGAAAACAAAAATAGTAATCTTTAAATCTCTAATATTTATCAATTCTGTACAAGACTCTTCTCAGAAAGGAAGTTAACACAAAAAGTGTTATCAGAAAAGTAAACTTTGGTTCCTTCAATGATAGTAGAGATAACTTTCAGTATGTTTTGGAATAAATTCAACCTAATCTCTGTTCCTTATATACTTCTTTCTTTTTGCTGACTATCAAATATTTCTCCAAGTTCTCACTAGTCTGTTGCTCTCACTCCTATAATATTACTGAGATTTTTCTGATTTGTGTTCCTCTCATTGGAAAGTTACAAGAAAGAGGCATGCATACTGAGGGAACAGTGATGACTGACAACATCTTTAAACTTGTTTTTCATTTAATTTACATTTACAAACAAATTCTTTGCTTCATCTAAGTTTAGTATCCTTTCAACTTTATAGCCACAAAGAGCCCTCGGAGGTGACACACAGAAATTAATCTACTTGCACATTTGTGCTATGGTTAAATTCATGATTATGTAGAGTAATTTTCAAGTTTGATGGAGAAAACTATTTTAATGCATAGAATCTTGTGAAGGTAATTAGAACTGGAACTTCTTTGAACTGCAGGAGGATGGCCCAGGGATCTATTTTCCTTTACAAATTCTATACAAAATTATGATAAATTTGTCAAGGGTCCTCTATGGACCCTTCTAGAATGGCAGACTCAACATCTATGTTCTCACAACCTGGGGTCAATGCTCCTGACATACTTAATTTCTCAATTTTGTAATTTACTCTTTGTTAAGTGAATATAGCATTAACTATAAAATAGATTTCACTGTTAGTATCAGATTTTTTTTTCACTTTTTGGAATTGCATTTTCTTCAGCTCAAAGTTCTCTCTCCTGTACACTTACACTTTATATGGTAATCTGTTAATGACTAAGATTCTGATCAACTGATTTGTGGGTGTCAACATTTTCACTTTCCTTTAATGGAGCAAGTTTTATGTTGCAGAAAAATCTTTCCCATGTGAAGGCTTACTCAAGCATATTCTGCATCTGTACATCAATAGCTCCTCTGATTTAAACTGAAAGCACAGATTTTTTTGAAAATGAAACACAAGCTTATGCCATAAAGAAGTTGAATAGCTGGACCATAATGGATCAGTAATGAGTCATTAGTGACCAAGGTGAAGGAAAAATTGCTGTAAATTAATATATGGCTTTGCAGCACATTCAACATTCAGCAAGAATCAAATGTCAATGGGAATCCAGGTGTCAAGGTTTCCTGTGAGTTTACAAACTATTAAGAAGAACACAAACAATTTATACCTTATAGTAGAAAATAAAACTGAATTCTTAAGTTCCCAATTCTCATTAAACCCTAAGTCACCAAGTGGTAGAGAGAGCAGTGTTAACAGTTAGGAAAATTGTGTAGCATACTGATTACCCTCAGCTCTTTCTAAAGTCAGACATATAATCATATTCTAAAACAGTTTCCGGGAATGCTCCTTATTTCTTTGGAACTAATTCTCTTTTCTGAAAGGTTAAGCAGAGACCTTAAATTCTCTGACAGGGCCATCTATGTCTCATTTTGAGGCACTTAGTATGCTCAAGAAATATCTGTTAAAAACAAGAGTATTTTAAAAACTAATTTATAACCAGGGTTGCAAGAGCTCTGTTTAGCTAGAAACTATATAAGCTGTGGAACTACAACAGAATTCTGGAGGGTCATGCTGGGCCAGGCATTACATTTGATTTTCTGGACAGTAGGGAGGTCTAAGGCATAAGAAGAGAAGGTAGAAGAGACAGCCTGGGAAACCGAGAGGCACTTGGGATGCAGAGAAACAACTATTTGCTCTCCAAGAACTATTTTCATGTTTTCATCATGAGTATTAGTTTATTACGGTATAATGGCTGAACATCAGTCCTGATTGAATGAGTGATATTCTTAGCCGGACTATCAACATTTACCCAACAAAGAATTGGCTAATGCTGACATTACCACATAGCATAGTCACCAGACTTCTTCCATGAGTCTGTCTTCTTTCATTTTCAATATTTATTTTTTCCATTCACAGATTAAAATGTAATGACTCAGTCAAATTATGACCATTTACAGAGCTAGCAAGTGGCAGCATGGAACTTCAGCACATAAAATATTGTGCCTGACCCAGTGCTTATTAAACCATCTCTGCTGTAGAAGAAAAGTCCTCCTAACTGAAATGGATAAGGAGCTCACAGTACAAGTTGAAACCTTGGGAAGAAGTGAAGGACTGCTCACATTTGGGGTAGGGAGGATGAAAAGAATATCTTTTAAAGCCCTTGGAACACTTGGTTCTTTATAAGTCTAAAAAAATAAGACTTCAAATATATTATCCAATCAGAGGGTAAGGAATCCTCCAGCAATGGGAAGACCTGGGTTCGACCCCTGGGTCGGGAAGATCCCCTGGAGGAGGACATGACAACTCATTTCAGTATTCTTCTCTGGAGAATTCCATGGACAGAGGAGTCTGGCAGGCTACAGTCCAGAGGGTAGCAAAGAGTGGGACATGACTGAGTGGCTAACACAAACACACAAAATACACTATATGAAATATATTTAAGTAAGGCTTTGTTATGGCTGGTTGTTGAGGGAACACAGGTGCTCAGGACAGTGAGTGAAGGTGAGCCCTGACTAAGTTCACCAGGGCACTCTGTGCAGTTAGCTGAGGAACCAACCTGCTCTAGACTGCAGTGAGTCCTGACCACAGCTTTCCCCAGGTGTGGGATGCAGGGCTTGAGGCTCTTCTCCCTGAGCCTCAGTTCCCTAATTTTAATCTAGAAACATTTCTCTTCATTCCATTGCTGTGAAAACATCGTGAGATGATTTATATTTGGAGCTTGAGACTGGCAAAAGAAAAAATAAACAAGTACTAAATAAATGTTAGTCCTAATTATAGCTATTTTTACATAACCAAAAGGAAGTTTGATCTTCAAACTGTTAACAACTGCTATAGACATACTTTTAGTGTGGCTATTTCAAAGCTTTTGTTGAATGATTGACCCAAGAATGATATCAAGAAAGTAATTTTTCTTGACTTTTTTCCTGATTCTATGAGTGTGATTTTCCACTCATACAAAATTTTTCTAGAGCGGAAACAAATTACAAACAATTAAATCATAGCATGAAGAAATATTTGGCATTTGTTATATGCTATACAAATTAAGTGTTATGTGGTATGTAGGTGTGTGTGTGTGTGTGTGTGTGTGTGTGTGTGTGTGTGTGTATGCTCAATTGTTCAGTCATGTTGACTTTACAGCCCAATGAACTGTAGCCAGCCAGGCTCCTCTGTCCATAGAATTTTCCAGGCAAGAATACTGGAGTGGATTGCCATTTCCTTCTCCTATGTGATACCAGGAAATATGTAATAAGACATATAATATAATAAGACATGATCTAAGCCCTCAAGAGTACCATTCTTAATTTACTAGTTAAGACATTCTTGCTCTTTACTCATTTATGTATGCAATCATTCAACTAACCTACAAATGTTTACTGGACATTTTGAATGCATAGTGTAAGCACTGATATGCTGAAACTACATTAATAGCAAAACAATGTTCTTACTATCAAGACACTGCCAGTCTTATGGAGGAGATGAACATGTAAATAACTAATTGAAATGAAATGTGATAAGTATTATGAGTAGATGGAAAAACATAAAACAGAATGTGAAAGATCTTTAGAGCAAATTGAATGTAACTGGGAATGAGTTTGACAGGAGTTCACAGAGAATGAAGTATAAGTCTCTAAAATATGTTTCTGGGATCTAACCAATACATTATAGTAAATGATGTTAAGATAGCTGCAGGTCAGCTGAACACAGAAATCATCCTGGAAGAAATGGGTCTAAAATAGATCTTAAAGAATGATATTATTTATAGTAGAAGGGAAGGAACAGACCATTTAATACACTAATCCAGTTGTTTTATGTTCAACTGTCCACTTTGACCACCTACCTGCCATTATAAGCACCTGAGTGCTACAGACAATGGGGTTGCAAAGAGTCAGACATGACTTAGTGACTGAATAACAACAACAACAGCCAAGTGAGCTATGTGGATCTCTTACTTTTTGTCATGGGTCATAGAATCTTCATGGGAAGGGCTTTCAATGTTATGTCAAAGAACTTTTGGTTATTCATTGTCTAGAAGGTATGCTTGGCATTTGGTCCCTAACACTGCTCTTCTTCCTTCTATCTGAATGCTCCAGGAATAGGGTTAGTAACTTTCTGCCTCTTTTATGTTTATATTTAGAAACTGTCTCTCCTGTAGACTCACTCATTTCTCTTAGTCTTCTCTATACTTTTATAGACTCTTTGATATACTTTTTCCTAGACATTCCTTCTAAAATTTTAAATACCATTATTATATTCACAAACTCTTCTTTTAAAATCAAACATCAACAGTTTCTTCAACTATATCCACATGATGCAAGTTTTCAGTCTTTGACCAATTGAGAAAGATAAACAAAGGTACTAGTAAGGTTTTCCTGTAGTAGCAAGGGTGGATTTGAGACTCTTAATAAGACCTGATCATGTTTGCTGATGGCTTTCTTTAGAATAAGCTGAATATATTGCCTTTTGTTCCCTATTGTTTTCTTTATTCCCATGATTTTTCAAATTCTCCATTTCTAGTTATGATTACTTAGCTTGTTTGGGTAAAATGTTGATTTTTTCTTATTATGGTTATGTTGATTTTATTTTTTGACTATAGTAGTTGGTTTGTTAGGAAGAAAGGGGGCTCAACTCAGCTGTGTTCATTTTAACTCTCCAGATCTCTAGTTCCTTCTCTGTAAAATGAGGAGTCTTGATTAGATAAATTCTCAAGTCTGCCATAGTTATAAAATTCTGATTGTATGTCTGTTATCCCACTGGAACAACTGATGACATAGAGGTAACTAATAAAGGTAACTATTCTCTTTGCTGACTTCACAATAAAACTTCTAATATTGTAAATAAAAACAATATCAATATTACATAACAGCAATAGAAAAAAAAATAACAACAATAAAGATAACTCCCAGCTGAAGCATCTATCTTGATCTTTGTTCCTGGCTAGAATTCAACAGTGTGTGTGTGATTTAAAGCAGCAGGAAAAAGCAGTAGGGAGAGCAGGATGGCCAACTTGACCTTGTGATGGGAGCACAGCAATTGTTCTTCTCACATGAAAGGGGAAAATAAGGACTGATAAACACCACTTTATAGAGTAATAGACACCAAAGAAAGGAAAGACGGACCACCTGTAAGTAACGGGCAATGCTACTACCTCTTGCCATTGTTTATTCTGTTCATGACATGAAGGTGGCCTCATAAATTACTTTATGAAGCTTCAAGTGTTTTTCTTTGAAGAGAGATTCATCATCTATGATTCTGATTCTATTACTGAAATGAATGGAATCAATTGCATACCCTGTAATAATGCTGAATAAAAATTACCTTTTGAGACCATAACCTTTTCCAAATAGCATAGTAATCGAAATGCTATCCAGCTACATGACAATTGTCAGAATCTCACTTTCCCTTCTATTTCATACAAGACCTCAAAATCTCTTACTGATACAAGGAATAAATAAGCTTAATACCTGCAGCTTCATCTTTCCTCCCCCAGGTGGGCTGGGGTATCTCGATTGTTCAAATCATCAGGAGTAACATGCTGTGATATTATCTGGTAATTAAAAAAAATTAATTATGTATTTCTTCCCATAATGTTTACATGACAGGTTGAAATATATTAAAGATTATAAGTACAAGCATATAATGCATAAATATGTGATACATACATTTATATGTATTATATACACACATACACACTCATACTAAGATTAAGTTTATAGAGTGTCTGGTGCTTTTCTAAGTACTTTATACAGTAACCCATTTAATCCTCACAATTCACAATAAGCCTATGGAGTAATTTTTATTGTTATTTTATAAATGAAAAATATGAGGCACCAAGAAATAAAGTCATTTGACCCATGTCACACAGTAAAGTGATGGAGGAAGCAGTTTGACCCCAGAGACATTTGCACTTATGTCATTGCTTATTTCTATATAGCCATATAGATTTATTCTATAAGTTGATGTAGTGAATATCTATCTCTTATCTAGAATGTATCTAAGAGATTTAGAAAGGTAAACAAACCTATTGTGGCTTAGTAATGTAACACTGAATCATGTGATGTTAGATAGCAGGAAGGTGAAGAAAACAGTGGGAGCAACTCATACCTCAAAACTGAAAATTTGAAAATTAACATTTAACTAAACCTTTTACTTTTCATATTATCATTCCTTTGCTATACCTGAATGTGGATAGGAGGAAACAATAATCTGTTACAAAGAAGTTTTGCTGTTTATTTATAAGACATATCTGAGGAGTCCAAGAGAGGATAAAACATAATTCCTAAATCTCCTCAGAGGTTGTGCACATGGTCTCCTGAGCTGCTCAGACCTGGGAAGGGCAAAAAACGCAGGCCCAACCGAATCTGTGCCTTTGTGAATTACCTGAGAAACTTAACCTGGGAAGCTTAGACCTGGGAAGTGCGTGCAACCCAGGGCCCACTGTGAATCTCTTTGTGTATTCTTGGATGTGGAGAACACTTAAGCAACTGATTACTGGCTAGACCTGTCTCTTTCTCCTTTTGATTCTCCCTCTTCTCCTCCTGGTCACCTCTATCTCCCTCCTCCCTCTTCTCTTCTCCATATAACTCCGCAAACCTCTCTGGGTGTCCCTCACTGTGGAGAATCTTTTCTCCATTAACCTAGATGTTTTATCATCAGTGCCATATGGATGAAGAAGTCTTGAGGCTACTGTAATTAAAACCAGAGGCAGGAGGCTTAAATCCAAAACCTGAGAACACCAGAAAACTCCTGACTCCAGGGAACATTAATTGACAAGAGCTCATCCAAAAGCCTCCATACCTACACTGAAACCAAGCTCCACACAAGAACCAACAAGTCCCAGAGCAAGACATACCATGCTAATTCTATAGCAATGCAGGAACGTAGCCCTGAGCATTAAACTACAGGCTGCCCAAAGTCACACTAAACCCATAGATACCTCAAAACTCACTACTGGACACTTCATTGCACTTCAGAGAGAAGAGATCCAGGTCCACCCACCAGAACACTGATGCAAGCTCCCCTAACCAGGAAACCTTGACAAGCCACTCATCCAACCCCACCCACAGGGAGGAACATCCACAATAAAGAGGAACCACAAACTTCCAGCATACAGAAAGGCCATCCCAAACCCAGCAATCTAAAGAAGATGAAGAGGCAGAGAAATATTCAGCAGATAAAGGAACATGATAATGCCTACCAAACCAAACAAAAGAAGAGGAGGTAGGGAGTCTACCTGAAAAAGAATTCAGAATAATGATAGTAAAAATGATCCAAAATCTTGAAAACAAAATGGGGTTACAGATAAATAGTCTGGAGATAAAGATTGAGAAGATGCAATAAATTTTTAACAAGAACCTAGAAGAAATAAGAAAGAGTCAATCAATAAGGAATAATGTGATAACTGAGATCAAAAAAACTCTGGAGGGAACCAACAGAAAAATAACTGAGGCAGAAGATAGGATAAGTGAGGTGGAAGATAGAATGGTGGAAATTAATGAAGCAGAGAGGGAAAAAGAAAAAAGCATTAAAAGAAATGAGGGCAACCTCATAGACCTCTGGGACAATGTTAAATGCCCCAACATTCGAATCATAGGAGTCCCAGAAGAGAAGACAAAAAAGAAAAGCCATGAGAAAATACTTGAGGATATAATAGGTGAAAACTTCCCCAAAATGGGGAAGGAAATAGTCACCCAAGTCCAAGAAACCCAGAGAGTCCCAAACATGATAAACCCAAAGCAAAACACCCCAAGACACATATTAATCAAATTAACAAAGATCAAAAACAAAGAACAAATATTAAAAGCAGCAAGGGAAAAACAACAAATAACACACAAGGGGATTCCCATAATGATAACAGCTGATCTTTCAATAGAAACTCTTCAGGCCAGAAGGGAATGGCAGAACATACTTAAAGTGATGAGACAGAAAAATCTTCAACCCAAATTACTGAACCCAGAAAGGACCCATATTTCTCATTAAAATATGAAGGAGAAATCAAAAGCTTTACAGACAAGCAAAAGCTGAGAGAAATTCAGCACCACCAAAACAGCTCTTCAACAAATGCTAAAGGATCTTCTCTAGACAGGAAACACAGAAAAGGTGTATAAACTTGAACCCAAAACAACAAAATAAATGGCAATGGGATCATACTTATCAATAATTATCTTAAATGTAAATGGTTTGAATGCCCCAACCAAAAGACAAAGACTGGCTGAATGGATACAAAAACAAGACTCTTATATATGATGTCTACAGGAGACCCACCTCAAAACAAGGGACACATACAGACTGAAAGTGAAGGGCTAGAAAAAGATATTTCAGGCAAATAGAGACCAAAATAAAGCAGGAGTAGCAATACTCATAACAGATAAAATAGATTTTGAAATAAAGACTGTGAAAAGACACAAAGAAGGACACCACATAATGATCAAAAGATCAATCCAAGAAAACTATATAACAATCATAAATATATATGCACCCAACATAGGACCACTACAATATGTAAGGCAAATGCTAACAAGTATGAAAGGGGAAATTAACAGTAACACAATAATAGTGGGAGACTTTAATACCATACTCACACCTATGGATAGATCAACTAAACAGAAAATTAGCAAGGAAACACAAATTTTAAATGATACAATGGACCAGTTAGACCTAATTGATATCTATAGGATATATAACCCAAAACAATGAATTTCACCTTTTTCTCAAGTGCACATGAAACCTTCTCCAGGATAGATCACATCCTGGGCCATAAATCTAGCCTTGGTAAAAAAAAAAAAAAAAAAAAAAATTGGAATCATTCCAAGAATCTTTTCTGATCACAATGCATTAAGATTAGATATCAAAAACAGGAAAAAAAAACTATTAAAAATACAAACATTTGGAGGCTAAACAACACACTTCTGAATAACCAATAAATCACAGAAGAAATCAAAAAAGAAATCAAAATATGCATAGAAATGAATGAAAATGAAAACACAACAACCCAAAACCTATGGGACTCAGTAAAAGCAGTGCTAAGAGGAAATGTTCATAGCAGTACAAGCTCATCTAAAGAAACAAGAGAAAAATCAAATAAATAACCTAACTCTACACCTAAAGCAACTAGAAAAGGAAGAAATGAAGAACCCCAGGGTTGGTAGAAGGAAATGAATCACAAAAATTAGGGCAGAAATAAATGAGAAAGAAACAAAAAAAACCATAGCCAAAATCATCGAAGCTAAAAGCTGGTTCTTTGAGAAGATAAATAAAATAGACAAACCATTAGCCAGACTCATCAAGAAAAAAAGGGAGAAAAATCAAATCAACACAATTAGAAATGAAAATGGAAAAATCAAAACAGAAAACACATAAATACAAAGGATCATAAGAGACTACTATCCGCAATTACATGCCAATAAAATGGACAACTTGGAAGAAATGGACAAATTCTTAGAAAAGTATAACATTCCAAAATTGAACCAAGAAGAAATAGAAAATCTTAACAGACCCATCACAAGCACAGAAATCAAAACTGTATTCAGAAATCTTCCAACAAACAAAAGCCCAGGACCAGATGGCTACACAGCTGCATTTAGAGAAGAGCTAACTCCTATCCTACTCACACTCTTCTAGAAAATTTCAGAAGACAGTAAACTTCCAAACTCATTCTATGAGGCCACCATCACCCTAATACTGAAACCAGACAAAGATGCCACAAAAAAACAAAACTACAGGCCAATATCACTGATGAACATAGATGCAAAATTCCTTAATAAAATTCTAGCAAATAGACTCCAACAACATATTAAAAAGATCATACATATGACCAAGTGGGCTTTATCCCAGGGATGCAAGGATTCTTTAATATCCGCAAATCAATCAATGTGGTACACCACATTAACAAATTGAGAGATAAAAAGCATAGGGCTATCTCAATAGATGCAGAAAAAGCCTTTGACAAAATTCAACATCCATTGATGATGAAAACTTTCCAGAAAGCAGAAATAGAAGGAATGTACCTCAACATAATAAAAGCCATATATGATAAACCCACAGCAAACATTATCCTAAATGGCAAAAAATTGAAAGTATTTCCCCTAAAGTCAGGAACAAGACAAGGGTGCCCACTCTCACCACTCTATTCAACATAGTTTTGGAAGTTTAGCCACAAGTAATCAGAGAAGAAAAAAATATAAAAAGAATCCAGATTGGAAAAGAAGAAGTAGAACTCTCAGTTTGCGGATGACATGACCCTCTACATCAGATCAGATCAGATCAGATCAGTCGCTCAGTCATGTTCAACTCTTTGCAACCCCATGAATCGCAGCACGCCAGGCCTCCTTGTCCATCACCAACTCCCAGAGTTCACTCAGACTCACGTCCATCGAGTTGGTGATGCCATCCAGCCATCTCATTCTCTGTCGTCCCCTTTCCTCCTGCCCCCAATCCCTCCCAGCATCAGAGTCTTTTCCAATGAGTCAATTCTTCACATGAGGTGGCCAAAGTACTGGAGTTTCAGCTTTAGCATCATTCCTTCCAAATAAATCCCAGGGCTGATCTCCTTCAGAAGGGACTGGTTGGATCTCCTTGCAGTCCAAGGGACTCTCAAGAGTCTTCTCCAACACCACAGTTCAAAAGCATCAATTCTTCGGCACTCAGCCTTCTTCACAGTCTAACTCTCACATCCATACATGACCACAGGAAAAACCATAGCCTTGACTAGACGACCCTTTGTTGGCAAAGTAATGTCTCTGCTCTTGAATATGCTATCTAGGTTGGTCATAACTTTCCTTCCAAGGAGTAAGCGTCTTGTAATTTCATGGCTGCAGTCACCATCTGTAGTGATTTTGGAGCCCAGAAAAATAAAGTCTGACACTGTTTCCACGGTTTCCCCATGTATTTCCCATGAAGTGATGGGACCAGATGCCATGATCTTCGTTTTCTGAATGTTGAGCTTTAAGCCAACTTTTTCACTCTCCACTTTCACCTTCATCAAGAGGCTTTTTAGTTCCTCTTCACTTTCTGCCATAAGGGTGGTGTCATCTGCATATCTGAGGTTATTGATATTTTTCCCGGCAATCTTGATTCCAGCTTGTGTTTCTTCCAGTCCAGTGTTTCTCATGATGTACTCTGCATATAAGTTAAATAAACAGGGTGACAATATACAGCCTTGACGTACTCCTTTTCCTATTTGGAACCAGTCTGTTGTTCCATGTCCACTTCTAACTGTTGCTTCCTGATCTGGATACAAATTTCTCAAGAGGCAGATCAGGTGCTTTGGTATTCCTCTACATAGAAAACCTCTACGTAGAAAACCCTAAAGACTCTACCAAAAAATTACTAGAGCTAATCAATGAATATAGTAAATTTGCAGGATATAAAATGAACCCACAGAAATCCCTTGCATTCCTATACACTGAGAAAAAAGAAAGAGAAATTAAGGAAACAATTCCATTCACCATTGCAACAAAGAGAATAAAATACTTAGGAATAAATCTACCTAAAGTAGCAAAAGACCTATATATCAGATCAGATCACATCGGATCAGTCACTCAGTCATGTCTGACTCTTTGCAACCCCATGAATCACAGCACGCCAGGCCTCCCTGTCCATCACCAACTCCCGGAGTTCACTCAGACTCACGTCCATCAAGTCAGTGATGCCATCCAGCCATCTCATCCTCTGTCGTCCCCTTCTCCTCTTGCCCCCAATCCCTCCCAGCATCAGAGTCTTTTCCAATGAGTCAATTCTTCACATGAGGTGGCCAAAGTACTGGAGTTTCAGCTTTAGCATCATTCCTTCCAAAGAAATCCCAGGGCTGATCTCCTTCAGAATGGACTGGCTGGATCTCCTTGCAGTTCAAGGGACTCTCAAGAGTCTTCTCCAACACCACAGTTCAAAAACATCAATTCTTTGGCACTCAGCCTTCTTCACAGTCTAACTCTCACATCCATACATGACCACAGGAAAAACCATAGCCTTGACTAGATGAACCTTTGCTGGCAATGTAACGTCTCTGCTTTTGAATATGCTATCTACGTTGGTCATAATTTTCCTTCCAAGAAGTAAGCGTCTTTTAATTTCATGGCTGCAGTGACCATCTGTAGTGATTTTGGAGCCTATATAGAAAACTATAAAACACTGATGAAAGAAATAAAAGACGACACAAATAGATGGAGAAATATACCATGTTCATAGATTGGAAATATCAATATAGTGAAAATGAGTATACTACTCAAAGCAATCTATAGATTCAATGCAATCCCTATCAAGCTACCAACAGTATTTTTCAGAGAACTAGAACAAATAATTTCAAAATTTATATGGACATACAAAAAAGAAACCTCGAATTGCCAAAGCAATCTTGAGAAAGAAGAATGGAACTGGAGGAATCAACCTGCCTGACGTCAGATTATACTACAAAGCTACAGTCATCAAGACAGTATGGTACTGGCATAAAGACAGAAATATAGATCAATGCAACAAAATAGAAAGCCCAGAGATAAATCCATGCACCTATGGACACCTTATCTTTGACAAAGGAGGCCAGAATATACAATGGAGAAAAAACCATCTCTTTAACAAGTGGTGCTGGGAAAACTGGTCAACAACTTGTAAAAGAATACAACTAGAACACTTTCTAACTCCATACACAAAAATAAACTCAAAATAGATTAAAGATCTAAATGTAAGACCAGAAACTATAAAACTCCTAAAAGAAAACATAGGCAAAACACTCTCTGACATAAATCACAGCAGGGTCCTCTATGACCTACCTCCTAGAGTTTTGGAAATAAAAGCAAAAATAAATAAATGGGACCTAATTAAACTTAAAAGCTTTTGCACATTGAAGAAAACTATAAGCAAAGTGAAAAAAACAGCCTTCAGAGTGGGAGAAAATAATAGCAAATGAAGCAACTGACAAAGAATTAATCTCAAAAATATACAAGCAGCTCCTGCAGCTCAATTCCAGAAAAATAAATGACCCAATCAAAAAATGGGCCAAAGAACTAAAAAGACATTTCTTAAAGAAGACACACAGATGGCTAACAAACACATGAAAAAAATGCTCAACATCATTCATTATCAGAGAAATGCAAATCAAAACCACAATGAGGTACCATCTCATGCTGGTCAGAATGGCTGCTATCAAAACGTCTATAAACAATAAATGCTGGAGAGTGTGTGGAGAAAGGGAACCCTCTTACACTGTTGGTGGGAGTGCAAACTAGTATAGCCACTATGGGGAACAGTGTGGAGATGCCTCAAAAAACTGGAAATAGAACTGCCTTATGATCCAGCAATCCCACTGCTGGGCATACACACTGAGGAAACCAGAATTGAAAGAGACACGTGTACTCCAATCTTCATCGCAGCACTGTATACAATAGCTGGGACATGGAAGCAACCTAGATGTCCATCAGCAGACGAATGGATAAGAAAGCTGTGGTACATATATACAATGGAATATTACTCAGCTATTAAAAATAATGCATTTGAATCAGTTCTAATGAGGTGGATGAAACTGGAGCCTGTTATACAGAGTGAAGTAAGTCAGAAAGAAAAATACCAATACAGTACATTAACACATATACATGGAATTTAGAAAGATGGTAATGATGACCCTATATGTGAGACAGCAAAAGAGACACAGATGTATAGAACAGTCTTTTGGACTCTGTAGGAGAAGGCAAGGGTGGGATTATTTGAAAGAATAGTATTGAAACACGTATATTATCATATGAGAAAGAGATCACCAGTCCAGGTTCGATGCATGAGATAGGTTGATCAGGGCTGATGCCTTGGGATGACCCTAAGGGATGGGATGGGGAGGGAGGTGAGAGGGAGTTCATGATTTGGAACACATGTACACCATTGCTGATTCATGTCAATGTATGGCAAAAACACTACAATATTGTAAAGTAATTAGCCTCCAATTAAAATAAAATAATTAATTTCAAAAAAAGATACAAGTAGGTGCTGCTGAAATTCTAATGTGTTATCCTACAAAAAAGTGAAAGTGAAACTTACTCAGCCATGTCTGACTCTTTGTGACCCCATGGACTATACAGTCCATGAAATACTCCAGGCCAGAATACTGGACTGTGCAGCCATTCTCTTTTGTAGGGGATCAACCCAACCCAGGGATCAAACCCAGGTCTTCTGCATTGCAGGCAGATTCTTTACCAGCTGAGCCACAAGGGAAGTCTAAGAATGCTGGAGTGGGTAGCCTAGGCCTTATCCAGTGGATCTTCCCAACCCAGGAATCAAACCAGGGTCTCCTGAATTGCAGGCAGATTCTTTACCAACTGAGGTACCAGGGAAGCCTCCATCCTACAAAAAGACTCAATATTATATGTCTTAGTAATTATTATCTTAACTTTTCATTCTCCAGGACCTAATTGCTAATGAAAATCCTCAAGTATTCTCGAGTACCCTGCTGTGAAGGACTTCACAGATGGCTCAGTGGTAAAGAATCTGCCTGCCAATGCAGGAGATATAGGTTTGATCCCTGGTTTGAGAAGATCCCCTGAAGGAAAAAAATAGCAATCCATTCCAGTATTCTTGCCAGGAATATTCCATGGACAGGGAAGCCTGGCAGGCTTTAGTCCATGAGGTTGCAAAAAGTCAGACACTATTGAGTGACTAAGTACACACATACCCTGGTATGAACCCCTCTCAATGCCATTCTAGTTCAGCAGACTCCAGGAACATAGCTCACACCAATTAAAAATAAAATATCTGTAGTGAGGCCCAAAAGTGGTATTTTTATTTTCTCTAGGTGATTGCAACTTGTGTTCAGAGCATTCTGTGCATTCCCAATTTAGTTAGATGTTGTAACCTTCCTTTAGCAGCTAGAATGCAAAGGCAAGAAACTTGGGTTTACTGTCGAGAGGAAACAGAAGACCTTGAAGGTAATGGTGACCATTTGCCACCTAGTAGTCCATGTAATGGAGCAGAATCTCAACCCTGCTGTCTCTTTAATTATATTTCATGCTCTTCTGCTCCTGTATTATTGTCCAACCATTTTCATTCTCAGTTCATCAAACATTTTAGTGTCTCAGTGATTTCACATATATAGTCCCAATGACTTGAATGCATCTTTTTCCACTTTTCACCTGGCTAGCGAAGTAGACTATGTCAACTTAGTTAAACGGGAATCATATTTCCCTGAATTCTCTTCCTTAAATAGTTCCAAATTAGAAGCAAACAAAGAGTATTTGGCATGAAATTTGAAAGGCAGAAGAAGAGCAACAGATAGATTCTGTTCACACTCAGTTGATACAAAAAAACTGTGTGCCAGTGCTGCTGTAGTTCACACAGGTGTTTGTTTCTCGGCTGACTCATCTTGATAGCACAGAGCAGCAATAGGGCCTCTGACTCCTTCACAATCTATGAGTTCCTCTTTGGCTTCCTCTGCTCCTGTACTAGGTGTGTGTTTAGCTCCATGACAAGGGTTGCAACTTTTGTAGAAAGTCACTTGAACCATTAAGATTGATAGTTTGAAAGTGGTAAGAAACTGACACAGGTTCCAGTTCATCCTCACTTGTTCTACTGTGTCCTCACTCTTCCCACTTCACATCATCTTCCAGACTTCCTGCCTACCAACTTCCATTTCCAGCCCCACATGCAAAGACAGAATTCTTACATAGGCTTAATAGCTCTCACATCCTGTGAGCTCAAATCCCTGTAAGAAATTCCTTATATACCACTCCCAGTGGTTCATTTCAGTTCCTTCAAACAAAGCTCACTGATACTAGCTTCTGTTGCCATTCAGGCTTCAACTCAAATATCACTCTTCAAGAGGTCTTCCCAAACACTGTTAACCAGAATGTTCCTCTTCTCATTCCTCTAGTTATACACCATTTCCTCATCTTGCTAATTTCTTTCCAAACACTTATTTATACTTGTTTTATTAAACTTCTGTGCTATTTGTCTGTTTCCTTCATTACTAAGTATACTCTATAGGAGAAGGAGTTATGTTAGTCCTCTTACTCACTTCGTCTCTAAGGTCTGTTACAACCCCTGAAATACAGCAAATGTTCATGAAGTATTTTTTTACACATGAATTAACAAAACATGAATGAGTGGATACTTTTTAGAAAGGTAACTCTGAAGACTATGTGAACAAAGAATTAAAGAAGAGATTGGTGACTGGGTGACCAGATAGGGGATTATTGAAATAGTAAAGACCTGAAAAAGAACAGGATGAAAAATGAAAGAGAAAGATAAAAAACACTGAAAAAAAGAAGACTAGATTGGCTGATTCATCTCCTCTATGGAGAAGTAAATGATGAAAGAAGGTAGAACCAAGATAGGAGATTCCTGATTCATTGTAAAAACAGGGTCACTAGGAGGAATATATAAGGAACTTCTCCAAAGACTTGAATTCAGACAATGTAGGAGCTGATTAAGCCCATGCAAGTCTTCCATCTTTGCGTGTGGAACTGGAGGCTGAAGTCAGCAGTGCAGGAAGTTTTAGGGAGATCCATGTGAAGCTGGGAAAGTGAAGACAAACTGGAACAGTTGAGGATGGACTAGAGCCTGAAACAGTTTCTCATTCCTCATTTCTCATCGGGATGATGATACTTCAGTAGATTAAAGATAAAGGATAGGCTTAGGGGAGTCAGATTTGAGTTTGACTTTTTCAACTCCAATGGAAATTTCTGGATAAAAGTCAGGATTGGTGACACTAATTTAAATGTATTAAATAGTGGTCTTATTTGAACCCTTGACAGTAGTAGAGATTATCCAGGTAGACTGTAAAAGTGAGTTATAAAGAGGTCAAAGAAGTCCTTAAATATTTGGAATGTAAGAGAGTGAGTAAAAATATAAAGCTTAAGAAATTAAAAAAAAAAAAGATTTTCCATACTCTGAGTAATCAAGTGAAATAGATCCAGGTAAGCAAGTTGTACATACATTAAGAGCAAAGAATCACCTACTTCATTCCTCTGAACCAGCAGCCTTAGAACTAGGCTACCAACACTATGAGTATTTAACCTTCTCTACCTTCTTTTTCCCTCAGCCCTTCTGCCCAAATACATACCTTACTGTAACACTCTGAAGTACCTTCAGTAAGTTCAAATCTGAATGGAAAACTACTACGTGTAGATATCAAATGGGAACAAATTTGCCCCTGAGAGTACATTTGGCAATGTTGGGAGATATTTTTTTATTAATACTGGCATCTGGTGGGTAAAACTTGGGAAGCAGCTAAGCATTAGATACCAGACAGCAGGCCCTGCCCCCAGCCAAGGACTATTCACCCACAAATGTACACAGTGCTGAGGTTGAGAATCACTGGTCTAGAGAAACATTTTGCAAGTAGCTGTTTTAGAACACACTTGGCACTAGTTCCAGAGAATATCAATAGATTTTGTGCATGTACATATTTATACATGTACATACACATAGACAGCTATGTGGTCCACGTAGCTGACAAATTTAAGTAGGTTATTTGCTTAAGTATTCCTCAGACTCTTGAATATATTAATGGACAGTTTAAATCTCTTAAGTGGCATTTTGCACGCCCTCTTTCCCAAACTTAATTGACCTAGGAGACTATTTCTAATGAAACATGCTGAGAAGCTAATGTTTTGCAAGAAAACTTGGGGAAACACTATTTTGGAGTCTGGGAACATATTCTTAGGATATAAGGGGCACAGTAATATGAGCATCACCTTCTAAAAAGTTTACTAGGTAATAAGCATATAGACTTGACACTTAATTTCAAGTATGTGTGGCCTATTAATCCAAGGCTGAGAATTGTGTAGGACTTTATCTTGGGGCCTAGTTATTTACAAAAGTTTGATTCTGACAAATAAAAAAGCATGTAATTTTAAGAATGTGTTAACAATTCAAAACTTACTATCTATGCTATACATTTTTATAGAAAATTAAAGTAAGAAATACTTAACATGAAAACATAAATCAGACTAAGGACTTCAAATCAAGAATAGTAATTATTTCAAAAAAATAGGTAAACTAAGTTTATTTAAAAAAAAAAAAGCTTAAGATTATACTAAAAATAGTATTCTAGCTATGTAGAATAAAAATCATACTTAAAATTGAGTATCTTGCATTTTTATTTACTTTAAATATATATATATATATATATTTATTTATTTATTTATTTGACCCAGTAGGGTCTTAGTTGCTGCACACAGAATCTTTCTTGTGGCCCTTGGTGTCTAGAGTATGTGTGTGTGTGTCTGTGTGTGTGACAAGTCGCTTCAGTTGTGTCTGACTCTGTGTGACTCATGGACTATAACCTGCCAGGCTCCTCTATCTATGGGATTTTCCAGGCAAGAATATTTGAGTGGGTTGCTATGTCCTTCTCCAGGGTATCTTCCCAACCCAGGGATCAAACTCACATCTCTTAAGTCTCCTTTATTGGCAGGTGAGTTCTTTACCATTAGTGCCACCTGGGAATACTAGAGTGTGGGAACTCAGTAATTGAGGTGTACAGGCTTAGCTGCCCCATGACATTTGGGATCTTAGTTACCCTACCTGGGATCACCAGGGATTGAACTTGCATCCACTGTATTGGATGGTGGGTTATTAACTGCAGGACCACCAGGGAAGTCCCTAGTATTTTGCAGTTACTTAGCATCTCTATAAACACAAGCCAAATTTAATAAATGGGCAAAATCATCAGATTTCAATACTTTGAATTCACTTTGATGTCAATGGAAAAACATAAATATATTTAAATGCACTGTAATACTGTGATTGCAGAACCTTGTTATAGGAACTACTTTTTGAAAGCAAGGCATCTTAAATGTGAAATGATAATATTTCTTAGGCCCTATTTCTACCTGGAAAAATAGTGTTGGGCCATTGAGTGGCAAGTATGTCAGTAAACATGGATTTTTGTGTGTGTGTATCAAGTTTAAATTATTATGAGAATTTGATGGTATAAATTTTAAAGAAAAGAAAACTCTGGAAAGAATCCAGAGCTCAGCCACGAGTGATGGTAATACTAAATGGTCTGGAAAATAAGATATATAAAGAAGGCTAAAAGAGATGGTTGGCTTAGAAAAGAGAATCCTGAGCATTGAGTTACTGAAAATTCTATTTGAACCAAAAACAGAACATGTAAAAATGTACTTAAAGTGTACTGAGAAAAAAGGTTAAACAAAAAGATGAACTGTGATGTTATACACTTGAATCATTTCTGAGGTTGGTGCTTTTATAGCATTTGAGGGCAAGAAACTAAACTCCTAAGCTCAGTTGAATAATATTTAGTTCTACTTGGTTAAAAAGAAAATGTTATTTATTTTTATCTTTATATATCCTTCTATGACTTTAACAAATGCTTTTCTAAATGTATATAGTGAAAAGCTATTAAATGAAAAATGCATGCAGCAATGGGAGAGTGAAAGTGTATAAAAAGATTTTACCAGGATGGAGGTGAGCCTCTGTGTATACAAGGTCCGGTACTATTGATAAAGAAACTCAGTATTTTAGGCTCTAAAACTTTATATTTTATATAGGAGAAATACTTATCTTTTTGAAAGACTAAAACTACCAAAATAAGAAAACTGATATGCATAAAAATTTACTACCAGAGTATTGAATTGAAAACAAGTCATGTACCTGTCACATTTACAAGAATCTTCATGGCCTGATCAACACATTATTTTGAGATAATTATTATTATTAAATTAATTACTTAAATAATTATATGTGGAGCAAAATTATATTTTTATTTGGTGAATATGAAATTATAATAATGTAAATTAGCACACTAGGCAGATAGGCCACTATACACTGTGGTATAGGTTTCTCCTACTATATAAAAAGTTTCAAATCTGCAATGACATAAAACAAAGAAGCAGTCACTGTAGAACACATCTAACCAGTGCACACACACAAAAAAATCCTGATAAATCACAGATGGTCACAGATGCAGCTCAGTGGCAAGGCGCCTTGATGCTGAGATGTTGAGTGCAGTTCCCCAAGAAGGGGCTGGATGGCGCCACTCTCACAGCTCAGGGTGCATACTCCATCTTCAAAGACTGTCTACAGAACACATGAAAAATGCTATTTTTACTTTTTCTATAAAAGCCAAAATCCTCTTCGGATTGCTTTAGGATAGTGAAAATAGGTACTAATGTAGGTCTTTTGCAAAAGCAAAGTGGCCTAGAGCAAAATTTAGAAAATCTGGGATACCTGTCACATAAAACCCCTAAAACCTCAGTGACTTACTTTAACTAGGGTTCATTTCTTTCTAGGAGAGGTGGAGGAATATACATCCAATGTTTAAAAATACAGTTGAAAGTGACACACATCACTCTCCTCACAAACAACTGGCCCAGAATAAGTCATATTGCCTAGTTGGAAGAGGACTGAGAAATGTTGAAATGCATGCAAAGATTTGGTGAGTTATAATGAACTTGTCCTGGTCAGACTCTCTCATTATTTAAGGGAGGTTAAAATAGGTTGCTAAAACCATCACTATGATTGTGTGGAACTTGTTCATGATCTAAACAGCTTAAATAAGAGGACAAATTCTCCTTTTTCTAAGAATCTCTAGAGTGGACATTGTTTACTTTTTACTCTGAAATTCTAAATGCTTTTTCTATGATCCTATATCTGACCATCTCATTTTTAACTGGTATAGTCCATTTAACAGGTTTATATTTTAAAGCAATTTAACACTAAAAAGTCAGCTAGCTCCATAGTCATTCTGATTCTTTACAGTGACTTAATATACCTGATGGCTCAGATGGTAAAGCGTCTGCCTACAATGTGGGAGACCGGGGTTCGATCCCTGGGTGGGGAAGATTCTCTGGAGAAGGAAATGCCAACCCACCCCAGTACCCTTGCTTGGAAAATCCCACGGGAGGAGCCTGGTCCATGGGGTCGCAAAGAGTCAGATGACTGAGCAACTTCACTTCTTTAACTTCAATATACCTATGATTTTATTCATTACATGTTGATTTTATTTTGGAAATGGATGAGTGAATGGGGTTGCAGACAGATTGAAAAAAATCATATGCTCATTAAATATTTTAATTAAACTTTTAGTTAATCTATTATTTTATTATTAAGAAAAAGTATAAAAATTAAGTTGAAATGTTTATATATATATATATAGTCTCTAATAGCAGTCATTTTAATAGAAGTAATTAATTCAATGTTAACAATATTGAAAACTGTTAAATTGGTCAATTGAAATTATTCTTTCATTGTTTAAAGTTACAGCTTATAAATTTACTATTTTCTAAATAATATGATTTCTCTTTTATTAAAGAAACACAAACTTTCACAAAATATTGTCATATTGAAAACATGTCAACAGATGATTTTGTTAGTAAAAAAGAGAAAATACACATAGACATCATTTCATGAAGCATAAAAGTATTTTGAAAAAAATCTATATTTGTAGCTCTATTTTGAAAGCTATTTTTGACAGAGCAGAATAAAATTTTCTTCATATTTACTGGACCATGCATTTTTCAGCCAAAGAGTAATTATATTTCCTAATATCACTAAGCACAATATAATACAGAAAAGAAATATTGATGAAAATTGTAATTTAAATTACAGTGAAAAACTCTGAAAAGTCAGCATTATTAAATACTGCTGAAAGTTCAAAGTCTAAGTAGGTGACTTAATACCTGGCCTAGAAGAATAGAATAGTAAGCTAAATGAAGAAGACACTGAGTGTTAAGAATTTAATTCCTGAAAGTAGAGACTGAAATTATCCCAAACATTTTCAGAGAAGTAAAAATAAATTGGTGCCTACAGCATATTCAAAAGCAGAGACATTACTTTGCCAACAAAAGTCCGTCTAGTCAAGGCTATGGTTTTTCCAGTAGTCATGTATGGGTGTGAGAGTTGGACTGTGAAGAAAGCTGAGTGCCATAGAACTGATGCTTTTGAACTGTGGTATTGGAGAAGACTCTTGAGAGTCCCTTGGACTGCAAGGAGATCCAACCAGTCCATTCTAAAGGAGATCAGTCCTGGGTGTTCTTTGGAAGGAATGATGCTAAAGCTGAAACTCCAGTACTTTGGCCACCTCATGCGAAGAGTTGACTCATTGGAAAAGACTGTGATGCTGGGAGGGATTGGGGGCAGGAGGAGAAGGGGACGACAGAAGATGAGATGGCTGGGTGGCATCACCGACTCGATGGACATGAGTTTGAGTGAACTCCTGGAGTTGGTGATGGACAGGGAGACCTGGCTTGCTGCAGTTCATGGGGTCTCAAAGAGTCGGACATGACTGAGCGACTGAACTGAACTGAAGAGGAGGGAAATACCATATCCAGGTATACTAAAGAGTGGATTAGCTCCCATTGGACAAACTGGTTTGTGTCTTTTCTGTCAGTGTTCATGCTCTCTGCTCATTAAATTTTTTAAATATCATACCTAATGTTATCTATTTATTTATATTTAATTGGAGGAGGTTAACTTGTGCATTTCTTTGTTTTCTCTTTCATATATTTTCTTAAGATTTTTTTTTTAATGTGGACCATTTTTAAAGACTTTATTGAATTTGTTACAATATTGCTTCTGTTTTATGTTCTTTCTGTTTTTTAAGTCCCAAGCTGTGTAGAGTTTAGCTCTCCCACCAGGAATTGAACCTCACCCCCTGCATTGGAAGGAAAAGTCTTAACTACTGGACTTCCAGGAAAGTCACTATTTTCTTTTATATATTTGATTAAAATTTTTCTTATATGTTTATTCACCCTTATGATTAAACACTCAGGCAATATCAGCACTTCTTTTTTTTAATTGACGTATTCTTAATGTAATATTACGTTTCAGGTGTGTAGCAGAGTGATTCAAATTTTTAAAGGAAAATTCCATTTATAGTTATTATAAAGTGCCAGGGACCAGCCCCGGTGGATCCAGTGAATTCGAAGGGGAGACAGCTTCGGCGATCAGGAAACAACAGCTTATTTAAATGTTAATTAAAGATATAAAGAGTGGCTAAATAAGGATAGCTCAGTGAGGAAATTCATTGGAGAAAAGAGGCTGAAATAAGGATAGCTCAGTGAGGAAATTCAGTGGAGAAAAGAGGCTGAATAATTCAGCCAGAAGGTGAGAGAAAGAACGACATGGGGAGACCAAGTTTCAGTGAACAAAGCCCGCACTTTATTTTCCAAAGTAGTTTTTATACCTTAAGTTATGCATAGAGGAAAATGGGGGGATGGGTAGAGTCATGCAGTAAGCCAGGCTTTCTTCCTGCAAACTTATCATATGCAAAAGCTTAAGTGATTTGCATCATCTTCTGGCCAAGAGGCCTGTTAACATTTTAAGAAACTCATTTTTCTCTAAAGGTGATTATTCTAAAGTCAGGTGCCACCCTCCAAAAGCATTAGATAAAGTTGCATTCCTATAGGGCAAAGGTGTAGTGGGCTATAACAAGAAAAGAATTAACTCAAGGGTCCAAGGTTACAGACATTAAAGCTACTACTTACACCAATTATATTAATCAATACACTGCCAGGGACACAGCAGGTAAGGGATACGGAGACTTAGCAGCAAACATTGGCCTGACAAGTGAAAAAAACCCTTCACCAATACAATTTCTAATCAATCTTTTAACTGCTCAAAGGAATCTGTATTTAGACAGTTTAGAACATCTCATGCCTCTCACAGTTGGGAGGCTCTGAGCAATCACATGTAGCCGGAAAAACCTATTCAGGCAGGCTAGAGGACTTCCAAAGGAGTTTGTAGGTTGAAACACCATCACACCCAAGAACTTTATTAACTGGAGCTGTAAGTTAACTCTTTTTTTTTTTTTTTCAGAGAGAGGTAGTGGGGGACAGCCCCCCGTAAAGTCAGAGGTGTAGGTGAGAGCACAAAGCAGAAAGTAGGCAGACTCTGGTTTGGGGGGTAGATGCTTGAGAATTTCCAGGTGGACTCCTGAGGCTCAATCCCACCTTTGCGTTTGCCGAGCCTCCTTCCTCGGGACCTTTGCCACGGGCGGAGCTTGCTCCCAGCAATAAAGTATTGGTTACATTTCCTGTATTGTACAATATATCCTTTTAGTTTATTTATTTTATCATAATAGTTCATGTCTCTTAATCTTCTGTATCTATTTTATATACAGTAGCTTGTATCTGTTAATCCCATACCTCTATATTATCATTTCTTTAACTTATTTTTTTCTCTATTAAAATTCCAATGGCCTTTTTTAAAAATGTTATACAATTTAAAGGTTACCTTCCATGTACAGTTATTGCAAAATATTGGTGATGTTCCTTGTGTTGTACATTTTTGAGCCTGTCTTATTCATAATAATTTGTACCTCCTCACCTCCACCCCTACATTGACCCTCCCCCACCACTGGTAACTGCTAATTTGTTCTCTATATCTTTGAGTCTTCATTTTAGTTATATTCACTAGTTTATTGTATTTTTTAGATTCCATGTATGAGTGATATGATGCAAAGTTTGTCTTTCTCTCTCTGGCTTATTTTGCTTTCATAATACCTTCCAAGTTCATTATTTTCTGTCAACCCACTACATTATAATCAAAGCCTCCTTACTTTCAGATAACTCAAAACCTCATTAAGACCAGTAAGAATCAGGTCAATAAATATTTGCTAAATGTAGGGATAATTCAGCCTCCCAAATCATATTGGTTCATTCTATTTTATTCCCATTTCCTGTATCTCTGAACAGTTTTATAATGACTTTCCTAGTACTGATTCTGCTTAATATACAACAATGTGTGTATAAATGAAAGCTTAGAATTCAGTTCTTCTTTGCTTCAAATCTGGTTTTTTTTTCCTTTAAATCATTTTCTAACCTAAAATTTTCACTCATATATCCATTACAATGCCTTTCCTTTATGTTTACTTTATTTTAACAATTTTTCCCCAATGTATGAACCCAATCTTTATCCAGCATACATTTATATCTAAAATGTCATTCACTCATTACAAAAAATTATTAATCGTCTGTTAGCTTAAAAGCAGGCCTATGCTGGTGTCAGTGGGATGCAAAATATATAGAATACAGTCCCCGTTCTTTGTAGATCACAGAAACTTCGCCAAAGAAGGCAAATAATAGACTGACCATTACCAATTTTAAGTACCACAAAAAGTATAAGTACTCAGAGAACAGCGAAATACTGTCTCTGTTAATTCTATCTGGTAACATTGAAGACACCCTCCCAGAGAAGGGAAAACGTACACCAAATTATAAAGGAAAAGTAAGAAATTTCCAGATAGAAAACAGAGTAACATTAAGAAGGTCATTCTGAGTAGTGGCTCTGGTAAGCAATCTCCACTTAATTAGTTTGGTTAACTGCCCCTCTGTGGATCTTCATTTCACAGGGCCCCAGTGCAGACTTGGGATAAGAGCCTGCTATCTCGTGGATCCCATGCTATCTCCTCTTGTAAGTTGGAGTGTGTACTTACTACATGCTGCATTTATTCTCAAAATTGCTCTGTCACTTACATTTGTATTATAATTTTATTTTTAATATAATATTACACAAACAGATGAAGCACTACAAGATAAAAAGGCACTGGTATAAAAGCTTATTTGAATGTTTTGGAAAGGATTAAGGTGAGTCTATGGCATCTGGTCCCATCACTTCATGGCAAATAGATGGGGAAACGGTGGAAACAGTGACAGACTTTATTTTTGGGGGCTTCAAAATCACTGCAGATGGTGACTGTAGCCATGAAATTAAAAGACGCTTACTCCTTGGAAGGAAAGTTATGACCAATCTAGATAGCATATTCAAAAGCAGAGACATTACTTTGCCAATAAAGGTCCATCTAGTCAAGGCTATGGTTTTTCCAGTGGTCATGTATGGATGTGAGAGTTGGACTGTGAAGAAAGCTGAGTGCCAAAGAATTGATGCTTTTGAACTGTGGTGTTGAAGAAGGCTCTTGAAAGTTCCTTGGACAGCAAGGAGGTCCAACCAGCCCGTCCTAAAGGAGATCAGTCCTGGGTGTTAACTGGAAGGACTGATGCTGAGGCTGATACTCCAATACTTTGGCCACCTGATGTGAAGAGTTGACTATTGGAAAAGACCCTGATGCTGGGATGGATTGGGGGCAGGAGGAGAAGGGGATGACAGAGGGTGAGATGGCTGGATGGCATCACCGACTCGATGGACATGAATTTGAGTGAACTCTGGGAGTTGGTGATGGACAGAGAGGCCTGGCGTGCTGTGATTCATGGGGTCACAAAGAGTTGGACACGACTGAGTAACTGAACTGAACTGAACTGATGAATATACTGCTGTCATTTTAGATATAGATGGATATGGCTGCAAGATATGGTAGACATTTAAATTTGTATCTGCTATAAGGATTTTTACTCATATTTCTCTTCATTAAATTCTTATTCTACTTCAAATATCTGCAATACAACTGCATGTGGATGTGGATATTATGGGGGCTTCCCCCAGGGTTCAAAGGTAAGAATCCATCTGCAATGCAGCAGCTGCAGGAGACACAGGTTCCATCTCCAGGTCAGGAAGATTCCCTGGAGGAGGACATGGCAACCCACTCCATGGGCTGCAGGCTACAGTCTATGGCATTGCTAAGAGTCAGACTTGACTGAAGCAACTTAGCACCCACACATGTGGGTATTGTAAGTCATTACATTCTAGTCCTGGGCCCACAGTAAAGAAATACACTTAACTCTGCATCTATTTTAATTTGTAGCACATTGCTTAATGTATGATTGAATTTTATTAGTTATCCCTCACCTGTCAGGTGTTTTTAAATGAACTGACCACTGGAAAATTTAATTGTTTTTTTTTTGAGAAAATAGTTTCTTAAAATCAGAAAAAAAAGTAAAACTATGGCTTAAAAAGTCATTGTTATAGAAAAACATGAATATTATAGTGTTTTCTTATTCTTCTTAATAATTAATTTGCATTGTCATTAGAATGTAAAAAAAAAAATGTTAAAGGCTGCTTGAAGTAAACATTTATTACCATGAAGGAGAAAAAGGAATACCAAGAGAAGTAAGTTTTATTGTTTGTTTTTTTCAAAGAGACACACCAGCAACATCTCAGTGATCACAAAAATTACTCCAAATTAAAGAGTAATAAAAATTTTGCCACTATGTGTGAAAGGTCATTTCTATTTAATAGACTGTTAGAAGAGAATTTATTCTTTCATTCTGTCAATTTATATGCCTAGCATTGTGCAGTTTACTCAGGGTATTTATTCAAGAAGTGTTCCTGTCTTCTGGGAGGTAAGATCTGGTGGGAGACATAACAAGCAGAAAATTATAATTCTGTGCTATAAATAAGTTCTACAGTTAAAAATGCTACACCGGTATATTAATTTTCTACTGTTGCTGTAACAAATTACCACAGACCTGGTGGCTTGAAACAATACAAATTTATTATCTTTCCATCCTGAAGTTCAGAAGTTCAAAGTGCTTACAATAAAGAACACTTCTACCAACCACTGATATAGATCAATCCATTAAATAACAAATATTTATTAAGGACTTTATATTTCAAGACTCAATATATGACACTATCTCTGTTCTTGTGGAGTTTTCAATTCTTTAGTTGATGAGGCAGATATTAATAAAATGATCACAGACATGTAACGTTACAGTTACAATAGAATAAGATCTGTGAAGATAAATCACACAGTTTCATGGAGTAGGGGAAAGACCTATCACTGGGGACTAGGGGAGAGGAAATTAAATTGTGATATCAGGAAATAACAGGAAATGAACACATAGAGAAGGGGAAAGTGCATTTAAAACAGAGGAAGGAACATGTAAAAGGCCCAGCGGTGAAGTCTGAGGTTCAGTTCATCACATGAAAAACCACTGTGTAAGACATAGAAACTAAGACTAACATAATATCATGCCAAATTCTATTAAGTTTTTTGTTAGAAATTTGTAGCATTTTGAGTAAGGATCTTGAGTTGATTAGACTTGTTTTGTGAACTGTTTGCCTTAGTAGCAATGGGCAAGAGTGGAAGCAGAGGGACACATTCATAGGATTGCATTGTGATACCTCGGGTAGGAGATTGTAGTAGCTTGTTCTAGGGAGAAGAGTGTGGAGAACAAGAGATGCATTCTAGAGATCTGTAAGAGGTAAGATCACAAGGATTGCCGATGGAAATGGAAGATGAGAGGATATGAAGTGTAAACAATGACTTCTAGTAGTCTATCTGGAGGAAGAAAACATATGCTAATAGTATTCAGAGTTAAGTAACACATAAAGAGAATGAGTTTGCTGGGAGAGGTTAAGGAGTTACTTTTGAGATGTGTAGAAGAAGAAAAATCAATTTTCTCTGAATTATCAAGTATTTCTGGTTCTTGTGGTGAGATGGTGGTAGTACTCAAGTAAGAGGTAATGAGAGTGGTAATTACTTAGATCAGAAGATTTGAAATGCCCATTGTTTTTAGCACCATGTGGAATTTTACTGGGGATGAATTGAAGGATAGTGGCGAACATTTCACTTGGGAATCATGGACTTACTATATACAGCAACAAACAGAGAGGTATAAGGCTTTTTCTATTTTCTGATCTAATAGCAGATATTTGTAATTTTAAAAGAAAGATAAATTGTTGAGACAACTAAATATTAGGAAACTTTGGTCTGAAAGTGGAATACTAGATTTAAATGTGTAGAGTGGAGGATGTTAGGGTAATGTCAATGTATAAGTGACTGGACATGGATGTAAGTGAATTGTATTGGTTATTTTACACTGGCTCTTTTCCAGTTGTGTGACTTCAGATTAGTGACAGAAATTCTTGGCACTTACATTTCCTACCTATAAAATAGGATAACAAAAATAGCTGCTTCATAGGCTTGTTGTGAGTTTTAAATTAATTAATATGCAAATGTGTAACAAATACTTGGAGCACAATCAATTCTCCATAAATATTACTTTTATTATATATAAGGTACAGATTTATTTTTCTCCATATTTATACTATATCTTCAGTTCAAAAAATTTTTACCCTTGTATTTTGCAGAATAGAATAAAACAACAAATTTTAATACATATATTTTTTGTAAACCTTTCCCCAAAGGATAAGACAGTAGTACTACTGACCTTGATAACCACATATCATCAGTTTCTTAATTAGAGTGCATGTGTGCTAAGTTGCTCAGTAATGTCTGACTGTTTGCAACACAGTGGACTGTAGCCTGCCAGGCTCCTCTATTCATGGGATTTTCCAACAAAAATACAGGAGTGGGTTGCCATTTCGTCCTCCAGGGGGTCTTTCTGGGATAGGGATCAAACTTGTGTCTCCTGTGGCTCCTGTACTGGCAGGCAGATTATTCACCATTGAGCCAACTTTGAAGCCAGTTTCTTACTTAGAAATTCTAATGTCTATGAATAACAAAATGGTTGTCTATCTGTTGCTGCTGCTAAGTCGCTTCAGTCGTGTCTGACTCTGTGTGACCCCATAGATGGCGGCCCACCAGGCTCCCCCATCCCTGGGATTAGAGGTATTTATTTAATATATTGTTATATGTACTCACTGAGTCATAATTCTGCATTTTTCTTCTCCTATTGTTATTATAACTAGAACAAGTTAAGTTCACACAGTGTTGAAGCTTCACTTGGAGAATTTTGAGCATTACTTCACTAGTGTGTGAGATGAGTGTAACTGTGTGGTAGTTTGGACATTCCTTGGCATTGCCTTTCTTTGGGATTGGAATGAAAACTGACCTTTTCCAGTCCTGTGGCCACTGCTGAGTTTTCCAAATTTGCTGGCATATTGAGTGCAGCACATTCACAGCATCATCTTTTAGGATTTGAAATAGCTCAACTGGAATTCCATTACCTCCACTAGCTTTGTTCATTATGATGCTTCCTAAGGCCTACTTGATTTTGCATTCCAGAATGTCTGGCTCTAGGTGAGTAATCACACCATCATGGTTATCTCAGTCATGAAGATCCTTTTTGTATAGTTCTTCTGTATATTCTTGCTACCTCTTCTTAATATCTTCTGCTTCTGTTAGGTCCATACCATTTCTATCCTTTATTCGGCCCATCTTTACATGAAATATTCCCTTGGTATCTCTAATTTTCTTGAAGAGATATGTAGTCTTTTGAATTCTATTGTTTTCCTCTATTTCTTTGCATTGATCACTGAGGAAGGCTTTCTTCCTCAGTGAACTGAGAAATACCAGATATTCAAGCTGGATTTAGAAAAGCCAGAGGAACCAGAGATCAAATTTCCAACATCTGTTAATTCATAGATAAAGCAAGAGAGTTCCAAAAAAATATCTACTTCTGCTTTATTGACTATGCAAAAGTCTTTGACTGTGTGGATCACAACAAACTGTGGAAAATTCTTGAAGAGATGGGAATACCAAATCACCTTACCTGCCTCCTGAGAAATCTTATGCAGGTCAAGAAGCAACAGTTAGAAACAGACATGAAAAAACAGACTGGTTCCAAATTGGGAAAGGAGTACATCAAGACTGTATATTGTCACCCTACTTATTTAACTTCTATGCAGAGTACATCATGTGAAATATTGGTCTGGATGAAGCACAGCTGGAATCAAGATTGCTGGGAGAAATATCAATAACCTAAAATATGCAGATGACACCACCTTTATGGCAGAAAATGAAGAGGAACTAAAGAGCCTTTTGATGAAAGTGAAAGAGGAAACTTAAAAAGCTGGCTTAAAACTCAACATTCAAAAAACTAAAATCATGACATCCAGTCCCGTCACTTCATGGCAAATAAATGAGGAAACAATAGAAACAGTGACAGTCTGTATTTTTGAGGGCTCCAAAATCACTGCATATGCCTGTAGCCATGAAATTAAAAGATACTTACTCTTTAGAAGAAAAGCTGTGACCTACCTATACAGCATATTAAAAAGAGGAGACAGTACTTTGCTGGCTAAGTCCGTCTAGTCAAAGCTATAGTTTTTCTAGTAGTCATGTATGAAAGTAAGCGTTGGACCATAAAGAAAGCTGAGAGCTGAAGAGTTGATGCTTTTGAACTGTGATGTTGGAGAAGACTCTTGAGAGTCCCCTGGACTGAAAGGAGGTCAAACCAGTCAATTCTAAAGGAAATCAGTCCTGAATATTCTTTGGAAGGACTAATGCTGAAGCTCAAGCTCAAGCTCCAATACTTTGGCCACCTGATGTGAAAAACTGACTCAATGGAAAAGACTCTGATGCTGGGAAAGACTGAAGTCAGGAGGAGAAGGGGTCACAGAGGATGAGATGAGGAGATGGCATCACTGACTCAATGGACATGAGTTTGAGCAAGCTTCAGAAGTTGATGATGGACAGGGAAGCTTGGCATCCTGCAGACCACGGGGTTACAAAGAGTTGGATATGACTGAGCTACTGAACTGACTGATGAGTTAGGTGCCACTGGACGTTTTCAGGAGTAAAAGTTTTTTCTAAAGCAAGGTCACAAATAAGATTGCATTAAGAACCTCTCTTTATATGAAAAGAGCTCTCTGTAAGTAAAAATAAAAGAATGAATTGCATTATGGAACAACTTACCACTTTTAAATAATCTGCTACTTGTTATCTCATTTAATCATCATAAGCTACCTTTAAGCAAGTCATTAAGCTGCAGAAACAAATGGTTGGAGATATAAAGCATTGTCTGCTATCACATGACTACAGAGTAGTGAACACAGCAATTAAAACCCAGGTGTCTGTCTGCTTTCAATCTTTGATTTGATTGTTACTGGACTTTATCTTAAAGAGAATTTGACCTATGAGTACCTGAGGTTAGGTGTAATTGACACAAAAGAAAATTTATTTCATCTTAAGAAAGATCTTCCAATAGCATTCAGGTATCATCAAATGTTCTTCAGGGAAATTAAACACTCTGTGTCGGAAACACATGGCATACACATCCATAGACTTCGTAATAAGTGCAGCAGAAATAAGGGACATTGCAAATGATATTTTTAGAAATGCACTTGTGACAGATCAGATTCCTGAAGACTAGATAATGGTTGTCATAACACACTTATCAAAAAGCCATTAAGCGATGACAAGTATAGGAACAGAAAATTGGTTGGCTTAACATAAATTAGGGGAGAAACTATATCTGAAAACCAGGAACAGAAAATAAATGCTTACAAAAAAATGCCACATTTAAAACAAAAAATAAAATTGCTTCAATAGTGCTTCAATAGCTTATTTCATCATTTTAAAACACTACTTTCAATCACATATGGGATATACACTGACAGTTATACTTGTACTATCTCCTACATAAAACTGCACATGTGTACTTTCCAACACAGCAAATGTGGTAAAGGCTTAAAATAAAGAAGTGCATATAGATATCAGTAGTGATCTTCAAATTAAATGCACTAGTGTGGCATTGTGCTTGGCCTTTTCACAAATATGTTTGGCTATCCAGTTATATAATTGGGAAATGTTAGATGTATACATTAATTATCACTATGTATCTAACAACTAGGTCAGGGGTGGTGGCCGAGAGGAGATAACCCATGTCCAAAGAGCGGCGGCTGTGCGGGCACAGGAGGGCCGAGAGGAGCTACTCCACGATCAAGGTCAGGAGGGGCGACCTTGTCCAAGGTAAGGAGCAGCAGCTGTGCTTTGCTGGGGAATCCATGAAGAGATACCCCACATCCAAGGTAAGAGATACCCCACGTCCAAATAAGAGAAACGCAAGTAGGATGGTAGGTGTTGCGAGAGGGCATCAGAGGACAGACACACTGAAACCATATCACAGAAAATTAGCCAGTTTGATCAAACAGGCCACTGCCTTGTCTAACTCAAAGAAACTAAGCCATGCCATGTGGGGTCACCCAAGACTGGCGGGTCATGGTGGAGAGATCTGATAGAATGTCATCCACTGGAGAAGGGAATGACAAACCACTTCAGCATTCTTGCCTTGAGAACCCCATGAACAGTATGAAAAGGCAAAATGATAGGATACTGAAAGAGGAACTCCCCAGGTCCGTAGGTGCCCAGTATGCTCCAGGAGATCAGTGGAGAAATAACTCCAGAAAGAATGAAGGGATGGAGCCAAAGCAAAAAGAATACCCAGCTGTGGATGTGACTGGTGATAGAAGCAAGGTCCGGTGCTGTAAAGAGCAATATTGCATAGGAACCTGGAATGTTAGGTCCATGAATCAAGGCAAATTGTGATCAAACAGGAGATGGCAGAGTGAACATCAACATTGTAGGAATCAGTGAACTAAAATGAACTGGAATGGATGAATTTAACTCCGATGACCATTATATCTACTACTATGGGCAGGAATCCCTTCGAAGAAATGGAGTAGCCATCATGATCAAAAAAGAGTCCAATATGCAGCATTTGGATGCAATCTCAAAAACAACAGAATGATCTCTGTTCGTTTCCAAGGCAAACCATTCAATATCACAGTAATCCAAGCCTATGCCCCCACCAGTAATGCTAAAGAAGCTGAAGTTGAACATTTCTAGGAAGACCTATAAGACCTTTTAGAATTAACACCCCAAAAGATTTACTTTTCATTATCAGGGACTGGGATGCAAATGTAGGAAGTCAAGAAACATTTAGAGTAACAGGCAAATTTGGCCTTGGAGTACAGAATGAAGCAGAGCAAAGGCCAATAGAGTTTTGCCAAGAGAACACACTGGTCATAGCAAACATCCTCTTCCACCAAGACAAGAGAAGACTCTACCTATGGACATCACCAAATGGTCAACACCAAAATCAGATTGATTATATTCTCTGCAGCCAAAGATGGAGAAGCTCTATACAGTCAGCAAAAACAAGACCAGGAGCTGACTGTGGCTCAGATCATGAACTCCTTATTGCCAAATTCAGACTATGAAAGAAATTGAAGAAAGTAGGGAAAACCACTAGACCATTCGGGCATGACCTAAATCAAATCCCTTATGATTATACAGTGGAAGTGAGAAATAGATTTAAGGGACTAGATCTGATAGACAGAGTGTCTGATGAACTATAGAGAGAGGTTCGTGACACTGTACAGGAGACAGAAATCAAGACCATCCCCATGGAAAAGAAATGCAAAAAGCAAAATGGCTGTGTGAGAAGGCCTTACAAATATCTCTGAAAAGAAGAGAAGCGAAAAGCAAAGAAGGAAAGGAAAGATATAAGCGTCTGAATGCAGAGTTCCAAAGAATAGCAAGGAGAGATAAAAAAGCCTTCCTCAGTGATCAATGCAAAGAAATAGAGGAAAAAAACTGAATCGGAAAGACTAGAGATCTCTTCAAGAAAATTAGAGATACCAAGGGAATATTTCATGCAAAGATGGGCTCAATAAAGGACAGAAATAGTATGGACCTAACAAAAGCAGATGATATTAAAAAGGTGGCAAGAATACACAGAACTGTGCCAAAAAGATCTTCACCACACAAATAATCACGATGGTGTGATCACTCGCCTAGAACCAGACATCCTGGAATGTGAAGTCAAGTGGGCCTTAGAAAGCATCACTTTGAACAAAGCTACTGGAGGTGATGGAATTCCAGTTGAGCCATTTCAAATCCTGAAATATGATCCTGTGAAAGTGCTGCACTCAATATGCCAGAAAATTTGGAAAACTCAGCAGTGGCCACAGGACTGGAAGAGATCAGTTTTCGTTCCAATCCCAAAGAAAGGCAATGCCAAAGAATGCTCAAACTACCACACAATTGCACTCACCTCACATGCTAGTGAAGTAATGCTCAAAATTCTCCAAGCCAGGCTTCAGCAATACATGAACCATGAACTTCCAGATGTTCAAGCTGGATTTAGAAAAGGCAGAGGAACCATAGGCCAAATTGCCAATATCCACTGGATCATCAAAAAAGCAAGAGAGTTCCAGAAAAACACCTCTTTCTGCTTTATTGACTATGACAAAACCTTTGACTGTGTGGATCACAATAAACCGTGGAAAATTCTGAAAGAGATGGGAATACAGGACCACCTAACCTGCCTCCTGAGAAACCTATATGCAGTTCAGGAAGCAACAGTTAGAACTGGACATGGAACAACAAAATGGTTCCAAATAGGAAAAGGGGCACGTCAAGGCTGTATATCGCCACCCTGCTTATTTAACTTATATACAGAGTACCTCGTGAGAAACGCTGGGCTGGATGAAGCACAAGCTGGAATCAAGATTGCCGGGAGAAATATCAATAACCTCAGATACGCGGATGACACCACCCTTATGGCAGAAAGTGAAGAGGAACTAAAAAGCCTGTTGATGAAAGTGAAAGAGGAGAGTGAAAAAGTTGGCTTAAAGCTCAACATTCAGAAATCTAAGATAATGGCATCTGGTCCCACAACTTCATGGCAAATAGATGGAGAAACAGTGGAAACAGTGTTAGACTTTACTTTTTTTTAAGCTCCAAAATCACTGCAGATGATGATTGCAGCCATGAAATTAAAAGATGCTTACTGTTTGGAAGGAAAGTTATGACCAACCTAGATAGCATATTAAAATGCAGAGATATTACTTTGTCAACAAAGGTCCGTCTAGTCAAGGATATTTTTTTTCCAGTGGTCATGTATGGATGTGAGAATTGGACCCTGAAGAAAGCTGAGCACCGAAGATTTGATGCTTTTGAACTGTGGTGATGGAGAAGACTCTTAAGAGTCTCCTGGACTGCAAGGAGATCCAACCAGACCATCCTAAAGGAGATCAGCCCTGGGTGTTCATTGGAAGGACTGATGCAAAGCTGAAACTCCAATACTTTGGCTACCTCATGTGAAGAGTTGACTCATTGGAAAAGACCCAGATGCTGGGAGCGATTGGGGGCAGGAGGAGAAGTGAACGACAGAGGATGAGGTGGCTGGATGGCATCACCGACTCAATGGACATGAGTTTGAGTAAACTCCAGGAGTTGGTGATGGACAGGGAGGCCTGGCGTGCTGCAATTCATGGGGTCTCAAAGAGTCAGACACAACTGAGCGACTGAACTGAACTGATCTAACAACTCAATGGCTTAACACACCCCCCAAAAATAAACAAAAAACTTATTCTCACACTTCTGTGGGTTTCCAGAATTTGATGATATAGGCTATCCTTAGCTTCAGACTCTCAGCCTGGTTAGGCCTGATTTGGACAGCTCCATTTTAATAATGTTCATTGGGGTCTAGGCTGTGGAGGTCCTAGTGACCCAGCTATGTTTGTTAATTTTAGGTGTCAAATGGACTGGGCTTGAGGTTGCCAGATATTTGGTCAATTCTGAGTGTGTCTGTGAGGATATTTTCAGATAAGATTAACATTTGCATCAATAGACTGAATAAGCAGATTCCCTTCTCTAATGTGAATGATCTTCATTCAAGCAATTGGAGTTCTGCTGCTGCTGCTAAGTCACTTCAGTCGTGTCTGACTCTGTGTGACCCCATAGATGGCAGCCCACCAGGCTCTTCTGTCCCTGGGGTTCTCCAGGCAAGAATACTGGAGTGGGTTGCCATTTCCTTCTCCAATGCATGAAAGTGAAAAGTGAAAGTGAAATCACTCAGTCATGTCTGACTCTTGTGACCCCATGGCCTACCATTGCCTACCATAGCCTACCAGGCTCCTCCATCCATGGGATTTTCCAGGCAAGAGTATTGGAGTGGGTTGCCATATCCTTTTCCATAGCTGGAGTTCTGAGTAGAGCAGAAAGGCTCACTGGAAGGTGAGCAGGAGCTCTTTCTTCACCAGGACTACAATGAGCTGGGGCATGGGTCTTTTCCTGCCTTTGGACTCCAATTAAAACATAGATTCTTTGTGAGTCTTGAAACTATTGGCTTGTATATTGCAGCTCTTAGGAATTATCAGCCTTCATAATCATATGAGCTAGTTTCCCTATATATATATTATATGTCAAACTCAGAAGACCCAGGTTTGATCCCTGGATTGGGAAGATCCTCTGGAGAAGGTAATGGCAACCCACTCCAGTATTCTTGCCTATAGAATCCCATGGACCAAGGAGCCTAGTGGACTACAATCCATGGGATTGCAAAGAGTTGGACATGACTGACTACTACTACTACTATATTATATATTAAGGAATTATAAATATTATATATAATGATGTTATATACAATATAAATTAAATATACATATAAATAATATACATACATCTTATTGGTTCTGTTTCTGTGAGAGCCCTGACTAATATATATCCAAAGGATCTCTTATGAAGGAAACAAGAATTTTCTTAAGTCTAAGCTCAGAATTGACTCATTGATACTTTTACCTGTATTCCATTAGCCAGAATAATCACACATTTATAAAAATCATGTCAAGAAGTCAGAAAAGAAGAGAAGAACACCATGCTCACTATGTGGCCATGGCAAGGGTGAAGATTTGGGGCACTTATTCATTGCACTTCAATAGAGCCAAAAATTTAACATGAGGATCCATGCCTCCATAAGCTAAAATATGCCTCTTTTTTAGCTTATTTGCTAATCAAGAAGCTGATTGAAAACTGATCACCTATGGAATGTACTTTCTGTACATAGAATGTTAAGGATCAGACATACAATTTAGAAAATTGTGTTGTAAATGCATTTCTTTCCAATATTTAGAAACTACTCTAGAAAGTAAAATGACAAAATATAGCAATACAATTAAGAGATATTAACTACTTTAGATGACTAAAATCTACATTTGGTTTTGGTTTGACTAGATTTGGACATTAGACCTGAATATTTTCTCCCCATAAGTTTATTTTTTCTATTTTTAATTGAAGGATAATTGCTTTACAATATTGTGTTGATTTCTGCCATACATCAACATGAATCAGCCATAGGTACACATATGTGGAAATTTTAATTTTGCATTCACTTTCACTCAAAATATACTTAAAGGAAATACTCCAATTGAAAGAAACAGACAATGAGAAAGAGAAAGGGAGAAAGGGAGGAATAGAAAAAGAGAGATATTGAGAAAGCAGACAATTATTAAAAATTTTAATAGTTTGCATTCTAAAGAAGAGCAAATATTGCATAAGACAAAAGAGTTATAGCATCACAATAAATGACAGTAAATAAATAAAAAGTAATAAATAAAAGCATTTAGAGAACAAGAAAGACCTTCAGGGTTTACAATAGTATGGCACAAATGTAAAATTCAATAGACTGAGAAAATAATTTGAACAAAGTTTCTGTAAAGTAGAAAAGCAACAAAAATGAGATGGAAAGTGGGATGTCAGAAAAATTAAAGCATTGACCCAGGATGTTCGATATCCAATATCAATCTACTAAGATTTTCAGAAAGCAGGAACATAAAAAAGCAGAAGCAAAGTCATCATTTAATAAATAATACAAGAATACTGCTGCTACTCTCCCCAAATCCTTGGAACCAGAAAAGAGAATTTTATCAAACTTTTAAAGTAAGAACATGACTATGTTATTTAAAATGGTCCACAACACAGAAAAATAAAGAGGCATTTTAAACCACTTTTTTATATGAAAGAAAATCACTATACCTAATAATGATTAAAAAAAAAAAGAAAACAATTACTGTTTTGTAATTGGAACGATCATTATGAGTTAATTGGGCTGAAGTATGTGTGGAAGATTAAAATGTTAAAAGTCTCTGAGGTGAAAATAAGTATGTATCACTATATACTTAAAAAAAAAAAAAAGGACAGTGTTAATGTAACAAAGACAGAAAGGATGGATAATTGATATGAGAAAAGGCTGGAGAAATAGGCGAGTATAAAATACAAAATCTTCTGAGCTTTTGAGAAAGATGTCATTAAGTACAATAGGATGGCATCAGAGTGTTTCGAAAAGTAAAAAGAACTGCTCAGATGTATCTAATTATGAAATCAGTTCAGTTCAGTTCAGTTTCTCAGTCATGTCCGGCTCTTTGCGACCCCATGAACTGCAGCACACCAGGCCTCCCTGTCCATCACCAACTCCTGGAGTTTACTCAAACTCATGTCCATTGAGTCAGTGATGCCATCCAACCATCTCAACCTCTGATGTCCCCTTCTCTGCCCACCTTCAATCTTTCCCAGAATCAGGGTCTTTTCAAATGAGTCAGCTCTTCACATCAGGTGGCCAAAGTATTGGAGTTTCAGCTTCAACATCAGTCCTTCCAATGAATATTCAGGACTGATTTCCTTTAGGGTTGACTGCTTGGATCTCCTTGCAGTCCAAGGGACTCTCGAGAGTCTTCTCCAACACCACAGTTCAAAAGCATTGATTCTTCAGCACTCAGCTTTCTTTATAGTCCAACTCTCACATCCATACATGACCACTGAAAAAACCATAGCCTTGACTAGATGGACCTTTGTTGGCAAAGCAATGTCTCTGCTTTTTAATATGCTAAGTTGGTCATAACTTTTCTCCCAAGGAGTAAACGTCTTTTAATTTCATGGTTGCAGTCACCATCTGCAGTGATAGTTTCAATTAGCCTACTTTCACCAATTTTGCAATTTTAAATAATCTTCTTGGGGTCTGATCATGGGTCACAGAAAAAATGTATACTTGTTCATGATAATGAATCTGATAAAGGACCATGAGATTTAAGTTGCATATTGACAAAACAGGTGATTACCTATACTACACAATATCATAGACAAATAGAAACTTATCAAAAGTACTTAACTTTATCTATTTAACATTACCTATAATGTATTCGACCATTTGGTGCTTTCCTGGTAGCTCAGAGGTAAAGAATCCACCTGCCAATGTAGGGGACATGTGTTTGATTTCTGGGTCAGGAAGATCCCAGGAAGAAGGAAATGGCAACCTAATCCAATATTCTTGCCTGTAGAATTCCATGAACAGAGGAGCCTGGTAGGCTATAGTCCATGGGGTTGCAAAGAGTTGACGAAACAACAACAGCATCATTGGACAGGGTACACATATCAATGATATTTCCTTATTCTTCCAATCTCCCGACCCTAATATGACTTAGAAGAGTTCATGCTTGTTTTCAATTTACACAAAGAGAAAAAGACAATAAAAAAACCTTTAATTTGTTTGATCAAGGTCCTGTTTTAGAATCTGTTTTTCAAAGCTTTTTTTCAAAGATCTGATTCTTACTTACTTTTCTAGGATTGTCTTTTGCCATTTTTTTCTTTATACACCATGATCTCTTGCTACAGTAATACAGTATTTTTCGCTTTCATGGGAATTTGTATGGAAATTACTCTTTATATATGGAGAGTTCTTTGGGATGAGAGATAGTAACTTTTACTCTATGATTATTTATGAGATGTATATCCAGCATATTCCTTTGTCAGATATTGTTACCCACCAGGGAAATAATGATATGAAGATAGAATTTTGTCTTGTAGTACTGTTCTTTGTGTGTGTGCTCAGTTGCTCAGATGTGTCCAACACTTTTGCAACTCTGTGGACTGTAGACCCCCAGGCTCCTCTGTCCTTGTAATTTTACAGGAAAGAACACTGGAGTGGGTTGCCATTTCCTACTCCAGGGGATCTTCCTGACCCAGGGATCGAACCCACATCACCATGTCTTCTGCATTGACAGGCAGATTCTTTACCACTGCACCACCTGGAGAGCCCCAGTACTGTTCAATACCAAGTGTTAAATATATATTTCTTGACTGTGCTATTAAGCACCAAATAAATACTTTTGGAATGAATTTTAATCTCAATTTGCTTTTTAACATTTAAAGCTTAAATTTAAATAGATAAAGCCGTATATTCGCAAACAGAAATTTATTTGATAGCTCTTTCTTCTCAGGAAGTATCTCTATGTTAGGCAGAATTTTGTCCCCATGACCTTTGCTCCTGGTGTTATGTCAATGAATATGTTACCTTACATGGAGAAAAGACAGTGGAGCTATAATTAAGGTTAATGATCAGTTGACTTTAAGATAGAAAGATTATCTGGGATTATCCAGGTAGGCAGAAAGAAATCACATGAGCTCTTAAAAGCAGAAAAGGAAGTCAGAGGGGTGTGGATAAAGATAAATCAGAGAGATTTGAAGAAGGTGAAAAGTTGAACCTACTATTGTTGCCTTGAAGATGGGACGAAATACATGGTAAACATGAGAAGGAAATAAATTCTGCCAATAGCTAGTAATCATGAAAAAGGACCCAAGCCCTAGATTTAATTGTAATCCTGCTGAAACATTGATCTTGGCTTGTAATACACTGAACTGAGATTTCACCTATGTCTTGCCAGATTTTTGACTTACCAAAACTGGGAGATGATAAAAGAATGTAATTATAAGTTGCTATATTTGCAACTGATTATGTAGCAATAGAAATCTAATTTACTATCTAAATCAGTGTTCATTACTATTGTGGTTCCTTAGTTCTTGTGACAACACTTCAATGTTAAGAGATTTATTCACATAGAAAAACCAATACATGTACTTAAATTTAATTGTATATTTAATTTAATTATATAAACATGATATCATTTGTACTTTTAGTGAATGTATAATCAATATATGGGCAGTATTCAAATTTGCAGCTATTTCCAAAGACATTTTCTGTCATATTAGAAAAAACACTGGAAGACCAACTAAAATAGCTGATTTCAAGTCCAATACTGGCCACTAGAGCCTTAGGGAAATCTCTTTTCCTTGTAAGTTATATTTGCCATATTGAAAATGGGAGTCATGTCAGTTTTCTCCCTGACACAGTTGTGAAATTCTAATGAAATGATATGAATAAATACATTCATAAAACTTAATGTAAATGAGATTTGTGATTACTATTAGACTACTGCTAAGTGAAATATTCATGTTTATGTTTTCTTAGTTAATTTGGAATAGTTTACACAATTGCACAGTAATTAGGTATTATAATCAATGTAGCTTTCTCAAAAAATGTAAATGGATCAATGGATGGGTAGGTGAATAGATAGTGGAAGGCATACATATTTAGATTTTTTAAAAAAGTATTGTGCTGTAAGGAAAACTTAAAATGTATTTAGAAAACTCCTCTTTTGTATATATGATTTTAGAGGGTTAATATCTTTGGAAAAGTCTCAACTCATTAAATGCCACTGTGTAATTGATATAATTTTTAAAATCAATATTGCTCAAGGAGCAAATTCAAAGAGCAAAACTCTTTATTTCATATATGTGGCATTGTTAATTTTGCAGCAACTCCAGGAGATGCTAAAAATGGTTCAGTTCAGTTCAGTTGCTCTGTCATGTCTGACTATTTGTGACCCCATAGACTGCAGCACACCAGGCTTCCCTGTCCATCACCAACTCCCAGAGCCTATTCAAACTCATGAATCAGTGATGTCATCCAACCATCCAACCACCCATCTCATCCTCTGGCATCCCATTCTCCTCCTGCCTTCAATCATTCTCAGCATCAGGGTATTTTCAAATGAGTCAGTTCTTCACATCAGGTGGCCAAAGTACTGGAGTTTCAGCTTCAGCAACAGTCCTCCCAATGAATAGTCAAGATTGATTTTCTTTAGGATGGACTGGTTGGATCTCCTTGCAGTCCGAGGGACTCTCAAGACTCTTCTCCAACATCACAATTCAAAAGCATCAATTCTTTGGCACTCAGCTTTCTTTATAGTCCAACTCTCATATTGATACATGACTACTGGAAAAACCATAGCTTTGACTAGATGGACTTTGGTGGTAAAGTAATGTCTCTGCTATTTAACATGCTGTCTAGGTTGGTCATAAATTTTCTTGCAAGGAGCCAGGGTCTTAATTTCATGGATACAGTAATTATCTGCAGTGATTTTGGACCCCCCAAAATAAAGTCTGTCACTGTTTCCATTGTTTCCCCATCTATTTGCCATGAAGTGATGGGACCAGAAGCCATGATCTTAATTTTCTGTATGTTGAGTTTTAAGCCAGCTTTTTCACTCTCTTCTTTCACTTTCATCAAGAGGCTCTTTATTTCCTCTTCACTTTCTGCTATAAGGGTGGTGTCATCTATATATCTGAAGTTATTGATATTTCTCTCGGCAATCTTGATTACAGCTTATGCTTCATCCAGCCTGGCATTTCACATGATGTACTCTGCATATAAGTTAAAGAAGCATGGTGACGATATTCAGCCTTGACGTACTCCTTTCCCTATTTGGAACAAGTCTGTTGTTCCATGTCCAGTTCTAACTGTTGCCTCTTGATTTGCATACAGATTTCTCAGGAGGCAAGTCAGGTGGTCTGGTATTCCCATCTCTTTCAGAATTTTCCAGTTTGTTGTGATTCATACAGTCAAAGGCTTTGGCATAGTTAATAAAGCAGATGTAGATGTTTTTCTGGAACTCTTGCTTTTTCAATGATCCATTGGATGTTGGCTATTTGATCTCTGGCTCCTCTACCTTTTCTAAATCCAGCTTGAATGTCTGGAAGTTCACAGTTCATGTGCTGTTGAAGCCTCAGTTGGAGAATTTTAAGGATTACTTTACTAGCGTGTGAGATGAGTGCAATTGTGTATAGTGTAAACATTCTTTGGCTTTGCCTTTCTTTGGGATTGGAATGAAAACTGCCATTTTCTAATCCTGTGGCCACTGCTGAGTTTTCCAAATTTGCTGGCATATGGAGTACAACACTTTCACAACATCATCTTTTAGGATTTGAAATAGCTCAACTGGAATTCCATCACCTCCACTAGCTTTGTTCATAGTGATGCTTTCTAAGGCCCACTTGACTTCAGATTCCAGGAGGTCTGGCTCTAGGTGAGTGATCACAGCATTGTATTATTTGGGTCATGGAGATCTTTTTTGTATAGTTCTTCTGTGTATTGCTGCCACCTCTTCTTAATATCTTCTGTTTCTCTTAGGTCCATACCATTTCTGTCCTTTATTGTGCCCATGTTTACATGAAATGTTCCCTTGGTATCTCTAATTTTCTTGAAGAGATCTGTGGTCTTTCCCTTTCTATTGTTTTCCTCTATTTCTTTGCATTTATCACTGTGGAAGGCTAAATGACTTGCTAAATGACATGTTAAAAATAATACATCATTATATCATACATGTTCATGGAATTTTCTCAGTTCTAGCTCCTCACAAATCTAAACTCACAAAGAAAATATGAAGGCATTAAAGATCCATTAATTTAAATAATAGACTGAAGAAAACAGATATTGCCTTAGGGTGGACAAATATTGGTCAATAACTCCTTATTAACTGTCTACATTATCATTTCTTTATTTTAGCACTTACTTCTTATACTTTGGTCTTGTAATTACTTTCTACACTCTGGACCCTTGTGTTATTTTCTGGCAAGCAAACTGATCTAGTAAAGATTCAACATAGTTCATTGACACTTAAAGGTTTTTACTAAATCTTTATTAATACTGAATTTTAAAGGTTAAAACAATTTTTCAGTGGTTTTCAAAATATGACTCTGATGTGCTTTGCTTTATATTTATGCTGATTGAGTTTATTTAACTCCTTTTATCTTTAGATTCAGCGTTAGAATTCAAATTAGAATATTTCTTGATCATTATTTCTTCAAATATTTTTTCTTCCACCTTCAGGTCTGATTCCCTCTGTGCTCCATTCTATTACTATGTTTTCAAGTGCACTGATCTTTCTTCTGTGGCATCTAATCTGCTGTTCATATCATCCAGTGTACTGTTTATTTCAAATATTGTTTAGCAACTTTAAAAGTTTTACAGTCTTCTTTTTAAATTTTTGCTCTTTTTTGCTATCTTCTAGTTCTCTCCTCCTCATGTTCATAGTTTTGTTTTATTCTGAGCATTCGGGACATATACATTAGCTATTTTAATATAATGTCATCTTTGCCATTTCTGCATCTCTTTCTTTTGATTCATTTTCCTGCTGGTTATAGATCCTATTTTTCCTGCTTATTTGCATATGTAGTTATTTTGTATTGAATCTTAGAAATTATGATATTTGTGTTGGGTGAATAGATTTTATTTCTTTAATAAGCTTGGAGGTTTCTTTAGCATGTATGTAAGCTGCTTAAAAGAAATTTGATCCTTTGGGGATGGCTATTAAGCCTTGTGAAGCCAACTTCAGAGAAATCTTTAGTCTATAGTTGATTTGGCTCAACTTCTAAAGTTGTGTACTATCCCTAAGGCCTCGTAAAGTATTTAACTTTGTATTTCTGCTTTTGGTATTTTTGAGCTCTAGGATTTGTTTAGACTGGTGTTACCCCAAGCGCTTCATGGAATGTTTCCCTATTCATGTACAGATAAATAATAAGGTAAATATTCAAGAAGATCTCGCTATAGTTCTCTGAACTTCTGTCTCTGCGCTGTCTTCTCCCCAGTATATTTTCCAACACGTTGATCCTTCTCTACCTCCTTCCACCTGACTCTGGCTCTTCAGCTGATTGAGATCACTCAGCTTTGTTTGGCTTCTCTTTCCCTGTACCATAGCTCAGAAAACTGACTTCAGAAAGTAACGTATATCAAGCATAAGTCTGACTTATTTGTCTTCTTTCTCTCAAGAATCACAGTCCTATTCTGGCTCTTTTCTAATGTCTGAAACCTGTTGAAGTGTATATAATTTTTTAGCTGTTTATAGCAGCAGGGTCATTCTAAGAGTAGTGTTTTATGGCCAGAAGTAGAAACACCCTTGAATTCATTAATTTTTTTTTTCCTATTTCTTTCCCTGAAAAGGGCCCATAAAGAATGATGCATCATCAATACAAGTATATCCAGATCTTTGTTTTAAAATACTATTAGTAACTGAAATGAAACAAAACTCCTTATGGCTGATTTCCAACTTCCCATTGACTGATTATAGATGTGGTACAGGGAAAGGAAGAGATGAGCCTGGAAATTCTTGTTACATGAGAAAGTAAAAACATACTAAAAAAAAATGATGAATGTATATCAAAATTTTAAAAGTGTCTGAACAGCTCATATATCAAACAACTCAAGAATTCCAGTGAAATATAGATGGGTCAATGTTTTAGGAGTAAAAGTCTTCCTCAAAATATGGAGCTACATTTGTATAGGAAAAACTAAGTAAATATAGATTCACCCTGCATGTGTGCATGCTATGTCACTTCTCATATCCAACTCTTTGCAACCCTGTGGACTGTTGCCTGCCAGGCTCCTCTGTTCATGGGGTTCTCCAGGTAAGAATGCTGGAGTATGTTGTCATGCCTTCTTCCAGGGGATCTTCCAGACCCAGGGATCAAGCTGTGTCTTCTATGTCTATTGCATTGGCTGGTGGGTTCTTTACCACTAGGACTACCTGGGAAGCCCATGCTGCTGCTGCTGCTAAGTCGCTTCACTCATGTCCGACTCTGTGCGACTCCATAGAGGGCAGCCCACCAGGCTCTGCCGTCCCTGGGATTCTCCAGGCAAGAACACTGGAGTGGGTTGCCATTTCCTTCTCCAATGCATCAAAGTGAAAAGTGAAAGTGAAGTCCCTCAGTCATGTCCAACTCTTCACGACCCTATGGACTGCAGCCTACCAGGCTCCTCCGTCCATGAGATTTTCCAGGCAAGAGTACTGGAGTGGGTTGCCATTGCCTTAGCCCAAGTCAAAAAAAATTTATATACGTATCTGTATAATCCCTTAGCCAGATTCAGTTTCATTGCTCAGAGTCAAGTGTGCTCTGAAAGAATTTTATTAACTTGCCTCAAACATAGTATAAAAAAGGATAACAAAGACACCGTCCTATCTCCTGACCAGTCTTCAAAAGAAACAAAACAATAAAAACAAACAAAAAAGAAAGCAACCAAGTAACAAAACCAGCATAGGGTAGCCAGGTAATGTGAAATAGTGTCATGATTAAACATAACTTGTAAAGAAACAAAAAACAGAAATAAATTACTTGCAAGGCAGAAAGTCAGGAAGCCCATAGATTCACCCTAATAAAGCCTAAAACAAGAGCCTTCACAAGATAGAGAGATTCACTAATAATGTAACTGCCAGGTAGAGAAAATTCAATATTCTTCTGATGAAGGTAACAAAATCAAGATTTTTTTCAATATATCATCAACAGTGTTTTTCAGTTCAGTCACTCAGTAGTGTCTGACTCTTTGCAACCCCATGAATCGCAGCATGCCAGGCCTCCCTGTCCATCATCAACTCCCGGAATTCACTCAGACTCATATCCATCAAGTCAGTGATGCCATCCAGCCATCTCATCCTCTGTCGTCCCCTTCTCCTCCTGCCCCCAATCCCTCCCAGCATCAAGTTTTTTTTAATGAATCAACTCTTTGCATGAGGTGGCCAAAGTACTGGAGTTTCAGCTTTAGCATCATTCCTTCCAAAGAAATCCCAGGGCTGATCTCCTTCAGAATAGTGTTTTACATAGAGTTAAAACTTTTTTGATATATGAAGAGGCAAGAAAATTAAATTTATAATCAAAGTAGAAAGCAAGTGGATAGAAAAAGATACTCAGATGGTACATTTGTTTGAATTAGCAGCCAAATACATCAAAATTACTGATGGAGATAAGTTAAATAATTTATAGCCAAAGATGATTAGAATGTTAAAGAGGAAAGGAGTTTCAGAACAGATTGAAATCTCTCTTAAAAGTACCAAATATAAATCTTAGAACTAAAAAGATACAATATTTGAAATAAAATTATTGGAGGGGAATAATGACAATATAGAGAAAGAATATGTACTTGAAGATCAGTAAATAGAAACTAATCTAATCTGAAGCACAGATATATAAAAAGGAAAGTTGAAAAAATAGAGCCACAGAGACTTAGGTGGTGATAGTAACGAACAGTCTAAATACAAACCTAAACCTATGAACCTTCTTGAAGTTGAGAGCATGCATCTTGTTCCAGCAGGGAACCAGAACCTGGGCCATCAGTGTCAGGCGTAAGTGAAATTGCAGATTGTTCTCCATTTCTTATTGCTGACAATCCTTCAGCTCTGCCTTAGCACACACCACCTCTCCCTCTTCCAGTCAGTAATTCTTCTTGCCTATTCACTGGATGCCAGCTCTTGTACTATACTACTGTGCTTTTCAAGGTACCATAGTGTAAGATTAAAAATGCTTTCTTTGTTTTTTTATGTTTATTTTTGTGTATTATTTGTGTGAAAAGTATTACAAACCCTATTATGGTGCAATACTATAGCGAATAGTGGGGTACCTAGACTAATTTTGTTGGACTTAACCAACAAATTGGACTTACGAATGTCCTCTTGGAACAGAACAGTTTGTATGCAGGGAACCTACTATACATGTAATTGATGTCCCAGGAAGAGAAGTAAAAATGCGAAAGAAAAAATATTAACCCCAAATAAAATGTTTAAGCTTTTAAAAACATCAGTCCAAGGAGCCAAGAAGAAAGAAATCCCAAGCAGGATAAATACAATAAAAACGACACCAGGTCTCAGCCTGGTGAAAATACTACTAATGACATATAAAGCAAATATCCCAAAAGCACCCAGTAAGAACGACAGAAGGGAGGTAGAAAAAAAGAAAAAAGGGAGAGAAAGAAAGAGAACAAGCAATGTATACAGTAGAAGATGAACAGGACAGCTGGTGGAAGAGAGATAGCGATGAAATGGTATCTTTAAAGTGCTTAAAAAAATAAAGTACATTTGCCTGGAATGGTATATACAGTGAAGATATTCTTCAAAAAAGAAGGTAAAATAAAGAAAACAAGACTTAAGGAAAACAAAACTTAAGAGAATCGGGGACTAACAGAGCAGGGTTGCAAGGGTCATCACAGGAAGTGGATACAACAGAAGAAAATTAGACTGAAAATAATTATTGCCTTGTGTGAATTAATTAGATATTAATTCCAGGGAGATGAAAAGTTAAGGGAACATATTGTCATCTCTATATTAACCAGTAGAAAACTAATTGAAACAGTGAATAACAAAATTCTGCATAGGAGGTAGAGTGGAATAGTAAAAACAATCTATTACTATATCATTAATTTAACAGAAAGTAAGGGAGGAGAGATGGAAACTAGGGGTTTGAGGGTTCCTGGCACCATCTTCTGCCTCCTTGACCTTGCTGGCCTCTTGCCAGGAAACTATGAAAGAAATAAATGGCATTCTGCACAAATTGAGGCAGAAGATCAAAATCTGAGTAATAGGTGGGTTGACTTTTGATAAAGTGCAAGAGAAGCTGGAAAATGATGTGGTTAAAAAAGATATGATTATGTGTTTCCAGGAAATGGCTTGGTGGCATACAAAGATAGGTAATTCTAATACAAACAGAATATTCAAGGTCACCTGGGTGAGGCCCTAATCCAAGATTTAATCAATTGTCTGAGCTACATTGCAGAAATGAAACTCCTGAAGAAAAGGGGTATTTTTAATGAAATTCTAAATGAGACATGAATGTGTCCTCTATTGAAAGAAGCTGCAGCCCTAAAGAGCACACAGAATTCTTTGTACACTACTAATGAAGAAAAGTTAAGACAAAAAACATGTAGCAGATCTGGAGAAAGAGTTTGCAAATAAAAACCTCATATTTTCTGTTAGGAGGCCAGATCAGCTTTCATGTCTTTCCTGATAGCTAGAACAAGAGATGTTTCCTGGGATGTGTGGAAAATCATGATTATAAGACTGTTTCTGTCTTTGGAGACATAACCATGGCAAGTAGGAAATACCATGAGATAGTCACAGATCTGAGAACCACAGGCCACACCAAGTCTGTGCCTGAGGACACATGCGAGATCCTTAAGGAGTTCTTGTCCTAATGATCCTTTTCCCCATGGGAAGACAAGGGAGCTGACAGGGTCATTCAGTGGCTAAACCTGAGGTTTCCTCTTATGCTCATGTGCCCCAGTCCAGGCCAGTCTCTCCACAGGGTCAGTCATCTCATGAGTCCTGACAGTGGTATCCCCAGTCAGCCAGGAGAACACTCTCTACCCTGAAACACATGATGCCCTCCATCTCCAAGGCAAGACAAGAGAAGAAAAGACTTGTCGAGAATGGAGCAAAGGAATAACCTCACCCATAGACTTTATCCCCCAATTCCATAGTTTCAATCACAGTATACATGGGTTTGGGAGAAACTTCCTATCCTTCTAGAGGGAGAAAGAAGCAATATGCCTGTACCTTCCCTCTTCGTAGGTCATATGATAAATGTAACTGATGTTTATGTTTGGACATTGTACATCAATAACAGAAAGGGGGATGTGAGATGAGAAGGAAAGGACAGGACACTTAAAACAATCTAAGCCTTGGACAAAAGTGTAAAAGCCGGATTCATTTTGATATTTGGCAAAACTAATACAATTATGTAAAGTTTAAAAAATAAAATTAAATTAAAAAAAAAAAATAAAATAAAAATGGAACAGCCTCCTGAGTGTCAGCTAGATGAGGCTTTGAAACTGAGACCACTCTGATCACAGGGGTAGTATTAAGCTCAAGACTGCATGCAGTCTTTGTTTTTTGATCCTGCACCCTGTTTGTGAGATGTAGACCTCAGCATGGACTGCTGACAGAGGACCCACCAAGTGACCACTGACCCCAACTAGTCTGCACTCAGCTCTCCTAGAAGGTGGATCAGTTCTATATTCACCACACCTTGAATAGCCATCTGGATCTCGGTAACCATGGGGATGGGAGGAAATCCAAACCAACAACCTCTGCTAGAGAACTGGCACCAGCAGAATGGTCTTTCCCTTGGATGTACATTCTGGTCCCAGGTCTGGAGAAACTACCTTGGGGTGTTAAATTTCACCAAAAGTGTCTTCTTATTGGACCTGGCTGGCTTCCCAAAATCATTATTCACCTCTGGTTTCTCAGATAAGAGTCTGGATAATCCACAGCAATAGGAACTGCGATTTAACTCACTGAGGATTTTTTAATAAAAGGTGTTCATCCAGGCCCTTGTTGTTGTTGTTCAGTTGCTAAGCCGTGTCTGACTCTGCAACCCTGTGGATTGCAACACTCCAGGCATCCCTGTCCTTCACTATCTCCTGGAGTTTCCTCAAACTCAAGTTCACTGATGCCATCCAACCATCTCATCCTCTGTTGTCCCCTTCTCCTCCCGCTGTCAATCCTTCCCAGCCTCAGGGTCTTTTCCAGTGAGTTGGCTCTTCACATCAGGTGGCTAAAGTTTTGGAGCTTCAGCTTCAGCAGGCCCTCACTAGATTTTGCCTTAAGGGGTGAGAGATGCTGTGATTGGAACCCCCTCTCTTCCCTTCCACATTCTACAAGTTCTTTGTGAAAATGGAAGGCAGTACAAGGTCCCAGTTTAGAACCCAGCTGAAGAGAACACCCAAGGTCATTGTTCACACATCAATTTTCAGTATTTGGAACATCTGAGACCCCCTAACCATCTACAAATAGGTACTGAGGGCCAGCCTCAGTCCTTAGAGTGGACTCTACTGGGGATCACCTACCTGAATCCTGGTCTGGGGGAGCCTGTGCTCTGCATCTTCTGCCTCCCAGGCCCCAGTCAGTTGCTTTATCATGGATTTGTGTCTCAGTCTTCTCTTAGCTTGGATTGAGTTGGGGAAAAGAAAGAAGACACATTGGTCTGTGTAGTCTGCCTGGCTCAACCACTCTGTTTACTCTACACGGGATTGTTGTTTCTCAGTGATTCCTAGGCACAACCATCCATAGGCAACTTTTCTCATAGAATTTAGTAAATGATACTGCAGTGACCCTTCAAAATGAAAAAAAGTGAAATGAAAAGCAGCAAACTAAAGGGATTTTTATTGTTTCCTAAAAACCAAAACAAACAAAAAGGCAATGATGGCTAAACAGTAGACAAAGGACAGATGACAAAAAATAGGGAAAATAGTAAAAAGGCACAAGTGAACCCCCAAATATCACTAATTATATGAAATATAAGTGTACTTAGTGCTCTTATTAAGAGTCAAAGATTGACAAATTGGATAAATAAGCAAAACTCTGTCTATATACAGTATGTGTGTCTGCATTCTCAGTCATGTCCGACTGTTTATGACCCTATGAACTGTAGCCCGCCAGGTTCTTCTGTCTATGGAATTTTCCAGGCAAGAATACTAGAGTGGATTGCCGTTTTCTCCTCCAGGGGATCTTCCCAAACCAGGGATTGAAAGCAGGTCTCCTGCATTGGCAGGCAGATTCTTTACCACTGAGCCACCTGCAAAGACTTCATATGCAGTATACATGAGATGAATTTTAAACATAGGAAAATTGAAAGTGAAAGCATCAGAAAAGATACACTATGTAAGCACAATAAAATAAAACTGACATGACCGTACTTATATCAGATAAAGTAGATGTCAGGACACAGGGTATTTCCAGGTATAATGAATATTTATAATTGTAAGAGAATCAATTTAACAAAATGATCTAAAAATATTAAATGGTTTGTACCTAATAACAGAGCTCAACAAATCATAAGTAATAACTGTTGGAGCTAAGAGAGAACTAGACAAATCCATCATTATTATTGGGCATATGGTAGGATTTTATTTACATACACAAAACACTAATTTAATTTGAGGCAAATCTCAGTAATGGTTGATCTTGGTGAACGCTTGATTGTAAAGGGGCAAATTATATTTTCTCAGGGTAATGAGATACCTTTTTTCCTTGACTGGGATGGTGGTTACACAGGAGTACACATTTGTCAAACTTCTCAAACTATACACCTGTGGTTTTTACTGCATGCAAATTCTTTTTCAAAAAAAACCTCAACTCAGTGCCCAGTATTTTCCATAATACCCCTTTTTCACTTACCACATTTAATATTGGATTTTCATTTAAATGTATTATTTCTCCTTTTGGAAATAATACATATTTCCAATACATATTTCTAATACATAGAGTCCTGCTTGAGTTATTTTGGGGGCTTCCCTCATAGCTAAGCTGGAGAAGAATCTGCCTGCAATGCAGGAGACCCTGGTTTGGGTCTGGATTGGGAAGATACCCTGGAGAAGGGAACGGCTACCCAATCCAGTATTCTGCCCTGGAGAATTCCATGGACAGAGAAGCCTGGCAGGCTATAGTCCATGGGGTCACAAACAGTTTGACACTACTGAGCTTTCACTTTAACTTGTGTTATTTATTTATTTTTGCAACTTTGCAGCACTTTTCCCAATTTGAATAATCAATAAATACCAAGTGAGCAAATAAAAATGAACTCTGAATTTTGAATCCAGCATTGTAGACAGGATTAAGTTTATTCTGTATTGCAGAGCAATGCCAAGTGATGCTAAGTTTGGCACACTGCTTATTTTTGTATGGCCCTCAAGCTAGGAATAGGTTTTCCATTGTAACTGGATCAAAAGAAGAAAATATAAGTGAAAAAATGATATGAGATTCAAATGTTAGAAAGCAGAAATGAAGTTTTATTATAACATGGAAAGGTAAAAAGATGAGAAAAGACATACCATACAAACACTGAGGGTGATAAAACGGATATGGTACTAGCATCATGTAAAGGAGGCTTTGAGGGTACAGGGATTTCCAAATATAACTGAGGCAAATTCATGAAGATGAAATAGACATTTTTAACTGGGCTGATATAGAGCTCAGGAATCTGAATTGTCTTCCCTGATGGCTCAGCTGTAAAGAATCCGACTGCCAATGCTGTTTGATCCCTGGGTTGGGAAGATCCCCTGGAGAAGGGGATGGCAACCTGCTCCAGTATTCTTGCCTGGAAAATCCCATGGACAGATAAGCCTGGAAGGCTATAGTCCTTGAAGTCACAAAGCGTTATACACGATTTAGTGACTAAACATCAACAATGACAACAACAAATCTGAAATTGTACCACACCCTCTGTAAAAAAAAAACAAAAAACCTGCTGTAGAGTAATTGGAATGACAAAACAATTCTTAGTCATAAGCCATGCAAATAATTAGCTATTTCACAAGATACAAAGTAACAGATGGGGGTCACACAGATTTAGTGAGAGGAGTGCAAGTGATTATGTAGGCTACAGAAGATACAATTTGGAAGGCTATGAGATAAGGAGATAACTGGTTTCTGCCTACACAGTTTCAGCAGCTTTGCAAAAATGAGATTTATAAATACTTTATAAATTAAAGAAATTAACTACAGCACCACTAAACTGAAAGTACCACCTACACTACTTGCACAGTTTTCTATTAATAGTGACTGAAGCATTAGCTGCCAAGGCCTTGGAATAAATTATTATGAAATCAGAGCTTGCAGAGATGAGTTATTGCCTCTCATATGCACATTACTTGTAGCGAGAAAATACCATATTTGGAGTCAATCTCCTGGAGTGTCCAAAAGCTACATTTAGTTACAATGACATAAGAGCTCAGACATACAGCCTTCTATGTTTCATAGAAATGGGGTGGAGAAGATAAAACGGATAGTAATTTAAATGAAGATGAGATGGTTCTTTAATACTTCTCAATTCTTTTGCTCTCTCAGCTACTTCTAAGGGGTACAAGAAGGAATTCCTTGTTTTAAAAGAAACTCGTCATTCTATCGTGTCATTTATTAAGGAGGCAATAAATTCAGTATTAATTACATGTAAGGTTATAGTTAGAAATGTTGAGTTCCACATTTAATAAATTGTCATATAACTGCAATGTGGGTGTAAAGGAGTTTCCTGATCAAAATTGTCTACCTATAGTTAATATGATAATTATAACTCTTACTGGCAAATAACAAGCTTGTTGGGAATCATTTAATCAAAAAGAAAAAAATATTAGCAGAATAGAATATAAGGGTAACTTACAGGTCACCAAGGGCCTCATATGTCCAACCTCAGAAAAAGAACTGGAACCACCAAAATGACTGTCATTAGAGCTTTCTTGTCATTAGTCACTTGGACTGTTTCCTGGTTCAGTCTTGCTGCTGAAACATCTTCTCATGCTGAAAAAGGTATATAAATATATACCTCAACAACAATAACAAAAAAGCATTGTAAATAAATATTGAACTCTGATTAATAATGTGCATGTTAAGGTTTTTATGAGGCTGTACTGTGTCTGTAACTTTGCTTGAAATGCATCAAAAAATAATATACATGAATCAATGGTTAGAGGGATGTGTAGATGGATATGGACAAACAGATATGTGATAAGGCAAATAGAGTGAAATATTCATTTCTGCACTGATATAGTACATATATGCATTTTAACAGAAAAATTCTTTCAAATTTTTCGTGTGTTTGAAAATTATCCCAATGAAATACCGGGAAAAAATAAAAACCAAATCAAACAGAACTTGCTCACATTAAGCATGCATTCTCAGTTAGTATTTCTATGCACTTGAGAGTCTAAAAGAATCTCTATTCCTAGTATACTTCAGATAGTATTTTACATTGCTTTAAATTCATTTACCTTTCAACTTCTAAGTTCAATGTGCACCTTTCTCACTGATTGCAATGGGTCATCTCAAACATTTCTTTGAAGTTTTTAATTTCATAATAAATAGCTATCCATTTTTAAATACAAAAGAGCAAAATCTGAAAATATAAATTATGTATATTCTTACTACTCAGAGATACTTGGTGTGTGTTCTTTAGAATTTGCTTTAATAAATGCCCTTTTAAAAGTGAGAGTGAGTAAAGCAAATAGATGGGAAGCACGTATTATCTTTGTCATCTAACAGATTTGGCCAGAAACCCTGCTTCTTAAAATTCAAATTTATCATTTCCCACCTGAACCTTATCATGACAAATATTGTTTTTATCCTTCAGATTTCTCATTGACCTATCCCATGGGTATCTTATGTTCTATTGTTTTTCTCAGCTAGTACAGTCTTCTACATGTACTTCATAATACGGTATTATCGGATTGTACTGTCTCAATAGCTTAGGGACTGAGATGTTTATCAAGTACTGCATAATAGGCACCACTATGAATTGTGCCAAAAATAATATAAAGGAAGTAAAACTATTTTAGAGAATATTAAACAGGTTATTTTGTTGAATGGTTAAGACAGGTAACTACTCTAAGCCCCAGTTATAGAACTTTAACAGCTTCAAGAGAAGCAAAATAAGATGCTTGTAGCACTTCATCCAGTGTACATCACATGCTCAGTGTATATAAGTGTGAATTGATATTAGTATGTAACTTTAAATTTGCATATTATTCACATATTCACAGACCAAAATATGCTAAACATGTCTGTACTTAAAAGAGGTTTCAATATTTTTCCATAGATATTTTTTGCATTATTGATATTTTTAGTAAGACTGTTCCCATAATGCAGCCCAACTTCAGCTTAGACAAGATCTACTATCACAAAGTCTGGATTTTTTGAGTCTCGGCCATAGAGATTTTGTTATTTAAGAATCTAAGATAATGAACTTCACTAAATGTTTTAGATTCTTTGGGAAGACATCATTCTTTTATCTCTATACTGGACCATGACTCTGATACTTCATCTATGTGTTTTTGTTGTTGTTGTTCTTTAGTCACTAAGTTGTGTCCTGCTCTTTTGAGACCCCATGGACAATAGTGTGCCAGGCTCCTCTGTCCATGAGAATTCCCAGGCAAGAATATTGGAGTGAGTTGCCATGTCCTGCCCTAGGAGATCTTCCTAATCCAAGGATGGAACACCCATCTCCTGCATTGGCAGGCTGATTCTTTGCCACAGAGCCACCAGGGAAGTCTACATTTGTGTGTCTGTGTTAGTCGCTCTGTTGTATTCCACTCTTTTGTGATCCCGTAGACTGGGGCCTGCCAGGCTCCTCTGTCCATGGAACTCTCCAGGCAAGAATACTGGAGTGGGCTGCCATTCCCTTCTCCAGGGGATCTTCCTGACCCAGGGACTGAACACGAGTCTCCTGCATTGAAGGCAGATTCTTTACCATCCGAGACACCAGGTGTGCGATGTGAGGTACGTAATACATAAAGTAAAAGCTTTGTTCCTCAAATGATACAATGTTATTTATTTTTGCCTTTCAAATTGAAGTTTTTCCATTTGCCACAAAATAGCCATTACTAACCTCTTCCAATCATTTGTATAATTCTCACTTTCCATCAATGTTCACTATATTTTTTCAATCAAAAAGAATAAATGATCTATTAATTTTGCTGCCCTCCACATCTAATGGAATTTCCCTTCCAACTCACATCATATGAGTCAACTGACATGTGGCAAATAACCATTGTCACAGATGGATTGGTAGTGGCAATCACATAATTGCTGAGTTTTGCAACACAGGTGCTTGGATTGGCTCTGCTTGCCTGCCAGCAATCTACAGATTTTTGGCTGTGCCCCCACAGTTGTAAAAAGAAGCAGAGGGAGAGCACATATTCATTCAGCTGGCACTCATCCTTTTCTGCAGTGGGGCCCAAAGTTGAGCCAGACTCACTGCTTTCATTGCCTCTCAGCCCCTGAATCACTGTCAGATTCTTGACTCAAATCTGTGACTTGCAAGGAAACCATTTTGGTTTAATTACAAATGCACAAATTCAATATGAAAATAATGTGTTCCTTCATGTAATATTTACTACCAACGAAGGAGTAGGAATTGAGAAACTTGAAAATAGTATTTTTCTTCCTAGTACAGCAGAGAATATTTTTTCAATAATAATAAAACTGTTTAAGATGAGGTTTTCTTTAATAAAAAAAAGATCTTATATCTGCTATTAGTTTTTAAATTAAACCTTTGATGCTCCAAACATACGTACATACTTGAAGATGTATGTAGAGAGAGGGATTGCTATTTAGATATGTGCTGTGCTTAGTTGCTCAGTCGTGTCTGACTATTTGAGATCTCATGGACAGTAGCCCACCAGGACCCTCTCTCCATGGGGAGGATTCTCCAGGCAAGAATACTGGAGTGGGTTGCCACACCCTCCTCCAGGGGATCTTCCCAACCTAGGGATTGAACTCAGGTCTCCCACATTGCAGGCAGATGCTTTACCGTCTAAGCCACCGTGGAAGTCCAAAAATACTAGAGTTAGATATGTGAGTGGGTCTAAAATATTGTGAGCTATTTTTCAGCATTAAGTGTGTAAGAAAATTTGTCTGGAGTGAGAATTTATGCACTGGGAAAGTTTCCAGGAATCTTAATATGAATTAGAGATAGATACACCATTGAGGAACTCATAGTAGAGTTGATGGAAATGCCAATGTGATCCCTTCTCCTAAAAGGTCCAAATAAAATGAAGTGATAGTATTGGAGGGGAGGCAGTGTATCTGATGAGGATCAAGGAAAACAATAGAAAGAAATTGACATATACTTGAGATTTATAAGATGTGTAATACATCATAAGGAAAGTATCTGGATGTAGGTAGTTTGGACAAAAAATATGGAACAGTAGGTTTGTTTTGGAAAGTGGAATTTACATATGTTTGTTAGGATCAACTAGAGATGTGGTTGGAAAGATCATCTTGGATCAACAATGAAGCTCTGCTACAAGTATTTTTTCATTTTCCTTGTTATGGCTTCTTATATTCACCCCTCATTTAAAAGTGGACATTTAATTTCCAAATACATGGGGTTGTTAAAATATGTTTGATGTTGATCTCTCATTTTGATATTAATTTTTCATTTAAATGCTTTCTTCTCTACAATCACACTCTGTTTTTTCAGTCTTTTAACTTTATTTAGGCTTTAAAAAGCTAAATCAAGGATCTCTCTTGGTAAATGTCACACTGAGTTTGAAAATATGTGGGTTATTTTCAAATATCTTTCGATATTGATTTCTAATATAATTCCACAGTGATAAGAGAACAGACTGCATGATATTGGTACTTTTAAATCATGAAAAATTTGCACCTTGTTTTATATCCCTGGATATGTTTCAGAGTCTCCTAGTTTACAGTCTATGGGAACTTAAATGGAATTTATATTCTACTGTTGTGTGAAAAGTGTATAAAGCTTAATTATGTTGAATTGGTTCATAGTGCTTTTCAGGTCCACTATATTCTTCTACTTTTCTATTTATGTTATTAATTTTTGAGACTTTGATATTGAAACTCCAATGAAAAATCTTAATTTATATACTTAAAAATATTTGTAATATATAGTGGAACTATATGTAACTTTGTTCTGTATTTTTCAAGTCTCCTGTAAATATATTATCATACCTTCCCCTAATTTAAAAAAATGAAAAGAAAAATTTGTTTAAAATGAAGATCTAATAATTTTTCCTAAGGAGTATGGGATTTACTAAGCATAGGCAATATGAACTGTGTGTCCTATTTGAGGGAACACTTGATTTACACCTTCAGCTAATGAACTTGTTCCACTTTCTGAGTTTCCTGATCTCAGCTGCCCCACCTCACTGCACCACAATACACTGAGTTAATCAAAACAAAAATTTTGGAGTCATTCTCAAGTCTTTCTTTCATTCATACCCCATACTCAATCCATTAAAAAGCTCTGATGATTTCACCTTCCAAGCATATTTCATCTCCTCCATATTCCAAATTCAAACCTTTCAAGCCTTTATCTGCACTATTTTAATAGCTTCTTTATTGGTCTCCCTGCTTTGCTTGGACCACCTATCCTAAGAATCTTTGCCACAGAGATGTCAGAGTGACCTTTCAATTTCTAAATTGGATCATGTCATTCCTTCACTTATTAACCTTCTAATAACTCTCTATTGAATTTATAATAAAATGCAAAATCCTAGAGCTCTTATGATTCAACTTTATCTCCTATGGCTCATGCTATTCTTTCTAATTCTAGTCTTTTCCTCAAACACACAAAGCTTATTTTCACCTTGGGGTCTTTGCACTAATATAGAATGTTCTTCCTCAGACATTTATGTAATGTTCTCATTCTTGTCATTTTCATCTCAGATTTACAACATGGACTTGGGGGACCATTTGTGACCATATCCCAGGCACATACTATCACTGTTCTCAAATAAGACCTTCTGAGTAGTTGGAAATGTAAATAAGGAACTTGCAACAGAATGTAAATTAATGCACTGCTTTCTTGAGAAACTTTTGCCATGTAGCAAAAAAATGTCAACTATAGTATTTTATATGTAAGTGTCATAATTGCTTTTTTCAGAAACTACAGAAACCAGTATGGTGAACAGTCTAAGGAAAATTGCCTTTATCTTGATCAGAAAACAGACATGATATATGACAAAGAACATACCTGGGCATGGAATTGTGACTTTATGCCTTTTGTTAACCTCCTCTTGTATCTTATCAACAGACAAAGAGACAAAGGGAAAGTGTATGGGTAATATGAACATCCAACGAAATTCTGTGTGGGTGTGGTTGGTACTCAAATCTAAGGGCTTATTCTCCTTTATCGTATAAGAAGACAAAATGGCCTGGGTTTGGGGCAAGTCCTCATATCCATTTCATCTGTTCAAAAAACCTGGGGTATATTAATAGATATATTTAATACTGATTGAAGCAAACAGTAAGTACTCATTTTAACCATTAATTGTGGAAATTAAGAACTGTAAATTGTATTTTCTTTTAAAGAGTTATATTGACTATTTTATTTTCCTGTAAAAGAATCAATGCCTTGGTTGAGATCCCAGAGTTCCACACCACAGAGGATGGGAGAGCCATTTTGACCTGGAAATGTTAAGGGCAGACGTTCCAGTTATCCATAGACATTGGAGGACATTAGTAAATCTCTTTGCCAAACATATAATTTTGAATAGCACTACTTTCATGGATCTTCCAGGATGAACTGGCAGCAAAATACCACTTTAAGTAGTTGAAAGTATTCACATTGGATGGAATTATTTAGCATCATCTATTGTATTGTAGAACAATGCCTGTCGAAAACAATAGTATGGGTATTCAGTTCTTATTGTTGTTATTGTATACTTTTTCCTCGCAAATAATTAAACAGGTTTGCCTGCCTTTTTACAATTACATGTTATTATTTGTTTTGAATAGGTAATATATGCCCATGCTACAGAGTATAAAAGACACTTAAAGAGAGAACATGAGCAATAACTCTTTGTCTGACATTTCTATCACAGGCCATCTAGTTCCTTCCCCAGAGGTATTCACTGCTATAGTTTTAAAACATGTTTTCAGCGAGCATCTACACACATTAAAGCATAGGTACCAAACATAATGTTTTTAAATAGAAATCATAGCTCATCTGTAATATTATTCACATTATTTTCTTTCAAATTTGGTGGAAAAAAAAAATCATGGCGATCTTTCCATATCAGCGCATAAGGAGTTAGTTACTTCATCCAATAGCTACACGGTATTCTATCTTCTGAATAAACCAAATTAGCTTTAACACCTCCCTATTAGTGGACATTTATGTATCATTCTAACAAAGAATTTTTTTTAAGTCTTGGAGAAGTCCTAAGATTTTGTACTACTCTAACATATTTTCCACCCTGAGAAATAGTGCTGTTTTTCAATTTACAGACGAAAAGTTGTATTTAACATCCTTTTTTTCCTGAGTTATATCATCAATTCTTTTTTGATCTCCTATTTCAGTTTTCACTCTTAGCAAGCTGATTGTGTTGTATATCCTTTTGCAATCTCTTCTATTCTCCTTTTACTCCTGCTTTTATTTTATCTTATTTTACTTTATTTTTCAATCCTGTCATATCATCAGTGTCTTCTCAAAAAGGATCATTTTCTTTTATGATGTTCTTAGTGTAAGCATCATACCTGAGAGTTTATTTTTTTCCTCCTTCTGTTTTGTCCTTTGCTAACTCTTAGATCTCTGTTGCCTATCATTTCTTTCCTGAATTCTTCTGTCTGTGCTTTGAATTATTGAATCTATAATTACTTGTTTTTTTTTAATGGTAATATATTTGCTTACAATTTTTATCTGTTTCATGAATTTTTTTTTTCAAAATTAGGTCATTATTTCCTTCATTCATTATTGACAAATATTATTATATTTAAAATACATTTTGATATTTAATTATGACACCTACAATCTCTTAGCTTTGTGGTCCCCACTTGTTCATCTTGAGTGCTACGTTAAAGCAATAAAAGGAAGAAGCATTTGGTGAATTTACTATACCTGAGTCCTGAGTTGATTTATTCCAACTCCGAGTTAGCAGCACAATGCCTCTTGACTCTTAATTGAAAATATCTTGGTGAAAAATGAAAGGAGTCTTCAAATGCTGCTGCATATTTTAGAAGGTATATCTGACAGTTTTTGAGCTTCTATTACAAGCAAATAAAATTATTGATGGAAGTGCTACTCAAAAAGAAAACTGTAGTACTCTGATCCAGTTAAAATAATTTTCTAGTTCTTATGACTATTATTTGATACATTTTCAGTTGTCTTTTGTACAGAACAATTAATACCCAATATTGTGATCATCAGTTGATATCACTATAGCAGAGTTACTTGTTCTTGGGTAATATATCTCTTTGAGTTTCTAATGAAAGATTTCTGACATACTGATGTACCGACAGATTTTAAGGATAAAGTTTTTCTTCTTCTTTTTCTAGCATATGAATTTCTGCACAGATGTCACTCATAATTCCAGCCCTTTTACGGGCTTTCCTGGTGGCTGAAATGGTAAAGAATCTCTGCCAGCAATTCAGGAGATCTAGGTTCATTCCCTGCTTTGGGAAGATCCCCTGGAAAAGGGAATAGCTGTCCTCTCCAGTATTCTTGGTTGGAGAATCCCATCCATAGAGGAGCCTAGCAAGCTACAGTTCGTGGGGTCACAAAGAGTTGGACATGCTGAACACAATTAACACTCACTATACCCTTTACTCTTTTAGGATCTTAAAAAACTTTAAAAATACAGGTCAACAGAATTTAGGCTCTTAACATTTTAATTAATCATATATCTCATACTGACGACTGAGCCAGACAAAGACCAAATGGACCTCTAAAGGTGAATTCTGGTGTTTCCCATTACCAAGCAAAGCTGAAAAAAAATGTGAAATAAAGCCAACAAGAAAATGAAAAAATAGGACACTGCTAAGTTGCTATCACACTTATCTTGGAGTAGAATTCAAGAAATATCCCTTCTGTGGCATGGCCCTCCACTAGAATTACCTCTTAGATGGTGCCAGATATTGGATTTCCTCACTGATAAATGAAAATAATATTAACTATAAAGTCTCCTTTTCCTTTGCCTGTGTCTGAAGGAATAGACCAGGAATCCCCACCTACTTCTGTCAAAATTTATTTCAATATTTATATCACATAGTACTATATTAGACCTATGAAAAGATGACTCATTTGAAAGGAATAACTATATCTAAATCTATACTGCTTTTGAAATTCTGCTAGTGCAAAAATAAAGGAAATTTTTAGAATATTTATGAATATATAAAAATTATTTTTAAAGATTAAAGGAATTTTTACACTTATGAAATCATAACAATGGATGATGAGAGAAAAACTTTAAGTAAAAATACATGAGATGCAAAAAATTGTAACATTTAATAATAATTGTGGTAATAAAAATAATGGATCAGTTATAGAAGACAAATCTTGGAGGAGGCACAAACACTTGGAAATTTTCCCAAATTATAGTATTTCTAAGGAAAAGAATAAAGTAAGATTAAAATGAAGCTAAAGTGAGACAGATTCAGGTAATATGACCTGTGTACAGTAGGACTACAGGTGGTGAGAATGAAGGAGCCAGACCAGAAATAACAAATAGATACACATAAGAACTTTCACCAAATTAAGATACATATTAACTTGCAGCTTGAAAATATCTTTGAAAATCTAGGGAAAGTTATGTTAGATAAACAATACTTAGGTTCATCCTGGTGAAATTTAATCTCATGTATTAGTTTCTTATGGCTGCCATAATACACTAACACAAACTTGATGGTTTAAACTATAGAAATTAATTTTTTCACAGTTCTGGAGGTTAGAAATTTGATATTGGTTTCATTGTGTCAAAACCAAGTAGTTGGCAGAGCCACACTTCCCTCCATAGGTGCCAAGGAAAAATTTGTTCTTTGTCTCTTCTACTTCTGGTAGGTGCTGGCATTCCGTGGCTTGTGGCTGTGTCCCTCAGAACTCTGCCTCTGTGGTATTGCCTTCTCTTCTGTGTGTCAAGTCTCCCTCTGTGTCTCTCTTGTAAGAATACATGTGATTGCATTTATTGCTCACCTAGATAATACAATATTACCTGCCTCTCTCAAGGTCTTCAACTTGATCACTTCTACAAAATTATTTTATGAAATATAAGGCCACCTTTACAAATTCCAGGAGTTAGGAAGTGGCTGTCATTTGGGGGGTCCATTATTTAGCCTATGAATTAGATGTATGCTTGCATGCACATGCAAGTCTTGAAAAATACACAAACAGAAGATACAGATTAAAAGCATTAAAATAAGAATCTAGTTGCTCATAGACTTTCATTTTGTAGAGAATTCTATGGAGTTGAGTAAAATATATTTAAATGGTGATATTATAAATTGAACCAAATATTCATTTATTTTTGAGGACACCAAAAGATTTTCTCATCTATAAAAAGTCTTGGTTTACTTCTCCTGAAGAAAAAAATTTGTTGAATTACAGATGAATGGGAGATGAATCAAGGTTAGAAACTTAAGAATAGGGAAAGGTCTGGTAATAAGCAGAGAACTTTATAAAATTGACAGGTTTGAACATCAAATTAAGTCTCAGTGCTGGAGTGCTGACTTGGCTCAGTTCATAGTTGCACTCAATTTCTAGGTAATCTTGAGTTCCATGGCTTTATATACCATCTTTATGCTCGAAACAACTTTATTCATATCTCTAACCTAGAAATCTCCCCTCTACTCTTCTTCAATGAGGTGTTTTCTCTTTTTCTTTCTTAGATACCTCATAAGCATCTGAAAGCCAGCATACCCTGACATGAACTGTTGTTTCTCTATTTAGACCTGTAGGACCTACAACTTTCCCTGTCTCAGAATATGATAAATTCATTTTACCAGTTACTTAAGCAGAAAATCTTATATTTATTGTTTACTCCCCTCTGTCTTTTGGTGAATCCTTTTGGCTATTGCTTACAAATATTATAAATATAATATCTCTTACTTCTCAGTAGCTACTAACTACAAGCCATTCTTTTCTCTTACCTGGATAATTAAACAGCTTCCTTTATGCCCACTCTTGCCTTTTTATAGTTTAGCCTGCAAAGAATGAGAGTGCTCCTTCTTAAAAAAAAGCATGATCATGATTGTGTTACTCAATCTGCTCAATGCCCTGTGATGACTTGCCATCTGCCTTTCTCATCAGTTCCCACCTCATTTCCTATCACCCTCCCTTATTTCTTCCAGCAGCTTAGACCTCTTACCTGTTCCCTAAACACAGTACGTGAGGAGATCTCCATAGGACCTTCTCATTTGTTCCCTCTGCCTGAACTTCAATGAGACGATGCCCCCAAATATTCTAATACTCCATTTCTGTAGATGGGATCCAAGACAGACTTACTTTACTGAAATTGACATGACTTGGAGTGATAATGTAATACGATAAATAAAATATTTTTCATTAAGACATTAGCATATAATAGTTGAAATACTTTTTCTCCTGAGGGATAGTGACAGTCAAAAAGAGGTTGAACAGATGATTGAAAGACATCCTAGAAAAATTTTCAGGCATTGAAAAATATGCATTAAAGGGTAGAATTCTGTACAGCAGTGTCAACCACTGATCAAGAACCATGGGTGCTCTGGAATTTAAGGCATTTTTTGTAGACTTCAATCTACTCTAAGTAAATTGCTGCCTCTCAGGACTGAGAGGTGACTCACCTGAGAACTGTAACTCCAGGTGAGCTGAGAGGAAAGACATAGTATTCACTCTCTGTCTTTGAAGACTTCAATAATCTTATAAGAAAGAACTAGTGTTCTGTTCTTCTTCTCACTTAATATTTTGCACATGACTTCAAAGAGAAAACTCCAAGGGAGATTATTAAAATTTTATCTTTCATGGTTATGTGAAAATGTTAATTCACTTACCAAAGAGAATATTATACACACATTTGGTTTAAAATTGAAATGCCACAGCAGATGTTAGCATTTGAGTTTTTACTCACTTAGTACCTTGCACAAAGATAGTAACTTCAAAATTAGCATATTACAATGTTGTAAAACAATGATAGCACATTTCAACTAAAGAAAATTGGTGGAATGTCTTTAAAGGCAGTGGAGGGAGGCAGAGTCCTCTTGGATTAAAATGTTGTTTTGTGCCTGAGGCTATAGACTAAAGACTCATTTCCATTGATGCAATGAAAAACAGAAACTAAACTAAGTTTTGCTCTTCCTGAAACTCCTGTCTTTCTGGAAACTGTCTTTAGCAAAAATAAAATTACACACAGTGTCTTCAAAGGGGTCCTTGCAAGTATGATTCTTGAAGTTTGTTATTCTGCATGATACCTTTTTTCTTGGAAAATATTATTTTTCATCCCAAAGGCCTAACAGTATAATGAAAATTTGCATTAAAAATATATACACAGTCCTTTATGTCACCTGTGATTCCTAGACCACAACACAAGAATCGGTGTATCTAGTTTCTGCATTCATGGAAAACAAAAAAAAAAGATGAGAATAAAGAAGAAAAAAGAAAGTCCACATGCAAAATGAGTGAATCCATTTGTCCTCAGCCATTCTATGAGAAGAATATAACCAAGAAAACTTAAATTTGATGTCAAGAAGAAAAAAGAATCTATCATGAAACATTAAGAAATGCTAAAAACAAAAAATGCCAAAATATCAAGATTAACATAAGAATGAAAACTATCATATGTGACTAAAGTCTAAAAGATATCAGAAAAAGTTTACTAAAAAGTATATAGTCAAAACCTCATAAGTTCAAATTTTACTCCTCTCTTCAATAGGGAATCACCCTTTCTGAAGAATATCTGCTGCAAGAAAATACTTGTATTTTCTAATATGGTAGTAGAATATGAATATAGATGTGAATGTGCCCTAGGCACTTTAAGAAGTGTTGAATTTTAGTTTAGGCTGTGAAAGTAAATACTGCACTGAACAAAGTTTAACAGTCAATAAAGACTTCATTCAAGGTTATTGCAATTGGGGAATTAAGATTGCTGGGAGAAATATCAATAACCTCAGATATGCAGATAACACCACGGTTATGGCAGAAAGCAAAGAGGAACTAAAGAACTTCTTGATGAAAGTCAAAGAGGAGAGTGGAAAATCTGGCCTAAAACTCAACATTCAAAAAACAAAGATCACCGACATCTTGTCCCATCACTTCATGACAAACATATGGGGAAAGAATGGATACAGTGACAAATTTTATTTTCTTGGGCTTCAGAATCACTGTGGATGATGACTGCAGCCTTGAAATTAAAAGATGATTGTTCCTTGGAAGAAAAGTTATGACAAACCTAGACAGCATATTAAAAAAGCAGAGGCATCACTTTGTCAACAAAGTTCTGTATAGGCAAAGTTATGGTTTTTCCAGTATTCATGTATGGATGTGAGAGTTGGACTATACAGAAAGCTGAGCACTGAAGAACTGATGCTTTTAAACTGTGGTGTTGGAGAAGACTCTTGAGAGTCCCTTGGACTGCAAGGAGATCCAACCAGTCCATCCTAAGGGAAATCAGTCCTGAATGTTCATTGTAAGGACTGATGCTGAAGCTGAAGCTTCCACAGTTTGGCTATCTGATGCAAAGAGATGAACCATTGGGAAGACCCTGATGCTGGGAATGATTTAAGGTAGGAAAAGGGGGCAACAGAGGACGAGATGGTTGGATGGCATCATCAGCTCAATGGACATGAGCTTGAGCAAACTTCAGGAGATAGTGATGGACAGAGAAGACTGGCCTGCTGCAGTCCATGGTGTTGCAGAGACTCAGACATGACTGAGCAACTGAACAACAATAACAACAGTTTCAAATGGGGAGAGAGACTGAACTCAACTTCTCTGAAATAAAAGATGTGAAGGTTTTTACGTGTTGAGGTGAGTTAGTAGAAAAGTACTGGCAGACTTTGGGGGAGGGTTGACCAAAGAGATATGTTGAGCACATAGAGTTATTCTTGAGTTTGCAATGTTTTCTCCTGGGATTAAGCCATCAGTGTTTGGTAATTGGCTCCCAAAGAAGTTAGGCTCCTATCTTCCCATTGAGACTGAGTGATGGAGGCGCTATCTCTTTTAATGTTTAATTTCAAAGTAATAGTTCCCAGGTCCTTGAGAAAGACATTTCATGGGTAGTAAAACTGACAAGAGGCTGAAAGATTTATATACATTTCAAAGGGATAGAGAAAGAATTTACAATGGCAAGATTTCTGAAGCAAATTCTCTAAGAAACTGGAAGTCAGAGGCCCACAGCCAGGAAGAAATTTGTCTAAAGCTTAGTCAACCTGAGGGGAACAGTAAGGCTGTCTTGGTCAAGGCAATGACTTTGAATTTATATTCCAGGTTGTATTAGGTATACTAGTAGCATTCCTCTGGCTTTTATCTCTCCCTTTGACTAAAATTGGGAGCAGTTATCCTTAATAGATGATAGATAGATAATAGATAGATTGATAGATCATTCTCTCTCTCTTATTTTTAGATCATTCTCTTGATATATTTACTTCAAGCATTTCAGAATGGTGTTTAACACTGTTAAATACATTTTTATAGTTTATTATCCAGAGACTTCTTTGATAAATCCCCTCTGCTCCTGCTTTTTCTCCCTAACCCTTGAAGGATATAAAAAATAATTAGAATGTCTAACTCAGAAAAACAAGGTAATATAGTAATTGCCTCAAGCAAAAGATGTCTGCAAATGCTTCTGAGGAGAAAAGCAAGTCTTTGTATTCACCTACCTAGTTTAATAATTATTATGTAATTAATCCTAGTAGCCTCTCTTTCTGAACCTGGTAAGAATGATTACTCCATATTTTTGAGAGTTCACAAAACGGTCAATACTTTTAAAATGAGGGATGGTATGGGGAGGGAGGTGGGAGGGAGGTTCAGGATGGGGAACACGTGTACACCTGTGGCAGATGCATGTTGATGTATGGCAAAACCAATACAATATTTTAAAGTAAAAAAAATAAATAAATAAAATAATAATAACAAAATAAAAATAAATGAAATGAAAAGTGTGATGGGAAACAGAAATTAAAAGTCTGATTAGTCATCTTGCATCTGAATTGCTATTATTACTTAGTGTCAAGTAAGCAAATTCTGTGTGTCGTGTTAGTCACTCAGTCATGTCCAACTTTGCGATGCCACAGACTGTATCCTGCCAAACTCCTCTATGGAATTCTCCAGGTAAGAATACTAGAATGGGTTACCATTCCCTTCTCCAGGGGATCTTCCTGACCCAGGAACTGAACCTGGGTCTCCTGCATTGCAGGCAGATTCTTTACCCATTTGAGCCACCAGGGAAACGGAAGTAAATTTTGGGTTAGCTCAAACAATAAGATGATCTTCAGAAATAACTGCAGTTAATGAACAACTGTAAAATATTCTATGTATTTCATGTACTCTTTCTTATTTTTCAAACATCCTCTCAGAGTATATATTTATGATAAACATGACATCCTGAAAGGATACCTTTCTGGTGTGGAGGTCATTGAAAAAACTGTGTGTGCCAAATTTATTTTATGCATTCAGTAATATCTGCTACAGTTCCTTGTTCAGAGAAAAACATTTAGGTTCTCAGATATCAATAACAAGTACATTTCTTTCTCATGTTAAATTGCAAGTTTTATAGTTATTTGTTTGTGAGTACTAAAACAGTATGAATATTGCACCCCTACCCCACTTGCTGAAATCAGAATCACCTGAGAAACTTAAAAATACTGATGTCTAGATTCCACTCGAAGATTCTAACGTGTAGTCAAGGTTGAAAGTTGAGAATCATTGAATTAAATACCCAAATGTCAATGTGAAATTACCTACTATACATATCTACAATTCTATCTCATCACCTCTTCTTTGCTGAAACTCTCAAGTACATCAGTTCAATTCAGTCACTCAGTCGTGTCCAACTCCTTGCGACCCCATGAACCGCATCACGGCAGGCCTCCCTGTCCATCACCAACCCCTGGAGTCCACCCCAATCCACGTCCATTGAGTCAGTGATGCCATCCAACCATCTCATCCTCTGTCATCCCCTTCTCCTGCCCTCAATCTTTCCCATGATCAGCGTCTTTTCAAATGAGTCAGCTCTTCGCATCAGGTGGCCAAAGGACTGGAGTTTCAGCCTCAGCATCAGTCCTTCCAGTGAATACCCAGAACTGATCTCCGTTAGGATGGACAGGTTGGATCTCCTTGCAGTCCAAGGGACTCTCAAGAGTCTTCTCCAACACCACAGTTCAAAAGCATCAATTCTTCTGAGCTCAGGTTTCTTTATAGTCCAACTCTCACATCCATACATGACCAGTGGAAAAAGCATAGCCTTGACTAGATGGACCTTTGTTGACAAAGTAATGTTTCTGCTTTTTAATATGTTATCTAGGTTGGTCATAACTTTCCTTCCAAGGAGCAAGCATTTTTTAATTTCATGGCTACAATCACCATCTGCAGTGATTTTGGAGCCCCCCAAAATAAAGTCAGCAACTGTTTCAACTGTTTCCCCATCTATTTCCCATGAAGTGATGGGACCGGATGCCATGATCTTACTTTTTTGAATGTTGAGTTTTAAGCCAACTTCTTCATTCTCCTCTTTCACTTTCATCAAGAGGCTCTTTAGTTCTTCTTCACTTTTTGCCATAAGGGTGGTGTCATCTGCATATCTGAAATTATTGATATTTCTCCCGGCAATCTTGATTCAAGCTTGTGCTTCCTCCAGCCCAGCATTTCTCATGATGTACTCTCATCATGTACATTTCTCATGATGTATATTGTCAACAGGAGGACAATATACAGCCTTGATATATTCCTTTTCCTATTTGGAACCAGTCTGTTGTTCCATGTCCAGTTCTAACTGATGCTTCTTGACCTGCATACATAGGATAGTCTATTTGGATAAATTCAGTGAAGGCTCTCCTCCTACACACACCTCCCTCAATCTTTTTCTTCTACTTTTGTCATGTTTCTTCCTGGTTCTCAGATGACTCACAGTGTAATTTTCCTGCTACACAATGGAACTGAGCTTGGCTGTATCTCATCCTCCCATCCAATCACTCAGTCAGCAAGCATCTAACCAGTGTAATGGCACTTGGCAAACAGTTCCCAGTTGGGAATCTAGAGATGGATCTGATAATATCAAGGCACTGGCAGTTAATTGACATGGGAATTTGGATTTTTTCACCTTTCAGGGTAACCATAAAGAATTAAACTAGGCTAAGAAAATGTCTGGAAAATAAACCAGTCTTTTTGGGGTGGCTTTTATGTGGTGTGTACATGGTTATTTGTGTTAACATTCACTTCTCAAATCATTCTTTCACTCCTGCTGCTTTATTATCTCATCAGTTGGTGACTCTAATGATGAGATTTTTGCATCAGGTATAAGACAGAGCAAGGCAAACTAAACTCATGGATAAAAGCTTCAGAATAAGTCAAATGGTATTCTAGGTAAAATTCAAGAATGAAGCAGTTGGTTGTCCAAGGTAGGCCAAAGTGGACCATGGTATCTTTTCTTATGACTGGGACTAATCATATAAGAAAATTTACAGGTATTCTACAAACATCGGTTATGTTTTATTCATTATTACTCTCATCAAGAGAACTTTTAAAGGGTCCTCAATGCTGTTGAACAGGCATCATTTAGTTATTTTATAAATAAGAGTGTTCTACATCAAAATGACACTCAACTGATTCAGAAAAACATAATAGATCCTGAGAATGGCACCTGAAACCAAGATGGTGGTTATATAATAGAAAACCAGGATATTTGGCTATCTTATGTGTGGCTTTTTTATTCATCTCAAGATGAGGGAAGAAATATAAAATAAAATGTCCGTTTATAGCACCACTGAAATGAATTAACTTGACATGTATAACAACTGTTTTTGATCAGCTGAAGTTGATAAAATACCATGATCTTTGAGTGACACACTGAGGACTGCAGATTTATATTTATTGGATCTAACTATAGAGATACTTATGACCTATGAATAATGAGATTTGCTTCTGCTGACAGTCTGCAGACTGATAGACTCACTTTATACTGAGTACTAGTTTTCAGTGCTTAATTAGCATAATCAACAACACTGCCCTGGGCTTCCCTGGTAGTTCAGTGGTAAAGAATCCACCTGCCAATGCAGGAGACACGGGCCTGATCCAGGAATAACTCATATGCCTAAGAGCAACTAAGCCTAGTACCACGACTACTGAGCCTGTACTCCAGAGCTTGGGAACCACAACTACTGAGCCCATGTCCCACAACTACTGAAGTGCATGTGCCCTAGAGCCTGTGTTCCACAGGAGAAGCCACAACAATGAGAAACCTGGGCACTGCAAAGAAGAGTAGCCCCCATATGCCACAACTAGAGGAAAGCCTGCACAACAACAAAGACCCAGCACAGCCTGAAAAATAAATAAAATTGTAAAGAAAAAAGAAATGATCGCCATTTAAGACAAGAAAAACAGCAAAACAAAACAAAAACAGTGCTGCTCTTTCCTGGGATTTAAAATCCCCTGACATCTCCCCTTTAATGAAAGACAATGAATTTATTCATGGGATGTGTTCCCTTGTCATGAAAGTTAGTAAGTGCAAATTTGTAATTTTTAATATTATTAAAACAATATAATTTATCTGAAAAAATATAATCATTTCTTTTTTGAAATTGAACAATTTCTTTACTAAAATCATGATACATCTGGATCCAGTCAAGGGATATTTCAGATAGTACATAATTTTTGAATTACAGGAAGAGTAATTTACATGTGGACATGTTTGGGAGAGTTGAGGAGTGAAGAAGTGAGAAAGAAAAAAGTTGAAAGAACAGGAGTATAATTTGAAGACTATAAGCATACACACCTTTAAAAAATTCAAAATATAAGTAATTATATTCTTTTACATTTTGTCTATTGGTTGTGACATTTTGTTTCTATCATTAGGTAGTTCCAATTGACCAAGCCTCTTATTTTAAGATTCTCTTAAATAAATTCTCTTGCCTTCATATAAAAGAAAAACCAAAGAAGCCAATTACTTTGTTTGTTTTAATATATCACATTAACATTAAATGCATAAATTAGTTAAGAGGAAATAATATTGTAAATCACAGTATGTAATGTTTCAAGACCTCCCACCCATTTTTTAAAAATATCTTTTGTCAGTGGTAATAAAAATAAATTGGAGATTGGAAACAACTCAGATACATTTTAGGGAAATAATTTCTTAAAGTTATTCAGGAAAGAGAGAGTTTGAAGCTGCAAACTGTTTTAATATGCATATAATTAATTCTCATACTTTATAATGTGAAATTTAATTAAACTTGTTCTAGCCATTTGGGTTTTGGAATGCTAGGTACAATACTAAGTGAAAGAAGAGAGGAATCGATTTTATCCTTTTGACATTTTTGTTTTATACATAATAGCTTTCTTACCAGGAGTGTAAGAGAGCCAATGATAGTTTTGCCTTGATCTACAGGAAAACAAACGTTCTATAAAAGGTAAATCTATTAATTAGAGACCTGCACAGCTTTCTTTCTTGCTAGTGTAATCGTTAAATTGATTTTTCCAATCCATCATGTAATTGTTCCAGCGATGGAATCCTGCTTTCCATTCTCGTTCTACTTCATCAATATTTCCTGTAAAACACGGAGTGAGTTGTGTTAATCTACATTTCAATCTCTGTTTATGTTAATTAAAAAATAATTTTGATTGCAGATACCATTTTTTCCTAGCACACTGCAGTGATCTTTTAATTCATTATTTATTATCAACTTCCTTCACTACATGAAAAAACTAATAAATTTTAAACATACTATATGAAAATGAAAATTATATATACATACAAGATGTATTCAACATAAAATGCAACACACATCAGTTTGTATATTATGTCAAATTATATTACATATTTTTGCTTTAGTTTCTGAGAAGATACATAAATATTATTTTCTAGACTCCCCTAAGCATAGCAAAAATCTCATTTAACACATATATTTTACATATATAATTATATAGCAGAGTATTATTTCTGATGAAAATATTCATATATAAATATGTATTATTAATGCTTTAGGAGAACTGTGTAATTGGCATTCTACATAGATTTTACATTCTTTCTGTATATTTTCATTACACACAAAGCCTGGTCATTGAAAAGAGTTTATTAAAAATAGTGTAATATAGTTTATTAACTGCTTTGAAAATTAGAAAGATGACCAAGAAAATCTCTGTTTTCCAGTTTTTCAAAGTGTATGTATGTGTCAGGGGAAAGGAGTGTTTCTACCAGAAATAATATGAGACAAGGAACCAAAAAGGGTTTATGTAATACAAAAAAAACTTGAAATTTTGATTTATTTGAAGTGTATTTATATTAAAGAATAAAGATTGTAAACAATAGAAGCTCTTAAATTACAGGCTTTTAAAATCATATATTTAAGTTCCTAATATAAATAGATATAATAAAGCCAGAAGATGGTTTATTCAAATCTATAGGTTTTTAATATATTTGTAGTACTCTTATGGTTTAAGTTTTTAGGAGGTTTTGTCAAGAGATAGCACTGGTCATAGCAAACAACCTCTTCCAACAATACAAGAGAACGCTCTACAAATGGACATCACCAGTCAATACCAAAATCAGATTGATTATTTTCTTTGTAGCCACAAATGGAGACGCTCCATACAATCAGCAAAAACAAGACTGTGAGCTGACTGGGGCTTAGACCATGAACTCCTTATTACCAAATTAAGACTTAAATTGAAGAAAGTAGGGGAAACCACTAAACCATTCATTTCAGTTCAGTCATTCATTCGTGTCCGACTCTTTGCAACCCCATGAATTGCAGCACGCCAGGCCTCCCTGTCCATCACCGACTCCCGGAGTTCACTCAGACTCAACGTCCATCAAGTCAGTGATGCCATCCAGCCATCTCATCCTCTGTCGTCCCCTTCTCCTCCTGCCCCCAATCCTTCCTAGCATCAGCGTCTTTTCCAATGAGTCAACTCTTCGCATGAGGTGGCCAAAGTACTGGAGTCTCAGCTTCAGCATCAGTCCTTCCAAAGAAATCCCAGGGCTGATCTCCTTCAGAATGGACTAGTTGGATCTCCTTGCAGTTCAAGGGACTCTTAAGAGTCTTCTCCAACACCACAGTTCAAAAGCATCAATTCTTCAGCGCTCAGCTTTCTTCACAGACCAACTCTCACATCCATACATGACCACTGGAAAAACCATACCCTTGACTAGACCGACCTTTGTTGGCAAAGTAATGTCTCTGCTTTTCAATCTGCTATCTAGGTTGGTCATAACTTTTCTTCCAAGGAGTAAGTGCCTTTTAATTTCATGGCTGCAGTCACCATCTGCAGTGATTTTGGAGCCCAAAAAAATAAAGTCTGACACTGTTTCCACTGTTTCCCCATCTATTTCCCATGAAGTGATGGGACCATTCAGGTATGACTAAAATCAAATACCTTATGATTATACAGTTGAAATGACAAAAATATTCAAGGGATTAGATCTGATAGACAGAGTGCCTGAAGAACTATGGACAGAGGTTCATGACATTGTATAGGAGGCAGTGTATACAGTTGAAGTGACAAAAATATTCAAGGGATTAGATCTGATAGACAGAGTGCCTGAAGAACTATGGACAGAGGTTCATGACATTGTATAGGAGGCAGTGACCATCCCCAAGAAAAAGAAATGCAAAAGGCTTTGTCTGAGGAGGGCTTACAAATAGGTGAGAAAAGTAGAGAAGTGAAAAGCAAAAGAGAAAAGGAAAGGTACACCCATTTGAATGCAGAGTTCCAAAGAATAGCAAGGAGAGACAAGAAAGCCTTCCTCAGTGATCAATGCAAAGAACTAGAGGAAAACAATAGAATGAGAAATACTAGAAATCTTTTCAAGAAAACTGGAGATACAATAGAACATTTCATGCAAAGATAGGCACAAAAAAAGGACAGAAATGATATGGACCTAAAAGAAGCAGAACATATTAAGAAAGGGTGGCAAGAATACACAGAAGAACTATATAAAAATTATCCTCATGACCCAGATAACCATGGTGGTGTGATCACTCACCTAGAGCCAGACATCCTGGAATGCGAAGTCAAGTGGGCTTTAGAAAGCATCATTATGAGCAAAGCTAGTGAAGGTGATGGAATTCCAGTTGAGCTATTTCAAATTCTATAAGATGATGCTATGAAAGGGCTATACTAAATATGTCAGCAAATTGGAAAACGCAGCAGTAGTCACAGGACTAGAAAAGGTCAGGTTTCATTCCAATCCCAAAGAAAGGCAATGCCAAAGAATGTTCAAACTATCGCACAATTGCACTCTTCTCACACGCTACCAAAGTAATACTCAAAATTCTCCAAGCCAGGCTTCAACTGTATGTGAACTGTGATGTTCTGTCAGGAGCTGCATTAGGCATTACTGACCAAATGGAGGCATGGCCCCAACCCCCTCTCCTCATCTCGCAGGCACGGTCCGGGGATGAAGGAGTTAGGCCTTGTGATTCTGATTTCTTCTTTCCTTTCTTCGGTTGAGTTGGCTGGAAAGAATGTTAAGGTGCTTGAGAGAAGCATGAGAAAGCACAAAGCCTTTTGCAGTTGTGCCCAGAAAATAATCTATAAAATAACCATTGACATTTGTTCAAGGATCTTTACAAAGAATGTCCCAGGATGAGCACATAGGCCACAGCTTGAGGCCATGGGAAGGATTGTTATCTGGGACCTGTTTGTGAGGGAAATATTTATGGCAAAAGAAGTTTGCTTAGTTTGGGTTTAGGAATAATTAAGAATAGCTAGAAGCCTTTTTAGGAGATAGTGATCTTAAGATGCTAGGGGCAAACAGGATTTAGAAAAATAAGAAATAAACTGAGGAATGTAGCATGAGTTACAATGTAATCACAAGTTAAGTATAGGACACATAAGACAAAGTAGATAATAGATAGTAAAGCCAATTCTGAGAGAATCGCTGAAGCTGGAATTCTGTAGAACAACAATGATTTCTGGAGACAATAAATCTGGGTGGGGGAAATCTAAAATGTCAAAACACTGAGCTAATGCTTTTGTCAAAGTATAAAAGAAAACCTGAAGCTTGAAATAAACATGTAGTTCCATACTATGAGTCAGAGGCTATATCATCGTCCACCGACACCGCTCACCCCTTCAGGCTTCCCTGGCTGCCGGAGCCGGACTCCGGCAGTATTCCAGATTTTCTAGCTGGATTTAGAAAAGGCAGAGGAACCAATATCAAACTGCCAACATCTTTTGGATCATTGAAAAAGCAAGAGAGTTCCAGAAAAACATCAACTTCTGCTTTATTGACTATACTAAAGACTTTGACTGTGTGTATCACAACAAACTGTGGAAAATTCTTAAAGATATGGGAATACAAGACCACCTGACCTGCCTCTTGAGAAATCTGCATGCAAATCAAGAGGCAACAGTTAGAACTGGACATGGAACAACAGACTGGTTCCAAATAGGGAAAGGAGTACGTCAAGATTGAATATTGTCATCTTGCTTATTTAACTTATATGCATATCATCAGAAATACCAGGCTAGATGAAGCACTAACTGGAATCAAGACTACCAGGAGAAATATCAATAACCTCAGATATGCAGATGACACTACCCTTAGAGCAGAAAGTGAAGAGTGACTAAAAAGCCCCTTGAAGAAAGTGAAAGAGGAGAATTTAGAAGCTGGCTTAAAACTCAACATTCAGAAAACTAAGATCATGGCATCTGGATCTATGGCAAATAGATGGAGAAACAATGCAAACAGTGACAGACTTGATTTTCTTGGGCTCCAAAATCACTGCAGATGGTGACTGTAGCCATGAAAGGAAAAGATGCTTACTCCTTAGAAGAAAAGCTGCGACCAACCCAGACAGCATATTAAAAAGAGAAGACATTACTTTGCTGTCATAGGTCCATCCAGTCAAAGCTATGGTTTTCCAGTAGTCATGTATGGATGTGAGAATTGGACTATACAGAAAGTTGAGTGCAAAAGAATTGATGCTTTTGAATTGTGGTGTTGAAGAAGACCCTTGAGAGTCCCTTGAACTGCAAGGATATCCAACCAGTCCATCCTAAAGGAAATCAGTCCTGAATGTTCATTGGAAGGACTGATGCTGAAGCTGAAACTCCAATACTTTGGGCACCTGATATGAAGAGCTGACTCATTGGAAAAGGCACTGATGCTGGAAAAGATTGAAGGCAGGAGTAGAAGGGGACGACAGAGGATGAGATGGTTGGATCACATCACCGACTCAATGGACATGAGTTTGAGCAAGCTCTAGCAGTTGGTGATGGACAGAGAAGCCTGGCGTACTGCAGTCCATGGGGTCACAAAGAGTCGGACATGACTGAGTGACTGAACTGAACTGAGTAAAGCTAGAAGATGGTTTATTTAAATCTATAGGTCTTTTATATATTTGTAGTTCTGTCACTTTTTAAGTCTTTAGGATGCTGAGCTACAATCATTAAATTAAAAACAAAATTTTAAGTTATTTCAACTATTGTGAAAATAAAAACTGACAATTTTTATTATATACTTTTCAGTTAGGAATTTTTGAAATTAATTATAACTTTGTAAGGTGCTAATTAGGAGAAGAATGTTCATGTGATCTCATATTACATTATAATGAATACATAAAAATGTCTTCATATTATTAACAATGGAGCACATTCAGTGATTTGTTTTTTGTTAAATGAAAATCAAAATATTTAATGTCATTAAGAGATTCCCCTGTAATTTAAGATATATTTAGGTTTGACATGTTCACAGTGCTTGGACATTGGACAGATATTTGTGCATTTATATTTGAGTTTATAGGACAAAAATGTCCTATTTTTATGTAAAATGCCTTTGAAAAGGTCAATGGCTATACTTTTTTTTAAAGTGAATAAAAGAACTTTTCTAAAGAATCAAAAAACAGTAAATGTGGAAGAAAGATATTAAATATCCTACCAAATGATTCACTCTTCTGTTCTTTTTTATGACAATTAAATGCTGTTTTAAAATTATTTGCACAAAATAAGGTTAGAAACGACAAAACTCTTTCTATAACAAATAAATGACTGGTTTAGAAACGATAAAACTTTTGGTATAACAAATAAATGACTAGTAATTTAGCATTTAGATGATGAATTTTAATATTTATAGAAAAGGTCTTATATCTGATTTTCTTCATGGAATTATATAAAATCCATTGATTCATATAAAGATAAATTTATTTCTTCTTCTGTCATAATCAAATATCTATACAATTTACTTACTCAAAGTTTACTTTCTAATGTCAAAATGCTCTGTAAATCTGATTACATTTTCCCTTTAGAATTACTGAATATTGATTGAGACAATATAGTACAAAACATTTAATTATTTTCTAACAGAATCTAAAGCAACTGAAAACACTCTAATGAAAAGACAATAAAAAAAAAAAACCTTAGTCCTATGTCATAAATCATAACCAAAATTAGAATTTTTTTTCTCCTCCCCTCCTTCTTTTTCCTCCCAAACTGGAATACTGTTATACTTAAGTGGCTATAGATTTATCATCATCATTGTGATGTAGTTCTACTTGTTTTGTAGTTAACAGGGTGCTGCACTGTGAAATAAAGAAAAGAACATCAATATAGGCTTTGGAGTGACATGTGTTGAAATTCCAGTTGACCAATTATGATATTAGTATAAAAGAAACTAGCTTTTCAAATTAATTTTCCAACTGTAAATGGAGTTGGTAATCCCTATTTTGCAGTGTTGCCATGTGGGATAATTGAGATGATGTGTACATTTTGGAATTAAACTATATGCATCTTTGGGGAGCTCTGGAAATGAACTTACTGCCTTTGTTACAAAAATTATTTCCTAACTTTGCTCTTTATTGAATCATTATAGACCTAGATCAATACCAGTAATTTAATAACACACTGATACAACTTTTTCAGGATTTTTATGATCTTTGTTTTGCCCACATTTGTTTCATTTGGGGAAAAGTCAGCAGGCTTCCCTACAGAAAGAAGTATAATAATTAAACAATTTTTTGTCTTGTCAGTTAAAAAAGAGTGAGCTAAGTCTCACTAGCCAAGTCTGAGGAGTTAGGACAGAACATAAGAGAAGTTACTGTTATTGTTAATCAAGATGAAGGTAGAAGACATTAATTATATTGATACTGAATGGTACTGAACATTACAATAAAAAATAACATATTTCCTGTGCTTTAAGAGATCATAAAAATATCTTCTGTTCCCTTTACTTGCTTATCTTCCAGTTTTTCAATCAGTTATTAAAATTGCAAAGGGATTCATGATTCTTTATGGAGTAAATCATAAACTTAATAATTTCCCTGTTATAATTTGAGGTGTGTGGTGAGATAGCGTGAACTATGATAAACTTGTCAGGAAGATCTACTGGAGAAGGGAGAGGTTACCCACTCTGGTATTCTTGGACATCCCTGGTGTCTCAGCTGGTAAAGAATCTGTCTGCAATGGGGGAGACCTGGGTTTGATCTGTGGGTTGGAAAGGCTATTCTGGCCTGGAGAATTCCATGTGGATTGTATAGTCCATGGAGTCGCTAAGAGTTGGACACACTGAGCAGCTTTCACTTTCATGATAACTCAGGCTGGGTTTTGTGAAGACTCCGTATGCTTTTACAGTGAAATAAATAGAACAGTTACTTTGATCATTAAATAACTCAGGTCTTAAGAGAAGACTCTACACATGGACATCACCAGATGGTCGACACCAAAATCAGATTGATTATATTCTTTGTAGCCAAAGATGGAGAAGCTCTATACAGTCAGCAAAAACAAGGCCAGGAGTTGACTGTGGCTTGGATCATGAACTCCTTATCACAAAATTCAGACTTAAATTGAAGAAAGTGGAGAAACCCACTAGACCATTCAAGTATGACCTAAATCAAATCCCTTATGATTATACAGTGGAAGTGAGAAATAGATTTAAGGGACTAGATCTGAGACACAGAGTGCCTGATGAACTGTGGATGGAGGTACATGACATTATACAGGAGACAGGAATCAAGATCATCCATAAGAAAAAGAAATGCAAAAAAGCAAAATGGCTGTCTGAGGAGGGCTTACAAATAGCTGTGAAAAGAAGAGAAGTGAAAAGCAGAGGAGAAAAGGAAAGATATACCCATTTGAATGCAGAGTTTCAAAGAATAGCAAGGAGAGATAAGAAAGCCTTCCTCAGCAATCAGTGCAAAGAAATAGAGGAAAACAACAGAATGGGAAAGACTAGAGGTCTCTACAAGAAAATTAGAAATACCAAGGGAACATTTCATGCAAATATGGGCTCAGTAAAAGGCAGAAAAGGTAGAGACCTAACAGAAGCAGAAGATATTAAGAAGAGGTGGCAAGAATACACAGAAGAACTGTATAAAAAAGATCTTCATGACCCAGATAATCATTATGGTGTGATCACTGACCTAGAGCCAGATATCCTGGAATGTGAAGTCAAGTGGGCCTTAGAAAGCATCACTATGAACAAAGCTAGTGGAGGTGATGGAATTCCAGTTGAGCTATTTCAAATCCTGAAAGATGACACTGTGAAAGTGCTGCACTCAATATGCCAGCAAATTTGGAAATCTCAGCAGTGGCCACAGGACTGGAAAAGGTCAGTTTTCATTCCAATCCCAAAGAAAGGTAATGCCAAAGAATGCACAAACTACTGCACAGTTGCATTCATCTCACACACTACCAAGGTAATGCTCAAAATTCTCCAAGCCAGTCTCCAGCAATATGTGAACCGTGAACTTCCAGATGTTCAAGCTGGTTTTAAAAAAGGCAAAGGAACCAGAGATCAAACTGCCAACATCCGCTGGATGATCGAAAAAGCAAGAGAGTTCTAGAAAATCATCTATTTCTGCTTTATTGACTATGCCAAAGCCTTTGACTGTGTTGATCACAATAAACTGTGGAAAATCCTGAAAGAGATGGGAATACCAGACCACCTGACCCGCCTCTTGAGAAACCTGTATGCAGGTCAGGAAGCAACAAGTTAGAACTGAACACGAAAGAACAGACTAGTTCCAATTAGGAAAAGGAGTATGTCAAGACTGTATATTATCACCCTGCTTATTTAACTTATATGCAGAGTACATCATGAGAAACGCTGGGCTGGAGGAAGCACAATTTGGAATCAAGAGTGCTGGGAGAAATATCAATAATCTCAGATATGCAGATGACACCACCCTTACGGCAGAAAGCGAAGAACTAAAGAGCATCTTGATGAAAGTGAAAGAGGAGAGTGAAAAAGTTGGCTTAAAGCTCAACATTCAGAAAACGAAGATCATGGCATCTGGTCCCATCACTTCATGCCAAATAGATGGGCAAACAGTGGAAACAGTGGTTGACTTTATTTTTCTAGGCTCCAAAATCACTACAGATGATGATTGCAGCCATGAAATTAAAAGATGCTTGCTTTTGGAAGGAAAGTTATGACCAACCTAGACAGCATATTAAAAAGCAGAGAGCTGTAGGAGTTGCTTGTATATTTTTGAGATTAGTTGTTTGTCAGTTGCTTCACAAGCAACTCCTACAGCTCAATTCCAGAAAAATAAATGACCCAATCAAAAAATGGGCCAAAGAACTAAATAGACATTTCTCCAAAGAAGACATACAGATGGCTAACAAACACATGAAAAGATGCTCAACATCACTCATTATCAGAGAAATGCAAATCAACACCACTATGAGGTATATTTCATGCCAGTCAGAATGGCTGCGATCTAAAAGTCTACAAGCAATAAATGCTGGAGAGGGTGTGGAGAAAAGGGAACCCATTTACACTGTTGGTGGGAATGCAAACTAGTACGGCCACTATGGAGAACAGTGTGGAGATTCCTTAAAAAACTGGAAATAGAACTGCCTTATGATCTAGCAATCCCACTGCTGGGCATACACACTGAGGAAACCAGAAGGGAAAGAGACACGTGTACCCCAATGTTCATCGCAGCACTGTTCATAATAGCCAGGACATGGAAGCAACCTAGATGTCCATCAGCAGATGAATGGATAAGAAAGCTGTGGTACATATACACAATGGAGTATTACTCAGCCATTAAAAAGAATACATTTGAATCAGTTCTAATGAGGTGGATGAAACTGGAGCCTATTATACAGAGTGAAGTAAGCCAGAAAGAAAAACACCAATACAGTATACTAACACATATATATGGAATTTAGAAAGATGGTAACAATAACCCTGTATGTGAGACAGCAAAAGAGACGCTGATGTATAGAACAGTCTTATGGACTCTGTGGGAGAGGGAGAGGGTGGGAAGATTTGGAAGAATGGCATTGAAACATGTATACTATCATGTATGAAACGAGTCGCCAGTCCAGGTTCGATGCACGATGCTGGATGCTTGGGGCTGGTACACTGGGACGACCCAGAGGGATGGTATGGGGAGGGAAGAGGGAGGTGGGTTCAGGATGGGGAACACGTGTATACCTGTGGCGGATTCATCTCGATGTTTGGCAAAACCAATACAATATTGTAAAGTTTAAAAATAAAATAAAATTTTAAAAAAAGCAGAGACATTACTTTGTCAGCAAAGGTCCGTCTAGTCAAGACTATGCTTTTTCCAGTGGTCATGTATGAATGTGAGAGTTTGATTATAAAGAAAGCTGAGCACAGAAGAATTGATGCCTTTAAACTGTGGTGTTGGAGAAGACTCTTGAGAGTCCCCTGTACTGCAGGGAGATCCAACCAGTCCATCCTAAAGGAGATCAGTTCTGGGTGTTCATTGGAAGGACTGATGTTAAAGCTGAAATTCCAAATCTTTGGCCACCTGATGTGAAGAGCTGACTCATTTGAAAAGACCCTAATGCTGGGAAAGATTGAGGACAGGAGAAGGGGATGACAGAGGATGAGCTGGTTGGATGGCATAACCAATTTAATGGACATGGGTTTGGGTAGACTTTGGGAGTTGGTGATTGACAGGGAGGCCTGGCGTGATGCAGTTCATGGGGTCACAAAGAGTTGGACACGTCTGAGTGACTGAACTGAACTGAACTTGCTTTGTTTTGCTTTTAACAAGGCATGGAAAAGTCAAATATGGAAAATTGCTTGATATTTTTCCTTCAAACTACCTTTTCAGTATACCATTTTTTTTTTTTTTGCATTCTTGCTAACTAATTAGCCAGTAGCAGAATATGAGATTCCAGTGTGACCCATCAGAATAATATCTCATGTCTTAAATTTATATTAGTCTTCTTTAGTTGTATCAAGCAGTATTTCATGATTTATTCAAAGGCAAAAGGAGGAATAATTGGATCTTTTTTTTTTTTTAATCTGAGAAGATGCGAAGGTCAATTTTTTCCCTTTTATATGAATTTACTTCCTCAATTTTATTGAAAAATATTGATATTTCATCAACATTGAATGGGTCATTTCTCTACTTCCATTTCTTGTGATTATGAAATATTGTAGTTATATTCTTAGCAACAAAAATCTGAATTTGTTAACAGTTGAAACAAATAGTGTATTTTATTTCTTGCAGGTACTTACAATAAGATCATAGGTGTGTGCTGAAATATAGTCTGAAGTTAAGTGCTAGAATTTGTGTGTTAAAGAAATCTTAAGGATCATTTTTTTGAGCATATTTACTGCTCAGATGTAAATAACTGCTCAGAAGGTACTTATGCTTATTGTACTTCCATTGTGAGTGAAGTAAACATTTCTCCTTTTAAGAAGTCCTGTTCAGTATTTATTTTTTGAAATCTTCCTTTGCTTGTGAAGTTTACTTGCTTTTAAAAAAACCAAAAGGAGTATTTCCATAAAATCTTCAGCCCAGGTCATCTGAAGAACCCTATTTTCAGAGTATTGAGTAAAATGTTTAAAGTTTATGACTTGAAAATTATAAAGTATGGTAAGAGCATATCTTCTTAATATTTAAATCCCTCTACATTATATGCTTGCTATTGCTAAGTCACTTCAGTTGTGTCCGACTCTGTGCAACCCCATAGACGGCAGCCCACCAGGCATCCCCGTCCCTGGGATTCTCCAGGCAAGAACACTGGAGTGGGTTGCCATTTCCTTCTCCAATGCATGAAAGTGAAAAGTGAAAGTGAAGTTGCTCAGTTGTGTGTGACCCTGAGCGACCCCATGGACTGCAGCCTTCCAGGCTCCTCCATCCATGGGATTTTCCAGGCAAGAGTACTGGAGTGGGGTGCCATTGCCTTCTCCAACATTATTTGCTTATAAAACCCAAAGACATGACATTTCAAACTAATTATGTTTATTTAAGTATAAATATTGTTATTACTAATGAATACATTGTTGATATTATAACAATTATGTCATACATTTATTTTAAAATTTATTAAATATATTTCATAAAACTCCTTTTGGGTGATTATCTGAAAAAATAGTGATAAATATAAAATATGTTTTCAAGGCACATTGGAAGTATCCCGAGTGAGATATGTATTTCCATACAGCTCAGTGTTCTTTTCATTAGGAAGTTGTTCAGCCCCGTGTAGGATTAGAGCAGCATCTAGCCAAAAACATAGGAATTGATTTATTCAACTGCTTTATAGAAGTTGGGTATTTAGAGATAGAGATTTTGAAGTACATCTTCAAAATTTGCTGATATTGAAATTTTATTTTATACACAAATAAACTAAAGTAGGGGCTTCCCAGATGGAGCTAGCGGTAAAGAGCCCACCAGCCAATGGAGGCTGGAGATTTAAGAGACACAGGTCTGATATGTAGTTTGGGAAGATCCCCTGGAGAAGGATATGGCAACCCACTCCAGTATTCTTGCTTGGAGAATCCCATGGACAGAGGAGCTTGGCAGGCTACAGTCCACAGGGTTGCAAGGAGTTGGACACAACTGAAACGAATTAGCACACACGCACGCACACTGCAATAGACCACATGTGCTTGAACCTGAATGACTAAGTTGATTTTATAATAAAGTAGTCATTTAAAAATTTCCCCTACTCTCAGCTTATTTTGCTTCAAATTATGATCCTCCCATTTCAAAATACTGATATTTTAAGTAAAGACTGAGACTATATAATCTGTGATATGTTAAATGGTACCTCTTCTAGTCTCCTGGCAGATTATGCATGTTACCTCATTGCTATTCACACCCAGGGGACACAAGGGCAGCACTGTAGCTCTGCCAAGGGATGCAGAAGCCCATCTCTGCTGTATATTGTGTCACAGAACATTTGGGAGTACACAGAGAACTGGTCTATAAGTAATGCTTCCCAAACAGGTAGAGTCTGTAATTATAATTTTGGTGAGTAATGTCTGAGAAAAAAAAAAAGCAAATTAAGCACTCAAATACAACTCTGAAATGTCCTTATTTGCCTGAAACTAACCCTTAACCTCTCTAAAGAAGAAACTAAAACAGCTGCTATATAGTGATATCTAAAATATAGCTTGAAAATTGTGGTATATTATGAGAAACAGAAGGGTAAAGTCTAAAGGAACTGGTTAGCAGTATGTCTAGTGGTTGAAAGTAAATTACTTTTATTTGAAAAATATAGAAAATAGACTTGAGGAGCCACATCAGTTATAAAGAGTTGGGCATTAAAAACACAAAACAAAACAAACAACAAAAGGCAATGGATTGTATATGTATGTCATTTTTCTCAGAGAATATGCAATCACTCAAGTTGATTGTTTGAGCTTAGTTAAATATTTTACTAGTGAATTTTGAAATAAATGATGATCTGAACCATTTTCTTAATATTTCCTTATATAAATCTAAGTAATCACTTTCTGAAGCACAGCTAACTAAATTACTACTTGTTTATTATGTTATATAATGTATGTCTGGTCTTAAATATTTCCAAGCTCAGAATATTTAGAAATATTTGGATAATGTTTTTAAATATATAAATGTTAGAGATTTTTTCCCCTTAAAAACCAATCAATGTATTACTAAATTTGTTTTTGCCTCTTTTGGATTATCAATTGTATTTAGTTTTACCAGTTCAATTTTTCAGTTTTATAAGTTGTTTATTTTATATACTTTTTCAATTTCTATTAAATAATTCCACAAAAATTTGCTGAATAGACAGATCACTGTATCTTAGTTCCAGTATTAGGTTTCATTTTCTTCTAGAGAAAATGTCTGGTTTTACTTTCTTTAAATAATGTACACAGTGGAATCAATTAATTGTAAATTCACAGATGAACATTATCACCCTGCCCTGGATTGTGTAACATTTTCCTCTTTTACATAGCCCACAACTAATTATTTAACCAAATACTAGCAGAACAAAAAAGTAACAAATACCTGTAATTTCCAAAACTTTGGGGAAAAATAGTGTCCAGAATCGGCATTGTTGAGCACGTAGTTTGGTATTTACTTTTGGTGACTCTGTATTTAAGGTGAAATACGTTTGTTCATTGCTTTTGAAGACAGGCCATCTTGTACTATTGTTCTGGGTCCCATTAGGATTTCTAAAAAAATAGAGAGGCATTATAGTTCTTTTGAAGTCACTGATAGATTTATATATATATATATATATATATATATATATATGTGTGTGTGTGTGTGTGTGTGTGTATACACATGCACATATATAATGTTCTCAGAAATCAATGAGCTTCTAAAAAGTCAGAAAAATGTGGATTTGCTTGATAATATCAAGCATAAAAGAACTAGTTGAATGTTTTCAGTACCTTGAAGCACTATGTTAGTTAAAACTGTAGGAATTAAAATTTAAAGACGAAATTTTTACACATATTTATGCTTAACATATAGGAAGAAAAATATATTCTATTTTAAAATACTAATATTTTCTTTACACTTGAACATATATATCTAAGTTTGGGACTGATTGCTTATTTCCTTGGTATGTAATAACTGTATTACTCTAGGTCTAACTTTTAAATTGTTCTTTCATTCATATAAATTTGTTCACTGCTTAAAAATCCTTCAATAATTCCCCTGTGAGATCAGATAAAGATTAGTGAACACACCACCCACATTTCCAAGCTTACTTTCAGGTATTCTCTTTGCAAGCCAGCCAACACGAATTAGGGACACTTTCTTAGTGATTTCTTTCTCTATTTCACCTCCTGTCTTTGCCTAGCTATTACTTTTGCCTGGAATTTGCTTCATTTCTTAACATCAGGTGTCAAAACCAATTCAAAACCTTCAGATACTGTTTGCATGCTGATGTTTCCCATATTTTCAATTGTGATTTTTAAATCAATAGTGCTCGACTCAATTTTTCAGAAATTTATAATTTTTGGTTCATTTACACCTTGTAGGATTCAATTATATATTATTGCCTAGGTCACACAAACAGAAACTCAAAGAATAAACATTCTGGATGTGACTATCTGGATAATTACTGGTGATTCTAAAGATTTCCCTTTCATATATTTGTTTGCTACTTTTATGAGTCTGACACTGCTCTAGGCTTTAGAAATACAAATACATATGGAAAACATAGTTTCCCTCAGAGAATTACAAGAAAGGACATCCATGAAAACAAAGAACTAACAATATCTGGTAGCCTAAATCAAGCATAAACATGACTTGTCCGAAAAGGGAATTACCTAAAGAAATGCAATTTTACCTGAAGTAAGGAGAAAAAAATAAGAAACTGAACCAGAAAGAAAATTTTGGAAAACTAAAGAAAGGGAACTAAAATAAAATAGGTACAAAACTGTGTTCCTCCTAGTTCAAATAGCAATGAAAAAAAAAAAAAAAAGTTATTTTCTTGGACTCTAAGAGGAGATTCTATTAGAATAATAGCTTTAAGATATTAGTGTTATAGCAATAAGATCTGGCAATCTAGGAAAATGGTTTAGACTTTAGTTTGTAGGCATTTACGATTCTTGAGGGATTCTTGGCCTGATGGTTTACTGTAAACATAATTTAGAATTACTAACCTAGAGGTGATATCTGGAATAACAAGAAACCTAGAAAGTAGTCACTGAGACTTGTATCAAAAAAAGAAAAAAAAAAAAAAAGATTAAAGTGACAGGCAAATGCAATTCATCCCTTTCTAAATTAAGCACAATCATATAAGAAAATCTCCAGCTGAACTTTTCTAAAAGTATACCACACAAAATTCTTCACCATTAATAACATACCTTCTACATATTATTGACAGAAACTTGGGAGTACTGCTAGAATATATCTGCATCCCTAGGCAAAGGAATTTTATTATCTCTGAACTACAACTTGGAATGTCAAGAGTTATTTCACAGGACAAAGTTTGTTAAATGGACACTGGCAGTGCCATTAGTGCTTCGCTCTTGAACTCAAGTACAAGTCAGCTCTTTTTTTTTTCTTGCCAAAAGCCTGTGAACCCCTAGAATTTGGAAAGAAAAGCAGGCATTCATTAGCATGGTTATCTAAGGCAAATTTTGCCATCAAGAACTTGTGTTGAATAAGTACCATAAGTTCCTATTTTATCACAGATGCAGACATATTCAACCATGAGTCAAGAGCTATAGAGATAAATAGCTTCGTGATGAACTGGTTGATTTTATGTAGGAACTGGATGATTTAATAAGAATTATTAAAAACCAGAGCTATTCAAGCTAAACCAATATCATAACAGGATTGAACCCTCTTGCTTTAGGGTATTATTTGAAAGAGGTCAGGAAGAAAATTGCTCCAGATCACAGATGGCACACTTGTCTAGGTGAATTATGTAGTCTTTTTCTTTTATTTTAAAGCTTTAGAAACTAACAACTACAGCTGCTGGAGGCTGAATATTAAACCAGGAGAACCACTGGTCTGATTCGGTACAGCAATTCTTATGTTCCTAAATAGCCCACTTTCCTTCTAATTCTATTCTAATTAACTTATGGCACCATTTTAACTGCACATTCATTTCTGGCTTCTGCAAATGGTGACTTAAACAGAGCTGACTTGTACTTGAGTTCAAGAGCGAAGCACTAATGGCACTGCCAGTGTTCATTTAACAAACTTTGTCCTATGAAATAACTCATGACATTCCAAATTGTAGTTCAGAGATAATAAAATTCCTTTGCCTATGGATGCAGATATTGTTTTCAAAAAGTGGTTGAAATAGCTATTGAAGTGATGAAACATTTTATTCTATAATTTGAAAAAACCTCCAAAGACTAAAACTTAACCAGAGAAACAATTCTCTTATTTGTATAAATTAAAAACTTTGTAAAATGCAATATATTTTCCAGGTACAAAATTCATTAACACTGTGCTGTGCATATTCAGTCCCTCAGCTGTGTCTGACTTTGCGACCCATGACCTGTAGCACACCAGACTCCTCTGTCCAAGGAATTTTCCCAGCAAGAATAATGAAGTGGGTTGCCATTTCCTCCTCCATCTTCCCGACCCAGGGACTGAATCCACATTTCTTGCAACTCCTGCATTGGCAGGCAGATGTTTTTACCACTGAGATACCTGGGAAACCCTCTGAAACACTATATAATTTTAATTTCAAAATTATAAGATAAATGTAAACATCCTGACTTTGCTATTTTTAAAAAAAAAATTTTATATTCTGATTACAAAATAAAGACCTCAAAGTGAAAATATGCAACACTTTCCATCATATAAAGAAATCTCTTCTCTTTTTATTATCAAGTTTTTTTTTTTTCTAATTTGTGTTATACAAAGTAGTCTAAAGATCATTCATTGCACTTTTCCTCTAAGGTAAGATTGAAAAGTTTTAAGACATGGTTTATTTAACCAAAAATGCAGAATATCATTTGAACAATTGTATTATAGAAAATTGCTTGCTTGTCATTGGTATTGGAACATTTTCTAGTCATTTTATGAATAGAATCTTTAAAAAGAAATTAACTGACTCAGGGTGCCTGGTATGAAGAACTAGGATATACTCAACTTCATGTGTCAAATTTTCTTAGAAATACAAATTCCAATATTGCTTACCCAATCCTAACACAGGAATTAAGATTCCTTTAAGAATTCAGAGATGGTTATTTCTAACTAAGATATACGGTTCCTTTTTAAGCATTTTATTTTATATTGGAGTGTAACCAATTAACAACGTTGTGATAGTTTCAGGTGAACACTGAATGGACTCAGCCATACGTATTCATGGATCCATTTTCCCTCAAACCCATCCAGGCTGCCACATAACACTGAGCAGAGTTCCCTGTGCTATACAGTTATTTTAAAGTGAATATATTTTAGTGTGCTTTACAATCTAGTAAAATGAAGCCATGATTAGTAGCTGTAAACTGAAAGGCCACCTGAAATATTCCACAATCATAAGCAGGCCACGAGGATATAGTATATAGTGGATAATTTATTATATGCAAATATTCATGGATTTATATTCTGTCATGTCATGCTTAAATAACTATATTTCAATTTAAAGAATAGAAGGGTTATAAAATAATCTGAATTTAGAGATTAAACCTATTCTTTCATTAAACAAATATCAATTGAGAGCATACTTTGTCAAAGATGTTTGAATCACAGAACATTCAACAACAACAACAAAAACAGGAAAAAATTCCTACCTCATATAGTTTTCATTCTTGAGAAAGATAGACAATAATGATAATAATGAAAAATATATAGTATGTTGGATAGTAATAGCTCCTAGAAATAAGAAAGTGGAAAGTGGGAATGATAGGAAATCATGAGTAAGTTAAGTATGTGTGTGTGTGTGTGGAGGGCAGAGGTAGGGAGTGTATAATAAGGAATTTGATTGACTTTGTCCAAATTTCCTTGTGAGATAACCTCTAAGTCTTGGGATTTTGCACCATACCTGATAGTTTATACTAACAGGGTGATTCATGTTGTGCACATGATGGCTTTTGCTAATGCAATGACTCAGCGTGGGGCTGCACACACTGATAATCTTAGGGAAAGAACTGACCTCCCCTGAAAAACTAACCAGTGATTAGAGGGTTGGGACTTTGAGCCAACTGATATCAGCCTGAGCTCCAGGAAGAGGAAGGGCCTAAAGATTGAGTTGAACCACTTGGCCAATAATTGACTGTGTCATGACTTTCTAATGCAACCCAAATAAAACTAAACCTCAAAGTCAGGTGAGCTTTCTGGGTTGGCAGTTCTCCATGTGCGCATTACCACAGTTGATGCCATGAAGATGAAGTGTCTCTGAGGACGTTGAAGATTTCTATCTGGAAGCTTGTTAGTTGTAGATCTTGCTCTCTGTATCTTTTCCTTTGGTTCTGAACTATGTGCTCTTGCTATATCGTGTGTGTGTTAGTCACTCAGTTGTGTCTAACTCTGTGACTCCATGGATTGTAGCTCACCAGTCTCCTCTGTCCATGAAACTCTCCAGAAAAGAATACTAGAGATAGCTGCCTTGTCCTTCTCTAGGGGATCTTCATAACCCAGGTATTCCACATTGCAGGCAGATTTTCTTTATCATCTGAGCCACCAGGGAAGACCTTTGCTATATTAAAACTGTTATTTGTAATTTATGGCATTTTTATAAGTCCTGTGAGTCATTCTAGTGAATTATCAAATCTGAAGGAATGCATGTGGACTCTGAATTCGCAAGTTACATCTGAAATCTTGGGACACGTTGACAGTCTGAAGGGCTGTGCCTTAACCTTGACTTTGGAAAACTCTGGGTAGGGAAACTCTGCAATATTCGAAAACAAAGAAACTTAAGTGAAGAGATGACAGAGGATAAGAGTGAGCCATGCAATTTATTTGAGGGAAGAGTATTTTAACAAAAGCAGAAAGCAAAGGCTAGTGAGACAGGTGTGTGCCTGGAGTTTTCCAAGAACCTTAGTAGGAGGGTGTGACTCAAGTGAAGCCAGTCAGGGAGGAAGGAGTAGAAGGTGATATTATTTATTTACCTGTAGGACCTTATAATCTTTTTATATCTGCTGTGAGAGAGAGAAGAAGCAATTAGAAGGTTTGCACAAATAAAGGATAAGATCTCACTTATTCTTTTTAAAAAGATTATCTCCGAGAATTGACTGCAGAGAATCCACAGGTAAAAGCAGGGAGATCAGTTAGGAGATCACAGGAATAATTTATATGAGAGATGATGGTTGTGTGAACCATGGAAGTAGTAGCAGAAATTGAGAGAAGTGCTCAAAGCTTGCAAATATTTTGAAGGGTGAGTCCTTATAACTGGCCATGAATTAGAAGTGGAGAGAAATGAGAACAGTCAAAGATGACTCCAAGAATTCTGGCCTGAGGAACTGGGAGGATTAACAGAGCTGCCATCATTCAAATAGGAAATCCTGTAAGAAGAGCATGTTGTTGCTATTGCTGTTCAGTCGCCCAGCTGTGTCGGACTGTTTGTGACCCCTTGGACTGTAGCACACCAGGCCTCCCTGTCCCTCACCAACTCCTGAAGCTTTCCCAAGTTCATGTTCATTGCATTGGTGATGCCATCCAGCCATCTCATCCTCTGATACCCTCTTCTCCTTCTGCTCTCAGTCTTTCCCAGCATCAGGGACTTTCCAATGAGTCATCTGTTCACATCAGATGACCAGAATACTTGAACTTAAGCTTCAGCTTCAGCATCAGCATCAGTCCTTCCAGGGAATATTCAGGGTTGATCTCCCTTAAGATAGACTGGTTTGATCTCCTTGTTGATCAAGGAACTTTTAAGAGTCTTCTACAGCAGCACAGTCGAAAGGCATCAATTATTTGGCATTCTGCCTTCTTTACAGTCCAGCTGTCACAACTGTACATGACCACTGGGAAGACCACAGCCTTAACTATATAGACCTTTGTCAGAAGAGTAATGTCTCTGCTTTTAAACAGGTTTGTCATCCCTTTCCTGCCAAGAAGGAATTGTTTTCTGATTTCATGGCTGCAATCACCGTTCACAGTGATTTTGGAGCCCGAGAAGAAATCTGTCACTACTTCCACCTTTTCCCCTTTTATTTGCCATGCAGTAATAAGGCTGGGATTCCATGATCTTGGTTTTTTAATATTTAGTCTTATGCCGGCCCTTTCACTTTCCTCCGTCGCCCTTATCAAGAAGGTCTTTAGTACCTCTTGGCTTTCTGCCATCAGAGTGATATCATCTGCATATCTAAGACTGTTGATGTTTCTCATGCCTATCTTAATTCCAGCTTATAACTCATCCAGAAGAGCATACTTGGAGGAAAATAACATGAGTTCAACTCTTCCCAGGTCTTTAGGAAGAATGTCAGATTTTTCCCTTCCTATGCAGGGGGAAAAATGCAGCTTTTCCTTACTATATATTTCTTTCCTGTTAGTCTCCTTTTCTATCACATAGAACACTTCACTACTGACACTTTTAGACATTAACTGTGTGCACACTTTTCTCAAGACAATAAGCTAGTCTGACACCAGCTGAGTGTTCTACAATTTAATTCAATTCTGACACTACCTGGACAGAGCATCAGATCCGACAGAAAAGGACTCAGTCCCACAAGACTGTCCCACCCTTTCACAACAATAAGCAAGTCTTTGACACCAGCTGAGTGTCCTACATGCTAAGCTAAATAATGTGAAACTCTGCATCAAATAAATTTTCACTATGGCTGTAAGACACCATGCAACAGTTTTTACATGTCCCTTACATGTACACTATTCTTTTTTTACCATAGCAATTCAGCATTTAATAAAAACAATTGATAATATAGCATATAGGCTGTGCCTAAAGGATCTATATTTTAAAACTGAGATGTTCAGATTTAGTACCCTTAGAAAAAAAATCAGGAAGCAACTAAGCAAAATTGAGCTCAAAAAAGGAGATATTCAGTGAGTATCATGATTAGTAGTGGGAGCAGTACTTGAAACACTTTACATGTTGCTTCTATTATACTGACATATTTATATAAAGAACAGACAAAGCAATTTTCATATAGTAAACAAATTTACTCTTCACATTTAAGCATATAAAAAGGAATGTGTATTCCCAACAGAATCTATTATTTTAAGTAAATATGGAGACACAGGTGATACAGAAAAGGATAATAAACAGAAAAGGGTAAATACCATCTTGTTTATTGCAAGGTCATAATCTCCATATCATCTTGCACATGGTAAACTTCTTAGGATAAATATAAGCATAAAATATATTTTGAAGTAGTTTTTTGATTCCTTCCAGAAGAATTTCTGTGACTGTAACATTTGCAAAATTGATCAGGTTGTACAACTAATTGTGTTTAAGTGTTTGAAAATCTGAACAATTTAAAAACTGACCCAAAGATAGCTTTCTTAAATTAAATAAATTATAACAATTATTCTTAATTATATAACCAAATAAAATTGTCTAATAACCACTGAATTCTATTAAAACAACTATTAATTCATAAATGCATTCTAGGAATTTAAGGATACTGATTGCATTTTAATTTATAAGGTTATAGCCTAGGCTAATTAGTTTTATAAAACTTCTTATCCTGAATCTCATGATTTTCTACAAGCTTCCATGATGAAGCTCCAATGATGAATGAAAAAATGTAAACTAGTTTTCTTCAAAAATATACATGCAAATGTATACCTTCTGGTTAATCTGTCTCCTGATTATTGTATATTATTGTGTGTGTGTGTGTGTGTGTGTGTGTATTACACAACTTAAATATTTAGGATGTACGTGTGTGTATGCGAAGTCTCTTCAGTCATGTCTAACTCTTTGCGACCCTATGGACTGTAGCCCATCAGGCTCCTCTGTCCGTGGGATTCTCCAGGCAAGTTGCCATGTCCTTCTCCAGGGGATCTTCCTGACCCATGGATGGGACCCAGGTCTCCTGTCCTGCATGCAGATTCTTTACTGCTGAGCCACTTGGAAAGCCCAAATATTAAGGAAGCCAAAACCAATTGAGCAAACATCATTTACATAAAGATTAAAATATATCATAGTAGCATATTATTGCAATTCACTGTAACAGTGCCAAATTACATAATAACAACTATATATTGAGCTCTGAAATAAATCATATCTTATTTATTTTTGTATGCTCAGTACCTGAAATAATCCTGAGCAAAAAGTATATGCTCAATAAATGCGTGTTGAAATGAGAACTAAGTGAATAACCTTCATTACTTTGGATACATTTTGAATTAATTCAATATGAGCTATTAAATATTTTTCACAGTACTATATGAAAAGAGAAATTCACTTTATTCTCTTGGGTTAAGATGAATAAAAATGCATGGTAAACATTACTTTTTTAAGAATAAAAACCCAAAAATGTACATTGATTCTTCAAGTGCCTAAAGCAATAATACATTTCACTTCAAAGTCCTACATGAGCTAATGGAAGGTCACAATGTGTATGAGTTACTCTTAAGCCTGTTCACAGACTGAATCTCAACTCTTTTTCAAGTCTTATTTCTTCCATCCAGATGCACTATACATTATCAGAAAGGTTTTTATGACTGTACTGTTTTCTCCCTGGAGGTAATAAGGTCAAAAAAAAAAAAAATGTTACTAAAGCAATATAGAGTTTATAACAATTTACTTGGGCATACAGAATTTTTTATAAGTGGATCACTTGCAATTTAGATTATATTTTAATGCAAATGTCTTAATCTAGTTCACTTTTGGTACTTGTTTTCCCCATCTCCTGACATTTTCATTGAAAACTGTGGAAATGAAAGAAGTAATTACTGAAGAACCATTCCCTAGCTTCATGAATTTAAGTTTCCTCCTTACTTCGACAGGTTTGTTTTTTAAGGCAGGAATATGGGTACCCAGGGTGGCAGAATTGGACTAGTACACTGTAAAAGTTTGCAATAATTCAGCAATTCTCTAAAAATTATTTCTTCCATCTAAATATACTATATAAACAGGATCCACGGTCAAGTTGGTTCTTACATTTTATTATCTCATTATTCTTAACTAGTGAATTGGGATATACTCTCAACTTCACAGAGAAATAGGAATTCAGAATTTTTATAAGAGAAAGAGAAGAGAAAAGAGAAGGCAAGATAAAAGAGGGAACTAAAGAGAAGAGTCCCATAGAAATATATAAATTACATAATCCTGCTACCAAATTTGATCAAAAGGCAAAACACACCAATAATCTAAACTTTCTGGGGAAGGAAAAAAAGAGGAAGATTTATTTTCAGTCAGCACTAATAAAAAGGAGCAAATTACATTTCAGTTAAATAAATGCCATTAGGAAGATGAGATACATTTAGCTGCACATCATCTTCTAACTTTAAAAATAATTAGTAACTGTAGTAACTGTAGGCATTCAGAATATGGGATGAGGTTTCAGCTCTAGCAATAAGCAGAGGCCAATTATTATATAATATAGATAGATAGGCACTATGAAATGGATGTCTGGAAAGTAAGAAAAAACTTTTGGTCTAAAAGCTGAACATTTCATAAGAGGTAACGCTTCTTGACTGTCAGAACTTTGTCTGATCTTTTCATTTTTATTTTTTACTAGTACTTAATAAAGAAATAGATGGGGAAACAGTGGAAACAGTCTCAGACTTTATTTTTTTGGGCTCCAAAATCACTGCAGATGGTGACTGCAGCCATGAAATTAAAAGATGCTTACTCCTTGGAAGGAAAGTTATGACCAACCTAGATAGCATATTCAAGAGCAGAGACATTACTTTGCCAACAAAGGTCCATCTAGTCAAGGCTATGGTTTTTCCAGTGGTCGTGTATGGACGTGAGAGTTGGACTGTGAAGAAAGCTGAGCGCCAAAGAATTAACACTTTTGAACTGTGGTGTTGGAGAAGACTCTTGAGAGTCCCTTGGACTGCAAGCAGATCCAACCAGTCCATTCTAAAGGAGATCAGCCCTGGGATTTCTTTGGAAGGACTGATGCTAAAGCTGCAACTTGAATCCTTTGGCCACCTCATGTGAAAAGTTGACTCATTGGAAAAGACTCTTATGCTGGGAGGGATTGGGGGCAGGAGGAGAAGGGGACGACAGAGGATGAGATGGCTGGATGGTATCACCAACACGATGAATGTGAGTTTGAGTGAACTCCGGGAGTTGGTGACAGACAGGGGAGGCCTGGCATGCTGCAATTCATGGGGTCATGAAGAGACACGACTGAGCTACTGAACTGAACTGAATAATGAAATTGCCACAGATTTCCAATCAGTGTTGTTCAACTCGATTATATTGAAGGGGAAAATAAAAAGTTCAAAATATCTTAAAAACACACAAACATGCTACTCTTCTTAATCCAAATCTGTATGTTCCAACACATTTTCACCTTTGCTGAGACATCGTTTCTTTTTTTTTCCTCTAAATATATAACTAAAAGTCAGGTGCCCATTTTAAAGCACATTTTCTATTATTTTATAGGAAAATTTAGATTGTAATTAGTATTTAAGAGACATTTTTGTACTTAACCCAGTCTCCTAAATGCTTGACTAAAGTACTTGGATAGAATCATGCAAACAAATTGATTCCCAGAACACAGTTTGCATTTAGCAATTAGGTTGCACAGCACAGCTTCAGTTGTTCGTCAGTTGAAAGGGAAAAAGGCTGCCAGACAAAAGATCTCTAAGATTCTCACTAGATGGTTGATATGATGGATGAACAAAGCTTTCATGGTTTAGAGGATTATTCTTTCTTCTTTCCTCTGCATTGTTTCAACAGAAAGGTTGGCTTAATTAGCTAGAGAGTTACAGAGAACCACCAGGCAATGTTTAGCCTCCTCCAGCTCTCTAGAAAAATGAACTGGACTGAATACTAGATTGATTTAAAGAGAAGCAGAAATGTTTCCTCTCTCCCTTCCTTCCCTCCCTCCTTCCTTCTTTCTTCCCTCTCTCCTTCTCTTCCTCCCTTCTTCCTGCCTTCTTTCTTTTCTTTATTAGCTTTGCAAGTGCATCCAGATAATCTGCCTAATTTCTAATGTGAAAATGCATTATATTTGTACCTATATCTGTCTTCCAGTGACATCAGAGCAACTGCTATCATTTGGATGCAATCATATTAACCCCAGAAGGGCTACAGGGCAATAGTCTGTATTAAGTTCAAATGCACTTTTACAAAGCATCAACAGAGTATTTCTTTTAATGAGTTCAGACTTAGTATTAATCATGGATGAGAAAATAACCCCAAACTTGAAACTCATTGGCTTCTCTTTTGAGTCTTCCAAATTTTACCATTTTTGTTCTTCGTGTCCGTTTGCTCTAATCTGTGCCATAAAGTTGATGGCAGCAAGCCCACAGTTTCAAGAATAAGCCAAGGAAATGCCAAGAAAAAGTCCTGGAAACTGAGTTTTGTAGTAGCATATGCAATCCTTAAAATAGGTTGATTTTAAGAGAACACTTGAACATTAGAAGGGACTTGGGAAATCAAATGCTCTAAGAAATTTACATAAAAACTTAATTGCAAATTTCTTTATTTATGGGAGACTTTGAGTATATAAAATACTTCTTGAATTCAAACATTTTTCATTGTATCACCGTTCACTTGAGGTTCCTTTGTTTGAATAATCAACTCCATTAGGTTGGAAAACTCCATGAGAGTAGATAAACATGCCTGTTTTGTTCATTTCTGTAGCCTAGCACAGTCTGTACTCAATAAAAGCTGCTTGCTGAAGATTTTTCCTACCAGAGGGCTTGCTTAAGTAAGTAAACCATTAGATTGATTGTACCAAAACCCAATGTAATTTTGAATACAAAGCACAAACACACACACACACACAAATATAGGTAATATGATGAATGATACATTGCAAACTAAAATTAAAATATCCATGTATATTTGATTTTATTTACAGGACATTGATTCTAAGGAAAGTAAGATGAAGGAAAAAATATGCCAAGTTAAGCTTCAGTGATAGCAGTGACATTATTTTTGGAGAAATAAATATTTTAAGTAAGCTTTATTGCAATACACATATGTACACAATAGACCCAAATCATGATTAATGAATTTTTCAAACTGAGCACCAAAGCATACTGAATTTCTAATTATTAACATGATTATATAAATAAAATAATCTTATTTAATATCAATTTTGTATAATCCAATTAATTGGTAAAATCCTTTGATCAAACTGATATTAAATCTATATGTTTGCTATCTACCATATAAAAACAATGTTATTTTAATAATTCTTCTATCATATTAATTAATAATTAGTAAATTAAAATAATCATTTTCATAATTTTCAATTATTTAAAACTTTTATGATGTCCCATGCAAGCATGCATACTAAGTCACTTCAGTTGTATCTGACTCTTTGTGACACCTTGGACTGTAGCCCAACAGGCTCCTCTGTCTATGGAATTCTCCAGGCAAGAATACTGGAGTGGGTAGCCATTCCCTTCTCCAGGGTATCTTCCTGACCCAGGATCGAACCTGGATCTCCCACATTGAAGGCAGATTCTTTACTGTCTGAGCCATGAGGAAAGCTCTTTATGATATCCTTATCTCAATTATTTCTCTTGAAAGCCTTGTATTTTATTGGCATGAAGTTGGACATATTTTATAATCAAAGATTTTCTATTCTTAGATTGTTTTGGCTCTTTTCTGGATACTTTTCCTAGCTTTTCTATTAATTAAATAATTTTAACTTTTTTTTTTACTCAGAAATAAACATTATGATCTTTAAATAAAGTTGAAATTTCCATGAGGTAATGTTGTTTCATCTCCTATTCAGTGTTTCATTCTGCATAAAATATCTCCTTAAAGGTCTTCTAGTTTGTTCACTTTACATCATGCGGTGTGTGTCAGATTCTGGAAAAGTTCATTCCAAATCCTGACAACTTTATTCATTATTAACTCTAGTTGATAAAACATATTTGTATTAAAGCCCTTCCAGAATTCCAGGCACTGCAGCTATTTTTCACTTTTTATCAAAGAGTAGTTTTGGGCTTTTTTTAATGTTAAGCTAAATTGACATATCTATGAATTTTACCCAAAGATTCCCTGGTTTATGTCCACAAAGAATATATCCAAATTCTCTTTATGACAATTTGACACATCTTTGTTTTACTTGAAGCCAGATACATTCATCTCCTCACCCAAACACCTCTTTTTGTCCTCCAGACTAAAGATAATCTCTTCCTTCCTGAGACAATGAGGTTTTCTTATCTGGAGATGTGTCACATGACAGCCTATGTTCTGTTGAATTTTCCTTAATCCACAATAAAATATCAAATCTATTTTTTTCAGGAAGTTGTTTGTCATTCACTTACTGAATTGTATTGCCCAGTGTGCAGCAGGAACTCCATGGGCAATGGATATAGCAGTGACAAGACTGATAAAGTCCCTGATCACAGAGATTTATCAATTTAATGAGTGAAGATGGACTAGAAGTTAAGTAACATTATTAAAAATTCAGGTACTAAAATAAAATAAAAATTCAGGTGCTTATATTTACTATGGAGAAAAGATAAGCAGTGTGGCCAAATGTCTTTAAAGAGCATGTAATAATTCAGAACTGGCTACTGAGTCATGGAAAGAAGAAATGAGACAAATTGAGGAAGGGTAATGAAAGTGAACCTTCCTTCCAGCACTGGTTCTTGGCTACAGCTTTCTGGCTTTTACCTAGAAAGACAAACAGGAGAAGCAATGGATTGTGCAATTCTTATAGATGCTAAATACAGCCCAGGCAATACCTTCTGGACTCTTCTCAGTGACAGTGATGAATATGACTTCCAAATGACTTGAGAATTACAGTTAAGTCACTCACAAGATTCTACTTCTTATGTCCGTGGCAGATGGACAATAACAAAAACTACAAAGATAATTATGTCACTAAGGAAGTATGATGTAATAATTTGTTAATTTAATACAGGTTTCCTTGGACACTATTTCATGAATTTTATGCAAAAATATTAAGGTAATGAAAGATTAAAAATACCTTTCTTATTAAATTGTATTGTTTTATGATTAGAGCTACAGATATCTTTATCTTGTTATGATGAGACATATTGTCAACAATTTACATGACTATAGAACTATGAAACCTGAAATATAAATTATGAAATATATATAATATTATATAAATATGATTTTTGAAATTAAAGTTATTAAAATATCCTTAATCTGAGAGGTGAGATAAATGTTTATTTTCTGCATAGAAAATGGTAGATTTTTAAAGAAGATAAATATTTCTGCCAACAGTATAATCTTATGTTTCAAAGGTCTTTTTGTTTTTGCTTTGATACTAGTATTAAAGTGTTATTGCAGGTGTCATAATTTAAAGACAATTTTAATATCATAAAATGAGGTGGGAAAGTATTTGTTTACAATTTTACTGGTTGTGTGGTTCATGACATGCATGAATGGTAAGTGGCTTCACTGTCTGACTCTTTGCAACCCTAGGACTGTAGCCCACCAGGCGCCCCTGTCCATGGGATTTTCCAGGCAAGAATGCTGGAATGGGTTACCATTCCTTTCTCTAGGGGGTCTTCAGGACCCAGGGATCTAACCGGGGTCTCTTATGTCCCCTGCTTTGGCAGGCAGATTCTTTACTAGTAGCGCCATCTGGGAAGCTCATGATCTTGAGCAATTTGTCTAAATTCTCCAATGGTTAGTTGATTTGTAATATAGGGATATTAATGCATTTTACGTAGAGTAGTTGTAAATTAAATATGAAATATTTATACATTATTTCACAGAAATGCTTGAATCTGAATAAAATATTTAATGAATTGAATCTATGATGATGAAGAGGAAGATGGCGGCAGTGGCGAAGGCAAAACCCACTATCCTGTAACCACCGGAGTCCTCCTGGCTGCTGTTTGCAACTTCTCACGGTAGGAGCCACAAGTCATTGGACAAGATTTGCCAATAAAGATGTGAGATAGGTTTTATTCAGGAAACAGAGACACAGAATCAATTACCTTGGCAACTCTGTGGTAAACATGGTTTTCAAAATTCAACTATGTATTTGTCTAAAGGTCATGCTATTTCTGATGCATCATTGTTTGTTAGAGGCCTAAAAAAAAGGCCTCTATAAAAATTTTTTGTGGAGGTAAAATAAGTTCATACTAAAGTATGTGTTTAGATTTTCAGCATCATTTATTTCAATATGTTCAGCATTGAAAAGTAATTAAAAGCACTGCATCTTCTAAATGTATTTGTACTTTTAAATATTGTCATGACAACTCTTTTTTGGAAGGTACATTCTTTCAGACACTCACATACCAGTAATTTACATTATCTGTGCAATGATCACAATTATCCATGATATAGCTTTTAATTTAAATATATATTTATTTTTTACTCTGTGTCTCTTTAGCTACTACCATCATTTTCTGTTATATTTTTAACCTTTCCTTATTGATGTAGTTTGAAACATAAATTTAAAGTATTTCTGCTTCTTATACCATAAATCAGCGATTCTCAATGGAAAGGGAAATAAGGGTAGAAGGAAATGGTGGTAATTAGGAGACACATCCATCTGGAATCATGCCAGACTTATTTGCAGGACTTTTTAAAATTGCATGTACCTATCTAGAAACTTTGATGAAGATGGATGTCCTATTCTCTATCGTTAAAAGCGCTATCACTGTGACTCAATATTCCAAAGGCAAATAAGACCTTGCTACTCAAAGGTTTGTAATAAGTAAAAAATCAAATTGCCATTCAGATTCTGGGTTCCCCAGGTATAGCCTTTTATAAGGTTCATGGTCCCAAGCTTAAATTTCCTTTCTGCCTCTATTCACTTCTTTAACAAATTTACCCACTCTGTTTTAATTGTTCCTGTATGTAGTGAACTCACCTGCCTTTCTCCACATTCTTCATCCACAGCACTTTGTTTGACCCTAGTGATGAAATCTCAGCCACTGTGTATAAAACTATATTTAGCATTCTACCTCTCCCTTCAACTCAGTGAGGCCACACTATGTTTAACCTCCACAAAAGGGCACACTTTTCGCTTTATCTAATTCAGTGGATGCCCTTAACCTGGTCCCAGTGTCACATTACAATCCAAGGGAACACATAATATTTGATTTGTAACCACAGGTTTTGTGACCAGAATCTACTACTAAAATGGGTTAAACTTACATGGAATTCTTCAACTTCTCAGAGACTAGTTATCCATACAAATAACTTGTATCAAGGCGACTACATTGACAAGTATAGTGAGCAGGGAGAAAATTTTAACCAAGGTAGACAAAGAACATGTCATATAGGCTGTTTTAGACAATAAGAAATTTGGATCTTATTCTATATAAAGTAAGAAGTCACTGGTGAGTTATTATCTAGGCAGTGATAAAATCTAGCTTACATCTTGGAAAGATAATTGCAACCACATTGAGGAGAATAAACTATAGAGAGACAGTGGTGGAACCAGGGAGGCTGGCTACTGTAGGAAACCCAGTCACACTCCTGACATAGATTAGGTTTTTAACTGAGAATAGTACTATCCGAGTTAGCTTCTGATATATTTTGAAGGTTGAGCTTATAGAATTTGCTGATATGCAATGGAAAATGTAAGGATTCCTAGTGAGCAAAGGTTTTGGTTTTAAGTAACTTTTGTAAATATAGGAGATATTTACAGAGATATAAAGAAAAGTCACAAGAGTGTATATATGATATGATGTTTAACATCATAGAAATAAGATAATCTTACTTAGGGAAGCACATAGGAAAAGAGGAGGGAAGAGATTTAAAGCCCTCTAAAGCTATAAATATAGGGAAGATAAAAAGAATCCACTTAATTATTCAATTATTCACTTATTGAGCAATTATTTATTGCTTATTATGTGTGTAAGTATGTTCCAGGTACTGGATTATACAGTTCTGAACAAAGTAAATAAAACTCCTTTTTCTTCTGGAGCTAGTATTTTGGCGAGAGAAAGAAAGAGAGGGTATATAAGATCAACCAGTTAAATAGTACAAACTAAGGGGAAAAAAGAAACTAAGAAGGAGATATTTAGTATGCAGAAAGTTGAAAATATGGTAAGGTGACCAGGAACATCTCTACTGAGAAGGTGATTTTGGATTGAACTGAAGAAAATGAAAGCTATATTCACATGCTTCTCTAGAGAAGGAGAAAAAGAGACCACTGAAGGAAACTCCATGCAAATGTTCTGACTATAGCTAGAATGGGAGTTTACCCAGGAAGTTCAAAACAGAAGAGAAACCAGTGTGGCTGGTGTGGAATGGAGGTGGTAAAGGTAGGGGAGATGAAGTCGGAGAAGAGATTATTCAAGGGGCCTATAAACCATTGTAAAATACTTCATTTTACTCTGAGTAAGATGAAAATAAATGAAGCACTTTGAACAAAAGACTTAACATGTCCTGATAAACTTAATAGCTTCTTTTGGCTGCTACATTGAGAACAGATAGGAGTTGAACAAACACAGAAAATAGATACCAGACAGGAGGCTAGTGCAAAAATACATGTTCAGTTCAGTTCAGTTCATTTCAGTCGCTCCGTCATGTCTGACTCTTTGCAACCCCATTAAACACAGCACACCAGGCCTCCCTGTCCATCACCAATTCCCAGAGTCCAGCCAAACCCATGTCCATTGAGTTGGTGATGCCATCCAACCAGCTCATCCTCTGTTGTCTCCTTCTCCTCCTGTCCTCAATTTATCCCAGCATCAGGGTCTTTTCAAATGAGAGGGCTCTTCACATCAGGTGGCCAAAGGATTGGAGTTTCAGCTTCAACATCAGTCCTTCCAATGAACACCCAGGACTGATCTCCTTTAGGATGGACTGGTTGGATCTCCTTGCAGTGCAAGGGACTCTCAAGAGTCTTCTCCAACACGACAGTTCAATAGCATCAATTCTTTGGCACTCAGTCTTCTTTATAGCCCAACTCTCACATCCATACATGACCACTGGAAACCATAGCCTTGACTAGACGTACCTTTGTTGGCAAAGTAATGTCTCTGCTTTTTATATGCTGTGTAGGTTGGTCATAACTTTTCTTCCAAGGAGCAAGTGTCTTGTAATTTCATGGCTGCAATTACCATCTGCCATGATTTTGGAGCCCAGAAAAATAAAGTCAGCCACTGTTTCCCCATCTATTTTCCATAAAGTCATGGGACCAGATGCCATGATCTCAGTTTTCTGAATGTTGAGCTTTAAGCCAACTTTTTCACTCTCCTCTTTCACTTTCATCAAGAGGCTCTTTAGTTCTTCTTCACTTTCTGCCATAACAGTGGTCATCTGCATATCTGAGGTTATTGATATTTCTCCCGTCAATCATGATTCCAGCTTGTGCTTCCTCCAGCCCAGCATTTGTCATGATGTACTCTGCATATAAATTAAATAAGCAGGGTGACAATATACAGCCTCGACATACTCCTTTTCCTATTTAGAATCAGTCTGTTGTTCCATGTCCAGTTCTAACTGTTGCTTCCTGACCTGCATACAGGTTTCTCAAGAGGCAGGTCAGGTGGTCTGGTATTCCCATCTCTTTCAGAATTTTCCACAGTTTATTGTGATCCACACAGTCAAAGGCTTTGGCATGGTCAATAAAGCAGAAATAGATGTTTTTCTGGAACTCTCTTGCTTTTTCAATGATCCAATGGATGTTGGCAATTTGATCTCTGGTTCTTATGCCTTCTGCAAAACCAGCTTGAACATCTGGAAGTTCACGGTTCATGTATTGCTGAAGTCTGGCTTGGATAATTTTGAGCATTACTTTACTAGTGTGTGAGATGAGTGCAATTGTGTGGTAGTTTGAGCATTCTTTGGCATTGCCTTTCTTTGGGATTGGAATGAAAACTGATCTCTTCCAGTCCTGTGGCCACTGCTGAGTTTTCCCAATTTGCTGGCATACTGAGTGCAGCACTTTCACAGCATCATCTTTTAGGATTTGAAATAGCTCAACTGGAATTCCATCACCTCCACTAGCTTTGTTCGTAGTGATGCTTTCTAAGGTCCACTTCACTTCACATTCCAGGACGTCTGGCTCTAGGTGAGTGATCACACCATAATGATTATCTGGGTCATAAAGATCTTTGTACAGTTCTGTGTATTCTTGCCACCTCTTCTTAGTATCTTCTGCTTCTGTTAGGTCCCTACCATTTCTGTCCTTTATTGAGCCCATCTTTGCATGAAATGTTCCCTTGGTATCTGTAATTTTCTTGAAGAGATCTCTAGTCTTTCCCATTCTATTGTTTTCCTCTATTTCTTTGCGTTGATCTCTGAGGAAGGCTTTTTCATCTCTCCTTGCTATTCTTTGGAACTCTGCATTCAGATGCTTGTATCTTCCCTTCTTTTCACAGCTATGGGATGATGTTGGTTTGACCCTAAGTAGTAGCAGTGGAAGTAGCCAAGACTGGTTAATTTCTGCATATTTTCTAATTCTATTTATTTGTTTGTTTTATGCTATAGTAGAGACATCACATTCTTCACCTAATCAATTCAGGATGCATCTTCCTCCTCTCAAAAAAGACATTGTTTCTATTTATCCAAAACACTGTCATACCTAATAAATTTAACAATGATTTTTTAATCACCTAATAGCCAGCTAGACTGCTATTCCTCATAGCTCAGACATTAGAGCATCTGCCTGCAAAGAAGTAGACCTGGGTTTGATCCCTGGGTTGGGAAGATCCCTAGGATAAGGAAATGGCAACCCACTCCAGTATTCTTGCCTGGGAAATCTCATAGACAGAAGGGATTGGTGGGCCACAGTCCAGGGGGTCACAACAAGTTGGACATGAAGAGCGACTAACACACATAAAGGCCAGACTATATTTAAGACTATTTTAGATTAAAAGATATGTAATAGACATTAACTTATATGCAGAGTACATCATGAGAAACGCTGGACTGGAAGAAACACAAGCTGGAATCAAGATTGCCGGGAGAAATATCAATGACCTCAGATATGCAGATGACACCACCCTTACGGCAGAAATTGAAGAGGGACTAAAAAGCCTCTTGATGAAAGTGAAAGTGGCGAGTGAAAAAGTTGGCTTAAAGCTCAACATTCAGAAAACGAAGATCATGGCATCTGGTCCCATCACTTCATGGGAAATAGATGGGGAAACAGTGAAAACAGTGTCAGACTTTATTTTTCTGGGCTCCAAAATCACTGCAGATGGTGACTGCAGCCATGAAATTAAAAGACGCTTACTCCTTGGAAGGAAAGTTAGGACCAATCTAGATAGCATATTCAAAAGCAGAGACATTACTTTGCCAACAAACGTTTGTCTAGTCAAGGCTATGGTTTTTCCAGTGGTCATGTATGGATGTGAGAGTTGGACTGTGAAGAAGGCTGAGCACCGAAGAATTGATGCTTTTGAACTGTGGTGTTGGAGAAGACTCTTGAGAGTCCCTTGGACTGCAAGCAGATCCAACCAGTCCATTCTGAAGGAGATCAGCCCTGGGATTTCTTTGGAAGGAATGATGCTAAAGCTGAGACTCCAGTACTTTGGCCACCTCATGCAAAGAGTTGACTCATTGGAAAAGACTCTGATGCTGGGAGGGATTGGGGGCAGGAGGAGAAGGGGATGACAGAGGATGAGATGGCTGGATGACATCACTGATTCGATGGACGTGAGTCTGAGTGAACTCCCGGTGTTGGTGATGGACAGGGAGGCCTGGTGTGCTGCAGTTCATGGGGTCGCAAAGAGTCGGACATGACTGAGCGACTGAACTGAACTGAACTGAACTGAATGGACATTAGTAATTGTAAACAGTGTGTACTCTTGATGAGAATTCTGATTGGCTACACTTTTTAAAAAAAGATTTTTTATTTATTTTTATTTTTTGACTGTGGTGGGTCCTTGTTGCTATGCATAGGCTTTCTCTAGTTGGAGTGAGCAAGGGCTACTTTTCCTTGAGGTGCAAGGTTTTCCCATTGCTGTGGATTCTCATGTTGCATAGCATGGGCTCTAGAGTGAGGGTTCAGTAGTTGTGGCACACAGGTTTCGTTGCTCCACAGCATGTGGAATTTTCCCAGACCAGGGATCGAACCGGTATCCTTTGCATTGCAAGGTGGATTCTTATGCCCTGGGCAACCAGGGAAATGCATGATTGGTTACTTTTTTAAAGGTCAAGTTAACAGAATTTACTGAACTGGATGTGGGGAATGATGAGGGAGACAGCAACATAATTCTTGAAGTTTGGGGCATAAGCAAGTAGAATAATGGAGTGGTTTTTACCTGAAATGGGAAAACCTTGGAAGGAAATATTAAAAGAAAACTATGGCTATAAAAAGTTTATAATACTATATATTTAAGTGGATAGGTGTCCAGGGGTTCAGGCAAAGATCTGGGCTGCAGATATAACTTTGAAAGCCATCCACATGTAGATGGGGGGTACGAAACTGCGTGGTATCATCTATGGAATAAATACGTAGAGAAAAGACAACATGTCCAAGAGCTGAGTTTTGAATCACTAACATTTAGAGATGAGACGAAAGTGAAAGTGTTAGTTGCTTGGTCATGTTCTACTCTTTGAGACCCCATGAACTGTAGCCTGCAAGGCTCCTCTGTCCATATTTCCCAGTCAAGAATATCGGAGTGGGTTGTCATTCCCTTCTCCAGGGGATCTTCCTGACCAAGGGATCAAACCCATGTCTCCTGCATTGCAGGCAGATTCTTTACCACTGAGCCACCAGCTGCTGCGCTGCTAAGTCGCTTCAGTCGTGTCTAACTCTGTGCGGCCCCATAGGTGACAGCCCACCAGGCCTGCCATCCCTGGGATTCTCCAGGCAAGAACACTGGAGTGGGTTGCCATTTCCTTATCCAATGTATGACAGTGAAAAGTGAAAGTGAAGTCGCTCCGTCGTGTCCGACTCTAGCGACCCCATGGACTGCAGCCTACCAGGCTCCTGCATCCATGGGATTTTCTAGGCAAGAGTACTGGAACTGGGCCACCAGAGAAGCCCACAATTATATATTTAGACATAAAGTTTTGATTCTTGATAATGAGAAATATTGAGATAAAGAAAGGAGTCAAAATGTTGGATAGGTTATTAGTATGAACACTAAAATGATTAAAAGTGCCTATATGACTTACGGAAGACAGAAGGAAAGTAAGCTAGATGCTAAAAATCTCCAATGAATGAATAGGATTCACCAGAATTTAAGAGGATGATACAGCAAAAACGGGGAGTGGATAGCATAGTGCAATATAGTCTGACAGAATCTGCTTCAAGTAAATTGAAATATTGTGAGAAAGGAGGGAGAAGTAATGTTTTAAAAATGGTAACCACTAGTCAGGTGGATATAAATACAACTCTGTGGTACAAGAATAGTGAAATAAAAACAGCCATCAGTTGAACAGACTTAAGGTGAAATAGAATCTTTAGAATCAGCCAGATATCATTCAAAGCCGGAGTTAAGGAAATATTCAAGAAGTTGAAATGGTAGTGAATTTTGGAATCCCAGAAAGAACAGTTTATGGGGTTTGAAGGTTTGGGAAAAGTAGTAATATGATTAGTATATTTGTCAGTATAGATTATTAAAGGAACAAAAATATATTTTCAAAGAGATTATTAAACACAAGGTTACATTCCTTAGTGACATAATATGGCTTGTCATATGTTTTGAATATTTAACTCGATGCTTGCACAGTCATATGTATATAGGCAGATGGGAGATATTCTATCTTCATATGATTCTGGAAGATCTAAGATACAGCACAGATGACCCCAATGACCTAAATTATTAACTATAAAGGTCATATTTTTAGCCCCTGCTCAAAAATTGTTCACATTTCTCTTTGAAAACTAATTTTCATTGCCTTTATAAACACCAAAAATTTCTTATTTTTTCCTTCTAATTTTCTAGTCATTCCTTCTTACTCTGAATTGTAGGCATCTTTACCTTTTCTTCCTCCCTAACATTGGAGATTGTCAGGTCCTACACCTAATAGGCTTCTCATTCTACATAATATATCTTATTGATCACATCCAATTTGACTAATTAAATTATCATTTATATCCAAAGTAGATATCCCCATAGATGTGTCCTGAGCACTAATTCAGCATACGAATGACTGAACTTATCAATCTAACCTTGTCTTCCACATGCTTCAAATTCAGTAAAAGACCCTGGCTAGTCAAGTCAGAAAACCAGGTAACATTCCTTGATTTACTTTACTTCTCTCTCCATACCTAAGTAATCACCAAATAATTTGACTGATGTCCACTGAAGCCCTCAAAACCATCTTCTACTAAGTCTTTCCATTTCCAATGAAACCCTGCTAATTGAGACCATTACTATGCTACCTCTGCTCCGAGTGATTGTGACATATTTCCAAACTATTCTCCCTTTCACCTTTCTGACTCATTAGGTCATTCTCTCCTTTGCAGACAAAATGATCTTACTAAAATTCAAAGTCGATAAGCATTATTCCCTGATTTAAACAAACAAAATGTTTCCACATGGTAATCTCAGAATATAATCCATAACTGGTGGAATTTGCAAAAGTATAACCTGGTTCGCCCATACCTCTCTAGAATCATATCTTTCTGCACCTCCTTTTGATTGCTTACTGTGAATGATGTCGGATTCGTGATCTCTGAAGATTTAGCTTCGGGATCAGGGACCAGGCTTGATCACTGAAGAGCTTTTGCGTAGCAGTTTTATTTAAGTAAGAACAGTGACAGAGATACTTCTGACAGAGACATCAGAAGGGGGACAGAGAGTGCCCCACTTTTCCTAGTTATAGCAAGCTATTTTATGTCCATTAGAAAGCTATTAATCAGATAAGAGAGACACCTCAAGGTTGAAGGAGTTTCACCGGGCCCCTCTCCCACAATATGTATTTTTGAGATAGGATGGCATGAGGTGTATCATCCCCCAGCCATAAAACAATTGATATGAATGCTGGTTTGTTGAGTTATTATCAGTCCAAGGTTTGAAAAGGAAAAAAAAAAAAAAACAGTTAGTCTTAGGTGGAACCATTTCAAAGAAAGGAAAATTTCAAAGCAAATATATAGTTTCATGAACATAGCTTAAGAAAAACATTTTCATAGAGAGTTTGTTTCCTCCTGCCCTTGCAATGGCACCCCACTCCAGTACTCTTGCCTGGAAAATCCCATGGACAGAGGAGCCTGGTAGGCTGCAGTCCATGGAGTTGCTAAGAGTCGGACACGACTGAGCGACTTCCCTTTGACTTTTCACTTTCATGCATTGGAGAAGGAAATGGCAACCCACTCCAGTGTCCTTGCCTGGAGAATCCCAGGGACGGGGGAGCCTGGTGGACTGCCGTCTATGGCGTCGCACAGAGTTGGACACGACTGAAGCGACTTAGCAGCAGCAGCAGCCGCTTAAAGGAGAGACAAAAAATGTCTGACACTTGCAGCCTATTTCCTCCACTTGGAGATGCCTGGCCTTCCTGCATGTTACCCTTTCATTTTCTTACTTTCTCTCACTCTATCACTGTTTAGTCTCTCAGTCGCGTCTGACAGTTTGCGAGCCCATGGACTCTGTAGCCCGCTAGACTCCTCTGTCCATGTGATTTCCCAGACAAGAATATTGGAGTGGGCTGCCATTTCCTTCTCCAGGGTATCTTCCTCACCCAGGATCAAACCTGTGTCTCCTGCATTGCAGGTGATCCTTTACCACTGAGCCACAAGGGCAAGCCCTCTATCACCTCTGGGTCTTTGCAAATACAAACTAACATTCCCAGGGACTTCCCTGGAATCCCAGTGGTTAAGGCTCTGTGCTCCCAATGCAAGGAGCACAAGTTCAATCCCTGGTTGGTGATAGTCCACATATCATACAGCATGGCCTTAAAGGGAAAAAAAACAAAAAAACAAAAAACCACTATCCTTCCCAAAGGCTTGTTTGTGTCCTTCAGGAAGGCTTCTAGGATTGGTCTGAGAAGTCTGTAGTTAAACATGGTATAGTCCTTATGGTACATTACTTATTTGCTGCTGTCTTCCAGCAGAAGGTGGTAACCTCCTGCTAGTAGGTCTGCAATTTCTTCTACACTATATTCCTACTGACTCCACAGTATTTATCATATTGCCTGGTTTATAACTGTTGCTCAATAAATATTTGTTCAATGAATGAGAGTATAAAATATTAAAAGAGAAGTGAGATAAAATTTAACATAAACCATTTGATTTTTTTTTATAATCATCACTTAAGTTCATAACATTGGATACAACAAAAAGGGACCAGAACCAGATGCTGAAATAATGGTATAATCATATCTTTAGCATAATGATTATGTAATTTATTTTAATCTGCCTAAATAATAGTCAAAGTACATGAAATATTGTTCTGATTATTTTAATGACCAAATTGGGTGCTTTCCATGGTTGTGTTGATTGATTCTGAAAAATTCAGTTGTTAGAAAAAATAGCTTGATAGAATACTATAATCTTTGGGGAACTTGGGCTTCTCTGGTAGCTCAGCGGTTAAAGCGTCTGCCTGCAATGCTGGAGACCCAGGTTCCATCCCTGGGTTGGGAAGAACCCCTGGAGAAGGAAATGGCAACCCACTCCAGTATTCTTGCCTGGAGAATCCCGTGGATGGAAAAGCCTGGTGGGCTACAGTCCACCAGGTCGCAAAGAGTCGTAAACGACTGAGCAACTTCACTTCATAAATAAAGAATGATCCTATGTGTCTGAATAGATATTATCAAAACTTCAAGCAACTATGATCTATCATACTTTCCTGAAGAAAGCATTACTATATTTGTGGTTGGTGGAATGGACACAGAAATTCACATAGCATATAAATTTCATTTCTACTTATTTTTTGAGGTAAATACTACAGTGGAACTAAAATGTTTCATTAGGTTCCTCACATTAATTTATTAAAAATTTCCAGTAATTGTTTTTTTTTTTACAAATAAATTTAGAATGAAAATCCTATGGATTAAGGTAAATTATAGTTGAATTACAGTGTTTGTCTACTTTTCTGACATCATATAAGACCTTTAAAAATTTTTTTGCTCTAATTTCTCATGATAAAGGCTACTTTTAAAGCAAAGTAACATTTTTTAGAAGCTTATTTGCCCAATAAGTTTCCTTAGGAAATAAGAGTTGAAATTCTCCCTGACTGGAACATTATAATATTTTCATAAAATAGCTACAATTGCTTTCAATAATGAGTTATCACTGCAGAAGACGCTGAGATATTAATTTTAAAAATGACTTCTATCAATATTAAATTTTATTAGATTTTTAAAAGTATGTTACAGAAAAATTTTTATGATTTAAGGGGTTTTTTTTTGAGTTGTATTTTATTAAGAAAAACTGACTACCAAGTAATATAGTCCTACCTATTTTAAACAACATTAAGTATTTTGACACCAACTATTGGAAAAGGAATGATAGATATGTCAAGTGCCCTTTAAGAATTCATAAATGCTGACGAAAAATCGATTTCAAGAAAATTTTTAGACTGTCAAATATATACCTAATCTCTCTATTCTAGTTACATACAGTATAAGGAAACAGTGAAAGACATTTGTAATTTTTGGTTTGTTGAATTTCTAATATACCAGTGATATTTTATGAACAAATGCTATGTAATCAATCCATTATGATAAGATTGTCATTAGGAAATACATTCTATATGAAACAAATACCATTTTTTCTTATTGTATAAACATAATACATTTTTAATTTCAAAGACTATGACAATATTGTAGTTTATTTCTGCTACAACTCAAGAAGGCCATTTTGAAAGCACTTAGACTGCTATGAATATTTTTCTAAAATGCCATTTATATCTACAAAACAGACATGTATACTGCAGAAAAATCTTGACTATAAACTTATCTGTGGTTAAGAGAGTAAAATGTAGGAAAGAAAGAAAACTATCATCAATTATGGAGAGGTGAATTACAGTTATTTATTCCTCTCGACTTTACATGTATTATTTATTATCTCATCACTAAGAAAGCTAAAGACTACTTTTACCTTTAATATTAAAGAATAGATAATTCACAAGTTTTCTCAAGTTGATAATGAAATAATTTGTTATTATGATAAATGGGTGTCCATAATATTATTTAGTATTTAGATTTTAGAAGACAAAACTCTTATGAACTTTAATTTTTCTGTATTATAAAAATGTTTATCCTTTATTTATCTGTGGACTATTTTGGAAGTTGGATGGATAAAATTGTCAATCAATTAAAATATTGAAGTCCAGGTTAAAAAATTCCTTAACCAATTTCCATGTGGTTTCAGTTTAAAAATTTTATGAGAATTTTTCAACTTTTATGTCAAGACATCAAACTATCATCAAATTTGAATGTTGTAGGTCTCTTGCGTGACATAACAACTTAAATACATGGTACTTTTAGTTTATTGTTATATAATAAGAATTTGGGCTTCCCTGGTGGCTCAGGCAGTAAACAATCTACCTGCAATGCAGAAGACCTGGTTTTGACCTCTGGGTTGGGAAGATTCCTTGGAGAAGGGAATGGTAACCCGCTCCAGTATTCTTGCCTGGAGAATTCCATGGACAAGAGGAGCCTGGTGGGCTACAGTCCACGGAGTTGAAAAGAGTTGGATGCGACTGACTGATTAACACTTTCACTTCTTCAATAAGAAATTAGGATGAAAGAGTAGATTTTAAAGATTTTTTTCACATTCAAGGTGTATTAAAATATGTCACTTGCCGTTTTGTATATATCTATACAATTGCAAATGCATAACTGTTTAAATCCATTGCTCATATTTAGCATAAGTTTATCATGATACCTTAAGACAATTATGTGTTAAGTAAATTCCCCTCTAACTAATTTCACTTATACAACTGCATTTTTATAATCTAAGAGTAGCATATTTGCATATTTACAGTATCTGCCAATGTAAAGCACATAATATAAAAATATACATAAATTACCTAAGAGAACTGGTATGGCTTTTATGATTAAACTTATTATAGTAAAATCTGACTTTTGCATGTTTAGTAGAGCATGGCCCTTAATTAAATTTCTTCACAGTCAAACTTTAAAAAAAAATGGTGTTGTCTAGATAAAAATTATGTTGTTAACATAATTTATTGGAAATACTCCTATTTGTTTAGCATTTTATAGTGGTCAATAGTACTGGGCATTCTTAAGATTTTTAATGTTTATAATTATTAGTAATATTAAAATGTTCCATTATTAGTCATGCTTACTCTATGATAGACATTGTATTAGGTGATTTAAATTCATTCTGTACTTTCACACTAATTGTAGAAATTGAGATTTATTTTGGAGACAAAAATAATGAGTTTTAGGTAGGCTATATTCTTGCTAACTAAATTTTTAAAAACATATACCCATTAATGGATGTATGGATAAAGAAGTATATATACATATGTGTGTATACATATATACACACATACACACACACACAGGCTTCACTGGAGACTCAGTAGGTAGAAGAATCCACCTGCAATGCAGGAGACACAGGTTAGATCCCTGGGTCAAGAAGATCCCCTGGAGAAGGAAATGGCAACCCACTCCAGTATTCTTGCCTGTGAAATCTTACTGACAGAAGAGCCTGCTGGGCTACTTTGCCATGGGGTTATGAGTCAAACATGGTTTAGCAACTAAACCACCACCATCACATATATGCATATATATATAAACACACGCACACACACCTACATACACACACACATATATATACACAATAACATATCAGTCAGTCATAACGTAAGAGAAAATCTTACTATATGCAATGATATGGATGGACCTTGAATGCATTATACAAAATAAAATAAGTTAGAGAAAGAAAAATACTGTATGAGGTCACTTATACTTGGAATCGAAAAACAAAAACATACCAAACTCAGATAAAAAGAGATCAGATTTGTCGTTATCAGAGGCAGAGAATGGGGAGGGAGAATTGGAGCAAAGAGGTTAAAAGGAACAAATTTCTAGTTATAAGATATATTAGTAAAACATTACAACTGCTGTATGATATTATACATAGGAAAGTGAAGAGAATAGATCCCAAGATTTCTCATTACAATGAGATATTTTCTTTTCTTTTTATTGTGTCTATGTGAGATGATGGAAGTTCACTAAATCTACTGTGGTAAAAATTTCACAAAATATATAAAGAAAACCATCACGCTGTATATCTTAAACCTATACAGCGATATATGCCAATTTTTCCTCAATAAAACTGGGGGAAATAGTTAGGTTTTTTATTTATTCTTATAATCAATATGAGCTATAGATAAGCTTTTTTATGTTCAATTTGTGATTTTCTAGCAGCAAATTCAAATTCATAGGCAAAATGTTTATGAATTTTTTTCCATATTGTCTCTACTAGGAGGATTATGCCCATGCCAAATATCTTTGCTGTTGTTTGTTCAGTCACTAAGTCATATCCAACTCTTTGCAACCCCATAGACTGCAGTATGCCAGGTTTCCCTGTCCTTCACTATCTCTGAGTTTGCGCAAACTCATGCCTATTGAGTTGGTGATGCTATCAAACCATCTTATCCTCTATCACTTGCTTCTAATCCTGCCATCAATCTTTCCCAGCATCAGGGTCTTTTCAAATGAGTCAACTCTTCGCTTCAGGTGGCTAGAGTACTGAAGATTCAGCTTCAGGATCAGTCCTTTCAATGAATATTCAGGGTTTATTTTCTTTAGGATTGACTGGTTTGATCTCCTTGAAGTCCAAGAGATTCTCAAGAGTCTTCTCCAGCCCCACAATTCAAAAGCATCAATTCTTCAGTGCTCAGTCTTCTTTATGGTCCAAATCTCACATCTGTACCTGACTACTGGAAAAATCATTTCAAAATATCTTGATATACACTATATAGCTTTTCCTGGAAAAGTGTGGGTTTTCCAGGATATATATTTCTTCATTTGTGGGCTAATGTTGTATTTTAAGGGATTCGCTGAATATTTGCATAGCTTTATCACTTTATAACATTTGTTCCCATTTTGTCCTTGGGGTATTATTTTGTCACCAGTTTATGGCTTAGAAGCTAGGTTGTGATACTAGGACAAACAGGACTAGTCACAATGCCATTGGGAATAACGATGCACTATGTTCATCAGCTCTATTTTGGTGGCCATTTGGAGAATCAAGTTTCTCCACTTGAAATTAAGAGCAAGATATTAGACATTGGCTTTCTTAGCAGATTTTGATGTAAGCTGTTTTCTCTTTCAAATTTTTTGTTCTTCAGTATAACATTAAATGAAGAACTTGTATGGTGCTTTCATCTCAAAGGGCAACCTGTGGCAAGATCAACATAAGACTGAGGGAAACTTCTGGACAAACAGAGACATCTCATTCATGATTAATATTAAACCTCTGACTAAAACACCAGTTGAATTAACTGCATTTTTTTGTTTTACATTTTACTCAAGAGTTATAAATTGACTGAAATTTATTTCACAGCAATGATAAAAATAAGCTGTAGTACTGGAAAAGGTTAGTTTTCATTCCAATCCCAAAGAAAGGCAATTCCAAAGAATGTTCAAACTACTGCACAATTGTACTCATCTCACATGTTAGTAAAGTAATGATCAAAATTCTCCAAGCCAGGCTTCAAGAGTATGTGAACCATGAATTTCCAGATGATCAAGCTGGATTTAGAAAAGGCAGAGGAACCAGAGATCAAACTGCCAACATCTGCTGGATCATCAAAAAAACAAGAGAGTATCTGCTTCTGCTTTATGGGTATGCCAAAGCCTTTGACTGTGAATCACAACAAACTGTGGAAAATTCTTCAAGAGATGGGAATACCAGACCACCTCACCTGCCTCTTGAGAAATCTGAATGCAGGTCAGGAAGCAACAGTAAGAACTGGACATGGAACAACAGACTGGTTCCAAATAGGGAAAGAAGTAAGTCAAGGCTGAATATTGTCACCCTGCTTATTTAATTTATATGCAGAGTACATCATGAGAAACACTGGACTGGATGAAGCACAAGCTGGAATCAAGATTGCCAGGAGAAATATCAATAACCTCAGACATGCAGATGACACCACCCTTAAGGCAGAAAGCAAAGAAGAACTAAAGAGCCTCTTGATGAAAGTGAAAGAGGAGAGTGAAAAAATTGGCTTAAAACTCAACATTCAGAAAACTAAGATCATGGCATCTAGTCCCATCAGTTCATGAGATGAGGAAACAATGGAAACAGTGACAGACTTTATTTTGGGGTCTCCAAAATCACTGCAGATGGTGACTGCAGCCATGAAATTAAAAGACATTTTCTCCTTGGAAGAAAAGTTATGACCAACCTAGAGAGCATATTAAAAGGCAGAGACATTACTTTGCCAACAAAAGTCCGTCTAATCAAAGCTATGTTTTTTCCAGTGGTCATGTATGGATGTGAGAGTTGGCCTATAAAGAAAACTGAGTGCTGAAGAATTGATGCTTTTGAACTATGGTGCTGGAGAAGACTCTTGAGAGTCCCTTGGACTGCAAGGAGATCCAACCAGTCCATCCTAAAGGAAATCAGTCCTGAATATTCATTGGGAGGACTGATGCTGAAGCTGAAACTCTACTACTTTGGCACCCTGATGCAAAGAACTGACTAATTTGAAAAGAACCTGATGCTGAGAAAGATTGAAGGCGGGAGGAGAAGGGGATGACAGAGGATGAGATGGTTGCATGGCATCACCGACTCAATGGACATGAGTTTGAAAAAACTCTGGGAGTTGGTGATGGACAGGGAGGCCTGGTGTGCTGCAGTCCATGGGGCCGCAAACAGTCGGACACAGCTGAGTGACCTGAACTGAACACAACTGACAGCCAAAGTAGATACAATAAATGTTTAATTTTTAATATCAGCCATGAATGATACTAGTGATAAAGAACCTGTCTGCCATTGAAGGAAACACAGGTTCGATCCCTGGGTTGGGAGGATGCCCTGGAGGAGGGCATGGCAATCCACACCAGTATTGTTTCCTAGAGAATTCCATGGACAGAAGAGCCTAGTGGGCTATAGTTCATGAGGTCACAAAGAGTTAGACACAACTTAGTGACTGAACAACAACAATATCCTGGCTGTGGGGAACTGGAGAGATGGCATTTTAAAAAAGACTCAACCCAATGTTGCTGGCTTTGAAGATAGACTGAGGCCCACAGGCCAAGAAATCGGTGTGGCTTCTGGAATCTGCAAAAGGCAAGAAACTGATTCTTCCTTAGGGCCTCCAGAAGGGATGCAGCCTTGAAAACACTTTGAATTTAAGCCCAATGTGGGCCAATACAGCTTCCAACGTGGCATTAGTGGTAAAGAACTCACCTCCCAGTGCAGGAGACATAAGAGACACAGGTTCAATCCCTGTGTCAGGAAGATCCCCTGGAGTAAGAAAATGGCAACCCACTCCAGTGTTCATGCCTGGAGAATCCCACAGACAGAGGAGCCTGGTGGGCTACCATCCATGGGTTGCAAAGAGCCAGACAGGACTGAAGCAACTTAGCACACACATGAAAACAGCAGCAATGTTGAATTTACCTATGTTGAATTTACCTAGTATAATATAACCACTGAGAAATGAAACAATCTGGCTCAAAGACTCAAACTGCTAAAGAATCTAAAGAGGAGGGATTTCGATCTCTCCATTTAAGAGGCAGTTACAAACCTCACAGAAGAATTGACATCAGAAATTATTCTGCCCATGCCAGTGGAGGTCTAATTCTTATTATTTAATATCAAAGGACATGAGTCTGAGATAAAAGTGAAGACACACTGTTACATTGATAGGGGGAAAAACGGGTATTTTTTTTCCCCCCCTGAGAACAGTGAGCAGGCCTGAACATTCCTAGTTTTTTTTCTTTTTTTTTTTAAAGGGTCTGTAACTAAGTTTGCTTTTTCTGCCCCCTAACTCTATAGGAACTACACTTTGCACCTATTTTCCTTTGACTCTATGCAAAATATATCCTTTATCTGGTGTTTACCCTTACAACACTCTTCCCCTTATAGTTCTTTTTACATATCAGAAAGAAGGCCTCAGAGCCATGGGACTGCCAGACTCAATTACTGGGTTACTGATGCCAGCCTATAACTGTCTTTGAAACAATCAGGAGAAAGAAATAAAGATCCTAACACCTTTTTCCTCATAGACTCCTGACTGTGAGCTCTTATCTTATATAAATCCCTAGACTCCTCATCAGGCACAGTTATTGAGGCATGAGCCTACTATATTCCCCTCTCTGCAAACTGAGAATTAAAGCCACCTTTCTATTTCCTCCATACTCTGTCTCCATAATTTTTATTTGACTTGAGTGAGCAGAGAAAGCCATGCTTTTGGCCAGCAACAACACCTATATATTCATGAACAAATGTCCCACATATGTGTAAATAGAGGAGTGTAAATGTGGAGAGGGAATTCATGAATAAAGGATAAACTAAAAATTAATAAAATTATTTTAAAAACAAGAGAGGTTTAAAATAAAATGAAAAAAACAATGGTAATTTCTGGGGATAAATAAATTATCTGCCAAGAAACAGAAAACTCAAATCACAAAAGACATCATTTTGATTTGCTCTTCAAAAATTCTGTTACTCTTTTCAGTATTAAAAATTCAATTTCTAAATTTGAAATAAAGACAATTTAATCTGATAACTTAGAATTCTTATTCCCTCAGCAATATAGTAGGATACATCCATTGTTATCTTTCTATTGTGTGGAATTTCAGCTTAAACACAGAATTGTAAGTACTGGACACTACAGGCAATAGGGATTTAAAAATAATAGTAAACAGTAAAATATAGAGTGGCAATTTGGTCATGTTACCAGGTGGGAAAAACAGCTTTGGTTTCAGAGATAATTTTGTCAGAAGCCCACTTCATACCATATCTAGCATTTGATTTTGCCCAGTTTAATTCACCATCTCTCTTCATCTAACTAGGAGAGATAATACCTTCTAAATGAATTTCCTATGAAAATTAAATTAAATGTGTTAATATATGTGAACACATTAGTCAAAAGATAGAAACTGGATAAACTTAAGCTTCCTATTTTTTTTCTTTCTTTCTTTTCTCTTATTCTCACCTGTCATTCTCTAGAGATTTTTTTTTTTTTTTTTTGAAGCTCAGTTCAAGAGTTCAAAATATCTGCAAGGTGGATCCTAAAGATTCTATGAATAGAGATTTTCAAGAACAGATAAAGGACCACATCATTCTATCAGGAACAAACAAATTTATATGAGTAAATATTTTTAGTCTTTATACATTCTTAACATTTTGGTACTAACTCTGGAATACACAATTTTATCAATAATCTGTTTGAAGAGATAAAAATATACTGTAATATCCTTGTTCAAAGATGTCTTAGACCTTTAAACAACATGGGTTTGAAATGCACAGCTCCACTTATAGGAATAATTTTTCCTAATAATAAATACTATAGTACTATAAGATCCTCCATTATTTGAATCCAAGGCTGTAGACCATGTATACAGAGGATACCTATAAATTATACTGGATTTTCAATTTCACAGGAAATTGAGTCCCAGTAAGCCCAGCATTGTTCAAGTGTCAACTGTACATCCAGGTAGCCAATCTCCAAACATCAAGTCAGTTCTGGGCTCCATATTTATTTCCTTGATCCTTGATCTTTCTAAGTAAGTTCATATATGTAACCCCAGTCAGTCATGTTCTATCCCCTCCTTACTGCTTCTAGAGTCTATAAAACTTGCGACCCAGAGGGATGGAATGGGGAGGGAGGAGGGAGGAGGGTTCAGGATGGGGAACACATGTATACCTGTGGCGGATTCATTTTGATATTTGGCAAAACTAATACAGTTATGTAAAGTTTAAAAATAAAATAAAATTTAAAAAAAATAAAAAATAAAACTTGCTCCTGTCCAAACATCCCTTGGAAAGAAGGCTCCACTGCTTGTAAGGCACTGTACTCCCCCAGTCTATAGATTATTTCCCCTTGAATCTGTATATAGTCTATATATTATTTCCCCTTGAACACCAAACTCATTACTAAATTGTTTTATTTTTGTCATTTGACAAAAATGAATATAAACAGGTTTAAGCAAAATTTATGTAAAAGTTTCCACATAAGAAAGGGCAACTGCAAAGATGAGGCTCAACTTCACATTTAGAAGTTAACTTTTCTCATTTTAAAGTTGCTTAGTCGTTGCATATAAATAGGGCTTCCCAGGTGGCTCAGTGGTAAAGAATCCGCCTACCAATGCAGGAGACACAGGCTCAATCTCTGGGTTTGGAGGAACCCCTGGAGGAGGAAATGGCAACCCACTCCAGTATTCCTGCATGGAAAAATCCCATGGACCAAGTAACCTGGTGGGCTACTATCCATGATGTCACAGAGTCAGACACAACTGAGTTACTGAGCATGCAGGCACATATAAATATTGATCTCCATTGTACTAATGGTAGAAAAAGAATGTAATAAGGGAAAGGGATAAACCATACAGTATGGTTCTATAATTAAGGTAGAGATCAAAAAATCTACTTACATTATACATAGTAGAAGCCTGGATAACTAATAGAATATCTCTATTCCCAAATTGATGGAGGAGATAAGATTTGAACTTCTACATCCTTGAATTTTAATTATTTTTATAATTATTAGGTTTCTTTAACTTCCACAATGATTACTTTGTAAGAAAACCTCTTATATTACAAGGTCTGAGTAGTTTATTTTCTAATAACATACATTTATGAGTATATAGAGCACTGTAAATAATTCCTGGAGGTAATAAAAATCAAATCTGAGATTGCAATCTAGTGTTATAAATAGAATTAGTTTGAAGAAACTACAAATAACATATTTTCTAGTTTATGCCATTTCCCCCTCATTCTTTATTACAGGTTTCATTAATACTATTTAAAAGTCTTTATGAATATATTTTATGAAACACTCATTTCCCAGAGTTTATCTTTTCTTAAAGTAGAAAAGAAAAGAAAACAAAAATCCAAAAATAAACAATGAAATAAACACAAGTAAATGCATATTCTAGAGAAGGAAATGGCACCCCACTCCAGTACTCTTGCCTGGAAAATACCATGGGCGGAGGAGCCTGGTGGGCTGCAATCCATGGGGTTGCGAAGAGTTGGACACGACTGAGTGACTTCGCTTTCACTTTTCACTTCCATGCATTGGAGAAGGAAATGGCAACCCACTCCAGTGTTCTTGCCTTGAGAATCCCAGGGACAGGGGAGCCTGGTGGGCTGCCGTCTATGGGGTCGCACAGAGTCGGTCACGACTGAAGCGACTTAGCAGCAGCAAATGCATATTCAGAGCTTTAGAGATTTAGGTTAAGGGGAAAGAAAGTCTTGCTTCTATTATAAAGTTAATATTTAGACCAACTTTTTCCTTTATGATGTTGATCTTTACTTTCCTCAGCTCACTTATAATGGAAACCCTAAACATGCAGACTGAGGCCTCTCTAACCCCAGAGCCAACCTTGAGAAATACAGCCAGGACAGAAATACAGTGAGTCCCTTCAGAGCCCATATTCCCTAATCCTGCTGGTCTGAGCCAGTTGTGAGAATGAATTCTCACAACAGAATTCAGTATCTGGTTTTTTATTTTGTTCATCTTCTTACCAACCTGTGGGCCTGATACCAAGTAGAACACCCTGTGGGGCTGCTGGGCACGAAAGCCTATCTGTTTCCCTCCATTTCTTGGTTATAGGAAATAGGCTTCACTCAGCCTCCTTGGCCTTCCCTGAGTTCCAATGAGCAGGTTGAAACAGTTGCTAACTACCGAAGGGAGGGGATGTGGAAACAGAAGGGGAACAGTCAAAAGAAACAATATAGCAGTCTTGGGGCAGGGTCCTGGTTCCCCCTCAAGGGATACACATAGCAATATCTTTGAGCTGTTTACAGATGCTGAAATCCCCCTAGGTGGGAGAAGTTAAAGTATGTTGCGCACCAGAATGTAGACCCCAGACCTGTCAGAACCAGGAAGTTAATGATGCTAACCCCCACTTGCCTCACCACCAACCAGCTAGAAGAATGTCCACAAACTGATAATACCCTCTTTGAACCATTACTATAAAACTTCTCACTACCCCTCCAGGTTAGGATACACAGTTTTGAGGGCTAGAGCCTATTGTGTCCCCTTTTGCCTGGCAAAGCAGTAAAGCTATTCTTGTCCACTTGACCCAAAACTCTGTCTCTGAGAATCAATTTGGTATTGGGATACAGAGGCTAGATTTGGCTTCAGAACTTTCACTGAATTTCTGACACCTTTCTCAGCTTTACCAAACTTTGCTCCTTGTGGTTACTTCACATTCTTTGCAAGCTATCTGACTTCCTGTTAGGATTACCAGATTCAGCACAAACAAAACTAAACAAAACAGAACACCAAATTAATTGTGAATTTTAGCTAAACAAGTAATCACTTTATTTTAGTATAAGTATGCCCCATGCGGATTTATGAGAAATCTTATATTAAAAAATATTTCTTGTTTAGCTGACCTAAACAATATGTACTAACTTAACTGGTTATCCTGTTTCTTATCCATTAATCCTACTTGCACTGCTACTGCTAAGTCGCTTCAGTCGTGTCCGACTCTGTGCGACCCCACAGACGGCAGCCCACCAGGCTCCCTCGTCCCTGGGATTCTCCAGGCAAGAACACAGGCATGGGCTGCCATTTCCCTCTCCAATGCATGAAAGTGAAAAGTCAAAGCAAAGTCCTTCAGTCAGGTCTGACTCTTAGCGACCTCATGATCTGCAGCCTACCAGGCTCTTCCGTCCAGGGGATTTTCTAGGCAAGAGTACTATGTGTCTATAAATATGTTAGATATTTTACATATAGTTTCTCAGATTTCCATGACAGCTAGGAGATAGTTATCAGCATTCCCGTATCAAAGATAAGGAAACTAAGGGCAGAAAAGATTCAGTGATTGGCTCTTTCCCTTTCGCACTGATTCATAAAAATTCTAATACAAAAGAAGCAAAGTGTGGAAAAGATGGACCTGGGTTCTTCTATCAGACCACAGGGCTCAAACTAGAGCTCTGGTTTTTACTAATACCTATGGAATTTTGAGCAGCTTAAGTTCTTTAAATACTCTCAGTATCCTTGTCACCACCTGTTGATGATGATCATACTTTCTTAGAAAGATGTCTGTCCTAATGAAAGTGAAGTCCCATGCAGAGAACAGATACATGTCAGAGAAACAATTTGGTGTCATTTCGGGGGTTCTGGATAGCTCCAGCACCATAGTCCTTTATGTCTCAATGCAGAGAAGAATTCAGTAAGAGCCAAGTGATAGGTAAGAACTGATTTATTAGAATAGGATGTTTGTGAGGCTTATAAGTAAGTGGGCAAGAAATGCCATACCACAGAACTTAGAGGGCAAAATTTTAAAAATCAAAGGAAAAGTAAGGTGGGGGGAGAATTTATTTGTCTTTCTTAAGTAGATGTCATGTTTCCATCATCAGTTACTCCTCCAGGATGAGCAGGAGAGTTTTCCTGTTTCTGCATGGTCAAGCTAAGTTTATAAATTATCGCTTTTTAATGTGTATTTTTTGTGGATTATTAACTTACTGAGTTCACTGAGGTAATTTTTTAGGAATCAGCAAACTAAAATGGACTGGAATGGGTTAATTTAACTCAGATACCATTATATCTACTACTGTGGGCAAGAATCCCTTAGAAGAAATGGAGTAGCCATTATAATAAATAAAAGAGTCCAAAATGCAGTACTTGGATGCAATCTCAAAAACAACAGGATGATCTCTGTTCATTTCCAAGGCAAACCATTCAATAACACAGTAATCCAAGGCTATGTCCCTACAAGTAATGCTGAAGAAGCAGAAGTTGAATAGAAGACATTCTAGAACTAACACCCAAAAAAGATGTCCTTTTCATTATAGGGGACTGGAATGCAAAAGTAGGAAGCCAAGAGATACCTGGAGTAACAGGCAAATTTGGCCTTGGAGTACAGAACGAAGCAGGGCAAAGGCTAATAGAGATTTGCCAAGAGAATGCACTGGTCATAGCCAACACCCTCTTCCAACAACACACGATAAGATGCTACACATGGACATCACCAGATGCTCAACACCGAAATGAAATTGATTATATTCTTTGCAGCCAGAGGTGGAGAAACACTACACAGTCAGCAAAAACAAGGCTGCGAGCTGACTATGGCTCAGACCATGAACTCCTTACTGCCAAATTCAGACTTAAATTGAGAAAGTAGGGAAAACCACTAGACCATTCAGGTATGACCTAAATCAAATCCCTTATGATTATACAGTGGAAGTGAGAAATAGATTTAATGGATTATATCTGATAGACAGAGTGCCTGAAGAACTATGGACAGAGGTTCATGACATTGTACAGGAGGCAGGGATTGAGACCATCCCCAAGAAAAACAAATGCAAAAAGGCAAAATAGTTGTCTGACAAGGCCTTACAAATAGCTAAGAAAAGAAGAGAAGCAAAAGGCAAAGGAGAAAAGGAAAGATATACCCATTTGAATGCAGAGTTCCAAAGTATATAAAGGAGAGATAAGAAAGCCTTCCTCAGTGATCAATGCAGATAAATAGAGGAAAACAATAGAATGGGAAGGACTAGAGATCTCTTCAAGAAAATTAGAGATACTGAGGGGACATTTCATGCAAAGATAGGCAAAATAAAGGACAGAAATAATATGGACCTAACAGAAAGAAGATATTAAGAAGAGGTGGCAATAACACAGAAAAAGTATACAAAAAAGATCTTCACGACCCAGATAACCATAATGGTATAATCACTCACCTAGAGCCAGACATCTGGAGCATGAGTGGGCCTTAGGAAGCATCACCACGAACAAAGCTAGGGGAGGTGATGGAATTGCAGTTGAACTATTTCAATATCTAAAAGATCATGCTGTGAAAGTGCTGCACTCAATATGTCAGCAAATTTGGAAAACTCAGCAGTGGCCAAAGGACTGGAAAAGGTCAGTTTTCATTTCAATCCCAAAGAAAGGCAATGCCAAAGAATACTAAAACTACTGCATCATTGCACTAATCTCACTTGCTAGTAAAAGTAAAGTAATGCTCAAAATTCTCCAAGGCAGGCTTCAGCAACATAGGAACCAGAAACTTCCAGATGTTCAAGCTGGATTTAGATAAGGCAGAGGAACCAGAGATCGAATTGCCAACATCTGTTGGATCAACAAAAAAAACAAGAGCATTCCAGAAAAATGCCTATTTCTGCTTTATGACTATGCCAAAGCCTTTGACTGTGTGAATCACAACAAACTGGAAAATTCTGAAAGAGATGGGAATACCAGACCACCTCACCTGCCTCTTGAGAAATCTGTATGCAGGTCAGGAAGCAACAGTTAGAACTGGAGTTAGAACAACAGACTGGTTCAAAATAGGGAAAGGAGTATGTCAAGGCTGTATATTGTCACTCTGCTTATTTAACTTATATGCAGAGTACATCATGAGAAACACTGGACTGGATGAAGCACAAGCTGGAATCAAGATTGCTGGAAGAAATATCAATATCCTCAGATATGCAGATGATACCACCCTTATGGCAGAAAGCAAAGAAGAACTAAAGAGCCTCTTGATGAAAGTGAAAGAAGATAGTGAAAAAGTTGGCTTAAAACTCAACATTCAGAAAACTAAGATCATGGCATCGTTCCATCACTTGATGGCAAATAGATGGGGAAACAATGGAAACAATGACAGACTTTATTTTTGGGGTCTCCAAAATCACTGCAGATGGTGACTGCAGCCATGCAATTAAAAGACATGTGCTCCTTGGAAGAAAAGTTATGACCAACCTAGATAGCAAATTAAATAGCAGAGACATTATTTTGACAATAAAAGTCCGTCTAATCAAAGCTATGGTTTTTCAGTGGTCATGTATGGATGTGAGAGTTGGACTATAAAGAAAACTGAGAGCTGAAGAATTCACTCTTTTGAACTGTGGTGTTGGAGAAGACTCTTGAGAGCCCCTTGGACTGCAAGGAGATCCAAACAGTCCATCCTAAAGAAAATTAGTCCTGAATATTCATTGGAAGGACTGATGCTGAAGCTGGAACTCTTAATACTTTGGCACCTTGATGCAAAGAACTAACTCATTTGAAAAGACCCTGATGCTGGGAAAGATTAAAGGTGGGAGGAGAAGGGGATGACAGAGATGGTTGGATGGCATCACCAACTCAATGGACATGAGTCTGAGTAAACTCCGGGAGTTGGTGATGGACAGGGAATCCTGGCATGCTGTAGTCCATGGGGTCACGATAAATCGGACATGATTGAGTGACTGAACTGAACTGAACTGAGTTCCCTGGGGCAGAACGTGGGTCTCATGCCACCTTGTTTTATGGTCTGGGGGCATGTTGAATGGTTTTTTTGCTAAGCATGTTTGCTTGGTTTTGTGGTTAAGCAAATCCACTTTCTTGAGTAATCATTAACTTTCAGGGGTCTCCTATATATTTTCTGTTTAAAATACCCTAGTGGTATTAACTATTTAATCACTTACTTCGCCCCTTCTCTCTGTCCTTATCATTAGCAGTTAATAAATTTTTAACTAATGTTGTTATTAACATGAATATTACAATAGACTTAAATTTATTAATCCAAATAACTACTGTACCTTCTTAAATATATCCAGACTACAACAGTAGGCTAAATTATTATTATGTATAGGTCATGTGTGAACCATATTCCTTAAGGGCTAAGTTACTTTTATTGTAACCACATTAATTTTAACAAAGAAAATTTTCCTAATGGATATTGTGTAATTTTTCCCTGAATGTTAAAGGACACATTAATGAAAGCATTACACAATTTTTTTTTTTTTTTTTTTTTTTTGTCTAAAGGCTAATATTTTGTCACTAGTTACAGGCACTTTCATACCGGAGGTTATAGGCTCCCCACCCCGACAGCTGTTGGTCTGACTTAGTCTGTGACCTCTTAGTTTTGTTGTAAAGTTGCTTGCTTCCTGCCTTAGTTCTCAGAAATCTGCTGCTTTTGATTTGTCTCTCATCTTAAAAGATGAAGAAATAATTCTTCCAGAATTTAGGGCACATTATAAGTCCATAGGTTCTAAAGAATGAAATACAATCTTTTCTGTGGAATAAATATCAAAGAAGTATTTCATGACAGCCTTTTTTCTGGATGTTCAGAATATTTGGGTTGTGGTTTTATTTTCCCTTTGCTTCCCATCTCTTGAGTCCCTTAATTTGTGTTTTGCAAAATCCAAGTTACTGACAGCCTGATTTCTATCCAAAGGGTGCATATTGTATTTAACTGCATTGTTTTCTCAAAAGAAAATAAGTAAAAGAGTAAAATTAGGTAGATGGTTATGATGCTGACATAAAACAAAATTAGTCACAATCACTATACCATTGCCATCAACACACAAACATGTTGCAATATCTACCACAAAAAAAGCAAAAACAATCAAAAACCCTCCTGTTCGCTCTTATTCTCATATCCCCAGATTCAGTTCCCCTTAAGAGTAAAGTTCTTAAAAAAGATGAGTCGAGTTGCAATGTCTAATCATTTTCCTCTCATTGTTTTTTGGCTTTCCACTAAGATTTTAGTTTCTATGTTTTCATCAAAACATCAGGTATCTTTGTCACTCACCAATAACTTCCATAATTCCAAACCCACAAACCTATATATACAGTTTCATATAGTTTCCCTTATACGTATCTTATATTTGATGCATATATCTACACCCTCCTTGAAATTCTTTCTTTATTGGTCTTGGGCGATATCTTGTTCTCCTAGTTGTTCATCTGACTCGCTTGCTATTCATTCCCTCTGACGGTTACTCTTTTCCTCCAAATCTCTGAAGAGTTGAGATATCTGCCTCCATAAATGATATAATTCTGTGGCTCTAAATATCATTTTCATGTTATTATATACAAAGTTTAGATCTCTAACTTCTACCTCTCCCCTGAATCCCAGACTTCAGTTTCAGAATAGCTTGTCTACAGAATAGGCACCTTAAATTTAAAATGTTTAAATCAGCAGTTTTGATCACACAATCTCAACCACTATCCTACACAGTCATCCCTATCTCACAAAACAGCAGCTCTGTTCTTCTAGTGACTCAGATCAAAAACCTTGGTTCATCCTCTACTCCACTTGTTATCTCATATGCACATCCAGTCAGCAAATCCTATCAGATCTTTCAAAAAATGTCCTGACAGTCCTTCCCAGTTATACTTAATTCAAGACATCACCTGGATTCTTATAATAGGAGTCTCCTAGCTCCTCTCCCTGCTTCACCCTTATTTACCTATGAGTCAGAGAGATGCTTATAAAGTTTGAGTCAAATTATGCCACTCAATTGCCCCAAATGTCCCATAGCTTATCATTTCATTCAGAGTAGATTCCAGAAAATCAATCTAAGCACCAAATCTTATATATCTTGACCCTCTATACTTCTCAGACTTTGCCTTTCACCACTTACCTTCACATACACTTGCTTTCCGGCTTTCCCTATGTTAGCATGTGTCTGTGTTCAGTCACTCAGCCATGTCTCTTTGTGACCCCATGGACTGTAGCCCACCAGGCTCCTTTGTCTGTGGAATTTTCTAGGCAAGAATATGGAGTAGGTTGCCATTTCCTACTCCAGGGGATCTTCCCAACCCAGAGACTGAAGCTGTGTCTCTGGAATCTCCTGCAGTGGGCCAGCAGATTCATTACTGTACCGCCTGGGAACTGCAACATCCTAAATATTTCAGTCTTAGGGCATGTCCTTGCTGCTTTTTCTCTGGAGAAAACTTATTCCCAAGATACTGACATCACATTTTTCTCCTGGAAATCCACGATTAACTCTGTCATTTCACTCTAATATAACTTTTGAGAGACTTTTCATGGCAATCCTACAAATATCGTCACATTCCACTCACTTCAGGCTCTAGGTCCCTAATTATGCTTAGTATTTTTTCAGAACTCTGGTCAATATAAAATTTTACTATATATTTGTTAGTTGTCTTTTTCCTTCTATTAAATTGTATGGCCCCTGAAGGTAGAAACTTTCTCTGGGATTTTTTTTTTCCCCTCCAATGTTTTGCTTTTCCTTTCTTTCTTTCCTTGGGTATATTTTGATGACTACTGTATTCATATCACCTAAGTAATACTTGGTTCATATAAGCTTTCAAATATGTTAATATTTGTTGAATGACTAAGTGGAAGAATGAATAAACCAATCAACATAATGACCTATCTACACAAACAATATTAACTTGTGATTAGTAGGTCTATAAAAGATGCAAACTTTTATTATAAGAAGTTTCATAAAATGTGTAATTTTTCCTATTTCCATAAATACCAAACCAGCAAAAGCATGTTTGGCATTATGGCTTTTAAGAAAAATATGTAATTCTAACACTTTTGATATAATTGTGTTATTGTTTTATAATGGTTTATCAGATAATATATAATTTATAACTACTATTTTAAAATCTAGTCATAAGACAGATATTATTATGTATCAATTCATAAAGAATAATACATCAAAAGTAATTAAATTTAATTTGCATAAGATAAAGATTCAATTGCTTTTACATAACAGAGGTCTGTGGAAAATTTAATAATAAAATTTCATGTATAAAAAAATTTACAGACTATCCCATCAGGTTAAGAGTATTTATCATGCTAATGTGAAGGTGTCCAGGAGAGATATTAACATGCAGAAAATTTAAGAGAGTGGAGTTATGCTTGTTAACTCTGATCTTGAGTGTTATTGACTTGGGAGAAAAACTGTAGCAAGAATAATTTCTTGGAACTTATCAATCTAACCAAACACATTTTAATATTTTCTGATTTTGGAACAATCAGAAAAATATAGTATTTTAAACAACAAAATATTTAAAGCCACATTTTGTTTCTTTTTGAAGTTGTTATTTTCTATCTGACACATCCTTTGAAGTTCTGCATTTATATGTACATTCTTGAAAATATGACTTTGATTTTTAAAAAATGATTAACTCTAATTTCAGATTGAATTTAGGATTTACAGGCAGATTGAATGTTATAATTTTTCCAAATACACAAAAATTTTGGGCAAACTCAAAGAACAAATCACATTAATCTAAGTAAATTGATCCTATAATATAAATATGATTTTCCATGTTTTAATGAGCTCCCTTAATACCACAGTACTTCAAAACACTTAGTCAAACATTTTTGTAGATGTAGTAGCTCTTTGGGGAATCTGGTTTCTCCTTTTCATTCCACTGTCACTGATGGTAAAATATGACTGCACTCTGAAACGGATTGCAAGACATCTTGTGTACATTTTAAGTTGTCATGTAACATAATTCTTCCTTTTCAAATAGGTTACACTAACCCAAAAATGGGCTTCCCTTGTGGCTCAGCTGGTAAAGAATTTGCCTGCAATGTGGCAGACCTGGGTTCGATCCCTGGGTTGGGAAGATCACCTGGAGAAGGGAAAGGCTACCCACTCCAGTATTCTGGCCTGGAGAATTACATGGAATGCAGAGTCCATGGGTCACAAAGAGTCAGACACGGTTGAGCGACCTTCACCTAATGCATATATATGTATACATATTTCACCTACATATATAATATATTTGTTAAACTAAGGTATTTTTAGGACTATTGCACGCAACATTTATTGTTTTATTCCCAACTAATTCCTAAGGCGGAGAAAAGTATTTGAAGTGATACAACATTGATGCATTCATGATACCAATAAAATAAATCCCAGAGGATCTGAACCCTGACCTCTTTGTAAAGTCATCAAAATGTTTCAGTTAAGTTAATTATGATAAGGCACCACAAATAATTATAGAATTGGAGGGCAAGGACTTTTTGTCTCACTCTGGAAGCCACATGAACTATTATCTGTCAAAAAATCTAATTACAAGCCTGATAATAATTGGACTAGATGGCCAGATGAGTCTTTCACGAACTTAAACTTGTCTGTGTATGTCATGATGTTTAATTTTAGTTTATTCTCTGTCCTTACCTCTGTAACATTATCCAGGCAAGTATCAGCATGCTAACATGTTAAAATTATAAGTTTGTAACCAAATGCATTTCGTAAGCATATTTAATGACTGCTTTCAATAATTCATGGTGAAGGCAGCCTGGTGAATGGATAATAGAAGGAAATGAAAGTTAATAGTCTTGAGTCATAGTTAATCTTTGTTCTGTCACCTATTAGCTCCAATTCACTATTCTTCTATGGACCACACTCTTCTCATCAGAAATGTTAGACAGTGTCATCATTTCAGCAAATTTTCATTCTTATAATACCATACATATATTTCATACCTTGTCAGTTTAATCATACTGTTCACTTTAAAACTATCTTCAATTGCTACCCTTTTAGTATATTTAAGAAATTGCTTCTTAGGAGGTATATTGTAATTAAGTCCTAGAATATATATTTCAAGTTGAAAAATATAATAAAAATAAACTCAAGTGTAATTTTAAAATTAATTTCTTGGTAACAGGATATGAACTCAATCAAATGAGAACAGATGCATGCTACATCCCTATACAGAGAATTAGAATAAAGGGGCACCAGTTCTCCACTAACATTTTCAACTTTTCTTCAGTTTTTCTATTACCTTTTAAAAATATAAAATGATTCCAGGAGATGAAAAAGAACATACAAAGAAAACAGATTTGTTTGAAAATTAACTGGAATTGAAGTGTTGTTTCAATTACTTTATTTCTTGTGTCATATATACGTAAACACAAGAGAAATACACCTATTAAAAACTAAATATTATTAAATAAACTTTACATAAATATTAGAAAATAAGCATATTCCTACTAGTATAATTAAGTTATGGAAGTACATGTGTAATACCCATCTTATATATATCTGGAATATAGCTATAAAGTTCATTATTTTATAAATCTGGCAAATCTGTAAATTTCTGATGGTTGTAATTACAATTTAGTACACAGAAGCAAGCCTATTTTAAATTCTGACAATTATTCAAAATAATCTTGTGCACTAAGAAATTATGACTCAGCATTCATTTAATCTCACCTACTTTCCAGGACAAATGTCATGAACTGTTCATATTTATTTTATACAGATCAGTAAACTAGGGGACTGAAAGTTTAGTAATATATTTTCATTCTTATGTAAAAAAGTTGTTCCTCACACTCCAAGGGAATAAATAGTAAATAAATAAGACACATGAGGATAACAGCAGGTATACTGTTGTGAGATTACTAAAAATACTTTGCTAACTTTTTGGTTTCATGACATCAAAATAGGACAAAAAGTATTTGTGTCATACCATTTATTTCTGGCAAAAAAAAAAAAAAAAACAAGTATTACGAACATTAAACAATTTAGAGGATCCTGAATAAACTATTTCTCACCAAAGAGACAGAAGAAAGTTAATTGCCTCAATTTTGTAGTTTACCTTTATTTGTTTGAAAACTTGACTAATGCTGAGCCAGGAAGTTAAACAATTGCACATTTGGAGGAAGAAGCCAAGTTTAAACTTAGATAAGAATAGATTGAAGTAGTTTATGCTTGGTAGGGGAAAAACAGAATTTTTTAATGAAATAGAGGAATGCAGTTTCCTGTCAATGATAAGGTTTATTTCAACATGTCAATAAGGGAGGTATATTTATAGCCTCATTTTTTCAGATAGGAAAACACAGTAAGGGATGCTAAGTAACTTGACTGAGATTATACACAAAGGATACCTAGTAAGATTAACACTGGACACATCAGGACTATCACTTATGATGGGGAAGGCTATGTAACTGCACTGTGAATAGCTCAACTGGAGGCTGTGCCCTGGAGGAATTCTGAAAATAGCACCCAGAGAGAACACAGCAAACAAATGATGTTCTGCAGCAGCGGGAGGCAATTGGAGGGGTCCAGGAATAACGATCCTCTGTCTGACGTTATACTAATTGTATTTTGGCTTATTTTCCTCCTTTAGCTGTTCTGGTCTGTTTGATAAATCAAGTTTGATTTCACCAATTTCCTGTATCACTGAGGTAGTGCTGAAGATACATCATTAAGTGCTGGTTAATCTAATCTATTGGTCATCAAGGTATTGACTAGCTGAATAACTGATGGATATATATATGTTATATTGATATTTTAATATCTCCTATTATAGGATACTGGGTGTGATGCACATGCCTACTATTTGGATCTAGATTTAGATGGGATTGAGGGAAAAGCAAAAGCAAGCAAAATGCATATAGGTAGTAATTCCAATTAGCTAAGGCTTAAGTTATATTGTATATATTTTATAAGGAATTTCAAACCATGCAACTAAAGATACCAAATTCAAATACTATTTAGTGCTTTCACAGGATAACGTTTTCTTTATTTTTGCAAAGAAATGAAATTTTAAAAGTTGTTTTTTTAACCTATATCTTGGAAATTGACAGGTGTTTTTAAAGTAACTGGAAAAATGAATTTCATGGAACTGAATGAAATACATAAAGGTTAAGATTCTCTTAAAATACAAATGGGGTTGGGCCTTCATTGTCATCCATGATGGAATAACTGAAACTGGATTAACTGTCCCACCATAAACAAGTATATACTGGACCAAAAGCAAAAAACAAAACAATAAAATGACGAGTTTCAGGAACTGGATAACAGGCAACACAAGTCTATGTTATTTGAGAGAAGAGGAACTTCAAAGTGAGGCCATGTTTACTGTGGTTACTCACATGAAGATAATTGGCTATCCAAGATGCAGGGAGCTTGAACCTAAGCAGAGTACAGTAGCTTCTAAAAGCTACTGAGGCTAAAAAACAGAAATAAGAATTCTGGGGTATTGGAGTAGCTAGAATATATGGGACAAGGTCTCCCTGCACATCTTTGGCTGAGGCCTGGGCTGAATATATTCAGAGCAAGAACATGAGAGGCTGGGAATAGAGAGAAGAGACTGCATGGCTGAGAGCAGAAGAGATGGGACAGCTGGAGAGTGAATAACTAGTATAATGTTGTCAACACTTTGTTTTCATCTCATTAATATGCAGGCCAGCTGAGTGGAAGGCTGTACCTTCAGATTAAGGAGACCCAGTCTATCTCTACCATGGTGTATGTGTGTGCTCAGTCATGTTCGGCTCTTTGCGATCCCATGGATTGTAGCCTGCCAGGCTTCTCTGTCCATGGGATTCTCCAGGCAACAAGACTGGAATGGGTTGCCATTTCTTATTCCAGGGGATCTTCCTGACCCAGAAGATTGAACTCGCGTATCTCGCCTCTCCTGCATTGGTAGGCGTATTCTTTACCGCTGCACCACATGGGAAGCGCTAACTCCACTCTAATAGACACAATACAAGTAACTGTAACATCTTCAGTGAAAACAGACATTAGTTTAAGTTCTGCCAACTTAAAGAGTCTATAAAATATTTTGGACCTTTCATGGATTCATTCAAAATATAAAACCAAGTCTACACATACTTCAGACAAATTGAAGTATATACACATCTCTTAATTGAACTGTCTGGTAAAATTAAAAACAAACAACCATCATTCAGTGGAAGTATATATTTTTCAGAGAAGACTAAAATAATATAGAATTTATGCTGCATCATCCACAAAGTCTAGTACAAATGTGAAAATTCCTAGACATGCAAAGAAATAGGAAAACAGTACATGAACCCATCAACTAGATATTGAATGAGCAACTTAAAGCAGCTATTTTAAATATGTTCAGGAACTTAAAGAATAATATCTAAATAGAAAACAGGGAGGAACTCAGCAAAATAATGAAACTACTGAAAAAAATTCAATCTGAAAACTAAAATAAGTGAAATAAAAAATTCATTGGTTACCTTCAATCACAGATTGGAGATGATAGAAAAAGTCATTGAGCTTGTAGAGAAAATTTTAAAATGTATCTAATTTGCAAATCTGAAGAAAAGGCAACAGAAGCTTAGTGACCTGCGGGACAAAATTTAATAATCTAGTGCATGTATAATTGGAGTTCTAGAAGGAGATGAGAGTGAGAATGGGGCAGAAATAATATTTGATGGAATACTGATTCAAATTTTCTCAAATGTGATATTAAAAATTACTAAGCTTAGCAAACGTCAGACAGAAACAAAACAAGACAAAATCCCTAGACAAAGAAATCATTCTTGGAAATACCATGGATAAACAATTGAAACCAAAGATAAAGAGGAAATTTTGAAATCAACCAGAGGAAAAATTTTTTTACATTGTATAGAGAGGGCAATCATACAAATAAAGGTCCACTTTACATCAGAACTGTAGAGACAAGAAGATAATGGGACATATCTTTAAACCGATGAAAAAAAAAGAAAAAAAAAAAGATTAAACCAGAAATCTATCTTTAAAAAAAAATCATTCAATTGAAGGAAAATAAAGGTATCTTCAGATTAAAAAAAAAAAAATGCTGAGAGAATTTGTAACTATTCAAACTGCCAATGAGAAATTCTAAAGGATGTTTTTTAGCACAAAGGAAAACAATTCCAGATGACAATTAGAATCCATAGGAAGACTCAAGAACACTGGAAATGATATATGCCCATGGAAATTTCCAGGCAAGAATCCTGGAGTGGATTGCCATTTCATTCTCCAGATCTCCCCAACCCAGTGATGGAATACAGGTCTTCTAAATTGCAGGTAGATTCTTTACCATCTGAGCCACCAGCAAAACCCCACTAAAGACACAAGTAAACATAAAAGACTATGCTTTTTATTTTATGAATTTACATTAATATAACTTGTAAAAAACAAATACAATTTTAAGAGATATTTTATATTATATATTCCATAAACATAGGACAATATAAAAAATGAGGAGAAGACATGAAACTTTATTGCTAATTTCTTACCGTTGTGAAGTAGTTAAGAGTGAAATGGAAAATAGAAAGCATGAATTGTTTAGAAAGTGGGAAATGTCAGCAAAGTAGGTCAGTATTAACTCTAAGTAGATAGTTATAAGTGAAACAATTTTAGTGTTAAAACAAACACTGGGGAAAAAATTAAAGACAAACTAAACATCCATAAAAAATACAATAGCATAAACATTAAAGAAGAAAGAGTTGCAAAGGAGCAATAAGAAGGATGGATTAAAAATAGCAAGATGGTAGATTTAAACAAAACACATTAATAATTATACTAAATGCCAATTGGGTTAATCATGCTAAATCTAAGAAAAGTTTCTTTTTTTTTTTTTAATTAGATGAGTTAGAGTAAAAAGATGGAACAAAATATATTGTGCAAACATAGCATGAGAAACTTGATGTATCTATCTTAATATTAGGCAAAGTCAATTTCAGGACAGAGACATTTCAAAATGATAAAAGTCAACTAATCAGGAATACATAATCCTAAATGTGCACAGAATTAATAGTATAAATTTAAAATAGTAAAAGAAAAATTAGTAGAATTAAGTGGAGAAATAAACAGAATCACAATTATAGTCAAAGATGTTAGTACCCTTCTCTCAGTATTTAAAATAAGTAGACAAAAATATTAGAAGACCTGAGAAACCATGAACTAATTAATTAATTTACTAATTAATTAATCATAGCAAGTAAGAACATGCATTCTTTTCAAGAGCACATAAAATAATCACCCATATGAATCATATTCTGGGTCATAAAATAATTCTCAATGTATTTCAAAATGGAAAATCTTGAGTAGAGTCTCTAACTAGAACTGAATTAAATTAGAAATCCACAACAAACTATCTATAAATCATACAAATAGCTGAAAGTTAAATAAAAGACTACTAAACAACCCATTGGGAAAATAAAATATCACAAAGAAAAGTTCAAAATTATTTTGAACTTAGTCCTAATAAGAAATATAACATATACTAAACATTCTTTAAGGAGAAAAGGCATTAAAACATTTTATGAACCATGTACTTGAAAATTCACTTTCCTGAATGATAATTACAACTTTTATTTCTACTTTTTACTTTCTTTATGTGTGATTTGGGGGTTATATGGGAGTAAAAATCTGCAGTTTCCCAATCTAGGCATTACTGACATTTGGAATGCATAATTTGTTGCTGGGGGACTATCCTGAGCATTGTAAGAAGTTTGGCAGCATCCCTGGCCTCTATATAACTAGTAGCCCACCCCGGTTCCAGAAGTGATACTCAAAAATAACTCCAGATATTGTTAAATGTCCTTGGTATGGGGAATGGAGGCAAACCAAGGGGGAGCATCTCCCTGGGAAGAGAACATCAAACATCATGTTTGTGGGCAAATGAATGTGAGTAGATTTCCCAACCTGACACTTAGACCAACTTTGTTACCATGGAGTTTATTTAATCATTTTAAGCTTCTGTATTTATTACACAGGTATACTTTGAAAAAATATAGTGCACACCAGGAGATTAACATTATGTTTTCCATCAAGTCAAATCTCAATGCATATGATATATTATTATCTCTGTCCAACTGTTCAAGCAGGGACTATAAAGAAACTCACTTGTTAAATTGGTATCTTGCTGAATGGTATCTATGGCTGAACTACATTAAAAAGTTTAATCTTTATGGTTTTAATCTTGTTAATGTGAATTTACTATTACAATAAAAAATTTTAAATATTCATTTATTCCCTATTAAAATATGCTAATCATAGAAGTAAATTAGGATTAAACAATCTTTTATTCCATTAATTATCAAATATTCTCTTCTTTGACCTGTTGCACTCGTTTGCCATAGATACTTCACCTCGTTATCAGTGTTCTCCATTGTGAAATGAGAAAATATATATTTCTTGATGATTTAAACATGTAAGATATGTCTTTTAAAAATTATAGGCATCAATATTTTGAAGAAATGTTGATGTTTCCCTTAAATTACTTTAATAGTATGCCTAAATTATTTATAATCTCTAGAATTGTCAGACAGAATTAAAAACATATTCAAGTGATTTAATGTGGATTAAAGCCTTGAGGGAGAGAACAAAATGAAATATACATAATTCTAAAGCAGCTCTAGAAATAAGATGTTCCTTGTTAAGCAAAAATTTAGGCTGATGTTGAGAAGGTGTAATATATTGTACAGCTACAGATAATAGCTTACATATCTTAAAAAAAAGTTTAACTTGTTCTTACTGAATCCGAATATTTGTTAAGTGGGACATATACCAATGTCAGTACTTCAATAAGTATCCAATAAAACCATAACTTCTCTTTCAAGAAGTTAGTTCTTAGTCTAGTTTAGGAGGCTCAGAATACAATGAAAGATAGCATTTAGATACATGACTGTCAATGGTTTCTCTGGGAGTGTAAAACAGATCTGAAGCAATTACAACTCTTAGAATTAAAGTTACTCTGTATGAAACATGTAATTGGTCAAAACTTAACACAATAGTAGGACTTGTGTCATTAAAAAGGAGAGAGGTAAATTTTCTAAACAGGGCACACAGCAAGAACAGGTTCTAAGGTATAGTTAAACTTGAAATCTTTGATATTCATGTGATAACTCCTCTACCAACGAAACAGGTACTGAAGAGAATGGGTTGTAGCAAGGTTAGAGAAGCATCTTAATGCCAGATGGAAGAGTTTTAGCCTTATATACAGTGAAAAAGTGTCAAAACATTTTGAGAGGAGTTATAAAATACAGATACTTTGTAGAAAGATACCTACAATAACATGAAGCATCAACACAATGAATTCCAAGGTTCGATGCACGATACTGGATGCTTGGGGCTGGTGCACTGGGACGACCCAGAGGGATGGTATGGGGAGGGAGGAGGGAGGAGTGTTCAGGATGGGGAACACATGCATACCTGTGGTGGATTCATTTTGATATATGGCAAAACCAATACAATATTGTAAAGTTAAAAAATAAAATAAAAAATGAACCAAATGGAGGACGGAAAAGAAAACCAGAAAGAAAATCATTCCCAAAATTCTTTTTGATTATAAAGATAGGATGACAAATTGGATTAATGCATCAATCAGTTTGTGAGTTTCTGTAAGCATTTTTCAAAAAAAGAGATGTCCCAATTTCTACTTTTTTGGTTATTCTCACTGATACAAACTGTTTCAGTGTAGAAAATTCAATTTGAGGTTACACATTACTACAAAATCCTTATTTTTTATACACATGAAGTATTAAAAAACAGAAAATATATTGATATTAAAAGAGCATTTTTCCTCTGATGATTGAAGAGATAATATCACAATATTTATAACATATGAGGGAAAATATGTTCTTTTGTAACATCTCTTATTATGTAATGTCACCCTTGTGACTACTCAAGTGGAAAGCAGCTTAGCTAAGCAAGATGAGCCTTGCAGCTCTTGTTCAACAAAGGTTACCTAAAACCTCTGAACAAACATATTAGGGAATAAAAAACGTTGATAAAATGTCAAATTCTGTATTTTGAGTAATGTGAGGACCAACCCTAATACCATCCTGCCCTTTGATTTTCCTGTGATGGTATGTCTTTCTTTGTGCATCAGGTTACAGTGTACCACTGCTTAAGAGCATGAGCAAAAAAGAGATATTCCTGCTCCTTCTTAAACATATGAACACTGTAAACTTTTAGGCTGAAAAGCACTTGACAAGGTGGACATCATGTTCGCAAGGTGGACATCTAGTTCCAGACAAACTTTGGGGAACGTTGTTAAAGTACTTTATGCTGCTTTAAAGAAATGAAATCAGAAAATATTTTTCATAAAAGTTCTTTGATTATTTCTTTTAAGCACTCTGATGCAAGGAACTGAAATGTACTAAATAATGAAAAACAAAACCAGCTTAAGGTGTGAAGAGAATAAATAATCAAAATGTTTCTGTACCTTGAATGAAGTCTACACTGGGGAACATGCAAAGCTAAGCAAAACAAAACAAACAAGAACAATTACAAAAATTGGCACTTACCCATATTTTGCAAAATTTGCCCAACGTTTCATAATGGATCTGCTAAAAATTTCCTCAGCTTTTGTGTAATTAACTCTTCTTTCCAGTGGTAAACCAAAAACAAATTCGATCTCATAACCATGCATCACTCCCATCCATTCTGGCCAAGGGAGTTTAGAGGATCGGTGCTCAAAGTAGTAGAAAAAGGCATTGTTTCCCATATCTGAGAACTTTTTGGTGAACTCCAAAGCAGGACATATGATATTGTAATCCCCAACAACATCATCCAAGGCCTCACGGTATTTTTCAGCTCTCTGATCATCTAACCAGTCCATGTAGTGGAAAAGGATCGATTCCTTTCCAAACTCACTAACTCCTGGAAAAAATATTTTTAAACCTTCTTGAAATTCTTTTCTGGTTATAATACTATTGTTATCTTTGCTGAAACCAGGAGCACCATATACTAAAAATGCTGTCCCTTCATCTTTATTAACACCCACCAAGATCTGGGTTTTTTTGAACTGTCCAAGTTGGAGTAGTGTGTCTGGCATGTCAGTGAGAAAATCACCATCCACAGTGGGACCAAAATTTACTGATAAGAGTGTACCATAGGGGACAACAAACACTTCATGACGAAGAATCTCCTGGGGATCTTTATTTCGAAGGCATTTGATTATCTCAGTGTCATTTTCTCTAGAGCAACCAATAAATTTAGCTAAAGTCAATGTTCTGTTCCTAGCTTCATAACGAGATGTCACTGCCCAAGGAGCATTAGAGGATCCACTTTGCAGAATAGCTCTGGTAAACAACGGGTGGCTTTCAGGAGAAAGTAAATGAAGGCTAACTGAAGCTGCTCCTGCACTTTCTCCAAAGAGAGTTACACTTTTAGGATTTCCACCAAAGGCTGCTATGTTTTTTTGGACCCAGTGAAGAGCCAACTGTTGATCAAATAGACCAACATTCCCTGGTGCCTCAGGATTTCCTGGTAAAGCTAAGAATCCGAGGGCACCCACTCTATAGTTCATTGAAACCACAATAACTCTTTCAACCCGTGCCAGAAACTTTCCATCATAAACATGCAAAGATGATGTTCCAGTCTGAAAACTACCACCGTAGATCCATATCATTACAGTAGCATTTTTTGGTTTAGGTGTTGGAATCCACACATTCAGATATAAACAGTCTTCACTGAGGTCAGTGTTCGGGTTCCACATCTCTGAACCAAGGAAGCCTGGAAAACTTTGATCTGTGTTCTGATAACAAGAATTTGCATATTTTGTGGCATTCCAAATATCAGGCCACTTGGTCAAAGATTGTGGCTTTTTGAATCGTAGTCTACCAAGAGGTGGCTGTGCATACGGGATTCCAAGAAAGGCTGTTACTGTGCCACCAAGTACTGGCAAGCGCATCCCCCTGACTTTTCCATTCTTGGTGGTAATTATGATGTCTTCTTCAGTGTGTGACTTCTCAAAGAGTACCCAGAGCAGAAGGAACCACAAGACAAATCTGATGTATATGACTGTACTCCGGCTCTGCATATTGGTTTCTGCAAGAGAGGTAAGCAGGAAGTTTTAACAGCTTCATGCGTCTAAGGTTATATTTTATTGATGATAATTAACTAAAATTTAGCAGTTCTTATTAATCCTGTAAATTATGAAAACTAATTAATCTGTTACTGCTACAAACAATAGAAAATGGTTAGACATATTTCAGTTTTCAATTTAGGAAAGAAATGAGTGAAATGGAAATGGAAAAAGAAATGATTTCAATTTGAAGAGATTCATTTACAAACCTCTGTAAGAAAGAGAGATTTAGTATTTTAAGGAGAAAATTTGTCCAAGGCATAACTGTGTGTGTGTATATATATGTGTGTGTGTGTGTGTGTGTGTGTGTGTGTGTGTGTGTATATATATATATATATACACACATATATATATATATATACAACTTTACCAGGCATTAAGTGGCAGTCTATTAATGACAGATATAGTAGATTAAATTTCTACCTTGGTTAGAGGAAGAAATACAAGCTCACATATTCTCTGGAATATATATACAGTTCTAATCATGGCTGACTGGCTCTTGACAGAGCTGTGAAGTAGGTTAAGAAACTCTAAGGATCTTCAGACCTATTACTGTCTTTTTCTGTTTCCACAGTCCCATCTGGGGTCCTTTTTGCCTTAGTGGTTTTTTCCTCTGTACACGCATAAGCATAGTGTAAGGTCAGAAGAGAATTTGGACAAGCAATTCATAAAATGTTAAGTAACAAAAAAATGCAGTAGCTACCATTAATCCTACAAATTGTGAAAACAAACAAATCTTCTACCACTATAAAGGTCTACCAGAAATAGATAGAGAAGACTGGATATATACCAGTCCTTTGGAACTGAATAACCATGAAGGGTTTTTCTACCTAAATTATATCGTCAATGAAGAGACTAATAGTGTAATGTGTGGATGAAGAAATCAATTTAGAAGAAATTTTACACTCAGAGATGACTTAATACATGTCTTAATCCGTTAATTTATTAAAGTATATGCAACTAGGGAGGTTAAATGTGTTAGCATGGTCAGATTTGCTTATATTTTGGTAGTGGACAGTGAAATCAGAAGACTAAAATTAAGGAATTACTGGGAAAAGTGGGGGAATCAAAAGTAATCTTTGATACCTACCAAATCATGACTATTTGACATTTCATGAAATAATATTTATTTAATAATATGAAAAGAACATTTGGGGAAATCAAAGTTTTATTTAAAATTCATAATGCACAGTTGAGTTTCTTTTTAATAAAAAAAATTTAAATCACATTCTGAAACTCTAAGTGACAAAGGATAGAAAAATGTAATGAAGATATCATCTGAAAGAACTAATATCCTTATACAACTGAGAAAAAAAAGAAAATCTGATTAAAATTGTCAAATACAAACACTGATTCTCATCCATAAAACAACAGCAAAGTTCCATACATGTACAAAATGTTTTCTTCATTATGTTTTGAGAGTGTAATAATAAATCCAAACTATGTGTCCAAGAAACTAATCCTGTGAGCACTGAGAATTTGTATTAGATTTTTTATTTTTTTTTCTTAAATTTTAGATTGTCTTAGAAGGCAGTGATTTAGGCACTACCTATTAAGATAACTGTCTTAGATCTATGATCCTCACAGTTAATGAGCCTCATTCACCACTGCTCACAGGACAGCTAGTATCCAACAGGTATTTTTTGATCCCCCAAAATACATGAATAAACTAATCCACTGTATACACTACTTTGTTCAATGTACAGTACTTATAGATGTATATCCATTTCTACTGCTATCTCTGTCTCTTTGTCTATGATTATGGCTATGTCTATAAATATATTTATCTCTAATTCTACTTATATCTGCATGTTTATGCCTATATACACATATATATTTATACATAATGATTGCTATAATAGTAAGGCTTCAAAAAATTAAGCCATGAGATTTTTTATGCTCTCAATTTTGAAATAAATGACTCTGTTATTACCAATAAAATATTTTGAAGTATATAATATTTTAACACTATATATATTCTATTATGAAATTTAGATATTATAATCAAATTAAATATAATTTTTTTATAAAAATAATAAATATAATGTCATGGTATATACTCTTGCCTGGAAAATCCCATGGACGGAGGAGCCTGGTAGGCTACGGTCCATGGGGTCGCTGAGTTGGACACAACTGAGCGATTTCACTTTCACTTTTCACTTTCATGCATTGGAGAAAGAAATGGCAACCCACTCCAGTGTTCTTGCCTGGAGAATCCCAGGGATGGGGGAGCCTGGTGGGCTCCATCTATAGGGTCACACAAAGTCAGACACGACTGAAGCGACTTAGCAGCAGCAGCAGCAACAGCATGGTAATATAAAGATGCCTGTAAACTTGACACTTGAGGCTTCCCTGATGGCTCAGTGGTGAAGAATTTGCCTGCCAATTCAGGAGCCTTGGTTCAATCCCTGGGTCAGGAATATCCCCTGTAGAAGGAAATGGCAACCTACTCCAATATTATTACCTGGGAAATCCCATGGACAGAGGAACCTGGGAGGCTACAGTCCACTGGGTCACAAAGAGTTGGACACAACTTAGTGACTAAATAGCAGCAGCAGTAGCAAATTTGACTCTAATAAAATTTTATATTTCAGAGAGCTAGGAGTTTTAGAGATACTGCTAACATATACTACAATTTTATTTTTTCCCCCTTCTGATAAATCCTAAGACATTTCTTCTAAATTGGAGGTAGGCATTTGGCCTAGGTCAATCAATCTCTACTAAGTCTAATCAAGATTGTATTCTTTTTGTTTGGTTTTACATAAACCATATAACAGATCCTGATAATTTTTGGTTTCTGACAGTTTTCAAACTTTCATTCTATTGTTTATTAATTTTATTCCATAGCGAATATAAAATTACTACCAACATATTTTGTTTTTGTATGTAATTAATAAATATAATAATATTCATTGCATGTATTATGAAAGGCTGCTATAACATCTAAAAGGTTGTAATAACATTCCATGTCACTTAATTGATTTATATAAGTACTTGCATGCTTTTATTTATATTTTGTGCTAAGTAGAACTTAAATGTTATATAATATGATTTATATGAATAATAATCTTTCTTTTTCAACAGTGATATCTATGAGTCATCACCTTGGTATTACTAATATAAGTACTTACACCTTGTAATTGTAAATAATGTAATTAGTAACATTCAATCATATAAGCCTGTGTTTGTAGCAAGAATGGTAATATAATTCTAATTCACCTTGGTGTTAACCTGTTGGAGTACATTTTAAATACTATATTATTAAATCTAGGTTTTAGCATGAACATATGATTCTATTTGCATACTCATTATTAGTGTAGACTAATATGTTTATATTTATTTGCATGCATGCTAAGCCGCTTCAGTCATGTCCAACTCTTTGTGACCCTATGAACTGTAGCCTGCCAGGCTCCTCAGTCCATGGGGTTCTCCAGACAAGAATACTAGAGTGGGTTGCCATGCCGTCCTCCAGGGGATCGTCCCAACCCAGGGACTGAACTCTGGATCTCCTGCATTGCAGGAGGATTTTTTACTGCTGAGCCACTGCAGTCCTTTATTTAAGTAAGAATAATTCTTTTTTCATAATCTAGTATTTTCTAGTCTAAATGCTGCACTGTAGTTTTACCATTAAGAGATGTTTATGTTTTTAATATACATTATCACATGAGTAAGCAATCAAAAAGTAGACAAAGGAGATTAAAAAATGTTATTGCTCTGTATCTCTAAGTGTTTATTAATAATTAAAGTATTCAACAAAATTTCATTTATTTCATCCTATAAATTCTGTTGCAAATTGACTACTGGTACATTAAACAATTTAAATTCTGAGAACACATAACATGTTTATCACAAAGAATGGGATAAATTTTCATACCAAGGACAACTGAGTAAATGAATTTAGAAATTCTCAGTTTAGATCAACTAATTTATTGTAATAATATGTAATACTTGATTAAAGTCATTAGTTTTGTTTGGAATTGCAAAAGAAAATTGATGGGAGTGGGGAGGGAGAGAAACCTGGAAAATAATGAATACTATAGTGTTCCAAGTTTATCAAATGCTTCAGGATATCAAAATCTACTGGCAATTTGGGAAAATTATTCCCAGCTTAAAAAAAAAACTTTCAAAATTAAAAAATGTAAAAATGTATTTTCTTATTTTTGCATTTTTAATTCCATTTTGAAAGTAGTATCAAAATTCCTTGACTAATTTTAAAAATATGCAATGGTATAAGATATGAGTACAATAAAATTATTGGTATAAAAAGCTATTTATTTGCCACATATTTGTCATAATTGGATATCAACCAAATTTTCTAAATAATTGGGCAGTCAAAGACTTATTAAAGGATGGTCAGGCAAAACCTGTTAATAGTTTTCGCTGAATGTAGTTTTCTTGTCTTTTTAAGAAAGTTTTAGTAGAATGTATACTTCTATATAAAAATAAAGACTGTTAAAATGGTAGGAAAAGAGCCATCTAGATAATATGATCTAGAACAAGGGCCACTAAAATGTAGATAGTCCAATTAAAACAACTGAGCCTTTATATCAAACCTAAAAAGCTTGTTTTGTTGTAGGCTAAGTGAAGCGGGGAATTGAGGAAGTCTGTTTATAAACTACAGCATTGTCTTCCAGGGATCCTTCAGATACCCAATAGACACTAAAAGGATGTATAGATAGAAGACACTATATTAGGTATGAAACACAGATCTATAACTCTCCTCAAGGAGGAAAACATTTTACAAACTTTTTATTGTGTGAATAATTTGAACATTTAATATTAGATATCTTGGGTCTTCTTGCAAAGTTCAATCTGTTCTTAGGTTGACATCTATTCATTTATAATTCTCCATTTGGAACAGTTCAATTTTGATAAGAATGAGCAGATTTTGGCAAGAAAGCATTAAAATGAAGACAACATATAATTTAAGCATGCATTATTCATTGTTACCAAGAAATAAAGCAGAAATTAAATCTGAAAATAAGATATCATTTGCTTATATTTTAAAAGCTGAAATATGGAGTAGATCCCTATATTTTCTTTTTTTAGCTTTCTTTTTTATTTTTTTAAATTCTGAAAATATGCTAACACATTTACAGGAGACTTGGAAATTACAGAACAATGTTATGTATAGTTCCACCATATATTACAAATTTTTGTTTCAAATAAATATATTAAGATTTTTAGTTGGAGTTTCACCAAATATTTTCTTATAATTAAAAAACTAAGGACAATAATATGTCTAGGAGAACAAAACAGAACTTTGCAAATTCAATTAGAAATTTAATTTGCATCCAAAGGACCACTCTATTTCAAACACACAGAGAATTCTAAAGGTTGTCATTTAAAGTAAAAATCATTCTTTAAAACCTCATGTTTATCCTTAATAACTACATAAGTGACATATAATTACATTTATCATAGCTATGAGATAGCTCATATTATGGAAGGCATTATACAGACTAGTAACAGTAACTCCTGAGTTTATTATTATTCAATATATTCATAAAAAGTTGGAAGGAATAACTTTATTTTTTTTTAATTACAAATAGAAATCATAAATTGTGAAATAATTTTGTTCACATTTCAGTTCACTTTTAATCATTCATATTGTTTTATTAAAAACTCAATGCTTAATCCTCTGGTGAAATAAGAATTGATATCAAAATAAAGGTAGATTTACAAAATTATAGGATGAACAGAAAGTGTGCATTTGCTATTATCTCTATAATAATAAAAATAACAGCAAATGTAAAACACTTTTCTATAAATACACATATTAAAAAAAGAATAAACAGGGCAAACTAGACAAAAGTTTGTAAATCAAATCAAGAAATAGATTTTTCCTTTTATACAAAACAAACTTAGACCTTTCTTTTGCAAATTGATTTTGTTAAAGTTTCAAATGGCAAAATGTTAAGTACTCTGTAAAACCAGACAATAAGAGAACTATTCATTTCAAACCACTTTAAAAAAAAAAAATAGAGAGTAAGATTGGTCAATAAACACTTGTTACTCTTTTAAGGAGACATTCACCAAACAGAGCATTTAAATGTAAAACACAGCATAAAATTCCCTTAGAGGGTGCATTAGGAACATACATTACGGTGATCCCATTAAGTGCTATGGTCCTTTATACAAAGTTGAACAAATTCATTAGTTCCTTAGCAGTTAAGTGGACTCTGTCTGTGTTCCCTGAATAATCAAAAGGTTTGATGTATGTGGCTGCTCCCTTCATCTGTCCCATTTCCAATGACTGCCTCCCACAGAGCACCAACGGGGCACAACAAACACGTGAAGGGATCACATTCCTGTTACAGAATGAGCTTCAGGGTAACTTCCATCTCTACAGGCAGACGTAAATTCAGAGCAACTTACCCGACTCACTGCAACAAAGATGATAAAGTTTGCAAGGAGTGGAAATCATATAATACTTCAGGGAAATGCAGTATGAAGCTGCTGCTCCAGCCTGTAAATTGGACTGCACTGACATTACAATCAACAGTTACTGACAAAGCTCGCGAGAGTTGGCAGCGGCAACTTGATCTAGAAGCAGCCAATCTTTACTTTCTGACATCTGTTCAGAGGCTAATTGTATGAATGCTGTAGTGATTCATTTACAAAAGTATTACCGGAGTCGTGTTTTAAGATTGCAGGCACTCATCTAGAGTGAAGAAAAAGAAAGCTACAGAGCAGATACTGAAATTGAACAGAAAATACACAGGGGTTTGTTTGTTTTTTTTTTTTTTTTTTTTTCTTTTTTAATCGTTTGTTTTCATTTTCTTTTTAAACACCTCCAGAACTTTTAAGGTTTTATTCTCCTTTATGGAATCTACATTTTTCTCATGCTGATTTTGATTTAAATATATATATGTTGCTTTAAAGAAATGTTGTTGAAATTGTTGTACCTTCAATCTGTGTCAAGCAAGTAGCTGTGTTACTGTTGTTGTTTAGTCCCTCAGTTGCGTCCTACTCACTTTTGCCACCCCATGGACTGTAGGCTGCCAGGCCCCTCTGTCTATGGGATTCTCCAAGCAAGAGTTCTGGAGTTGGTTGCCATTTCCTTCTTCACATATAGTTATAAAGGAGTGTAAAAAATTAAATAGGAAACTAATTATTCTATAGGTAAAACTATGAAAATCAAAAGACTAATTTTATCAATGAATGAATGTGATATGTGTGTCCTTCCAGCCCCTACACCCCAACATCCATGTAAATCATACAGATATCAGCTTTGATAATTTCCTAATTGGGGACCCTGCAGGCAGTCAAGTGTTGTAAGAAGCCACAAAATTCCTGCTTGAGACAAGGAAAATAAAATAGAATGAACATTCAACACTATACTTTATAGAAAAACACACTTGTCAGCTGAAACTGCGTGAACTCTCAAGGATGTATATGCATCTTTCAACCTTATCTTCCCTGACTTGGCTTTTCGGGCAAATGAAAAAACACATAAAAAATTTTTTTTAATGAACCATTTAATGCCTGACTTCTCAATGCAGTTATAGTCTTTATCTCCCACGAAAGATTGCTTTCACTTTTAAGTCTCTCGCTTTGGGGCTTGTCATGGACTAACCAGTAGGCACGTAATTGTGGATAAGCCTATGTTTTGTTTTTAAAACATAATGTTTAAGATTTCAAATATGCAAATGTAAGAACTGTCGTTTGTTATTAATACTGTCTTGTGTCAGTCATTATAATTGACAGCTTACATAACTTGTTTTATTTTATTTCAACAAATATATAAGTTAAATATTACTAATTGCATTTTCAGATGAGGACACTGAGGCTCTTAAAGATCAGAAACTTGGCTATATATATTTTTTACCACTAATAGGAATTGGCATCAGAATTTTAACCTAGATTTTTCTGATGTCATTCCATGTCAACTGTTCCCAAGATACCAACCACTTTGGCCTTTTTAAATAATCTTTTCTGGGAAATTTGCTCCTTAGGAGGTATTTATTAGACAATGAATTTCACAGTCACAGTGATTTATATTGTATTTAGAATATAGTTTATGAAATGACAATCTAGTAACAAAAAAGTTACAGAGTAAATGGTTTATCTAAAGGAATAAAGATTTTTTTCAAAAACGGTACACTGACAACACAGTGAATAGTAACGTGATGGCATTTTTGTTTAAAATATAGTCATTCTAGTAATCCATGTGGAACGGAGTTCATTAGTTTAATATATGTGCCTTTTTTTTCATTGAAATGCCAAATTTCTTCTCTCCAACACAGCTGCACTGCATTGTTCTGGGTTAGCATGTGGTTGATCTTATTCTCCTGCAATTATTGAGTGATGTTTTTGATGTTAGCAAATGCAGGAGAACATTCTGCATGTAATATCAACACATCACAATGAAAATATATCAGATATTAATATATTTCATTTTCATCTTTAAACAGGAAAGTAAACAATAAACTCTTTTATCCTTATATCTTTAACACATGTGTAAACTGGCTGACTAGCAGTGTCAACTGATAAAATCTGGCAATTTTTTCTCTTTTTATTTCATTTACCCTCACCATTCCTCAGACATGCCATCCTATTTAATGCATTATTTCAGTGCATTTCTTTTTCCTGTCTTATTGGAGGTTTTATTCATTTGTGGCTCAACATATAGCAGCTACTTCTGTGATGCCAATATTTTTTCACACTTATCCAGCAAGAGGACTTAGTCACACAAAATGAATTTCGTTTCAAGCTTATTTGGCAAGGGTTGTTCTATTACCTGACAGAACCCTTGAGGGTTCATGATCATACTGTTAAATGTTGAGACTGCCTCCTAAGTAATACTGCTCAAATACCACAGGAGTGTTGAAATGGTGTTAATACCGCTCAGGTTTTGCAACCATGTATGCTAAAGGTCTGGCAAGGCTTATGGTCTTGAATGAACATTTTCAGTTAGTCTATCACACAGAGTTTTTACTTTTAAGGTTTTATTGTTACTTAATTACCACTGATCTGGTTGTTTTCTAGATAGCAGCTGTGAAGGAGATTTGACACAGTGTGGGAAATAGTAATATCACATTATACATTAGTCTTTTTTAGGCATACTCATGCTATGAAAATGCCCTAATCTTTCATTAATACTTTCTTTTTTACAAGAACAATGCCTTCTCTAAAAAAATATGGGTTACCAAAAAATACCCAACGTTTTATGTATCACAGAGATGGAAAAGGTCATTTGATATATTCCATTCTACTTAAAAAAAAAAAAAAACTATGTATAGTTATAATCAGACATATATAAAACAATAATTAGGTTATTAAAATTTTTCTTATTTTCAAAATTTATTTCATAATATTAATTTTTATTAAAATGTTTTAATGACCTAGCGATACATTATCAATGATTATACTGCAATTTCTTGCACCATTTGTTTCTTATATGATGATAAAATAATTTGCAAGCACTACTACTTGCAGACATTGTTCTAAGGACTTTGAATATATTAACTCATTCAAAACTCAAAACCCCCTTTTAAGTAAATACTATTATTATCCCTATTTTTTGGTTAAAGAAATTTAATCAGAAAGCGTTTTAGTAACTTACCAAACGTCATACAGGTAATGAAAGTATTTTCTAATTTTTTAAATGTAAACTCTCACAATTGGCATTTTTGCAACTTTTGTTTATTTTCTTAATCTATTTTCCCAGAAGTGGAATAAGTGAACATAACTAGTAGAATGTAGTTAGATTTTTTTTGTTTTTTGTTTTATTTTGTTTTTGGAATTTTCTGAGGTCCTCAATAGACTGTGAATAAGAATAGGCTTCCAACAGTTCTGGCAAAAGGAGAAATATTCTTGATAGGAATAAATCTGAACAAGTCTCTGAAGTTAGGAGACTAGACATTCATCTCTGGATGTGGCAAGGTGAGGTATTTAAAGGTAAATTTCTTGACAGATTTTAAAAGTTTCCAGTCCTACAAGCAATATAATTCTTTAAGAGTTTGGTGACACCTAATACTGGAAGTGCCTGCAGGCAGTTCCTGTTTTATCCTGCATGATAAAGCAAAGATCTCTTGGAATTAAGGGAGGGTGAATAATGGGAAGTCTAAACTAGCTCTATGCTATTTACTCCAGGATACTGGAGTGGGCTGCCATTTCCTTCTCCAGGAGATCTTCCCAACCCAAGGATAGAACTCAGGTGTCCTGCATTGCAGACAGACACTTTACCATCTGAGCCACCAGGGAAGCCCAGGATATGGGTAGTTTATGTAAAATGCTATGGAAAGAGGCTTATAAGCCCCTAAAATTTGGTTACAGTCTAGAAGGCTAGACTCTTAGAAGATAATTAAGATCAATAATAAGCCACAGCTTCTGAGGAAATACCAAGCCCAATTTCATGGAATTTGCAAACAAAAAGGATCAAAGTAAAGAAATAAGCTCTAAAACTAAATTACACAGAGCTTGAGCAAGGAAGGGAGAAATTAATTTTTTTAACATGAAAAGAGAGAGAAAAGCAGTACCTTTCTTGGCTTATAATCTTATTTATTGAATAGGCCTAAATTTAGTCTTACCAAGTCCTTGATTAATCTTGGTTCTATGCTCAGACAAAAAAAGCATACATTAGCATGCCACAGGATCAATCTTGGTGCTCTTTAAAAATCCTGGGTTCAGATATTTAAACTAGCCTCCTATGTGAGACAGACTCAGGAAATTCAAAGACCACACCAAGTGGCAGAGGCCGGGTTCCTGACTCCCTGCTGCTGCTGCTGCTAAGTAGCTTCAGTCGTGTCCAACTCTGTGTGACCCCATAGACGGCAGCCCATCAGGCCCCATTGTCCCTGGGATTCTCCAGGCAAGAACACTGGAGTGGGTTGCCATTTCCTCCTCCAATGCATGAAAGTGAAAAGTGAAAGTGAAGTCGCTCAGTCCTGTTTGACTCTTAGCGACCCCATGGACTGCAGCCTACCAGGCTCCTCCGTCCATGGCAGGAGGAGCATTTTCATTTCCTCCATCCATTTTCTAGGCAAGAGTACTGGAGTGGGTTGCCATTGCCTTCTCCTCCTGACTCCTTAGGAAATTGTTATCTTCTCATATTTATGGTTTATCTTTTTCTATCTACTCATATGTAATTACACCTTTTACTTTAGCTAATTTGGGAAAGCATGAAATGTAATATTGTATAGTCTACTTTCAAATAAATACTATTTGAAATACTATTTGAAAGTCTATCAAATAAATACTCTTCACCTTAATTTCATTGCCTGTGTATTGTTTTTACAATGTACTATAATTTACCTAACTCATTTTTTTTGTTCTTATAAAGTTAAATTTCTTTAAACTTATCATAGAATAGTAACATAAAAATAGGCATAACAATTATAGATATTTTTTATACATTTCTTATTTTTCTTGAAAACAATTTATATTTTTTATATTTATATTTTTATAAATATATAAATTTATATTTCCACTGGCAATCTAATGTATCTGCTTTATGTTTAAAAGACAACTGATTATGTATTTTCATGTTTCTCCATTTCACTTGATAAACTATGACTTTATATTTAGCTATTTTGGTGTTATTGTGATCAACCATGTGTTTATCAGTTTCCTGAAATATAGTATTTTAATTTAGACATAATTTCAAAACACTGTAAAGAACTCTCATATACATTTACCCAGATTCACATGCATACATACTAAGTTGCTTCAGTCACGTCCAACACCCTGTGACCTTATGAACTGTAGCCTGCCAGGCTCCTGCATCCATGGGATTCTACAGGCAAAAATACTGGAGTGAATTGCCATGCCCTCCTCCAGGGGATCTTCCTGACTGTGGGATATAATCCTTGTCTTTTACATCTGCTGAATTGGCAGGCAGGTTCTTTACCCCTAAAGCCACTGGGAAGCCCCCAGATTCACTGCGTGCTACTATTTTGACATATTTTCAATAATATAATCTCTTTCTTCATGTGAAATATATATGTATGTGCATATATTGACTATTATTTTTCCTAAGTTATTTCAGTGTTATTTGCAGGCATAATGCTCCTTTATCTTTGAATATGCCAGCAAATTTGGAAAACTCAGCAGTGGCCACAGGACTGGAAAAGGTCAGTTTTCATTCCAATCCCAAAGAAAGGCAATGCCAAAGAATGCTCAAACTACTGCACAATTGCACTCATCTCACACGTTAGTAAAGTAATGCTCAAAATTCTCCAAGCCAGGCCTCAGCAATACGTGAACTGTGAACTTCCAGTTGTTCAAGCTGGTTTTAGGAAAGGCAGAGGAACCAGAGACCAAATTGCCAACATCTGCTGGATCATGGAAAAAGCAAGCGAGTTCCAGAAAAACATCTATTTCTGCTTTATTGACTATGCCAAAGCCTTTGACTGTGTGGATCACAATCAACTGTGGAAAATTCTGAAAGAGATGGGAATACCAGACCACCTGACCTGCCTCTTGAGAAATTTGTATGCAGGTCAGGAAGCAACAGTTAGAACTGGACATGGAACAACAGACTGATTCCAAATAGGAAAAGGAGTACGTCAAGGCTGTATATTGTCACCCTGATTATTTAACTTCTATGCAGAGTGCATCATGAGAAATGCTGGGCTGGAAGAAGCACAAGCTGGAATCAAGATTGCCAGGAGAAATATCAATAACCTCAGATATGCAGATGACACCACCCTTATGGCAGAAAGTGAAGAGGAACTCAAAAGCCTCTTGATGAAAGTGAAAGTGGAGAGTAAAAAAGTTGGCTTAAAGCTCAACATTCAGAAAACAAAGATCATGGCATCCTGTCCCACCACTTCATGGGAAATAGATGGAGAAACAGTGGAAACAGTGTCAGACTTTATTTTTCTGGGCTCCAAAATCACTGCAGATGGTGACTGCAGCCATGAAATTAAAAGACGCTTACTCCTTGGAAGGAAAGTTATGACCAACCTAGATAGCATATTCAAGGGCAGAGACATTCCTTTGCCAACAAAGGTTCGTCTAGTCAAGGCTATGGTTTTTCCTGTGGTTATGTATGGATGTGAGAGTTGGACTGTGAAGAAGGCTGAGCGCCAAAGAATTGATGCTTTTGAACTGTGGTGTTGGAGAAGACTTTTGAGAATCCCTTGGACTGCAAGGAGATCCAAGCAGTCCATTCTGAAGGAGATCAGCCCTGGGATTTCTTTGGAAGGAATGATGCTAAAGCTGAAACTCCAGTACTTTGGCCACCTCTTGCGAAGAGCTGACTCATTGGAAAAGACTCTGATGCTGGGAGGGATTGGGAGCAGGAAGAGAAGGGACGACAGAGGATGAGATGGCTGGATGACATCACTGACTCGATGGATGTGAGTCTGAGTGAACTCTGGGAGTTCGTGGTGGACAGTGAGGCCTGGTGTGCTGCAGTTCATGAGGTTGCAAAGAGTCGGACACGACTGAGTGACTGAACTGAACTGACTCCTTTAAGATATATGGAAATTCACCTGCTGCAGATACAAGTGAATTCTATCAGCAGTATGATAAATACAATACAAAACTAAATAGCCCTGCTATTGAGGGACAAATCCAATTTAGAGAAGGACAACTAATATATGTAGAAGGAATAATATGTTAGAAAGAAAGATATAACAATCTTTGGTGAAATTGGGTCAGCCAAGAATTAACAACTGTTATTAAAATTATTAAGTATATGATTGATGGAGAACTACATATTTAATATTCCTTAAAAATCACATACATTACATTTAGAATTTCATGACCCAAGCAGAGGGGCAAATTTAAGGAATATTGGGAACAAAACAGGACCTAGTTCATCTAAATTTTTTTAAATTGAATTGCATTTTTTATCATTAAGCTTGAAGATCTGACAAACTTTGTATGAAATAAAGAAAATAAATAAGCAAAGTTAATTATATCATAATAAATAATCCAGTAACTCCTGAAAGTGGGACAGTCTATCCTAATTATTTCAACAAAATAATAAAGAAAATTTCTATGTAAGACTGGACCACACATAAGGGACATTGTCAGATGCAAAGAGCATAGTTCAGGCTAGGAATGGGTTTGAATATCAGAAAGGGCATTTGGGGGGTCAATTTTGAAAATCTGAATAATTCTGGCTATTAGATTAGATGAGAATAACTGTGGTAAAATATCTTGATTAAAAGAAGTAGGTAGTAGTATACTATGAAAAAAATCAATTCCATTGTGGTGTGTGTACACACAAATATACACAGAGAGAAAGATTTGGAAGGGTAAGTGTTAGAATATTAATGGTGGTTATTACTGCCTAGTGAATGTATAGGATATTTCTAAACGTTTCATTGCTCTATTTTCCAATTTTCAATAGTGCAAGTGTACTAGTATTTCCTTTTATCATCATGTATATATATATATATATATAAGTAAAAAGTCAAATTTAAATAAATAGCAGTCAAAATTTTCACTTAGCACCTCATTTTCAGGTGATCTAACTATATACTTTATTTTGTGCTAATTGTTTTAGAGTATTGGGAAGAGGCAAAGCCAGCCATGTGATAGTGAAATATTGAAAAGATATAAACTTTATGAAAAACAAGTTAAGGGTAATAAAAAAAAGACAAGTTGTAGTTTGAAGAAGCTGGAGCAAAGAGATTTATGTTGAGGTTGGTTAAATAAGATGAGAGGCAGATGAAAGGTAAAGAAAAGCAAGAGATTTTGGGAGTCACCTTAAAGAGTAGAAAGGTGGGGGAGTTATGCACGTAGGAAAGACTTTTAGGAAGGTAGATATTTGTGAAGTATAAATCCCTCCTGAGAATCCTCAAATTGTTAGTAGGGACTAACATTGATTTTTTTTTTTTAATGATTCTGGAGCAAATATATATATGTGTGTAGAATAAGAGAAATACTGACTACAAGATTATGCAGAGCTGGACTTCAGACAGGAAAAAAGAGAGAGATTTATGTAGTATATAAAATAGTTATGCTGTGGTATCTGTGAAGTTGGAAATAGTGACACTTTGCTCTCTTTCTCTATTTCTATAGCTCGAAAAGCTTCCTAAATTGCATGTAACATGCTTAAATAAAAATAAGCTTTTTATTAAACAATTTTGATCATTCTAGTAGCACATTTGGAGCCATCTGAGACCTCTGTAACAAGAGTTAAAAAAAGAGAAATGAGTGGCATCTTCCCCAGAATGGTCTTCCCTTCATCTCCAAGGTAATCTCTCTCAGTCTTGTATTTTTTCTGAAAATCTTCTGTCTTCTAAGATACCTCCTTTTCTGCTTTTTTTTTTTTTTGAAACTTATTTCTCTAGGATGACGTTGCAAATGCCAAAATTCATCTTGTATTTACAGAGAAATAGAATCAAAAGCCAGAAGGCAAAATCTCTGGACTGCTAAGATTCACCTCTGTTTTTCAACTGCTGACATTCACCTCTGGTTTTCAACAAATGTAGTGCCAAATTGTCTGACTAATTAGCAAAGCACTGGATTGCCAGTGCATTACTACAGTTACTAAATATAAGCAGGCAACTAGTAATAAATCTTGCTACATCAGTACAATCTGTATCTTAATATTGCTTTTCAGTCTGTTCATATTTGGTGATCACATTCACAGAATGATTTTATCATACAAAGGAATTTTATTCAGAGTATATGCCTAAGTATAGAGAATGTTGTTTTGCTGGCCAGTAGAAAGCTTATATTAAAATAATTTGTTGCCTTCAAGTAATGGTTCTACCTTTGGCATTCTCCTTAAATCCATCATACAGCACTTTAGTCCTCTGTATAATTATTCTAATGTCAAATTTCTGACTCTGTTTAAACAATCAACATGACACAAGTCGAAACATGACTTGAAAGGACAACCTGTTTGTAGCCCTTACAGAGTATTCTTTTACAAATATATACACACATCTAAATTATTTTTATCCAGTAATTGTTAAAATTGTGGATGTATAATCTTTTATACCAGAGGATGAGATGGTTGGATGGCATCACCAACTCAATGGACATGAGTCTGGGCATGCTGCAGGAGTTGGTGATGGACAGGGAAGCCTGGTGTGATGTAGCCCATGGGGTCACAAAGAGTTGGACATGACTGACCGACTGAACTGAACTGATAAGCTTTTATAAACCATATAGGTGGATACAGTAAAGACAGTAAGAACTTTCAAGAGAGACTATATATTTCTGCCTTGTGTATTTCATTAAATTTGGGGGAAAATCACAAAGAAATGTATGGGAAATCACATAATCAATTATATCATTGCATAGCTCTATTTTATAGTTTATAAATATAAATAACCAGAAAACATTTTGATTTCTGTTTTACTCATTCTTTGTTCCCCGAAGCATAATAGCATTGTATCACCAACAGTGATCAGAGTCTGGATCTTCTTACTTGGTCTTAGAGAAATAAGAAATGCCCCAATCTCTGTTATCATAGCCTATCGGTGGAGGATTTTCAAAAACATCAAACTATAAAAGCAAACATAAGTACATTTATGGTCAATCACAACAGTCATGAGGAAGGTTGGCCGTATCCCAAGAATCTATTACTTTTGAAGTGACAATGTGTATGGAAGGATGGATGATTAGCCCTCTTTCTATTCCTCTGTCTTTTGATCTATATCACTCAAATAGTCATTTTAAAGTGACTATTATACTCAGTGATTACTTCAGTTAAATTCATCTGAATAAGCCAAGGTAAGTGGTCAGAGAAAAAAGAGAGGGAGTGCTTTTAGAGTAAATACCTTACTCTTGTTCTTTCAGTGTTAATTTTCTTGTGTCACTCTCCTCCTATATTTGTTTCTAAAATGCATAGTCATTTGTATATGTTTGTATTGGCAGTACTTTGTAAATTCCTTGGCACATAGTAATATTATTATATACTTTATAAAAATTTGGTAGTTGTTTGAATGTATAACTAAATGTATAAATGTACAAAATATGTAGACTATTTTTTCTCAAAAAACATTTTAAATTTACAGTGTGCCTATTACTCTAAAAGTTTCATTGTTACAATCAGAAAGTACACTGCATTAAAAAGAAAAAACTTTTTGTGTGTTTGGGAATAATTTTTGAAGCCATTCATCAATTATTGATGGTTACCTCTTATGGGGATTTGCCAGTACCTTTCCCCATGGTATTTTCTGAACCAGTTGTTTTCCAGCCAGATATAGCCAATGGTGTGTTTATTTGAAAGTTAGGCATATATCTTTTGTCTAAGGAATAGAAAATCTGAAATGTCATATTCAGGGATATGTAACTTGAACTAATCACACACATTTCCACATCAGATTATGCTGATCGTGGTAACCATGAAACACAGTAATAGAGACTTCCTGGGCTGTACATCATGAGTATAGTTCATATGTTTTAGTGATTATAATTGAAATCAACATCTTACTATTCTTGCATCAAGGAAAATTGTGTACAATTTCACTACATCCAAGCTTAACAACAGCCAATTATCTGTGATATTTTGAAAGTAAACTATTAGCAGTATTTTGAGAACATTTTAGTAAGAACCTTTTTTTTTCTTGAATCTTACCATATTCAATGGGACAGGTTTCTCAAATTGCAGACTTGCACTTTGCCTGGGACATTCTTGGTATCAGCTTGCTTTCTCTGCATAATTATTAATAGTGCTGTCTTTTATGCTCATAAATTTGAAGACAAGTTATAGAGGTCTCCACTGAGAGATGAAACTGAGTCCATAAGAAACGTTGCACATATATCAATATAAGAAAGAACAAATATGAGCTCAGAGTTTTCAGTAATGTCATTTTATCTAATGACATAGCTAGTAATGACATATATATCCCATCCAAGTAAAGAACAGTATTCTTTTTTTACGAGGTCACTCGGCAAATAAAGCAAGATCTTCAAAGTCTCATTGGAGTGATTACTTTTCATCCTATTTTCTCCCATGTGTTGCCAAGGCATTTCTTCACCATTAGGATAAGACCGGTATGTGAAGGATTTATTGACTGTATAGTCTGGACGGTGACATCGTGATGAACACAAACCCTGCTTCTTGCCACTCACACTTCACTTTACAGTGTTGCTGCTGTGCTTAGCAACAGAATGCCAGATGGCACGGAGACATCAATTGATTAGTGCTCAAGAACAATGTCACCTGCCAGAACAGGCTACAGACAAATTGACAAAGACAATGCTATGTTTGCAGGCCTGAATGAAGAAGCATTTTAAATAGATTTTTGGCTGCATTTTAAAAATGTGTGCAATTTGAAAGTTTGTCATTGTAGGATAAGGCTGTAATCTTAATTATATAACCATGCATATTTTGCTGGGATCTTTTCTTTGGTGCTTTATCCTTTTTACTGGTCTATACATCTAGAAAGATAATATATAACATATTAAGGCTCTCTGTTGTCTGCCATTGCAAATCCAAAATTATCCAAACTATCTTTTTAAAATGCATCCTTAGCCACCTTTTTGTGATAATCAGTGAACATTTTAAACTAGGGCCAGAAAGAATGACCAATAGAAAGACTGCCTGAAGAATTCTGGAATTCACAAGCTGTCAGCATGAGTTATCTGTTCACAAAGAATGTCTTTTATGAGTAAGTTTGTTTTTATAGAAGGCATTTATCTCATTTGGCATAATTTTATGTAGCATATCTTAACCTGTTTGCACTCAAACCTTGGCTACATGCTGCATTGGCCTTGGAAGTAGATGCCACTATTTGAAAAACACACAACCAGGTTACTCAGCTTAGTTTTGGTAAATAAGTCATACTGATTTTTCAAAATTTTTCCTGGGAAACTTCTTGACTGCTGTAGCCTTCCTCTCAAATTTATCTGAAGAGATGCTAGTCGGATAGTGAAAATCCTACTTCAACAAACGCAGTTTATTGCTGCTTTTATATACACATAGATTACCTCTAACTGTTGTTTCAGATAGTCTGCATTTACTTAAGTGCCAGTATAACGTCTCTTTGGACACAAAATTGACCTACTTATCTAAGATGTTGCAAAAGCGCCTCACTTGCTGTGAGAGGCAGCTTTACTTGGAAGATCTGAGATTTCTGGAAAAGAGAAGCCCATGGATTCTGACTCCTTCTGTGTTTGGTTATGCATTTTGTGTTTAGTTGTTCAATCCTGTCTGACTCCTTGCGACCCCATGGACTATTGTCCCCAGGCTCCTCTGTCCATGGGGATTCTCCAGGCAAGAATACTGGAGTGGGTTGTCATGCCCTCTTCCAGGGGTCTTCCCAATCCAGGGATAAAATCCAGGTCTCCCTAATTGCAAGCAGATTCTTTACCATCTGAGCCACCAGGGAAGCCCAAGAATACTGGAGTGGGTAGCTGATCCCTTCTCCAGGGGAACTTCCTAACCCAGAAATTGAACCTGGGTCCCCTGCAATGAAGATGGATATGTATTTTAACTCTGACAATATAACTTGATTATCTATAGCTGACCTCGTTGCCTCGTAGAACACACATACCTGCTGATGGTAGAGATAGAGGACCGGCCTCAGCATTTGTGTATAAAATTTGATTTCTTCTGGTTGACAATAGTTCCTTTTACTTTAATATTCTATCAATATAAAGTTTGAGCACATTATCAGAGCTACTTTGTGCTTCAAATGGTCTTACTATGACTTTCCAGTTTGATCTTTTGGTTCAAAGTGAAGTTTTCTAATCTCTGAGGAAGACATCATCCATAAGCATCTTCTTGTCCTCACTAAACACTGCCCTGGCAGTCACTCCTGAATGGATCCTCTCAGGAACACCTGGTCCATCCTGGTTTTAGACTATCAGCGTGGTTCTCATTCATGATGACTGACTCAGATCATAAGATTCTTGGATTCTTCTGCTCCCTTATTCCAACTTGGGGTCCCTTGCAGATCTCAGATCCTCAGCCTGGCCACACACTCTAGTAGTGACAAAGACCCTCTGTAGCTTATGCCTGCTTCAGGCAAGCTCTCAGTTAGATCCCTGTGCACCATCTCCAGCTCTTCTTCTGACTAGAAATGTCTATGAATGTCCAGCTGCTACTTCTCCTCTTCCATGATGATAATGTGCCATGGAGAGCAAGTCTTTTCTTTCCGTTTGCTCTTTGCCCTGTCTTGCAATTATTTTCTCTGCCCCCATCCTAAGTGGTGGTGGAGTGGCTTTTGTCCCTTATCAGAGCTCTGCATGTACCTCGGTCATGTATAACTCTTTGCGACACAATGGACTGTAACCTGCCAGGCTCCTCAGTCCATGGAATCCTCCCAGGCAAGAATACTGAAGTGGGTCGCCATGCCCTCCTCCAGGGGTTCTTTCCAACCCAGGGATTGAACCGCATGTCCTGTGTCTCTTGTATGGCAGATGGATTCTTTAACGCTGAGCCAATGGGGAAGCCCTATTGAGACCTTAATCCATATCTTAACAAGTCTTCTATTCTCTATATTTATGTTCCGGTCGATACTCACATGTTTATATCTTTTCTAAGTCACAGAAAACTGTCCTTATGTCATTTATATACTATATTCACCCTACACTTGGCTTTGGCAAAAAGCTGTGCTTAGACTTCTCATTTTATCTTCATATTTGATAAGAAGCTTCTAAAATGTGAGGGAAAAGGAATACCAAAGTCAATTATGTTCATTAGATTAAAAGAGTATCTAATTTGAAACTCAAAATTGATCAATAAATATTTAGGCTATATTTGAACTTCCTCTGATACAATGTATGTCATTATTTTAATGGGTGTGGAAGCCAGCATACAGCTGAGATTATCAGAAATAGAATTCCATTACTTTCATCTGGAAAATATTACCTTAATTTCATTCTATCCAAGTACACCACTGTTTCCTGAAAAAGACACTTACTCTTAGGCAAGGATGCCATTTTGTCTTAGAGTTGAAAGCCAAATATTCTCAAACTTGATTTTTCTATGACTTGCCATCACTCCAGAAATTGAGTACTAGAGGCTACTACGTCTTAAGGTTTGCATGCTAGAATGTTTGCGTGCTATGTCATTTCAGTCGTGTCTGACTCCTGTGACCCTGTGGCCAGGCTCTTCTGTCTGTGGGGATTCTCCAAGCAAGACTACTGGAGTGGATTGCTATGCCCTCTTCCCACGGATCTTCCCAACCTACGGCTAGAACCCGAGTCTCTTATGTCTTCTGCATTGGCAGTTAGGATGAGACTGAGAGACTAACACGTCACTTCTTCAGCACCACCTAGGAAGCCCCTTATCCCAGAAAGTGCTCAGTTGATCAGTCGTGTCCAACTCTTTGTGAGCCTATGGACTATAGCCTACCAGGTTCCTCTGTCCATGGGATTGTCCCATGGAATATTAGAATGGGTTGCCATTTCCTTCTTAAACCTGGAATAGTGATTCTCAAAATAACTGCATCAGAATCACCAGAGGAGCTTGTTAAATCTCTGCACCCAGAGTTTTCAATTCAGAAGGTCTGCAGTGGGTCCAAGAATGCTCGTGTCCTCCATTGATAGCTTTGCCACTAGCATAGGCAAGGCTTTCTTTGAGCAGTTGTGCATCATTCTCCAGTGGAATTACAGCTGCATCTAATTCAAGAGGGATGCAGGCATCCTCACCCCCTAAATAATGACAAGACTCTTTTCTGCCTGCTCACAGCATCTTCAAAGTGACTTAGTGTTCACATTACCAGCTATACATATTCTTTCTGTCCTAGATATACAGACAACTCTTTTTCTACAAATTCTAACCTCTTCAAATATTCTTTTGGCTATAACATTTAGGATTTTGCTGTGGAGATTCATATTCTGTACTTGAAAAGAGTTTCCATATTTTGAAAGTTTAAAATCCAAGAAGGAAGCTTTAAAGGTTATTTTCTGTATCTTTCACTTTTTATTTTCTTGAAAAAGCTTTCTTTCTTGGTATATTTTTTTCCCTAAAGGGTCAGTCATGACCTTGGGTTCAAATGACTAGAATTCTCTCTCTCTCTCTCTTTTTTTTCCCCAAATACTGGTATTGACTCTGTGGTATGGATATAAATCTTCATGAGTAACAGGTCTGTCTGATTTATACCTTTATAGCCCAGCAGCTAAGGTCTATATCTTGTGTACAATTATAATTTTGTAAATTCTCTGATGTTATTCAAAAGGTTTACAAGAGGTCTTGATATAAAAATTGGAGTACCCACATTAATCCTTTTGATTGGAGATCTGCAAAATCTTGTAGCATTGAGGAGACTCACTTCTGTGTGACTATTCATGAGCAACCTGTAGGAAATTGTTGATGAAGACCCTTACTAGAAATGATGAGAGGTATAACCTACAAGACTCTTTAGCCCAGCATACATGAGGCACATGCTCACTTGGGAACTGATGAGACTCATGTATTGGTCTGGATCCCACATAGCTCTGTGATAGTGTGACCCAGACTGGGCAGACTTGTGATGCTGTCTTTGCTTCTCCTTACATGGCCTCCATAAATCTCACCTCTGCCTGCAGTTTTCAGTATCTTCTTCGAAATCCCATTCCTTGTCAGATGAACTACATCTTCCATGGGTCAAGTGACTCTATCATCTAATTCTTGTTATGACATAAGCTTATGTTTTGCTATAAGTGCCTTAAACATTTGCTTTTCCATGATATTTTATTCTCTTAACAAAGCCTTACTTTAACCAATTAAGTGCTTTGACATTAAAATAAACTCTCAGAACACTGTAAGGACATTGTAAGGATATTATTTTTTACATTCTTATCATGTAAACTGAAAAACTTTTGAGGCAATGTGCATAGCCCAGGTAAACTCTGAGCCTTGTGTAAAAAAAGGGCACCACCACATTAGGTATAGGAAGCAGGTAACTTAATTCATTGCTGTAATTGCAGATAAAGAATAACTAAGGCATAATAATTAGCATAAAATGCAAAAGCAGTATTTGGTAAACAGAGCTCCATATCAGATATAGGGTGCAATTTTCCAAGCAGATATCTCCCTCACAGTTGTAAGAACACGATAATCTAGAACACTGCATCTTTCCATGATAGACATAGGGGTTCACTAGTAATTCCAACCCTAGCACTTAGCACAGTGATTTGAGTATGAAAAAAAAACCTTTATTTTAGTTGAATAGGTTAACAGAAGAGGGAGATGTACATATTAAGGCATCCTAGTCAGTTTAGGTTTTTATTTTTATATGGAAAGCGGCAATAATCCCAGCTATTGGTTACCATCTGAACCGCCAGGAAAGCCCTAATTTATGGCAGAATATCTTAAAGTTTAGAAACTGAATTTTTATACACTTAAAAATTATTGAAGGTTCAAATAGCTTTTTAATGAGCTATATATATTAATATTTACAGTGTTAGAGCAGAATTTGTTTTAATTTACTTAAAATAGTGATCTGTGGTTGTGGTTTAGTCACTAAGTCATGTCTGACTCTTGTGACCCCATGGACTGTAGCCCACCAGACTTCTCTGTCCATAGGATTTTCCAAGCAAGAATACTGGAATGGGTTGCCATTTCTTTCTCCAGGGGATCTTCCTGACCCAAGGATCGAAACTGGGTCTCCTGCACTGCAGGCACATCCTTTACCAACTGAACTACCAGGGAAGCCCCAAATAGTAATCTGCTACATGTTAAGTTAAATACATTTTTAAGCAAAATAACTTGATTTTTGAAATCACAAAATAATTCTAGTCAGAAGAGGGATATTAACATAAAAAAAAGTTAATGTCTGTCAATAGCAAACAGTTGGATTCTTATAACTGCTTGCACATTCAATCCATTGTGATATCACATGTCATGTAGCCTCTGGAAAACTCCACTGTATGCTCGTGAGATAATGAGTGTGAAAAATACAAACGAGGTATCTGTGTTACGAAGATAATGTTCACTTTACTGATCCCCTAAAAGATTTCATAGAAATTCAGCGATCCCTAATTCATATTTTGAAAACTGTTGACTTGGGTGTTTCTTGATAGTTTCCTTGTCTTGTTATAGCTGTTACAGCACCTCAACATTTAAAAAAAAAAAAAAAGTAAAAGTAAAGAGTGCACAGAGAAAAATTAAGAAAATACAGGGAAAAACTGATCTTTCTCTTTTTTGTTGTTGTTTAGTCACTTCAGTCATGTCTCACTCTTTTGTGACTCCATGCATGGACTGTAGCTCAACAGACTCCTCTCTCCATGGGATTTTCCAGTTAAGGCAAGTGATTTATCTGCCTTCCTTGGGAATCATTGCTCAACATTTCAAATCACTAGTTCCATATTAATATCATCTTAAAGTCCTTTGCAACTCAAGTTGATTAGCTTTGTGCCCTTGTAAGAAAATATTTTTCCTGAATGGTCCATTTTATCTGCTGCTCTATAGCCTGAATTTCAAGGAGAATTAACATAGCAGTACAATTCCTATATCTAAATAAAAGCATATTTTTTTACTTTAACAATATTATCTTTGAATAATAAGATGAAGATTTTCTCCTGACAGCTTGGAAAGATTTGTGGTTGAAATTTAAAATCTTATTGCGATCTGGAAACCTAGTTTTGCAAACACCTTTAATCCCAGATTATTTTCAACTCTTTTTATAAAAGTGTATTAACTTGATCTTTTCAATCCAAATTTTTCTTAGAAATATTTTACCTTAAATAAATATAAGTAAATTTATTTCCTAGGGAATACATCACCCTTAAGCAAAGCAGCATTCCTAAACATTACTAAAGGAAACCTCACCATGTAAATGTCTTTACAACAGAAGGCTTTGTCATTCTCTGAATGTGCAAGTGGTATGTGATCATGAATGTCTCATTATAAGCATGTGTGCAAAGTTTCCAGATTCATACCATAATTTCTACGTATTGGATAATTTATCATAGTGCCATCTGTTTAAAAAACATAGTTGCCAACATGGATGGATGATCAAGAAAATAAATTATTTTGTGTCTTTATGTAAATGCTTTTGATGATATATGTATGTGAATTCTGCATAGATCATTAGCTTTTAAGGCAAAATAACATTGCAAAGATGGACTAATCATTGAAAATAAGTATAATTTCAAGCAAAGCAATAGCTCTACTAAAATGTTAACAAAGTATTAGGTGTTTCAGTCAGTTCATGAAAAAAAAAAAAAGTGGTCATTTGGGAGGACAAATCTGTACTTCTGGATTTTTTTCTCTCCACCAATTTTGCTAGTAAAATATGGGCTTAAAACCTATTTCCTTATAAACAGACTGTGTTTACATGGTTATTACTTAGTATATAATTACAACTATTTCCTCTTAGCACTTACTAAAGATTATATCATGAGTGATCAACAATGGAAATATAAGGCAGCTCATTCAAACTCTCATATCTCTGAAAAAAATGACCTTAAATTGTAACTCACAGAAATTCTGGCTACAAAGGAATTTAAAGTCAGTTGATCCAGTTCCTTTATTTTGTGCTTGGAAAAATTATTATTCAAAATGGATAAATATTCGTGGGTAAGAGAGAGTTGTTACATCAAGGTTTTCCAGAGAAATAGGACCATTGGAAGATATGCACATATATGGAGAAAGAAATGGGGGGGGGGATTTATTATAAGAACTGAGCTTGTGTGATTTTGGAGATGCAAATCTCCTACTCTTTTGCATTCAGGTGGCTTTATTTCTTCCATCCCTTTTCTGATTTTCAACTGATGCTTATTCTCCAAAACAAAACCATCTCCAGCTCTTCTGATTATTTTCTGGCAGCTCCTTCCTCATTCCCAGAACAGAAAAAAAAAAAAAAAATGTGTATTACAATCTTGTCAATCTCCTGTGACATAATTTTCAAGTTTAAGTGAATCAATATTTATTTTCTACAACAAATATTCTAACCAGAATTCTAACTGAAACTATGAAAGAAAACCTTTCAACCCTTTAGGACAATCCTTGAAGATTTAACTAATTGAAAGAAATGGAATTCAATTTTCTGATGAGAATAAGTATAGATTTCACTATGACAATTATATTTGTCAATATTTCCTTTATTTACTAAAAGAAGTTATGTCTGCTCAATGTTACATTTTAAGATGTAATGTAAAAAGCTCTTTTAAAATTTTCTCACTTTAATAGTTGAAGGATGTAGCTACTGATTTCAACATTAATTTTTATCAGGAATGAATAAAATACATTTGGGCTATATAACATTTTTCCTCCAGTTGTAAAATGTTTGATAAAAGATATTAATGTGTCTTATTTATCTCTATATGAGCAGTACATGTCATCCAATAGAGGCATTACCCAATACTTCTTATTTTAAAAACATGACTATGTGACTTATATTATGGAAACTTGATTTTGGATTTCTACCTAGGATTACAATCATAAAATTGAACATTATTTTTCTATGCTTTTAACACAATTTTCAAACATTTATTCGCTATTAACAATTTTTTTATACTTCAACAAATTCAGGAACCTTATGCTGTCTTTATTTCTTCCCATTAGAAACAGTTCTGATTAAAATATCTTACACTAGAGAATATTGTAAATTGGAAGTGGTCAGAAAAGAAATGGCAAGAGTGAACATGGACATTTGAGGAATCAGTGAACTAAAATGGACTGGAATGGGTGAATTTAACTTGGATGATCATCATATCTACTGTTGTGGGCAAGAATCCCTTAGAAGAAATGGAATAGGCATCATAGTCAACAAAAGGCCTTAGGAACCATCACTATGAACAAAACTAGTGGAGGTGATGGAGTTCCAGTTAAGCTATTTCAGGTTCTAAAAGATGATGCTGTGAAAGTGCTGCACTCAATACACCAGCAAATTTACAAAACTCAGCAGTAGCCACAGGACTGGAAAAGGTCAGTTTTCATTCCAATCCCAAGACAGACAATCCCAAATAATGTTCAAACTATCACACAATATACTCCTCTCAAACACTAGTAAAGTAATGCTCAAAATTCTCCAAGCCAGGCTTCAACAGTACGTGAACCATGAACTTCAGATGCTCAAGGTGGATTTAGAAAAGGCAGAGGAACCAGAGATCAAATAGCCAACATCTGCTTAATCATCAAAAAACAAGAGAGTTTCAGAAAAACATCTACTTTTGCTTTATTGAGTACACCAAAGCCTTTGACTGTGTGGATCACAACAAACTGTGGAAAATTCTTAAAGAGGTGGGAATACCAGACCATTAGACCCGCCTCCAGAGAAATCTCTATACAACTCAATAAGCTACAGTTAGAACTGAACATGGAACAACAGACTGGTTCCAAATCGGGAAAGGAGTTCATCAAGGCTGTATATTGTCTCCTTGCTTATTTAACATATGCAGAATACATGATGAGAAATGCTGGGCTGGAAGAAGCACAAGCTTGAATCAAGATTACCGGGAGAAATACAAATAACCTCAGATATGTACATGACACCACCCTTATAGCAGAAAGTGGAGAAGAACTAAAGAGCCTCTTGATGAAAGTGAAAGAGGAGAGTGAAAAAATTGGCTTAAAACTCAACATTCAGAAAACTAAGGTCATGGTATCTAATCCCATTAGTTCATGGCAAATAGATGGGGAAACAATGGAAACAGTGACAGACTTTATTTTTGGCGCTCCAAAATCACTGCAGATGGTGACTGCAGCCATGAAAGTAAAACACGCATGCTCCTTGGAAGAGAGTTATGACCAACCTAGACAGCATATTAAAAAGTAGAAACACTACTTTGCCAACAAAGGTCTGTCTAGTCAAATCTATGGCATTCCCAGTAGTCATGTATGGATGTCAGCTGCTGCTGCTGCTAAGTCGCTTCAGTCGTGTCCAACTCTGTGCTACCCCATAGACGGCAGCCCATCAAGCTCCCCCATCCCTAGGATTCTCCAGGCAAGAATACTGGAGTGGGTTGCCATTTCCTTCTCCAATGCATGAAAGTGAAAAGTGAAAGTGAAGTCGCTCAGTTGCGTCCGACTCTTAGCGACCCCATGGACTGCTGCCTACCAGGCTCCTCTTTCCATGGGATTTTCCAGGCAAGAGTACTGGAGTGGGGTGCCTTTGCCTTCTCCAATGGATGTGAGAGTTGGGCTATAAAGAAATCTGAGTGCAGACGAATTGATGCTTTTGAACTGTGGTGTTGGAGAAGACTCTTGAGAGTCCCTTGGACTGCAAAGAGATCCAACCAGTCCATCCTAAAGAAATTAGTCCTGAATATTCATTGGAAGGACTGATGCTGAAGCTGAAACTCCAATACTTTGGCCACCTGATGCGAAGAACTGACTCACTGGAAAAGACACTGTTGCTGGGAAAGATTGATGGTGAAAGGAGAAACGGATGACAGAGGATGAGATGGTTGGATGGCATCACTGACCTGATGGACATGAGTTTGAGTTAGCTCTGTTAGTTGGTGATGGACAGGGAATCCTGGCATGCTGCAGTCCATGTGGCCGCAAAGAGTCAGACACGACTGAGTGGCTGAACTGAACCAAATTGAACCGAGAGAATGTTGTATTACATAAATAAATTCATTACCAATGATTTTTTAAATATACAGAGCATAGAAGTAACAATACATCTTGGTAGGAGTGAATGTAGTAAGTTTATATTCATTGTAAACTGCTATTTTGACATTTCGTTATTGTTTAGTCGTTTAGTCATGTCTGACTCTTTTGCCACTCCATGGACTGCAGCACACTTGATTCCTCTGTCCCATGGGTTTCTTTATCCCAGCAAAAATGCTGGAGTGGGTTGTTATTTTCTCCTCTAAGGGATCTTCCCCAGTGAGGGGTTAAAACTGAGTCTCCTGTGGCTCCTGCATTGGCAAGTAGATCTTTACCTCTTGAGTCACTTAGGAAGCTCTAAAAAGGAGTGGGTATATGTGTGTGTGTGTGTGTGTGTGTGTGTGTGTGTGTGTGTGTGTGTGTATGACTGGTACACTTTGCTGTACAGCAGAAAGTAGGACAATGTTGTAAATCAACCATACTCCAATAAAAAATTAAAAATATTGGGGTCTTTCAGTCCATTCTAAAGGAAATCAGTCCTGAATATTCATTGGAAGGACTGATGCTGAAGCTGAAACTCCAATACTTTGTCCACCTGATGTGAAGAACTGATTCACTGGAAAAGACCCTGATGCTGGGAAAGATTGAAGGCAGGAGGGGAAGGGGATGACATAGGATGAGATGGCTGGATGACATCACTGGACAAGAATTTGAGTAAGCTCTGGGAGTCGGTGATGGACAGGGAAGCCTGGCATGCTGGAGTCCATGGTGTCACAAAGAGTTGAACTTGACTGAGCAACTGAACTGAACTGAACTTAAAGCTACAGTAAAGGCAAGTTTGGGCTCTTATCTGGTGGCTTGATTGAGAAACAATCTGCTTTCAAGTCCACTTGGATTTTTGGCAGAATTTATTTCTTTGTAGCTGGAGGATGAAGGGCCCCAGATTCTGATTGACTTGAAATCCAGGATCGTTCTCAGCTCTTAGAGGCTGCCTAAGTTCCTGGAGGCTGTTGCACCTCCTAGTAAGCGTCAGCTTTCCCAACATGTCACTGTACTTCATTGTGACAAAGCCTGCAGCATCTCTAGAGCAAGTCTGCCAGCAAGATGGAGATTTATTCAATGTAACAGAGCAACAGGAGTGACATTCATCACCTTTGCCAACTTCTATTGATTAGAAGCCAGTCACTGGTCCTAGTCACACACGTGGGAGAGTCCTACACAAAGGTGTTAACCTCCGTTTGCTGGAATCACCACACAGCAGCAAAGGAACCTTAGAGTCTGTCAGCCTTATTCAGTATAGACAGGTTTTATCAGTCCCAGATGAAAACTGCAGAAACAAAACTTTCTCTTAAGTCAACACTAGCAAAATAATGATGCTAAGACTTAAAAATAAATCTTTCTTATTCTCAGATTTAAAACCTCAATATGATGAAATGTTTATATCTTTTTTTTTTTTTTTTTTTTTTTTTTTGCTCTGTGCCTCCGCTCAGTATTTACCATGGCCCTTGTTGCAAGATGATGTGTTTTAGATGCCTGCACTTCACACTCTCTTCTGAAATTTAACATGCACAGAGGCCAGGCAGGAGAAATAGGACCCTAAGATGTAGTCTAGAAAGAGACACAAGGAAAGCATAAAATAAAATAACTCAATAAAGACTAGAGGAAAATGGACTGAAGAACAGAGGAAATAATATGATTGAAACAAAAGAAAACAAACAAGCAAACAAAAAAACCTCTCTTTCTTACACTTTGCATGCTATATCTGGAATTTTTTATTTATTATTTATTTTTTTAAATTTTATTTTATTTTTAAACTTTACATAACTGTATTAGTTTTGCCAAACATCAAAATGAATCCACCACAGGTATACATGGAATTTTTAAAATTGCAGCCATAGTTATAAAGACAGATTGTAGGTGCAAAATTACTATCCTGAGTGCTGCATATTTTAATAATGTAAAAGTGAAGCAGGCAGCTATTTCCTCTCCTTTGGGCAGGATGACAGACGTGATCCTGAATGGAGAGTGAGCAAGAATGTAATACAGAGACTTGGATGAAAAGGCAAGAAGTTCAACAAAGCCCAAAGCACTCATCAACATGAAGGGACAAGAATCTGAGGTAGAGGCCTGAGGTATAAGGCCAAGGACCAGAGAGACAGGATCAGAGAGACAGCTAAGCAGGAAGACCTTTGGAATGTTATTCTGGAAAAACACCTAACAGCTAGGTTGCATTTTTTTTTTAAATTTTATTTTATTTTTAAACTTTACATAATTGTATTAGTTTTGCCAAACATCAAAATGAATCCGCCACAGGTATACATGTGTTCCCCATCCTGAACCCTCCTCCCTCCTCCCTCCCCATACCATCCCTCTGGGTCGTCCCAGTGCACCAGCCCCAAGCATCCAGTATCGTGCATCGAACCTGGACTGGCAACTCGTTTCATGCATGATATTTTACATGTTTCAATGCCATTCTCCCAAATCTTCCCACCCTCTCCCTCTCCCACAGAGTCCATAAGACTGTTCTATACATCAGTGTCTCTTTTGCTGTCTCATACACAGGGTTATTGTTACCATCTTTCTAAATTCCATATATATGCGTTAGTATACTGTATTGGTGTTTTTCTTTCTGGCTTACTTCACTCTGTATAATAGGCTCCAGTTTCATCCACCTCATTAGAACTGATTCAAAGGTATTCTTTTTAATGGCTGAGTAATACTCCATTGTGTATATGTACCACTGCTTTCTTATCCATTCATCTGCTGATGGACATCTAGGTTGCTTCCATGTCCTGGCTATTATAAACAGTGCAGCGATGAACATTGGGGTACACGTGTCTCTTTCCCTTCTGGTTTCCTCAGTGTGTATGCCCAGCAGTGGGATTGCTGGATCATAAGGCAGGTCTATTTCCAGTTTTTTAAGGAATCTCCACACTGTTCTCCATAGTGGCTGTACTAGTTTGCATTCCCACCAACAGTGTAAGAGGGTTCCCTCTTCTCCACACCCTCTCCAGCATTTATTACTTGTAGACTTTTGGATCGCAGCCATTCTGACTGGTGTGAAATGATACCTCATAGTGGTTTTGATTTGCATTTCTCTGATGATGAGTGATGTTGAGCATCTTTTCATGTGTTTCTTAGCCATCTGGATGTCTTCTTTGGAGAAATGTCTATTTAGTTCTTTGGCCCATTTTTTGATTGGGTCATTTATTTTTCTGGAGTTGAGCTGTAGGAGTTGCTTGTATATTTTTGAGATTAGTTGTTTGTCAGTTGCTTCATTTGCTATTATCTTCTCCCATTCTGAAGGCTGTCTTTTCACCTTGCTAATAGTTTCCTTTGATGTGCAGAAGCTTTTAAGGTTAATTAGGTCCCATTTGTTTATTTTTGCTTTTATTCCAATATTCTGGGAGGTGGGTCATAGAGGATCCTGCTGTGATGAATGTCGGAGTATGTTTTGCCTATGTTCTCCTCTAGGAGTTTTATAGTTTCTGGTCTTACGTTTAGATCTTTAATCCATTTTGAGTTTATTTTTGTGTATGGTGTTAGAAAGTGTTCTAGTTTCATTCTTTTACAAGTGATTGACCAGATTTCCCAGCACCACTTGTTAAAGAGATTGTCTTTAATCCATTGTATATTCTTGCCTCCTTTGTCAAAGATAAGGTGTCCATATGTGCGTGGATTTATCTCTGGGCTTTCTATTTTGTTCCATTGATCTATATTTCTGTCTTTGTGCCAGTACCATACTGTCTTGATAACTGTGGCTTTGTAGTAGAGCCTGAAGTCAGGTAGGTTGATTCCTCCAGTTCCATTCTTCTTTCTCAAGATCGCTTTGGCTATTCAAAGTTTTTTGTATTTCCATACAAATTGGGAAATTATTTGTTCTAGCTCTGAGAAGAATACTGTTGGTCGCTTGATAGGAATTGCATTGAATCTATAAATTGCTTTGGGTAGTATACTCATTTTCACTATATTGATTCTTCCAATCCATGAACATGGTATATTTCTCCATCTGTTAGTGTCCTCTTTGATTTCTTTCACCAGTGTTTTATAGTTTTCTATATATAGGTCTTTAGTTTCTTTAGGTAGATATATTCCTAAGTCTTTTATTCTTTCCAATGCAATGGTGAATGGAATTGTTTCCTTAATTTCTCTTTCTGTTTTCTCATTATTAGTGTATAGGAATGCAAGGGATTTCTGTGTGTTGATTTTATATCCTGCAACTTTACTATAGTCATTGATTAGTTCTAGTAATTTTCTGGTGGAGTCTTTAGGGTTTTCTATGTAGAGGATCATGTCATCTGCAAACAGTGAGAGTTTTACTTCTTCTTTTCCAATTTGGATTCCTTTTATTTCTTTTTCTGTTCTGATTGCTGTGGCCAAAACTTCCAAAACTATGTTGAATAGTAATGGTGAAAGTGGGCACCCTTGTCTTGTTCCTGACTTTAGAGGAAATGCTTTCAATTTTTCACCATTGAGGATAATGTTTGCTGTGGGTTTGTCATATATAGCTTTTATTATGTTGAGGTATATTCCTTCTTCTTGCTTTCTGGAGAGTTTTTATCATAAATGGATGTTGATTTTGTCAAAGGCTTTCTCTGCATCTATTGAGATAATCATATGGTTTTTATTTTTCAATTTGTTAATGTGGTGTATTACATTGATTGTTTTGCGGATATTGAAGAATCCTTGCATCCCTGGGATAAAGCCCACTTGGTCATGGTGCATGATCTTTTTAATGTGTTGTTGGATTCTGATTGCTAGAATTTTGTTAAGGATTTTTGCATCTCTGCTCATCAGTGATATTGGCCTGTAGTTTTCTTTTTTTGTGGGATCTTTGTCAGGTTTTGGTATTAGGGTGATGGTGGCCTCATAGAATGAGTTTGGAAGTTTACCATTCTCTGCAATTTTCTGGAAGAGTTTGAGCAGGATAGGTGTTAGCTCTTCTCTAAATTTTTGGTAGAATTCAGCTGTGAAGCCATCTGGACCTGGGCTTTTGTTTGCTGGAAGATTTTTGATTACAGTTTCAATTTCCGTGCTTGTGATGGGTCTGTTAAGATTTTCTATTTCTTCCTGGTCGAGTTTTGGAAAGTTGTACTTTTCTAAGAATTTGTCCATTTCTTCCACGTTGTCCATTTTATTGGCATATAATTGTTGATAGTAGTCTCTTATGATCCTTTGTATTTCTGTGTTTTCTGTTGTGATCTCTCCATTTTCATTTCTAATTTTATTGATTTGATTTTTCTCCCTTTGTTTCTTGATGAGTCTGGGTAATGGTTTCTCAATTTTATTTATCCTTTCAAAAAACCAGCTTTTGGTTTTGTTGATTTTTGCTATGATCTCTTTTGTTTCTTTTGTATTTATTTCTGCTCTAAGTTTTAAGATTTCTTTCCTTCTACTAACCCTGGGGTTCTTCATTTCTTCCTTTTCTAGTTGCTTTAGGTGTAGAGTTAGGTTACTTATTTGACTTTTTTCTTGTTTCTTGAGGTGTGCCTGTATTGCTATGAACTTTCCCCTTAGGACTGCTTTTACCGTGTCCCACAGGTTTTGGCTTGTTGTGTTTTCATTTTCATTCGTTTCTATGCATATTTTGATTTCTTTTTTGATTTCTTCTGTGATTTGTTGATTATTCAGCAGCGTGTTGTTCAGCCTCCATATGTTGGAATTTTTAATAGTTTTTCTCTTGTAATTGAGATCTAATCTTACTGCATTGTGGTCAGAAAAGATGCTTGGAATGATTTCTATTTTTTTGAATTTACCAAGGCTAGCTTTATGGCCCAGGATGTGATCTATCCTGGAGAAGATTCCATGTGCGCTTGAGAAATGGGTGAAATTCATTGTTTTGGGATGAAATGTCCTATAGATATCAATTAGGTCTAACTAGTCTATTGTATTGTTTAAAGTTAGTGTTTCCTTGTTAATTTTCTGTTTAGTTGATCTATCCATAGGTTTGAGTGGGGTATTAAAGTCTCCCACTATTATTGTGTTATTGTGAATTTCTCCTTTCATACTTGTTAACATTTGTCTTACATACTGCGGTGCTCCCATGTTGGGTGCATATATATTTATAATTGTTATATCTTCTTCTTGGATTGATCCTTTGATCATTATGTAGTGACCTTCTTTGTCTCTTTTCACAGCCTTTGTTTTAAAGTCTATTTTATCTGATATGAGTATTGCTACTCCTGCTTTCTTTTGGTCCCTATTTGCATGGAAAATCTTTTTCCAGCCCTTCACTTTCAGTCTGTATGCGTCCCCTGTTTTGAGGTGGGTCTCTTGTAGACAACATATGTAGGGGTCTTGTTTTTGTATCCATTCAGCCAGTCTTTGTCTTTTGGTTGGGGCATTCAACCCATTTACATTCAAGGTAATTACTGATAAGTATGATCCCGTTGCCATTTACCTTATTGTTTTGGGTTCGAGTTTATACACCACTTTTGTGTTTCCTGTCTAGAGAATATCCTTTAGTATTTGTTGGGGAGCTGGTTTGGTGGTGCTGAATTCTCTCAGCTTTTGCTTGTCTGAAAAGCTTTTGATTTCTCCTTCATACTTGAATGAGATCCTTGCTGGGTACAATAATCTGGGCTGTAGGTTATTTTCTTTCATCATTTTAAGTATGTCTTGCCATTCCCTCCTGGCTTGAAGAGTTTCTATTGAAAGATCAGCTGTTATCCTTATGGGTATTCCCTTGTGTGTTATTTGTTGTTTTGCCCTTGCTGCTTTTAATATTTGTTCTTTGTGTTTGATCTTTGTTAATTTGATTACTATGTGTCTTGGGGTGTTTCGCCTTGGGTTTATCCTGTTTGGGACTCTCTGGGTTTCTTGGACTTCGGTGATTATTTCCTTCCCCATTTTAGGGAAGTTTTCAACTATTATCTCCTCAAGTATTTTCTCATGGTCTTTCTTTTTGTCTTCTTCTTCTGGGACCCCTATGATTCGAATGTTGTAGCGTTTAATATTGTCCTGGAGGTCTCTGAGATTGTCCTCATTTCTTTTAATTCGTTTTTCTTTTTTCCTCTCTGATTCATTTATTTATACTATTCTATCTTCTAATTTACTAATCCTATCTTCTGCCTCTGTTATTCTACTATTTGTTGCCTCCAGAGTGTTTTTAATTTCACTTATTGCATTATTCATTATATATTGACTCTTTTTTATTTCTTCTAAGTCCTTGTTAAACCTTTCTTGCATCTTCTCAATCCTTGCCTCCAGGCTATTTATCTGTGATTCCATTTTAATTTCAAGATTTTGGATCAATTTCACTATCATTATTCGGAATTCTTTATCAGGTAGATTCCCGATCTTTTCCTCTTTTGTTTGTTTTGGTGGGCATTTATCCTGTTCCTTTATCTGCTGGCTATTCCTCTGTCTCTTCATCTTGTTTAAATTGCTGAGTTTGGGGTGTCCTTTCTGTATTCTGGCAGTTTGTGGAGTTCTCTTTATTGTGGCGTTTCCTCACTGTGTGTGGGTTTGTACAGGTGGCTTGTCAAGGTTTCCTGGTTAGGGAAGCTTGTGTCAATGTTCTGGTGGATGGAGCTGTATTTGTTCTCTCTGGAGTGTAATGAAATGTCCAGTAATGAGTTATGAGATGTCTATGGTTTTGGGGTGACTTTGGGCAGCCTGTATTGAAGCTCAGGGCTGTGTTCCTTTGTTGCTGGAGAATTTGCTTGGTATGTCTTGCCCTGGAACTTGTTGGCCCTTGTGTGGTGCTTGGTTTCAGTGTCGGTCGGAGGCATTTGATGAGCTCCTGTCAATTACTGTTCCTTGGACTGAAGGATAATTCCTTGCTGCTCATCTAGCTGGAGCCTGTGTCACAAGGAGAGTAGACTGTGGCAGAAAGAGATATATATCTTGCAACATCAGGAAATCTTGAATGTTCTTTGCTTTAGTAATCTTCCGTAAGGCTACTCATTCATTCATCATCTACAGCAGGGACTAAAAGAGACAAAAATACCCTCTCTCATAGACTTATATTCCAGTCATGGAATCAAACTCTAACATAATAAGCATTCATATTATACAGTGGTAAGTGAAAAGGACCATGGAAAACCAAAAGCAAACAAGGGGTCCAGAAGAGTTAATTATTGAATAGTCATAACTGAAACAAGGTAACATTTTAAAAACTCTTGAAGGAAGTAAAAGTATAAGCTAAACAGTCTGATTCTGCTTTATTGACTATGCCAAAGCCTTTGACTGTGTGGATCACAATAAATTGTGGAAAATTCTGAAAGAGATGGGAATACCAGACCACCTGATCTGCCTCTTGAGAAACCTGTGTGCAGGTCAGGAAGCAACAGTTAGAACTGGACATGGAACAACAAAATGGTTCCAAATAGGAAAAGGAGTATGTCAAGGCTGTATATTGTCACCCTACTTATTTAACTTATATGCAGAGTACATCATGAGAAACTCTGGGCTGGATGAAGCACAAGCTGGGATCAAGATTGCCAGGAGAAATATCAATAACCTCATGTATGCAGATGACACCACCCTTTTGGTAGAAGAGAAGAACTAAAGAGCCTCTTGATGAAAGTGAAAGAGGAGAGTGAAAAAAATTGGCTTAAAGCTCAACATTCAGAAAATGAAGATCATGGCATCTGGTCCCATCACTTCATGGGAAATAGATGGGGAAACAGTGGAAACAGTGGCTGACCTTATTTTTCTGGGCTCCAAAATCACTGTAGATGGTGACTGCAGCGAAGAAATTAAAAGGCGCTTACTCTTCGGAAGGAAAGTTATGACCAACCTAGACAGCATATTATAAAGCAGAGACATTACTTTGTCAACAAAGGTCTGTCTATTCAAAGCTATGGTTTTTCCAGTGGTCATGTATGAATGTGAGAGTTGGACTCTAAAGAAAGCTGAGCACAGAAGAATTGATGCTTTTGAACTGTGGTGTTGGAGAAGACTTTTGAGAGTCCCTTGGACTGCAAGGAGATCCAACCAGTCCATCCTAAAGGAGATCAGTCCTGAATATTCTTTGGAAGGACTGATGCTGAAGCTGAAACTCCAATCCTTTGGCCACCTCATGCGAAGAGCTGACTCATTTGAAAAGACCCTGATGCTGGGAAAGATTGAGGGCAGGAGAAGAAGGAGATGACAGAGGATGAGATGGTTGGATGGCATCACCAACTCAATGGAGATGGGTTTGGGTAGACTCCAGGTGTTGGTGATGGACAGGGAGGTCTGGCGTGCTGTGGTTCATGGGGTCACAAAGAGTCAGACACGACTGAGTGACTGAGTTGAACTGAACTGAAAAAAACTGAGATGAGATCCTATGTGTTGTGCCTGTGGAGTAACAAAGAGGAAAGTGCATCTCAAGTGGACTAAGCAAAAGTGTAGGTAGTTATAGATGATGACAGAAAGGTTCTATGGGAGTTTTATCACATAGAACAGTGTAGGACTTTAAGAGGGTCTGGGTTTTACCCTGAGTGAAATGAGAAGCCATTGGCAAGTATAGACAGACACCAGAAAACCCTGGGGTTTCATTAGCCCCATGTTCTATCTGCAAGGAGGCTTTCCTGTCCTCACCTGTGGCTGATTTTTGTCTCTACTCTTCCCTATCTCCAAGTACTAATAATCCTGGAGCTTACTCAAACTCATGTCCATTGAATCAGTGATGCCATCCAACCATCTCATCATCTGTCATCCACTTCTGCTCCCACCTTCAATCTTTCCCACATCAGAATCTTTTCCAATTAGTCAGTTCTTTATAACAGGTGACCAAAGGATTTGAGCTTCAGCTTCAGCATCGGAACTTCCAATGAATATTCAGGACCAGTTTCCTTTAGGATGGATTGTTTGGATTTCTTTGCTGTCCAAGGAACTCTCAAGAGGCTTCTCCAACACCACAGTTCAAAAGCATCAATCCTTCTGTGCTCAGCTTTCTTTATAGTCCAACTCTCACATCCATACATGACCACTGGAAAAAACACAACTTTGACTAGATGGACTTTTGTTGGCAAAGTAATGTCTCTGCTTTTTAATATGCCATCTAGTTTGGGTATAACTTTTCTTCCAAGGAGCAAACGTATTTTAATTTCATATTGCAGTCACCATCTGCAGTGATTTTGGAGACCCCAAAAATAAAGTCTGTCACTGTTTCCATTGTTTCCCCATCTATTTGCCATGAAGTGATGGGACCAGATGCCATGAGCTTAGTTTTCTTAATGTTGGGTTTTAAGCCAATTTTTTCACTCTTCTCTTTCACTTTCATCAAGAAGCTCTTTAGTTCTTCTGTGCTTTCTGCCATAAGGGTGGTGTCATCTGCATATCCGAGGTTATTCATATTTCTCCTGGCAATCTTGATTCCAGCTTGTGCTTCATCCAGTCCGGCATTTCTCATCATGTCCTCTGCATATAAGTTAAATAAGCAGGGTGAAAATATACAGCTTTGATGTACTCCTTTTCTAATTTGGAACCCAGTTTGTTGTTCCATGTCCAGTTCTAACTGTAGCTTATTGAGTTGCATAGAGATTTCTCAGGAGGCATGTCAAGTGGTCTGGTATTCCCATCTCTTTCAGAATTTTCCACAATTTATTGTGATCCACACAGTCAAAGACTTTGGCATAGTCAATAAAGCAGAAATAGATGTTTTTCTGAAACTCTCTTGATTTTTGATGATCCAGAAGATGTTGGCAAATTGATCTCTGGTTCCTGTGCCTTTTCTAAATCCAGCTTGAACATCTGAAGTTCACGGTTCATGTACTGTCGAAGCATGGCTTGGAAACTTTTGAGTGTTACTTTGCTAACATGTGAGGTGAGTGCAATTGTGTGGTAGTTTAAGCATTCTTTGGCATTGCCTTTCTTTGGGATTGGAATGAAAACTGACCTTTTCCAGTCCTGTGGCCACTGCTGAGTTTTCCAAATTTGCTGGCATATTGAGTGCAGCCCTTTCACAGCATCATCTTTTAGGATTTGAAATTGCTCAACTAGAATTCCATCACCTCCACTAGCTTTGTTCCTAGTGATGGTTCCTAAGGCCCACTTGACTTTGCCTTCCAGGACGTCTGGCTCTAGGTGAGTGATCACACCGTCGTGATTATCTGGGTTGTAAAGATCTTTTTTGTACAGTTCTTCTGTGTATTCTTGCCACCTCTTCTTAATATCTTCTGCTTCTGTTAGGACCATACCATTTCTGTCATTTATTGAGCCCATCTTTGCATGAAATATTCCCTTTCCCGTTCTATTGTTTTCCTTTATTTCTTTGCAATGATCATGGAGGAAGGCTTTCTTATTTCTACTTGCTGTTCTTTGGGAGTCCACTTTCAAATGGGTATATCTATCCTTTTCTCCTTTGCTTTTGGCTTCTCTTCTTTTCACAGCTATTTGTAAAGTCAGACAACCATTTTGCCTTTTTGCATTTGTTTTTCTTGGTGATGATCTTGATCACTGCTTGATCACTCTGATCAATGCCACAAACCTCCATCCCTAATTCCTCAGGCACTCTGTTTATCAGATCTAATCCTTAGTGTTTCCTTAGACACCATATATAAGTGATATCACATAGTATTTGTCATTTCTTGACTAGTCACTTAGTCTAATGTTGAAATGCTTTCTTTTTTCATAAGAAACAAAATAAAAATTTACTCCTTAAAACTAACAAATTACTCTTTCTAGACATCGACTGGATTTTTCCAGCTAGGTATAATTTGATATTTAAATTTTTGCCCACCTAAAATGGCTTAGCAATTTCATTTTTTGGAAAAAAAAAAAGTAAGAAAGATTTAAAAAGATGCAAATTACTATAGTAAAATATCTCTAAATATATTATGACTTTGCAATCCAATCAACCAAACCAAAACAAAAGTTAAATGACAAGAAAGTAAATAAAATGGAATTTAAATCATATATTATCAATGGAAATAGTAAAGGAAACTTCCTCTAAGTTTTTAATACTTAGAGTGCTACACTGTGTCTGTGAGATGATGGTGATGATGAAGGTGATTACAGAGCTTAATTGCTGTTTCCTCGTGTCAGCCTCTGAGCTATAGTGTCACCTATTAGCATCCTTACCACAGTTCCAAGAAACAGACATCACTATTACCCCTCATTTGCAGGCAAGTAAATGGAGACCTAGCTACATTAAATGAGCAATGTCTGAGGTGGCCTAACTGAAAAGTGGCAAATCCAAGGGTCAAAATTAAATGGTATGACTCTGAAAACCTTGAACTCAACTCTCATGCCAATGTTTCTGCAAGTATGAGCCATGAAACATTTACATCAGTGTCAGTGGAAAATTCCAGGTCTTTGACTTCACACAAACCCTCCTAAGTTTATGTCCAACCATAATAATTAAAATTGACCAAGCTCACAGTAATTCTTAATACAATTTCGGTGCATGTCTTCTAACAGTCAATGTATCTACAAAGACAAAGGATAAACACAAGAAACCACTTTATCTATAAAATCAAGCCTTGGAATGAGGTATAAACAGTTTTTGTCTACTTTCATTGTCTATGAAAATTGCCTAAATATCATAATATCCAAAAGGATGATTTTTTTTCTTTTTTTGCTAATCAGGAAATATTTTTAATGTATTATATGCAAATGGTTCTCAAATATTTGGCTGTTCCTTCACACACCTAAGTAGTCAAATGTGCTCCTGTCACTAAGAATGGTGACTAAAGAGTTTGAAAAGGAGGAATTTAAAGAGTGTGTGTGAAAAAACAAAGCAAAACACTGTTGGTAGGGGAGTATGATCTCTCCAGATCATTCTGTTATAACTCCTATTATTTTATTTTTTTTTTTACTTTTGAATATAGTTGAATATAGTTGACATACAATATTGGTTTTAGGTGGACTACATAGTGGCTCAACATTTATACACATTAGGAAATAATCACCAAGTCTGGCAACTGTCGCATACAAAACTTATAATACGGTTGATTATATTCTTATGCTGTATGTTACATCCTTGCAACTTAATTTTATGACTAGAAGCTATAACCTCTAGTTTATTTGAGAATTCTTGATGCCATTTTTGTAAACCATTTCTACTGCAAATCTCAATAATATGCAATTTTGAATCTTGGTAAAAAAATCATGGAATAAATTACTGACAATATTCACAAAATAGTTGTAGATCAAAAATCACATATTATAGTAACTGAACCACAAAACTTTCAGAAACTAGTCAAAGGAGGGTTCTTTTAATCTTTTTTTGTTAAAGGGGAATCGAAAATTGCTTGCTATTCAATGAGGGGAAGACATATATTCTTTCAACACAACATTTTGATTAATACATTTTAATTTATAGTTAATATTTATAAGCAAAAGGGATTTATAGTATATTGCCCATGTTGACATAGAATATTCTTTTTGATATGTGCTGTGCTTAGTCACTCAGTCATGTCTGACTCTTTAGTTTTCAGAAAATGATTCAATTATTTCTGAGAATATTTTAAATTCCATTGCTATAAGTTCTAAATATTTTGATGCTGAAAAATCAATGATCAGATCTAGTTTAGACTGACAGATGTTCCCAAATTAGAATGTCAGATATTTGAGCTATTCATTCTGAATAAAATCACAATGCCAAATGTTACTACAAAGTGTATAGGAAATTGTCATATCAATTAAGATGAAATCAGTAATGATCCATATGTTAAAAAAACATAATTGTGAAGGAAGACTGAACCATTACTTAGGAACTTGAGCTTTATATGTTCATAAATACATCATTGATATAATGACTATTCTTTTTTATCTAAAGAAAATAGTGATATAGGAGAAAAAAACTATTTTTTCTTACCAAATTGAAGCATGTTTTGAATTTACAAAAGAGAATTTATTGCAAATGGATGCACTGTAGACATGTCTCTATAATCATAGCTCTTCATATCCATGGGAGTGCAAGATTGTCACAATAGAGTGTCAGAAACCATCATTTTCTTTGTAATTTTTGTACAGTTTATTGCCTCTTGAAATTTTGTCTGTATTGCAGCTCTCTGCAAGCATCTTTTATCAATCCTACTGAACTATAAGCTCTTTGAAGGTAGAGTCATGGTGTTCTTCTTTGCATCTCCACTTGTAGCGTGGAGACTTGACAGTGGTAGATTTTGAGTAAAAAAAAAAAATGTGCTTTCCTATGTCTGGTATTCCCATAAAGGCCTAAGTAGAGAGGTTATGAAAACAGGTATTCCATTTCCTTAATATAAACCATGGGAGAGCCAGGCCCTGTGGTTTCTACAAGCCTTTGTCACAGAACTAGGCTATTAAAGTTGTCATAAACATACATCTCAATGACAGAAAGATATTTTAAAGCATTTTTCCATGTGGATATAACTGCAATAAGATTTTCCAAGTCTTCTCTCGAATACATTGTCATAATAATTTAACATAATTATTAATTAAGAGAAGGAGAAGAAACTTGAGAAGGAAATATAAGTCCCCGTCAGTTCTCCACACGCCTTGCTGAATAAACATCCCAGAACTACAACAAACAGGATTCAGTCTTAGGTTACCAAGTAGGAAGGAAGCATTGCAATTTGGGATAGAAGGAGGAAGAGGTGGAGTCCAGGAATATTAGACCTCATTCTGTGTACCCCATCAGGGTAGTGCATTGTGTACCCTGCACTGGGCAAGGCAGTGCATTGTGCTGCCCTGTGCTCTAAGTGCATCGTGTGAAAGTGTATTGTTAACATAAGATTGTGGGTCATGCATTTTGCTGTGAAGTCAGCTCTCCTTCTAGAACATTTTCAAAGAAAGCCTGAATGGGATTTTTTAAAATTAAGGATCTCATAGAGGAGGTTTTATGATAAAGTACTAATGTTTATGTTGAGGTTATGTGGAATGGGAAGTGAAAGGAAGTTCATGTAGTAAAGTTTCTGATATTACACCTGACCCTGCTTCTCTGTGTCTGGAATCAGGTTACGAAGTCAAAGTCAGGAAATCTGTGGAGGATTCAAATCCCTAAATCTAGGTCAGAGACAAAAAATATAGACTACAAAGATGGACTTAGTAAATCACCAAAATTAACTAAAAACCTTCAAATAGTATTAAACTTTATTAGTTCACTTATCAAACCCAAATAAAACTAAGACTTTATATATTAGTGATTGCAAATTATACTTCTATGAAAATAATTGATAACACAAATAATATCTTCTTATATTGTGAATCAAATTATATCTTACATAGTGTTAGCATTAATAGTTTGATTTATTAAACCCCAACAGCTAGACCATTTAGTCATATCGAGTTTTTCTTTTCTTTTTTGCACTCAAAAGAAGCTGTCAAGGAAACTAATTTTTAATTCCAATCTACAGAGTACTTCTGCATTTAACCACTCTACCCTGGTGGCTCAGATGATAAAGAATTCAACTTAAATGCAAGAGACCTGGATTTGATTCCTGGATCAGGAAGATCCCCTAGAGAAGGGAATGGCTACACAACCCAGTATTTTTGCCTGGAGAATTCCGTGGACTCCAGCCTGGCAGCCACAATTCATGGGGTGGTAAAGAGCTGAATGCAACTGAGGGACTAACATTTTCACTGTCAAACATTACAGAGTGTGACCCTTACCAGTTGTTCAAAAATGTGAACCTAAGACACTTATATAATATGAATTATAATAGTCAAATAAACTTTATTGACTTTTACGTACAAAAATGTAAATAGAGTTTGAGAGAATTTAGAAATATGTTCAATGAAACAACAAAGAAAAATTCTGTTTTAAGATAATGTTTCCAGAGAGAAAAACATGGATTATTTCTTTCATTAAGAAAAACAATTTAGAGGATTTTCTAATGCTGATTCTTAAGTGGGCATTCACCTCTTTTGTACTATAGTATTCTCTATCTGTTATCATATACATACATTCTTTCCAAATACAAAAGAGTTATACAATGGAATTGCTAAATAAAATAATCATTGTTAAAGTTTCCATACATCTTAACTATGATTCATCTTATTTTTTCCCTCCCATTAGTGCAGTCAACACTTTAATACTTGAAGGCAATGGCACCCCACTACAGTACTTTTGCCTGGAAAATCCCCATGGACGGAGGAGCCTGGTAGGCTGCAGTCCATGGGGTCGCTAGAGTCGGACACGACTGAGCGACTTCACTTTCACTTTTCACTTTTATGCATTGGAGAAGGAAATGGCAACCCACTCCAGTATTCTTGCCTGGAGAATCCCAGGGACGGGACGCCTGGTTGGCTGCCGTCTATGGGGTCGCACAGAGTCGGACACGACTGAAGCGACGCAGCAGCAGCAGCCTTTTATTGTGATACTGTGATCCTCATATGCCCTTTTCTTGTCGATATTAGTACCTAAATATAATCGTCGATATAGCATATAAAAGTCAGATTTGAAAATCTATCTTATTCCTTCATGTTTCCTACATAACTTATTTTGGGCTCACAGAGACTATATAATTGTTAATACTAATCAAATGAATTCCCAATAGTTGGCAAGTGTGAGGACAAGTGTGAGAGATAAAATATTCTTGTGCTTTGAATATTATCATTATCTGAAATGATCCTCAATTTTCAAAGAATGGAGGAATAAAATAGCCACCTATAAAAAGAAATTGACTATAACTTTCTCTTTATCCAGATATAGAGCATTAGAACGAACTAAACAGAACCTCCTAATTCTTTTAATCTTGGATTAATCAGCAGGGTTACATTAGAGAAAAGTCACTGTGACTCAAGTGGTGAATTAGGCAATTTTCCCAATAAAGATTTAGTCATGCTTTGGACTATTTTAAAATATTTATATTGTAGATGTATTTATTCACCACAAGTTACAGCAATATACCTCAAAAAGGCTAGAGTGAAAAAAATGTATTCAAGCTTTTAGTCACATTGAAAAATATCTCTTTAAAATTTAAATGATAGAATCATCTTGCATTAGGTATCTACTTTCCAAATGACTGGTATGGCTATTAACATAAATCTGGATGCTGAGTACAAAATTATCTTCTAATCAAGTTTGTGCATGCATGCTCAGTCATTCAGTGGTGTCCAGCTATTTGTGACCCCATGGACTATAGATCATCAGGTTTCTCTGTCCTTGGGATTCTCCAGGTAAGAATACTGGAGTGGGTTGCCATTTCCTTCTCCAAGGGATCTCTTCCATCCGGGGATCAAACCCTCATCTCTTGCATCTCTTGCATCGCTGGTGGATTCTTTATCCACTGAGCCACTAGGAAGCCCCAGAATCAAGTGACAGACTCAATATATGAGATCAAAGCAGAAGTATAATGAATCATCTTAAAGGAGACAGTTGTGTCAAAGTCTTATTGACCAGATTAAGTTCTTTAAATAAAGAATGAAGTGGAAGGTGGTTACTAAAGGAAGAACAGAATATGCCAAAGAAAATTAATTGATTAATATACATATTCTACATGTTGATTAATACACATATTAATACACAAAGTCTGTGCTAGTTTTTGAGACTACAGCAATAAATAAACAAGTATATAGTAAACAAATGTATTCATAAAATAAGCATATACATATAAATATATATAATATATAATAGTATATTCCTATATGTAGGTATGTATGTATGTAGATACCAGATGGCAAAGTGAGTTAGAATAACAGTGTTATACTTTAGTCTGATATGTTAGGAAACCACTCTTAGGAGTTAATATTCATGCTAATGTGTGAAGGATGAGCAAAAGTTGGCCAAAGGAAGTGGGGGAGCCAGACACATGTGAATATTTACTATTATGATTCTTAATAAATTCTAATTAAATACTAACAGCCCTTCATATTATTATTAAAATTGATTAATAAATCATTTGAACAGTCAGAGCTATTCACAAAAGCTTTTGTTGTTCTATTCCTAGTTGTAGCCACAGGTTATTACAATACTATTAGAATTTAAGCAATGCATTTATTGTAAGGTAGATAGATTAAAAAAGTGATTAATTTTGTTTTGATTTGGATTAATCTTGACAAAGTAAACAAGAAATTTTATTGAAACTCAAGATTTTGACTTTAAGTGGTTAAAAATTTTGATAATTTACTAAAATAATCATTCCTTAAGGAAAAGTGCATAATAAGCTGTAAACACAGAGACTTATTGCATGATGCCTATATGTTTATGGAATGAGTGACCAGTGAGTACAGGAGTCAACAAACACTGAAGCTGAAAGGAGTAATCAAGAAGATGTTACAAGTCTATGGTCCTTCTTTATTACTTATTATCAGTTTCTCACTTTGAGTCCCTTATCCATCCATGTACCTGGTATCTGAAAAAAAGGAACAAAGGGACTTGGAGAAAAATTTGCTCCCGAATGATTCACCATATCTTATTTTCAGAATGCTTTTTGCTCTCTAGCTTTCCTTTTTTATGGCCTATTTATTCTTATTGCTTAAATGATAGCTAGAAGGAAGTTCATGATAGGGACCAATCACATTAAAAAAAAAATAGTGTTTCATGTGCAGTAGTGAGAACACTATTGATTTCACTTCCTGCCCTGTTTACTCCCTACTTGAAGATATATTATGGTAATGTGCCTCATTCAGTTCACTTTAAAGCTGATGAAATATTTCCAGTCTCTATGCATTAAAAAAGAGTCATCTAATATATTTTATGGAGAAGGCAATGGCACCCCACTCCAGTACTTTTGCCTGGAAAATCCCATGGACAGAAGAGCCTGGTAGGATGCAGTCCATGGGGTCGTGAAGAGTCGGACACAACTGAGCGACTTCACTTTCACTTTTCCCTTTGATGCACTGGAAAAGGAAATGGCATCCCACTCCAGTGTTCTTGCCTGGAGAATCCCAGGGACGGGGGAGCCTGGTGGGCCATCGTCTATGGGGTCGCACAGAGTCAATCACGACTGAAGCGACTTAGCAGCAGCAGCAGCAATATATTCTAATTAATTATTTATGAAATGACAGCATAATACTGAAAAGAAATATTCATAACAAGGTAACTAAATCCCTTTCGGGAAGAATCTCCTGCCAAGAAAGAAGTGAGTGGTATGGATACTATTATAAAATACATCTTTCAATATTGGTATTTGAGTTCTACAAGAGGAAAGTCACATTCTTAATAAACAATAATAGAAAAACATAATTACTGAAGACTTCCATAGTAAGACAGTCATAATTTAAGTGCTTTATGTGAAATAATGCTCCTTTTCTGGGGAAAAAATGTAATTTGGTAGACAAAAATCTGCATTTTGTTATACATAAATATAAAACATGTCTATTGTAAAGCAGGCTATTTTTCTCCAGTGTGTTCCATAAAATTTTCCATGGCAAAGAATAAATCTTAATTTATCTTGGAATCTGCTTCTCTTTTATTAACAAAACATATTTAAACATATAAATTAAACTAGAATTGAATGCTATATTCTTTGTCTAGGCAAATCTTCTCAGTTATTTGCTAGTGAAATTGAAAGTAATAGAGAATGGACTTCATAGAAAATGAATTTAAAATATAGGATAAAAATGTCATATTTATATCAATGTTATCATGTAGCTTTCTATAGTGTTTCAAAATGTTGCATTAGTTTAGAAGAAATATGACAATAAGACAAAATGTAAGCTTAGTTAGGGATAGATTCTTATCTTCTACAGGAAAAGCTCATAAAGTGCATATCTTTAAATAACATGGACACTTTAAAACTAAAATTCTTAGTGAAGCACTAACTGGTTAGATATTTTAATAAGGAAGTCAATGAGAATATACATATTTGTTCAACTTTAAACATTAAAATTATAGAACATCCTGTCATTTATATACATATATAAATGCACATCTTTGCACATGTAATAATAAATTTATTTATTAAATTTTATTTTAATAAGAACTATATTAAAAGCAAGAAAATAATTCTTCTCTCTGCCTGGCCACAATAGTTATTGCTGGTACAGTAAATTATTAAGTTAGGAATGAATTCTACATTGGACAGTAGCCATGTTATGCATTTTAGAACATGAGAATTTCTTACTTCATCCAGAAGAAAGCTCTGGAGTCATACAATAACAACATAAGCATGAATATTTTGGGGGGAGGCCATAGACAGAACTGTCACTTAAACAATATGTGTTTTCATTCCCCAAATATTTATTTTTAAATTTTGCTTTGTTCTTAGTGCCAGTAGATTTGCAATCTTTCCAGATCACAACTTTCCAAATAGGCAACACTGATTACATTGTATCTGGCTAGCCATTTGTTAATAGGTGAGAGGCCTGAGGGAAATAGGCCTTTGATATCATGATTTATAATTATGGAAGTGTCATGTTTGGATTGTATTTTCTAAAATGGCTTTATAATTTTGAGTGCTCCTTTTAGGCTTCTCAAAATGTTATTACTTATCCTGTTAAATAAATAGACAAAGGGAAAGCCCAAAATGACATGAGTGTTCTTGGACAGGTTCCTTCTAAAGAGTGTTCACTTGGGTTTTTGAATTGTAATTTAAATGTTAACATTATACTGTTAACAGACCTTTGTAAAAACCTACAAACACTTAAGACATTGCAACCTGTATATGGTTCCTTCCACGGGCCATTGTTTCCAAATCTGTGGTTTGTATTTGAAATTTACTAGGTTTTGTAGATAATACACTTAGATGGGTAATACATGATCAAACAAATTGTTGTTCCAAGTTTAGGACTACCATCTATTGCATCAGGAAATAAAGCAAGATAATGTTTTGTTTTGTTTTATTTCAAATAAATGAAGCTGGAAAACAAATGTTTTTTCTAGTTATGCTGACCAAATAAGAGTACATTTCGTGAGTTATACATGATGTTCATAGGGATCCATCTATACTTGTTTGGTTTTGATGCCACATAAAATAGGAATTAGAAAGCAAGTGTTTTTTAAATTTGCTTTTCTGCATAACAAAAACAGTACTTTAAAAGATACCTGAGATGAAACATCTTAAGAATTTCGTCTTCTGGGTGAGGTACCCTTAGAAATAAAAATTGTCAAATCAGTAGGTGAGTGCTCTCATTTCCTTGGCCTTTCATCACGCCATCATGGAAAAATAGCAGTTTTTAAGTGGGATTCAAGCAACCTCCTGATTCACAACTGTGCCTTGTTTTATAGCTCCTGTCTCAGAAGAGAGCAGACTAGCACTCATTGATGCTTTTTGTCAATTTTACATTTGATATCTCATTGTAAGCTCACATGCTCAACCTTTACAAGTAGTTCAATGTTTACCCATTATTCTTTATTTGTTTTTTTTATGTTTTATTATTATTTTTATACAATTAAAAGGTTGTGAGTGAAAGTCACTCAGTTGTGTCTGCCTCTTTGTGACCCGTCACAAAGAATTCCATGAAGAATTCCGGGCCAGAATACTGGAATGGGTAGCCATTCCCTTCTCTGTGGGATCTTCCCAACCCAGGGGTCAAACCTAGGTTTCCTGCATTGCAGGCGGATTCTTTACCAGATGAGCCTCCAGGGAAGCCCAAGAATGCTGGAGTGACCCTTCTCCAATGGATCTTCCCAACTCAGGTTTTGAACTGGGGTCTCCTGCACTGCAGGCTGATTCTTTACTAGCTGAGCTACCAGGGAAACCCATTTTTAAATGTTAATTTAAATTTATAGTCATTACAAAATATTGCCTATATTCTTCATGATGTACAATATATTCTTGAGCATATCTTATGCCCAATAGTTTATACCTCCCACTCCCCAAACCCTATATTGCCCCCCAACTGGTAGCCACTAGTTTGTTCTCTATATTTGTGAGTGTGTTTTTTTTTAATATATATATTCACTAGGTTGTTTTAGTTTTTAGATTTCATATATCAGTGATATCATACAGTATTTGTCTTTCTCTGACTTATTTCACTTAGCGTAGTGCCCTCCAAGTCCATCATGTTGCTGCAAGTGACAAAAAATTTTCTTCTTTTTTATGATTTATTAGTATTCTATTTAATATATATAACCACATCTTCTTTATTCATTCCTCTGTTGATGGACAGTTTTCCATATCTTGGCAATTGTAAATAATGCTGCTGTGAACACTGGTGTGCATATATCTTTTCTAATTAGTGTTTTTATTTTGTTTTTGGATATACAGGAGTGGAATTTTGTTGGGTCATATAGGAGTTCTATTTTTAGCTTTTTGAGAAACTCAGAATTATTCTTAAACTGGCAGTAATTGCATCTTACCCATCCATTTCAGCAATGGGCCTTGCTATGAGATTGAATTCCTTGTCCTCACCTATCTTTTTTTTTTAATATTTTTCACCTTTTATAGTGGAAAGGTGTGGTTCACCTATTCTTACCTCTGTGTACAAACTCCCATCTATCGTCACATAAAAGACCTTGTGTAACAAATGCTGATGTACATGTTGACTGGCCCAAGTATGTCTTTGACAGAGGACACGTGGTTCTTTGTTGTTGTTGTTGTTGCTAAGTAGTGTCTGGCATGGTTCTTTACATTTAATATAATAAATAAACTATCATTACATAAAAAATGATGATTTTACTGTGGATGTTTATGGAAATTGAAGAATAGCTTTACGTCAAATTTTGGGTAGAATTTCACTCAAAGACCTAATTTAAAGTGTTTATTGCTTGTTCCTTGGTCTCTTTAGGTTGTTGCCGGCATTGTGTTCTTTTTCTTTCATTTTTACAAATAGAGCTCAGCAGTACTGGTCCTACATTTCATACTTTCATGCAATTCCTATTAGGTGTCAATTTATATCTCCCCCTTTTTTTCCCATGTGGGTAAATTGAGCTGTCAGATTTCTCTTAAACGCATACTTGCTTCATCTCTTAAAACTCTTCTCACCTATCGGAAAAGCCATTCTATTGACCATAACAACTTGTACTCAAAAGATAAAAGACCCTCCACTTACCAAAACCCCCTCCTTAGGAGGAATAGATAGTAAAAACAACCAAAAGATTGTTCAGCTACAAATAATTCCTTTTCAGTCCTGTACTAAAGTTTTCCCCCACATTGGTTCTATCCTAGTCACATTTAAACATGCTTAAACTGCTTTCATTTTAAAGTATAAAATAAGCCATCAAACATTGAATCCAAACATGAATCCAATCTGAAGTCTCAATTACCATCTGTAAACAGGTAATTTTCTAATCCTATCCTCTATATGCCTAATGGACAGCTCTTAAACCTCAAGTTCAGAATGAGGATTTATCAATTTTATTTATCTCATAATTTTTTCCCTTCTCCATGTTTACCTATCTTATTAAGTAATCTACAATTACTCAACCTTGAAAATGTCTTTGATTTTTCGTTTGGTCCCCACTACATTTGTCAATCAATAAATCCAGTTGATTGATTCTACCTCTTCCAGATAGAATTAAAGCATATACTGGTATCTCAGCATCCTGCCACTAGCATGGGTCACTGCATCCTGGTCCTTACTACTGCAAAATTCTCTTGGTTTCCATGCTTTCTCTTGTCCTGCTAAATCTTTATTTTCAAATAAAATCCAACTGTGTCAATTCTGCTTAAAAATTTTTAATGAATTACTATTGCTCTTGTCATAGAACCTGAAACATTTAACAGGATTTATAAGTATCCCCACATGTAGTCTTAACTTCCCAGACACATTTTATCATACTCTGCATCCAGGTATTATGGACTTTTTTTTTTAACAGTGCTTCAAATATGCCACATTCTAAGTCCAGGGTTTTTCATATGCCATATTCTCTGTTTAGATTGAGCTGGCCCTTTTGATTCTGTAGTTTAATTTCAGTAATCTACTTTTTCTTATAACCTGAGCATAATATCACTATATCAGAAAATCTTCCCTAAATCCATAAACTAGGTTAAATTCCCCACAATATATGCTCTTATATCACAATGTTCCTCTATGTGCACCACACATACACTTATTCTGTCTAGTTAATGTGCTCCATGAAGACAGTCACCCTCTCTAACCTATTCTAGCTGCACTTTAGTGCTTAGGATAAGTTTTAATCAATTCAAAATTAATTATACAGCTAGTCATAAAGCCTAAGGGCTTCCCTGGTGGTTCAATGGTTAAGAATCTGCTTGCTAATGCAGGAGACAAAGGTTCAATTCTTGGTCTGGGAAGATCCCCTGGAGAAGGGAATGGCAACACACTCCAGGATACTTGCTTGTTCTTGCCTGGAAAATCGCATGGACAAGAGGAGCCTGGCAAGCTATATTTCATGGGGTCAGACATGACTGAGCAACTAAACACAGATGCACACACACACACACACACACACACACACACACACACACACACACGAAGCCTGAATATATAGTTATCATTTGTGTTTTGTTATTTACAGATCAAATTCCTACAGTGGTTTACTAAAGATATATAATTATTAAAAATGAAAATCAGAGACACAAATCATCTGAGGGAACCCAGGGACTGAGGGGAATTAGTGTTAGTGCACTGTGTTTGCAGGCGTTTTACACAGTGTGTTGTATCATGCATTGATAATAAAAGATAACACATTGAATATGTCATGCAGTGTCATTGGCCACATCTTGTAGTAGTGATCAATGTTTTGTTCTCTATATTGAATTATGTTTTCACCCTGCAACCATTCTGTAGAATAGACATTCTGAGCTCAAAAGTATATGCTTGCTTATAGTCTTCACATTAATAAACACTGGTTCAACTGCTTTTTTTCCACCCTAATAAACTTTCAGGACTAAGCACCAGAACAAGTGGTCTCCTTGGATGAATAGATCAGTGAGCCATAAAGACAGAAAGGTAAGGATTTGACAAGTTACTTCTTGGATAAAAAAGGAGTACAAGAGGGAGTTTTGGCTTCTAGGTGTCATCTAGGAAAAAGGTGTTAAGAAGTATTCAGAGAGGAATGCCTTCCTAGAGATCATACTTATGTTTCCTCTTTTTTTTTTAATTGAACCATACCGAGGAATGGATTTTCCTTTTAGCCATGGGTTCATATGAAATGTTTATTTATTAAATATAGGCTTTTTTCTTTTTTTTTTTTTTTTTTTTTAGTTTGTACCTCATTCTGAAGTTTGTACCAAAGAAAGTAGAAAGAAGAGTAGTAGTCACTTTGGAGACTGTATGAGCCACAATAGCTGCTCATTCTAAGATATCAACAGTCATCATAGAAAAGGCAATTATAATTACAGTTGAAAGCTTACTTTAAGCAATCAGGAGGGAAGTTCTATAGGAGGCATTATTCTATAACCACTTGGGAGTGTTTTATTTTGACATTTGGCTACATTATCAATAATGCTTACATCATGTAATGGCAATGCTAGTCATTATTTACAGTTCATTCAGTTCAGTTGCTCAGTCGTGTCTGACTCTTTGCGACCCCATGAACCACAGCACGCCAGGCCACCCTACCATCATCATCTCCTGGAGCTCACCCAAACCCATGTCCATCGAGTTGGTGATGCCATCAGACCATCTCATCCCCTGTAGTCCCCTTCTCTTCCTGCCTTCAATCTTTCCCAGCATCAGGGTCTTTTCAAATGAGTCAGCTCTTCACATCAGGCTGCCAAAGGATTGGAGTTTCAACTTCAACATCAGTCCTTCCAATGAATACCCAGGACTGATCTTCTTTAGGATGAACTGGTTAGATCTCCTTACAGTCCAAGGGACTCTCAAGAGTCTTCTCCAACACCACAGTTCAAAAGCATTATCTTTTGCGCTCAGCTTTCTTCACAGTCCAACTCTCACATCCATACATGACCACTGGAAAAAACATAGCCTTGACTAGATGGACCTTTGTTGACAAAGTAATGTCTCTGCTTTCTAATATGCTATCTAGGTTGGTCACAACTTTCCTTGCAAGGAGTAAGTGTCTTTTAATTTAATGGCTGCAGTCACCATCTGCAGTGATTTTGGAGCCCAGAAAAATAAAGTCTGACACTGTTTCCACTGTTTCCCCATCTATTTGCCGTGAAGTGATGGGACCAGATGCCATGATCTTTGTTTTCTGAATGTTGAGCTTTAAGCCAACTTTTTCACTCTCCTCTTTCATTTTCATCAAGAGGCTCTTTAGTTCCTCTTCACTTTCTGCCATAAGGGTGGTGTCATCTGCATATCTGAGGTTACTGATATTTCTCCCGGCAGTCTTGATTCCAGCTTGTGCTTCTTCCAGTCCAGCATTTCTCATGACGTACTCTGCATAGAAGTTACATAAGCAGGGTGACAATATACAGCCTTGACGAACTCCTTTTCCGATTTGGAACCAGTCTGTTGTTCCATGTCCAGTTCTAACTGTTGCTTTCTCAACTGCATACAGGTTTCTCAAGAGGCAGATCAGGTGGTCTGGTATGCCCATCTCTTTCAGAATGTTCCACAGTTTATTGTGATCCACACAGTCAAAGGCTTTGGCATAGTCAATAAGACAGAAATAGATGTTTTTCTGGAACTCTCTAGCTTTTTCGATGATCCAGTGGATGTTGGCAATTTGATCTCTGGTTCCTCTGCCTTTTCTAAAACCAGCTTGAACATCTCAAAAATGACAGTATGATCTCTGTTCGTATCCAAGGCAATCCATTCATTGTCACGGTAATCCAAGTCTATGCCCTGACCAATAACGCTGAAGAAGCTGAAGTTGAACAGTTTTTTGAAGACCTACAAGGCCTTCTAGAAGTAACACCAAAAAAGATGTCCTTTTCATTATAGGGGACTGGAATGCAAAAGTAGGAAGTCAAGAAACACCTGGAGTAACAGGTAAATTTGGCCTTGGAGTGCAGAATGAAGCAGGGCAAAGGATAATGAGTTCTGCCAAGAGAATGCACTGGTCATAGCAAACACCCTCTTCCAACAACACAAGAGAAGACTCTACACATGGATATCACCAGATGGTTGACACTGAAATCAGATTGATTATATTCTTTGCAGCCAAAGATGTAGAAGCTCTATACAGTCAGCAAAAACAAGACCAAGAGCTGACTGTGGCTCAGATCATGAACTTCTTATTGTCAAATTCAGACTGAAATTGAAGAAAGTGGAGAAAACCACTAGACCATTCAGATATGACCTAAATCAAGTCCCTTATGACTGTACAGTGGAAGTGAGAAATAGATTTTATTTTATTTTTTTTTTTTTTGAGAAATAGATTTTAGAGACTAGATCTGATAGAGTGCCTGATGAACTATGGACGGAGGCAGGTTCATGACATTGTACAGGAGATAGGAATCAAGGCCATCCCCAAGAAAAAGAAATGCAAAAAAGCAAAATGGCTGTCTGAAGAGGCCTTACAAATAGCTATGAAAAGAAGGGAAGCGAAAAGCAAAGGAGAAAAGGAAAGATATACCCATTTACAGGCATACATGCAGATAATTAAAGATATTTGGGTGTTGGAGCCTGTCTTAAAGGAGAGTTACAAATGACTCAGAGAGGTCCTGAGAGGTCCTAAGAGGTCCTGACTCATGCTTTGCTCTTGGGTCTCACCTGGATAAGCATTTGCTAAATTTACACCAGAGATCCTAATATCTTAGAGTTGAGGAGGTCAAAATGATAGAAGTGATACACATAAAGGCACCAGGGAAGATGGTAATGATGAGGAGTGGGTGGCAGGTGGTCATATGTTCAAATTATTTTATGGCTAACATTCTCCATGTTAGCAATTGATTGAATCATTCTTATGACACTCAAACTGTGAAGTGTATCCTCACCTCAGGTCCATGGTGGATCTGAAAAGAGTCTATTCCTGCTAATATTATGTGTATTTTCTAAATTCCATGGCTCTGTATCTTCTAACCATGGAAATGCATTTTAAAATGCAAAAAAAAAAAAAAAACAACCCACAAAACACATGGTTGTAGATAGAGCATGGTAGTCTGAATAGACTCATTAATAAATTGTCAGAATGTTTCCTGAATTTAGAATTCCCTGGGGTGTTTACAAGGGAAATTCTGGTTTTCAGCACAGAATTTAGAGAAGCTATAAGTAAGTAAGTATGGCTAACAAAATTTTTAAAATGCCTTTTTTTTATCAAAGGATTTTATCACTTTGGCAGGATGCTCAAAGGCAGTGTATCTCAATCTTCTTCATGGCATAGTGTGCATAGAAAATAATAGCATTGGTATGGGAACATGATCTCGAACTCAAATTTATTCACAGTATCAGAACCAGTGTAAAAATTCCTACCATTCATTTTTCCAGATATCCATAGCCTTCTGGTGTTAAGAGTTACTAGATTCTAAAAGGATTTTTGTGTTTGAATGTATATTGATCTCTTTTTTTTTCCAAGTTAATGAAAAACATGTGGCTTAGGCTGAATTATGGATTATGTTTTGGTAAAAATGAACCTGATTTCAATTTTAAGGCCAGTTTAACAGAAGTATGGTTCAAAAAAGTGCCCAAGTATGTAAGTTTTGGTTTCCACTAAAGAAAACAAGGTTTGTGATTTTTTTTACTCCAACCTGGAAAATCTATTCATTCAGTACCCCCAAATTTTTCATAGCTGCTTTCCTGTAATCTATGGTTCTGGTATCATTTCAAGGTTCTGGCCTAAAGAAAAATGAAATTTTTAAGCAACCTCTATTCCCTGGTGATTCAGATGGTAAAGAATCTGCCTGAAATGTGGAAGACCCAGATTTGATCCCTGGGTTAAGAATATCTCCTGAAGAAGGGAATGTCAACCCACTCCAGTATTCTTGCCTGGAGAATTCCATGGATGGAGAAGCCTGGCAGGCTACAGTCCGTGGAGTTGCAAAGAGTCAGACTTAACTGAGAGATGTTCACTTTTACTTTCATTTTGGTGACTGGAAGATGCTGAAGATTCATTTTTCTGTAATGCAAAAAAAAAAAAAAATATATATATATATATATATATATTTTCCAAGTTTTATTGAGCTCTTTCTTGTTCAACAGTTCTGAGAGTGGCTTTTTTCTATCTATGATAACAGTGAAACTTCCACCAATATTTGAATCAAACACTTGAGTTCTCACCATAGAAAAGCTTTCAGTATTCTTGGTGCATTAAACTTCATATTCTCTTCCTATTTCTTCATCAAAGTGCTAATCTAAAGCTCTTGTTCAAATGAAATTGATAGTATTCATAGCGTGAGTCAACTACATTTGTTTGTCTCCAAATAACCAAAATAAAATGAAAACCAGTAGAATGCAATTTGGAGGTTAGAGAATCCAAAGATAATTTAAATAATCAAATTGCAAGAACAGAAATGTAGATGGACAGAAATCTCAGTCACTACTAAAAATAAGAATTCAAAAACCCACAAGGACTCTTCAATTCTTTTTTAAAATTTTTGTTTATTTGGCTGCACTGGGTCCTAGTAGCAGCATGCAGCATCTTTAGTTTTGACATGTGGGACAGAGCTCCCTGACCAGGAATTGAACCTGGACCCCCTGCATTGGGACCATGGCATCTTAGCCACAGGACCACCAGTGAAATCCCACTCTACAGTTCTAGTCTCTGCTTTCTCAGTATATTAGTCATGTTCTTTCCCTTAATTTTATTTTTCTATGTTCCAGGAAACATAATTGTTGATATCTCTAAGATTTTAAATATTACAACTTCTACAGAGAAACAATTTATCTAGAATCTCAGTTTCCAGAGACTCATTAATGCAGCCTTCTTCAGATTAATTCTATACTATTCAGTGTGACAAATGTTTAAGGTCAACAACTTAGAAGCTTCCAGAATAGCAATATGAATAGGATATTGCACCAATAGAATTACAGGGACAACTGGGAAAATGTTTTCATTGATATAACCCACAGTGTGTTGAAATAAATTTTAATACTAATGGTTGCTATAGAGAAAAGAATAGTATTAGTACACAGTGTTTTAAAATCAGACAAGTTAAACCTTTCAAGAGTTTCATCAGTGTTTAGAACCATCTATTTTTATTCTGTTTAGTGCTTCATGTGACAATTTTTCCACTATGTGGAAATTGTAGACAGCCTTCAAAGTTTTCAAAAAGTCTTAGCTTAAAAATAACAATTTTTTCTAATGTCAGTAGGAATGTAATTCTAAATTGGGAACTAGAGACCCAAGTAAACATTACTAGTTTAATCCTATAAAGGGAAAATACCATATCTCTCAGTATTACCAAGATGTATATGAAAAAATTAAAGAAGCTTTGATAATTCTTTGGTAGAGGGCATCATGAAAAAGGAGATGTTTTCATTTTATAGGGTAAAAATTATCAAGCAAATGTAAGAGTTTGGATAAACAGCAAATTACCATGCATCCATCAAACAGATTTAAAAATTATTGATATATGTCCAGTCTTATTCCATCCATATCTCTTCGACTTGTCTCCATAATAGATTGTGTGTGTGTGTGTGTGTTTAGTTGCTCAGTCGTGTCTGATTCTTAGCAGCCCCATGGACCGCAGCCGGCCAGGCTTCTCTGTTCATGGGGTTATCCCAGCACAATATTAAAATGGGCTACCATTTCCTCCTCCAGGAAATCTTCCCAACCCCAAGATCGAACCAAGTCTTCTGCATCTCTGCATTGCAAGTGAGTTCTTTACAGATGAGCCACAGGGGAACCCTGCACCCCCCCCACCCCCACAATAGATTATTCTAAAGTAAACACTAGACATAAAATAATTTTTCCTGTAATACTGAAATGGGTATATCTTCAAAGAGATTGAAAATTTAACTTAGTTTTCCTTTTTTGTGTGGTTGTTTGAAACAGATTCCTAAGAGTTTTATAAATTGCATTAGACTGATGCCTCTGTGTGTGTGTTAGTTGCTCAGTCGTGTCCGACTCTCTGGGACCCCACGGACTGTAACCCACCAGGCTTCCGTGTCCATGGAGTTCTCCAGGCAAGAATACTGGAGTGGATTGCCATTCCCTTCTCCAGAAGAACTTCCCAACACAGGGATAGAACCCTGGTCTCCTGCATTGCCGGCAAATTCTTTACCATTTGAGCTACAGGGGTGGTATATGATGCCTCTATTAAGTCTCTTTTAGTTGTTCCAGAAGTGAGATAAATTTCTCATGTTTTGAATATTTTATCTCTGTAAGAAAAAGGAGTGGTAACTGGTAAATAATTTCTCTAGACTGATGAAAACCTTCTGGATTAAATAGTTGTAATGACTGTACAACTTGTAAATATACTAATATCCACTAAATGGCATACTTTAGGTGGATTATATTTTTTGAAAAAGGAATTAAAATCAGAACATTTAAATTGGAATAGAATTAAGATATCTTTTGGCACAGTGGTTTCCCAACTGGCTAATTATTGTAATGAAGAGCTTACTGTATAAATAGATTTTCTAGACATTCTTGTTTTACAGATCTGAAGTGAGGCACAGAAGTAATCATATTTTTAAGGATGTTGTGTGATTATGATTAATATTTAGGTTTCAAAACCATAAAGAAGAAAATAAAGCCCAAAGAATTGTGAAACACTCAAGGATCAAAGAGCTAGTGACAGCTGGAATCAGAAGTCAAGCCTCTCAGTTAGTTTTTCTTGATCTTTTCATAATGCGGTACAGCTTCCCATTACAGGCAGCTTCAAACCAATTAAATTTGATACACACAGTCCTTTGAGCCTCCTATATATCACGTAGTGATCCAACAAAACCCATTTACACCAGGTTCCTTCTCATTAACCATACATAGGCCAATAGTCCATCTCTTCCCCATTTCTACCCCCTTCCCTTCAAAATCCTTGCTTCTCCTTTTGCTCTAGAACAAGAGAACAGTGGGGTTTATGTTGCAAATTTGTGTGATCATGCTGAGGAAAAGGATGTAGATTAAAATAAACCCACAATTTTGTTTGAAAATGATGGTTTTAGGTATATTGTTATGTTGCATTATTTCTAATTTTGTCTGCCAGCCATTTTAGGCTTCTCTCTCTCTCTTTCTCTATTTTTTTTTTTTTAATTTTCTCTACTCTGAGATCATGTTCCTAGTTCTTAAGAAGTTCAGCCAAAGCAGAGTTGATATTGCTGTATTCTACAACATACATTATTAAATAAGGCTCATGTGAATATTCTGTAAATAAAATGACCATCAGAGAAGGCAATGGCAATGCACTCAAGTATTCTTGCCTGGAGAATCCCAGGGACAGAGGAGCCTGGTGGGCTGCCATCTATGGGTTTGCACAAAGTCGGACATGACTGAAGCGACTTAGTAGCAGCAGCAGCAGCAAAATGAGCATGTGATTCTATTTCTACAGGGGAGACACATATAAATAATAAAGGAAAAACTTTGAGGAAATTTTTAATGTTATTTTCACTTTGATTTTTTTGGTTGCAAGATCTTTCTTTATCCTAGTTGGCCTGAAGAACACATCAACCAGGGTGTAGCCTAGCATTCTTTACAGAATGAATGGAAGGAAGGTGAGATCATGATTGAATAGGGTGATTAACATAATTACACGAGTTAAGAATCGTAAAGTGGTTATAACTATGTCTGACACATAGTGCTTTATGAGTGTTATTATTAGTATTACTAAAGGAGTCACAACATAGGTTTCTTTCTGTAGTATAATAGTGAAGATACTTTTGTCCCAGTTCTTGAGACAAGGTTTGCTTCACTGTGGGGGAAGTGTGGGTGATATTAGGGGATGATAAAATGGACTGGGGATAGAAACAAGCCTTGGAGGTGAGCTTGTAAGCTGATAGATACCAGAGCACCTAATAGACAAAGTACCTAATGTTTCCAGCTCTTCCTGCCAGCTTCTGTAAGTAAATTGCAATCCACTCCAGTATTCTTGCCTGGAGAATCCCATGGACAGAGGAGCCTGGTGCACTGTAACCCATTGGTTTGCAAAGAGTTGGACATGATGAAGCAACTTAGCCCAACATAACATGGCACCCTCAGATATCATCTTAGGAGGAAAACAAAGGAAAAGGCTACTTGAGAGATGTTGCATTTTTTTTTTCTAGAGAGATTGAACATTAACTGAAAAGACTGTTTCAATAATAAAAGGCAGTAAAGGGACTTTTACAGCCTTTTGGGTTCTTTTGGGGTTATGTTGTATTTGTTGCTTTGATCTGAGTATCCACTATCTATCCTTCCTTCAGTTGCTTCATTTGGCAATTTATCTTCTCTTAAGCTGAACATATATTTTCATCCGCAACATGTGGTTGTACCTCTTAACTGCATATACGTGCTTTAGTTAAAGCTGTGATCCTATTGTGTATCATTAACACTAGCAGATGATATTTTTCTCATACACAGTTCAACATAAAAGACTGAATAATTGAATTTGATAACCATCCCTTCTAATTAACACAATACTATCAAAGATAATTCTAAAGAAGTATATTTGAACTTATAAAGTCTTCTCATATGGAATTTTTCTATTTTTTTCAGTTGTTACATATGACTGAGAGTAATATAGCCTTCTGGATCAGAAGCATCTGTGGATAAACTGTGTACTGCATTTTGTACCCTACATATTATGGGGTAAAGTGAGCTTTCCCTACTCGATACATTTAATGGACTGTGATATCTGTTCCCCACTTGGTGTCACCCTCAGTCTTTCCTGGTGGCTCAGCTGTAAAGAATCTGCAATACAGGAGCAACAGAAAACATGGGTTCAATCCCTAAGTCAGGAAGATCTCTTGGAGATCTTCCCAGTGGGTTGCATGGCAACCCACTCCAATATTTTTGCCTGGGAAATTCCATGAACAGAGGAGCCTGGCAGGTTACTGTCCATGGGATTGCAGAGTTGGACACAACTGAATCAATTTAGCACACCTGCCACCTTCACCTACTGCAATGGAAATGTCAGTTGACTTTGATATAAATGTCAAATGAACAGTGTTGCTGCTGCTGCTGCTAAGTCGCTTCCGTCGTGTCCGACTCTGTGCGACCCATAGATGGCAGCCCACCAGGCTCCCCCATCAGTGTTAGGAAAATTCAAATGGCTGTTGAAATAAATTTTTAGGCCCAAGATGGAGCAGCTCCTGTCTGGGATACCACCTCAGCAAATTGAAACTAAGATAACTTTCTTGTTCCTATAAATGTTCTGCTTAGCTGGAAACATTGTATATCCAGTCCCCAAATGCCAAGAATCTGTAATGATTTCCTTGTTCTAAATAGGGTTGGATATGCAACCCCAGTCAATCAATTTAAATTAAATTGTATCTTAATTTTGTATCCCCCAGTTGTCTTCTGTAAAAGCTCACAGCCCTGTTACTTGCTTTGCAGTTTTCTGGACTTTTGAAGGAGGAGACTGTCGGCTTCAGGAAATGTAAAATAAAACTTGCCTCTATCAATTAAATGGTTCTCTTTGATTATTTTAACATAACCCTTATAAAATTTTACTTTGGCATAGCCTATATTAGCAAAATATGCCCAAAGGTTTCATACCACATATAATTTTATATTGCAAAATGTACCTGTGAGAGAGGTTTTCTTATAAAAGAAAGAGAAGAAAAAGAATTAATAGGAAGAGAATCTTAGGAATTTTAATTTGATGCATTAGGGACTATAGCCTCCACCTCCTCCCCACCATTTCTGATATTTAAAGAAAAATATAGTTACTAAGGGAAATTGTGTGGGAGAAATAAATTAAGAGGTTGAGACTAACTTATACACACTACTATACATAAAGACCTACTGCATAGCCTGATGCCTAGTGGGGGGAAAAATAGAGAGTGACTGTTAATTTGTATTTGGGTTTTCTTTTGGGGTGATAAAAATGTTGCAAAATTAGATTGTGGTACTTGTTGTACAACTTTGTGAAAATTCTAAAAAAAAATTCAATTATGCTTTAAATGGAAGAACTGTATGCTATATTAATTATATTTCAGGCAAGTTATTAAAGGATTACAATTCAAATGCATGAAAAGGAAATAAAAGAACTCAAGTATAATTTTATACAATATTATAAAATAAATTTGTATGTTTAGATGAAATGCTAGTTTTCTAGGAAAATGTGAACTTCCAAAATGAACTTTAGACGGTTTAGGAAACCTGAAGAACCCAATAACGTCCAGGTAAAATGAGCTTATTTCAGATGGAAAGAATAATAAACATATGTGCTATCCAAAATGTTCTACTATATAGGGAAGGGAAAGAGCAAAGTGAACAAAGCAAGCAAAACCATGACAAAAGAGATGATGAATATAGAATAAACAAACTCATTTATGATTAGTGCAAAAATTATAAAATATTATTAAATTTGATTTGCAAAGTACCATTACCAGATTCCCCTGGTAGCTCAGACAGTAAAGCATCTGCCTACAATGAGGGAGACCTAGGTTCAATCCCTGGGTTGGGAAGACCTCCTGGAGAAGGAAATGGCAACCCACTCTAGTATTCTTGCCTGGAAAATCCCAAGGACAGAGAAGCCTGGTAGGCTACAGTCCATGGGGTCGCAAAGAGTTGGACACGACTGAGCAACTTCACTTTTCACCATTACCAAGTAAGCATTACACTGGAAATTCAAGGGTATCTCACAGTACATTTAGAAAATTACTATATGCAATAGATCCATGGGAGAGCAAGCTTACAATCTATATAATAAAAGATTAAATGACAGATAAATATAAACGCTGAATTTTTTATAAACCTTCTCTAAATGTCTAAGAAAACAATCAAAATATTTGTTTCTATGATAATATCTATATGTGTGAGTGCATGCAGGCTCAGTCACTTCAATCATGTTTGGCTTTTTGCGTCCCTGTGGATTGTAGCCCGCCAGGCTCCTCTATCCATGGGATCCCCCAGGCAAGAATAACTAAGAGGGTTGACATTGCCCTCTCTAGGGGGATCTTCCTGACCCAAGGATCAAACCTGAGTCTACTGCATTGCAGGCAGATTCTTTACCATTGAGCTGGGGAAGCCCAATATCTATATTTTAATGATTGTATATATCAATTCAAGTTAGCAGCCAACATCATCCTCAATGATGAAACGCTGAAGACATTCAAAACAAGAACAGGGGTGTAACACTCTGACTCCATATTATTTAACATGAGTCTTGACATTTCAACAACAAATTTTGACAAGAGAGTGAAATATAAGTGCTAGAAACAAAGAAGAGAAAATAGAGTAATTGCTAAAACACTGGTTCTGGAGTCATATTTTCTATATTAGAATTTCCTATTTTCTCTCATCAAATGCTATTTTAAAACATGTGACATTTGTGTTATGAAAGACATAAATATTTGTACATGCAGAGGAAAGGGGATGAGGAGGATAACAGAAAAATGTCAAGTTGGTGTTTCAGTTTGTCTGGTGAATGCCTGATGTGATTTTCCTCAGTCTGTCTTGGTTCCAGAAAGTTTATCATGTGAATGGACTGTTCTCACTGCTTTAGTATTACTTTTTTGGCTGAATAATACTCTACTGTATGGCTATATCAAGTTTTGTTCATCCATTTATCTATTAATGGACACGAGTTATTTTCATTTTCTTGATATATGAATAATACTGCTGTGAATACTTATGTACAAATTTTTCTGTGGATGTATGTTTTCATTCCTCTTGTATAAATACATATCCCTAGTAGGGGAATTGTTGGATTGAATGCAATTTCTTATAAGATGATAGCAATGATATCAGTTCAGAAATTCAATGAAAATTAATCTTAAAACATTTATTGGGTTCTTTATTACTTCATATTAAAAAAGTTGAATACATTCCTTCTGTTCTTCATGGACAGTGTTGAAATTTAAAGGAAAAATAGGCATTAACATATATTTCAGGGAGACATTTTAAATTTTACTTACTTGTAAGAACTTATATGAACTTTTTATAGAGGAATACGCTATTGATTTTTTTTCTTTATTAGTCTCAAAAAGATGCCACGCAAGATATGAATTGGAACAAAACACGTAATTAAGAGTTGAATGGGGAATTGTTAAGATCTCCATGTGGAAAGTATACAGTATCAAATAAAAGTTATTCAATTATCTGTATGCTAAGTTGTAATTGATTTTATAGTTTTCATCAAGGTAAGTAATATATGCTAGAATATTGTGATTTTACTGTTGAATTCTTTTTCAAATAAATATTTTTAGATTCTGTCATTCATTAGGTTATATGCATATACATATGTCTTTATATCTGTACATCTATACAAACTGCACATGCTGGTACTCACATAAAATATATATCAATATCTGTATCCATATTGATACTGATATGTATACTGTCTATATATCAAAATATTAATTGCTAAAGCCTAACAGTTTCAAAGCAAAACAAATTATTTTTGTCACTCACAATGTCTTCATCTTTCTTAGCAATTTTATTAAAAGCCACTAAAATTTCTTTAAAGATTAATATATTGTATAATAATGCCTAAAATATTTACCTTTTTGGGTAGTAATTGTGAAGGATGTACTACAAGATTTATTCTTAAAATAATCAGACACACTTAGTAGAAAGAACAGAGAATAGTGACAGTGCAAGACCATACATTTTTCCTAAATATGCTGATGTTCTTCATACTATTTTGGGATCTTCTCTTAGGATAGTTCTTAGAGGCTGCAGCACATTCCTTCATACATTCTCTGTCAAGGAAACTGTTTATCATTTAAAGGTGGTTTCTTTTTTTGGAAATGACACAACATATTTGGAGGCAAGTTTGTTGAATAAGAGAGTGATTAAGTTGGAAGATACTGTTTAAAATCAAAGAAAAACATTATAACTAAATAAATAAGACTAAGTTTCACGGTCAGCTCACAAAACAGACCTTGAACTAAATCCAAAGAAAATTACAATAGTTTTCAGAAAAATAGCAAAATATTGAAATAACTTTATTGTCTCATAAATGTAACTTATAAAGTTCTAATCAGATCAGTCGCTCAGTCGTGTTCGACTCTTTGCAACCCCATGAATCGCAGCACGCCAGGCCTCCCTGTCCATCACCAACTCCCAGAGTTCACTCAGACTCACGTCCATCGAGTCAGTGATGCCATCCAGCCATCTCATCCTCTGTTGTCCCCTTCTCCTCTTGCCCCCAATCCCTCCCAGCATCAGAGTTTTTTCCAATGAGTCAACTCTTCGCATGAGGGGGCCAAAGTACTGGAGTTTCAGTTTTAGCCTCATTCCTTCCAAAGAATCCCAGGGCTGATCCCCTTCAGAATGGACTGGTTGGATCTCCTTGCAGTCCAAGGGACTTTCAAGAGTCTTCTCCAACACCACAGTTCAAAAGCATCAATTCTTCGGCGCTCAGCCTTATTCACAGTCCAACTCTCACATCCATACATGACCACAGGAAAAACCATAGCTTTGACTAGATGAACTGTGTTAGCAAAGTAATGTCTCTGCTTTTCAATATGCTATCTAGGTTGGTCATAACTTTCCTTCCAAGGAGTAAGTGTGTTTTAATTTCATGGCTGCAGTCACCATCTGCAGTGATTTTGGAACCCAGAAAAATAAAATCTGACACTGTTTCCAATGTTTCCCCATCTAATTCCCATGAAGTGATGGGACTGGATGCCATGATCTTTGTTTTCTGAATGTTGAGCTTTAAGCCAACTTTTTCACTCTCCTCTTTCACTTTCATCAAGAGGATTTTGAGTTCCTCTTCACTTTCTGCCATAAGGGTGGTGTCATCTGCATATCTGAGGTTATTGATATTTCTCCCGGCAATCTTGATTCCAGCTTGTGTTTCTTCCAGTCCAGTGTTTCTCATGAGGTACTCTGCATATAAATTAAATAAGCAGGGTGACAATATACAGCCTTGACGAACTCCTTTTCCTATTTGGAACCAGTCTGTTGTTCCATGTCCAGTTCTAACTGTTGCTTCCTGACCTGCATACAGATTTCTCAAGAGGCAGATCAGGTGGTCTGGTATTCCCATCTCTTTCAGAATTTTCCACAGTTTATTGTGATCCACACAGTCAAAGGCTTTGGCATCGTCAATAAAGCAGAAATAGATGTTTTTCTGGAACTCTCTAGCTTTTTTGATGATCCAGCAGATGTTGGCAATTTGATCTCTGGTTCCTCTGCCTTTTCTAAAACCAGCTTGAACATCAGGAATTTCACGGTTCACATATTGATGAAGCCTGGCTTGGAGAGTTTTGAGCATGACTTTACTAGCGTGTCAGATGAGTGCAATTGTGCGGTCACCTCCACACAGAAGAATTGTACAAAAAAGATCTTCACGACCCAGATAATCACGATGGTGTGATCACTGACCTAGAGTCAGACATCCTGGAATGTGAAGTCAAGTGGGCCTTAGAAAGAACACTACGAACAAAGCTAGTGGAGGTGATAGAATTCCAGTTGAGCTATTCCAAATCCTGAAAGATGATGCTGTGAAAGTGCTGCACTCAATATGCCAGCAAATTTGGAAAACTCAGCAGTGGCCACAGGACTGGAAAAGGTCAGTTTTCATTCCAATCCCAAAGAAAGGCAATGCCAAAGAATGCTCAAACTACCGCACAATTGCACTCATCTCACATGCTAGTAATGTCATGCTCAAAACTCTCCAAGCCAGGCTTCAGCAATATGTGAACCATGAACTTCCTGATGTTCAAGCTGGTTTTAGAAAAGGCAGAGGAACCAGAGATCAAATTGCCAACATCCGCTGGATCATGGAAAAAGCAAGAGTTCCAGAAAAACATCTATTTCTGCTTTGTTGATGATGCCAAAGCCTTTGACTGTGTGGATCACAAGAAACTGTGGAAAATTCTGAAAGAGATGGGAATACCAGACCACCTGATCTGCCTCTTGAGAAATTTGTATGCAGGTCAGGAAGCAACAGTTAGAACTGGACATGGAACAACAGACTGGTTCCAAATAGGAAAAGGAGTTCGTCAAGGCTGTATATTGTCACCCTGCTTATTTAACTTCTATGCAGAGTACATCACGAGAAACACTGGACTGGAAGAAACACAAGCTGGAATCAAGATTTGTGGGAGAAATATCAATAACCTCAGATATGCAGATGACACCACCCTTATGGCAGAAAGTGAAGAGGAACTAAAAATCCTCTTGAGGAAAGTGAAAGAAGAGAGTGAAAAAGTTGGCTTAAAACTCAACACTCAGAAAACGAAGATCATTGCATCCAGTCCCATCACTTCATGGGAATTAGATGGGGAAACAGTGGATACAGTGTCAGACTTTATTTTTCTGGGCTCCAAAATCACTACAGATGGTGACTGCAGCCATGAAATTAAAAGACACTTACTCTTGGAAGGAAAATTATGACCAACCTAGATAGCATATTCAAAAGCAGAGACATTACTTTGCCAACACAGGTTTGTCTAGTCAAGGCTATGGTTTTTCCTGTGGTCATGTATGGATGTGAGAGTTGGACTGTGAAGAAGGCTGAGCACCGAAGAATTGATGCTTTTAAACTGTGGTGTTGGAGAAGACTCTTGAGAATCCCTTGGACTGCAAGGAGATCCAACCAGTCCATTCTGAAGGAGGTCAGCCCTGGGATTCTTTGGAAGCAATGAGGCTAAAGCTGGAACTCCAGTACTTTGGCCCCCTCATGCGAAGAGTTGACTCATTGGAAAAGACTCTGATGCTGGGAGGGATTGGGGGCAAGAGGAGAAGGGGATGACAGAGGATGAGATGGCTGGATGGCATCACTGACTCGATGGACGTGAGTCTGAGTGAACTCTGGGAGTTGGTGATGGACAGGGAGGCCTGGCGTGCTGTGATTCATGGGGTCACAAAGAGTCAGACATGACTGAGTGACTGATCTGATCTGATCTGATCTGAAAGTACTGACTTGTCCCTTGCCCTCCCCTGGGTTCAATAGATAATAGACCTAATTAGCCATTAAAAAGGAACATTTTATTCAGAATTATGAGCGCACAGAACAGAGCAGTCGAGGTTCTGGCAAACTCTCTGGCATTAAAAATTATCTTTTTTAAAGCCAAAAAAAAAAAAAAAAAAAAAATCCAAAAGCAAAGCCGTAGTCATTATGAGTTGGAATTAAATGTACTTTCAACTACATAAAATGACTTTAAAATTTCTGTATTATAATCCTTTAGCTCACTGACCAACAAAAATGAGGTTTAACTGCTCTTAAAGGATTCAAAACTTTCAGAGTATCTGTACCATTGTTACAGCAGTTAAGTTTCCAATGGACTTGTATTCCAAATACAGATGGTCCTTAATTAAAACCAAGCCTGGTTATAGCTGCATACTCTTTAAGTTGGTGAAGTCCCCTGCTTATAATTTTGGCATTTCATGCAAATAGGGCACAGACAGACATTTACTTAATGAAAGAGAACAAAAGATAATTTAGTTTTTCTGTTACAAAGATTATAAAATCAGTATATCACTGTCAGAGTGGCCTTACTAGTCTCCTCAGTTTGACTAAACTTTAGATAGATTTATTCTTGTCTGTAGTACCACCACCTCCCTTTTCTTAATGCATTTACTTTAGAAAACTTGTAACTACAAATTCTCTCTCTGCACCTTTTGAAAAGTACATAAATCCTCTTAAAATTCTCTTGACAGTTTTATGACCCAGGGAATGTCTTTGTCAAGGACCTGAGAGCCATCTTTTTTGAAATATAATCATCAAGGAAGGTAGTACTTCTACCTCTCGATCTCTGTGAAAGGTAGAAACCTAATTTTGCTGTGTACATCTTGTACTTCCTGGCCTGAGGATATGAGAAAGTTTAATTTTCAGTTGTGAAAGCCCAATCAGCAAACACAGTTGGCCTAAAATTTACTTTCCTCCATCTCAGCTACTAAGACTCCCCAGACCTTTGTTTCACTGGAGTTGAAGAGTAGTCTTTTCTACTGCAATGTGCGGTATTATGCTTAGTCGCTCTATCATGTCCAACTCTTTGCAACCCCACGGACTGTAGCCCTCCAGGGTCCTCTATCAGTGGGGATTCTCCAGGCAGGAATACTGGAGTGGGTTTCCATGCCCTCTTCCAGGGGATCTTCCCAACCTAGGGATCAAACCCATGCCGCCCACATTGCAGGTGGATTCTTTACTGTCTGAGCCACCAGGGAAGCCCAAGAATAGTGGGTAGCCTATCGCTTCTCCAGGTGATCTTCCTGACCCAGGTTTGAACCAGAGTCTCCTGCATTGTAGACAGATTCTTCACCAGCTGAGCTACCAAGGAAGTCTTCTCACCACAATAGTCCTAGATAATTTCCTCCTTGACTATTTAACTTCACCCAGTGCAATTTTTATTTGACAATATTCAAAATACTTTTCTATGGAGACCCATAATTTTTCATATGTTTTTGAGGGGTTTTGCACTCATATATGAAATGCATGGGTGCTCAGTTGTGACTGACTCTTTTGTGACCTCCATGGACTATAGCATGCCAGGCTCCTCTCTCCATGAAAGTTTCCAGGCAAGAATACTGGAATGGGTTGCCATTTCCTACTCCAGGGGATCTTCCCGACTCAGAGATTAAACCCACATCTCTTGCATCTCTCTCACAATGGCAGGCAGATTCTTTACCACTGAACCACCTGGGGATCCCATATATGAAATAACTAATATTTATGATAGACACAAAATTAAATCTCATAAGTTTGCTTAAATAAAGCCAATGAGCAAAAAGACTCTGAAGACTTCTATATCTCCAAACCTTCCTCTTGGAATATGTTTTATTATTTTAATTTATTCCCTAAAGAAAACAAAAAGGAAAACAATTCAAGGCAGTGGAAAAATAAGTCATCAAAATTTAAATACTATTATTCAGTATTTGAATGACTAGGCTTTATAGGAGAGCCTATAAACTATTATGTCTATAAAATATTATACCAATACCTTTTTGCTAGCTATCTGTAAACATGCATTTATAGATTATGCTCTATCTAAAGTTATTACAATTTAATGGCTGTATTTCCCTGTGCTGTACAATATATCCTCGTTGTGTATTTACTTTAGTAGTTTATGTCCCTTAATTCCATACCCCTTTCTTGCTCCCCGCCCATTTCCCTCTCCTCACTGGTCACCACTAGTTTGCTTTCTGTACCTGTGAGCTTGTTTTTGTTTTGTTCTATGCATTAGTTTTGTTTTTGTTTTCTTCTCTTTTTTTAGATTCCAAGTATAAATGATAAAATAGAGCATTGTCCTTCTCTGTCTGACTTAATTCACGAAGCATAATACTCCCTAGGTCTATCCATATTATTGCACATAATGGGATTTCATTGTTTATGAGTCAATCAGTTGAGTTCAGTTCAGCTGCTCAGTCATGTCCGACTCTCTGCAACCCCATGAATCACAGCACGCCAGGCCTCCCTGTCCATCACCAGCTCCCAGAGTTCACTCAAACTCAAGTCCATCAAGTCGGTGATGCCATCCTGCCATCTCATCCTCTGGCATCCCCTTCTCCTCCTGCCCCCAATCCCTCCCAGTATCAGAGTCTTTTCCAGTGAGTCAATTCTTTGCATGAGGTGGCCAAAGTACTGGAGTTTCAGCTTTAGCATCATTCCTTCCAAAGAACACCCAGGACTGATCTCCTCTGAATGGACTGGTTGGATCTCCTTGCAGTCCAAGGGACTCTCAAGAGTCTTCTCCAACACCACAATTCAAAAGCATCAATTCTTCCACACTCAGCTTTCTTCACAGTCCAACTCTCACATCCATACATGACTACTAGAAAAACCATAGCCTTGACTAGATGGACCTTGGTTGGCAAAGTAATGTCTCTGCTTTTGAATATACTATCTAGGTTGGTCATAACTTTCCTTCCAAGGAGTAAGCATCTTTTAATTTCATGGCTGCAATCACCATCTGCAGTGATTTTGGAGCCCAAAAAATAAAGTCTGACACTGTTTCCATTGTTTCCCCATCTATTTCCCATGAAGTGATGGGACCAGATGCCATGATCTTCGTTTTCTGAATGTTGAGTTTTAAGCCAACTTTTTCACTCTCTTCTTTCACTTTCCTCAAGAGGCTTTTTAGTTCCTCTTCACTTTCTGCCATAAGGGTGGTGTCATCTGCATATCTGAGGTTATTGATATTTTTTCTGGCAATCTTGATTCCAGCTGTGCTTCTTTCATCCCAGCGTTTCTCATGATGCACTCTGCATAGAAGTTAAATCATCAGGGTGACAATATACAGCCTTGATGTACTCCTTTTTCTATTTGGAACCAGTCTGTTATGCATCAATGGTATTCCATAAAAAAAATTCTCTAAGCTTTGATAAAAAATGACAGACATCACAGATGGGAAAAATGGAGAGCTACTATTTGTTGGAGATCCTGACACCCATAGTTTAAAAAGTGACATTTGAGTTAAGATCAACTTAACAAGAACCCATATGAAAATCTTGAAGAAAAATATTCCAGGTAGGATGAAAGGTAAGTTTCAAAACCCTGAGACTTTGACTTAATCATCAGCCATAGAAATTTAAAACTCAAAAATTGTCATTGTAAAAGTGAAAGTCACTCAGTGTTGTCAACTCTTTGTGACCCCCAGACTGTAGCCCACCAGGGGCCTCTGTCAATGGAATTCTTCAAGCCAGAATACTGGAGTGGGTAGCGTTCCCTTCTCCAGAAGAGCTTCCCAACCCAGGAATCGTGTGATAAATTTAGGCAGAGATTTTCCTGTCCCAGTAACTCTATTCTATATTCAATTGTTCCTAATTGAGAGACTCTTCTCTCACACTTGTGTGAGGGAACAGTAAATACCATTAATTCATATGTAGGAAAAAAAATCAGTATATTTATTTAATGTAAAGGTTCCCACCTACAACACCAGATTAGCCACCTGTTTCCTCTGTAAGTATGCCCCAACCAGTAATGCTGAAGAAACTGAAGCTGAACGGTTCTATGAAGACCTACAAGACCTTTTAGAACTAACACCCCAAAAGATGTCCTTTTCATTATAGGGGACTGGAATGCAAAAGTAGGAAGTCAAGAAACACCTGAAGTAACTGGCAAATTTGGCCGTGGAATACAGAATGAAGCAGGGCAAAGACTAATATAGTTTTGCCAAGAAAATGCACTGGTCATAGCAAACACCCTCTTCCAACAACACAAGAGAAGACTCTACACATGGACATCATCAGATGGTCAACACCGAAATCAGATTGATTATATTCTTTGCAGCCAAAGATGGAGAAGCTCTATACAGTCAGCAAAAGCAAGACCAGGAGCTGACTGTGGCTCAGATCATGACTCCTTATTACCAAATTCAGACTTAAATTGAAGAAAGTAGGGAAAATCACCAAACCATTCAGGTATGACCTAAATCAAATCCCTTATGATTATACAGTGGAAGTGAGAAATAGATTTAAGGGACTAGATCTGATAGATAGAGTGCCTGATGAACTATGGACGGAGGCTCGTGACATTGTACAGGAGACAGGGATCAAGACCATCCCCATGGAAAAGAAATGCAAAAAAGCAAAATGGGTGTCTGGGGAGGCCTTACAAATAGCTGTGAAAAGAAGAGAAGTGAAAAGCAGAGGAGAAAAGGAAAGATAAAAGCATCTGAATGCGGAGTTCCAAAGAATAGCAAGGAGAGATAAGAAAGCCTTCCTCAGTGATCAGTGCAAAGAAATAGAGGAAAACAACAGAATGGGAAAGACTAAAGATCTATTCAAGAAAATTAGAGATACCAAGGGAACATTTCATGCAAAGATGGGCTCGATAAAGGACAGAAATGGTATGGACCTAACAGAAGCAGAAGATATTAAGAAGAGGTGGCAAGAATACACAGAAGAACTGTACAAAAAAGACCTTCACGACCCAGATAATCACGATGGTGTGATCACTGACCTAGAGCCAGACATCCTGGAATGTGAAGTCAAGGGGGCCTTAGAAAGCATCACTACGAACAAAGCTAGCAGAGGTGATGGAATTTCAGTTGAGCTCTTTCAAATCCTGAAAGACGATGCTGTGAAACTGCTGCACTCAATATGCCAGCAAATGTGGAAAACTCAGCAGTGGCCACAGAACTGGAAATGGTCAGTTTTCATTCCAATCCCAAAGAAAGGCAATGCCAAAGAATGCTCAAACTACCGTACAACTGCACTCATCTCACATGCTAGTAAAGTAATGCTCAAATTCTCCAAGCCAGGCTTCAGCAATATGTGAACCTTGAACTTCCTGATGTTCAAGCTGGTTTTAGAAAAGGCAGAGGAACCAGAGATCAAATTGCCAACATCTGCTGGATCATCGAAAAAGCAAGAAAGTTCCAGAATAACATCTATTTCTGCTTTATTGACTATGCCAAAGCCTTTGATTGTGTGGATCACAATAAACTGTGGAAAATTCTTAAAGAGATGGAAATACCAGACCACCTGATCTGCCTCTTGAGAAATCTGTATGCAGGTCAGGAAGCAACAGTTAGAACTGGACATGGAACAACAACTTTTCCAAATAGGAAAAGGAGTACGTCAAAGCTGTATATTGTCATCCTGCTTATTTAACTTATATGCAGAGTAAATCATGAGAAATGCTGGACTGGAAGAAACACAAGCTGGAATCAGGATTGCCAGGAAAAATATCAATAACCTCAGATATGCAGATGACACCACCCTTATGACAGAAAGTGAAGAGGCACTAAAAAGCCTCTTGAAGAAAGTGAAAGAGGGGAGTGAAAATGTTGGCTTAAAGCTCAACATTCAGAAAACAAAGAGCATGGCATCCAGTCCCATCACTTCATGGGAGATAGATGGGGAAACAGTGTCAGATTTTATTTTTTGGGGCTCCAAAATCACTGCAGATGGTGATTGCAGCCATGACTTTAAAAGACGCTTACTCCTTGGAAGGAAAGTTATGACCAACCTAGATAGCATATTCAAAAGCAGAGACATTACTTTGCCAACAAAGGTCCGTCTAGTCAAGGCTATGGTTTTTCCTGTGGTCATGTATGGATGTGAGAGTTGGACTGTGAAGAAGGCTGAGCGCCGAAGAATTGATGCTTTGAACTGTGATGTTGGAGAAGACTCTTGAGAGTCCCTTGGAATGCAAGGAGATCCAACCAGTCCATTCTGAAGGAGATCAGTCCTGGGATTTCTTTGGAAGGAATGATGCTAAAGCTGAAACTCCAGTACTTAGGCCACCTAATGGGAAGAGTTGACTCATTGGAAAAGACTTATGCTGGGAGGGATTGGGGGCAGGAGGAGAAGGGGACAACAGAGGATGAGATGGCTGGATGGCTTCACTGACTCGATGGACGTGAGTCTGAGTGAATTCCGGGAGTTGGTGATGGACAGGAGGCCTGGCGTGCTGCGATTCATGGGGTGGCAAAGAGTCGGACAGGACTGAGCGACTGAACTAACTATCTAACAGCTCTCTTAACGTAAATACTGCCTGACTGTGTTAACTGAAACCAACACCTTTTCTTCCACAGAGTTTATGTAGGATAATAACTCAGACAGCTTTATGAACAGAACAATAAGTTTCAAGTCTCTCCTTCCCCTAAGTTTCCGGACATTTTCAGAGGTAAGTATGGCCTTCAGTTTCCCTAGGGGGTGGGATACCTTGACTTCACCTCCAATTTTCCTTCTCCTCAAAGTAATTGTGATTAGGGAAGACAGCTATAGGGCAGGGCCTGGGGCATAGATGAAAAGAGGAGCTCTATGCCATTAAAGAAAAGCTTCACCTTTATTTTCTGCTTCAGGTTCCATGGTGATGCCTGATGACTCGACCAAATGAATACTTTCAGCCAGTTCGATACTCCATATCATCTCTGATGTCATCCTTTATTTCAGCCCTTGGCTCAGCAGCCTTAGTTGCTTTCTTTTCTGGGTGGAACTATGGGGTTTGAGCCCTCTGTCTGAGTCAGGCTGACTTGTACAGCAGGAAAATGTTTTGAACAATCCATTTTAATCTGGGGGCATCTGTTGCTTTTTGGCCTGGCTTAATATAAATGCTAAGGGAATTTTCCAAGGGGACAAGGCTGACCGAAAAATTATACAGATCTTTATGAGTCAGTTTCTCCAATAGGCTATCTGCATTAACATAAAGGGGAAAAAAAAGCAATCTGGGAAATAGAGCTCAAATTCAAGCCAATGATTTATGCTTGGTTTACCACAGGAGTTTTTGTTTGCTTCTTTGCTTTTTGTCTTTCTCTTATTTTCCCATAGACAGCCCCTTCATAGTAGCCAGGAATCATTGCAAAAACCTAAAAAACAAGGAGATATTTCATTGTCATGTTCAAAGGAATCTAACACTGGAACAATAGACTCTGGAATGGCTGAGCTATGAGACTGTCCAGCTATTGACAGTCTTTCTTAGGGAGCCTTGAGCATTTTGCCACCTTATATCTCAATTGAATTAAACATTTTAAACCATTCTTCTGGTTTCTGCCTATAGCAATTGTCACTCATCCTTCTTTTACATGCAGTGTAGAAAAACATCTCTATTATCTGAAAAAGATAGAGCTCTTTGTCAACTGAAAACAAATCTGAGGACTAATTATTACAATGGAGCAAACTAAGGTTGACTGCTGGATTGACAAGGCAGTTCTGCTGCCCAGAAAGAGTGAGCACAAACCAGGTAGACTATTTTTGAACCTATCCTAGGACTCAACCTACAAGCACCTCCTCATTAGCAAGAAATAAAGAAAATGCATTGTTCAGAAGACCATACAGTTTGGTCATTATTTTCATTGCTGATTAGATTGACTCTGCTCAAATAATGCAAATTGGCTTATGAGACCTTCATCTTTCTCTTCCAGAAAATCATGTATCTAACACCCAATCTTCATCACTAAAACTGTCAAGAAATGTTCATGGTCTCAGATTTTACCCTACTTACAAGCTAGGTTAGCATGTCACAGTTACATGTATATATGCATGCTGCTGCAGCTAAGTCACTTTAGTAGTGTCCAACTATGTGTGACCCCATAGATGGCAGCCCACCAGGCTACTCTCTCCATGGGATTCTCCAGGCAAGAATACTGGAGTGGGTTGCCATTTCCTTCTCCAATGCATGCATGCTTGCTTAGTCGCTTCAGTGGTATCCGACTCTGTGTGACTCTAGGGACAGCAGGCCTCCAGGCTCCTCTGTCCACAGGATTCTCCAAGCAAGAATACTGGAGTGGGTTGCCATTCCCTTCTCCTGGATATATGCATATATACATACATATACATATTAGGATAGTAAAAAGACTGTGCAAGCTGAAACAATAAAGTACACTTAATATTCAATGGAAAAATACCATTGTTTATTGCCCTTTAAAATTTTTGGCATAATGCTAAAAACTCTCTTGTTGGTTATAAGTATAGAGAGAAAGGAAAAAATAAAATCATTATTTATTTAGAAACAGAGAATTAGTGATTTCTTTGCAAAAACATAAAATATTTGAAAAGTACTTGCCTCCTCATCTTACAATATTACAATATGTTATTACAATAGGAAGTAAAATATGGATTGAATACCTTTATTATGTTGAGAAGTTTCATAGGTGTGCTGTGGCATGCTTTCACTTCACTCCTGTCCAACGCTTTGCAAGCCTATGGATTGTAGCCCACCAAGCTCCTCTGTCCATGGGATTCTCTAGGCAAGAATACTGGAGTGGGTTGCCCCCTGCTCAAGGGGATCTTCCTAACTCAGGGGTCGAACCTACATCTCTTGCATTGCAGGTGGATTTTTACCCACTGAGGCACCTGAGAAGTCCAGGAAATTTCATACTCCTTTCTAAATGTGGATCAGCTCTCAACATTTGTCCTTTGTATTTTTGGTGTTGTGAAATATTTACAAGAGTTATTCTAATGTGAAATTACTTGGTATTGTCACTTTCTCTGGGACTAAAGAGCCTCTTGATGAAAATGAAAGAGGAGAGTGAAAAAGCTAGCTTAAAACTCAATATTCAAAATATGAATATCATGGCATCCGATTCCATCACTTCATGGCAAATAGATGGGGAAACAATGGAAACAATGAGAGACTTTATTTTTGAGGGCTCCAAAAATCACTGCAGATGGTGACTACAGCCATGAAATTAAAAGACACTTGTTGCTTGGAAGAAAAGCTATAACCAACCTAGACAGCATATTAAAAAGCTGAGACATTACTTCGCTGACAAAGGTCCATCTAGTCAAAGCTATAGTTTTTCCAGTAGTCATGTATGGATGTAAGAGTTGGACTATAAAGAAAGCTGAGAGCCAAAGAATTAATGCTTCTTATCTGTAGTGTTGGAGAAGACTCTTGAGAGTCCCTAGGACTGCAAGGAGATCCAACCTGTAAATTCTAAAGGAAATCAGTCCTAAATATTCATTGGAAGGACTGAGCTGAAGCTGAAGTTGCAATACTTTGGCCATCTGATGCAAAGAACTGACTCCTTGGAAAAAACCCCTGATGCTGGGAAAGATTGAAGGCAGGAGGAGGAGGGGACAACAGAGAATGAGATGGTTGGATGGCATTACCAACTCTATGGACGTGAGTTTGAGTAAATTCCAGGAGTTGGTGATGGACAGGGAAGCCTGGCATGCTGCAGTCCATGGTGTCGCAAAGAGTCAGACATGACTGAATGACTGAACTGAAGTGAAAAAACTTTTAAAATTTATGTTGACAGGTTTGTCTTCACTAAATTCCTCTGGCAACACATTAAGTCTCTCAAACAGTAGCCTTGTAAATACTCCCCACAGGCTTTTATCTTCTAACCATATCCAACTCCATATTCAAACCTCTATTATTTCTTTACTGGACTTTTGCATCTGTTGGCTAACTACCTCTTTTGGTTATCCACTTTTTAAAATGTCATGTTGACATATTACTTTTAGGCCAGGAAACAACATAATTGCACACTTTGCTGTCAGTTCATGAGCTATATAAAAGCTGTATAGTAATCAATCACCAGCAGACTCTGAGAGAAGCCACCTGATTGGTCACTGATTATGATACACATTTGTTAATTAATGACCAATAGTGATTATGGAATAAAGACCTAGTAGCAAAATGTGTGCTTTACACAGTTAATCATAATTAATATTCTATTGTAACTGAAATCTGAATCCAACTGTCTTAGTCAGTCAGAGCTGTTATAAGAATTACCCTAAACTGAAATGCTAAAGCAATGAACATTTATTTCTCATGGTTCTGGAGGCTGAAAGTGAAAGTCACTCAGTTGTGTCAGACTCTTTGCAACCCCATGGACTATACAGTCCATGGAATTCTCTAGGCCAGAATACTGGAGTGGGTAGCCTTTCCCTTCTCCAGGGGATCTTCCCAACCCAGGGATAGAACCCAGGTCTCCAATATTGCAGGCGGATTCTTACCAGCTGAGCCACAAGGAAAGCCCAGGAATACTGAAGTGTGTAGCCTATCCCTTCTCCAGCAGATCTGCCCAACCCAGGAATCAAACTGGGGTCTGTGGCATTGCAGGTGGATTCTTTACCAACTAAGCTACCAGGGAAGCCTTCTGGGGGCTGAGAAGACTAAATTAAGTTTCCAGGAGACTTGGTATCTAGTTAAGCCCTCCTCCTGGTTTGTAGACAGCTGCCTCCTTACTGAATCATCACACAGTAGAGAGAGATCATCTTTCTCATGTCTTTTCTTATAAGGGCACCAATCCCATCATGAGGGACTCCACCCTCATGACTGTAATTACCTCCCAAAGATCCCATCTTCAAATAGCATCACTGTAGAGGTTAGGGCTTCAACATATGCATCTGGGAGAATACAAACATTCAGACCATACCACATGCATTTGGAGAATTAGTTTTATGTAACTAAACCACGCATGCTTGCATACTAAGTTGCTTCAGTCATGTCCGACTCTGTGACCCTATGGACTGTAGCCCACCAGGCTACTCTCTCCATGGGATTCTCCAGGCAAGAATACTGGAGTGGATTGCCATGTCCTCCTCCAGGGGATCTTCTGTACCCAGGGATCGAACCTGTGTCTCTTACATCTCCTGCATTGGCAAGCAGGTTCGTTACCACTAAGGCCAACTGGGAAGTTCAGTTCAGTTCAGTCACTCAGTCATGTCTGACTCTCTGCAACTCCATGAATTGCAGCACGCCAGGCCTCCCTGTCCATCACCAACTCCTGGAGTTCATTCAAACTCATGTCCATCGAGTCGGTGATGACATCCAGCCATCTCATCCTCTGTTGTCCCCTTCTCCTCCTGCCCCCAATCCCTTCTAGCATCAGAGTCTTTTCCAATGAGTACTAAACCATATTTCAGTTACTAAACCATTTAGTACTGAAGCACTAAACCATAGTAACTGAAATTTGTGAAAATCACACCATGCAAACTGAAGATAGCCTGTATGTGTGCATGTAAAGAGAGAAAGGAAAAAACAGAGCCAAATATAATCAATTGGTGAAGTTGATTATGGTGTACACAAGCATTTCTTATAGGATTCTTACAATTTTTCTTTTTATAGAAAGTTAAAATTTATTTTCTCTCTTTTTAACCTTATTGAGATATAACTAACATTTAATATTGTATAAGTTTAAGGTATATAATGTAATGACTTGATAAATGTATACTGCAAAATTACTACCTCTGTAAGGTAAAGTAGCACATCATGACTTCACATTTTCATTTTCTTCGTTAATCCATTGACAGACACTCCTGTTGTTTCCATATTATAGCTATTATAAATAATGCTGCAATGAACATGTGATGCAGATATCTCTGAGATAGCGATTTCATTTTCTTTAGATTTGTAACCAGACATGGAACTGCTGCACCACGTGGGAGTTTTATTTTTAACTTTATGAGGAACCTCTGTACTGTTTTTCCCTAGAGGTTCTCTATTGACTCTTCCAGAAAGAGCTATCTCACTTCTGATTGTTTGTACTTTGTCTTGACTATTGTTGATGAACTTGAAATTTTCTGGGGAAGCCAGAAGTTACTTTAAGCCTACAAATCTTCCTTTATCCTTAAAATGGAGTGAAATTTTATATGATAGCACTGGATCATTCTTCTTAGCTCTTGAGAGAGTTTTGAGATTCTTTAGAGTATATGTTCTTCACACTGATCCCATTTGATAAACCTGAGAATTTGTCAAATAATTTCTCTGCAGAAATTAAAAAAATAATTTCTGATATAACAAATTGGCAAAATAAAATCAATAGTGTCATTTATTTTGAAATAATTTCTCCTTTAAGGAAAACCAGGTGATATACAATATAAATTCTTCAAATAGTCTTAATATATTCATTGGTAAAGTTACAAAAACATTTTTATTTCTTAATTAGAAACAAGTGCATAGAATATTAATGTGTCTTTTGTTCAACCATTTGAATACAGTTTGAAAACTTTAAAACAATTCCTTACATTTATATGATTGTTTTATAGCTTTATTTTATGTCATTCCCACTAATTATAACTCTTGAAACTTGAATCAATTACAAAACACATTTATCTATATTTTATTCCAATTATTAGCACTTAGAATGGGAAAATTATCCTTTACTATGCAAAAATGTCAATAGTTAAGGTTTGATTTTTGGTATTTGAACAACTGTGTATTTTGAATGTTGGGAAGTGTAATGATTTTATTCCTGTACATTTCCATACTTAACACAGATTTACTCCATACAATTAGTTGCAATCTGATGAGGTCAAAAGGTAGATAACTGTTTTTAAAGAGAGATACAAATTATATTGTCACAGAAAGCTCACTGGCAAAAAAAAAAAAAAAAGTTTTGAAATAAAATTATTTTTAAATATTTCCTGTAATGAAACTAGTAAAATAACTCCTATATTTTGTTTTATGAAGGATGATTTTGTTCATAACTATGCAGCTTTTAAAAATGTTATTCCAACTTTGACATATTTTTCCAAAATAAATTACTTTCAAATATATGAAAGACTTTAAAGAGGTTTCTGAATAATGATAGTAATAGTAGAAATTAAATAAACTTGATGGCTTGTATTTGTTTTATTGCTAACATAATTTATAACTCAACAGCATTGCAGTGTTTTCCTAATTTTTGCTACAAAAGGGAAGTAAAACAACATTTTATTGTGGCAATACTTCATACTGACCTACTTCTGTAAATTGTCTTTAAGCTCTAGGGTAAAGAGAAGAACATTCATGTTTTTAAATTGGTTACAAAAGCAGTTTATATCCCATAGCCATTGTAGCATAAATTGTCAGATAGAGACTATCAGATATGTCTAAATGTATTGCTGCTCAGCAAATTATACACACTTTTTTTTTAGTGTGCTTTACCTGGGGTGATCTTATTTAGAATTTTAAAAGTTATTAAACATTTTCAGTTTCTAATAACATGGATCTTAAGGTATATGATGCTGTTTATTCAAAATATTAAGTCTTTTCAGAGTGAAATATAGTCACTCAGTGTTTCTGGGAAAGGAAGAAAGAGAAAGCAAGAAGAAAAGGCAAGAATAAACAGAGGGAAGGAAAAAGAAAGAAGGGAAGGAAGAAAACTGTAGTAAGGAAAAAATAGAAAATAAAAATTAAGAAATTGCAAACTGTTATGGCATCCCCTCCCCTTATGACAGTGAGGAAGAACTAAAGAGCCTCTTGATGAAAGTGAAAGAGGAGAGTGAAAGTTTCAGTTCAGTCACTCAGTTGTGTCTGACTCTTTGTGACACCATGAACCACAGGACGCCAGGCCTCCCTGTCCATCACCAACTCTTGGAGTTCACTCAAACTCATGTCCATTGAGTTGGTGATGCCATCCAACCATCTCATCCTCTGTTGCCCCCTTCTCCTGCCTTCAATCTTTCCCAGCATCAGGGTCTTTTCAAATAAGTCAGCTCTTTGCATCAGGTTGCCAAAGTATTGGAGTTTCAGCTTCAACATCAGTCCTTCCAATGAACACCTAGGACTGATCTCCTTTAGAATGGACTGGTTGGATTTCTTTGAAGTCCAAGGGACTCTCAAGAGTCTTCTCCAACATCACAGTTCAAAAGCATCAACTCTTCAGCTCTCAGCTTTCTTTATAGTCCAACTCTCACATTCATACATGACTACTGGAAAAACCATAGCCTTGACTAGACGGACCTTTGTTGACAAAGTAAGGTCAACAGTGAAAAGTTGGCTTAAAAGTCAACATGCAAAAAATGAAGATCATGGCCTCTAGTCCCATTACTTCATGGCAAATAGGTGGGGAAACAGTGGAAATAGTGAGCTACATTACTTTGGGTGACTCCAAAGTCCCTGCACGACTGAGTGACTTCACTTTCACTTTTCACTTTCATGCATTGGAGAAGGAAATGGCAACCAACTCCAGTGTTCTTGCCTGGAGAATCCCAGGGACGGGGAAACCTGGTGGGCTGCTGTCTATGGGGTCACACAGAGTCGGACACGACTGAAGTGACTTAGCAGCAGCAGCAGCAGCAAAGTCACTGCAGATGGTGATTGCAACCTGAAATTAGAATACACTTCCTGCTTGGAAGAAAAGCTGTGACCAACCTAGATAGCATATTAAAAAGCAGAGACATTACTTTGCCAATAAAGGTCAATCTAGCCAAAGCTATGGTTTTTCCAGTAGTCATGTATGGATGTGAGAGTTGGACTATATAGAAAGCTTAGTGCCTAAGAATTGATGCTTCTGGTCTGTGGTGTTGGAGAAGACTCTTGAGAGTCCCTTGGACAGCAAGGAGATCCAACCAGTCAATCCTAAAGGAAATCAGTCCTGAATGTTCATTGGAAGGACTTATGCTAAAGCTGAAGCTGCAATACTTTGGCCACCTGATGCGATGAGCTGACTCCTTAGAAAAGACCCTGATTCTGGGAAAGATTGAAGGCAGGAAGAGAAGGGGACAACAGAGGATGAAATGGTTGGATGGCATCACTGACTCAATGGACATGAGTTTGAGTAAGCTCCAGGATTTGATGATGGACAGGGAAGCCTGGTGTGCTGCAGTCCATGGGATTGCAAAGAATTGGACACGACTGAGCGACTGAACTGATGGAACAGTTTTATTGCCTGGTGACACCAATGGTAAAAATTCAGCCTGTCAATGCAGGAGATGCAAGAGACAGAGTCCCATCCCTGGGTAAGGAGGATCTCCTGGAATAGGAAAAGGCATCCCTCTAGTATTTAAGCCTGGAAAATATCATGGACACAGGAGCCTCGTGGGCTACAGTCCATGAGATCACAAAGAGTTGCACACAAATGAGCAAGAGCAGGCGATATTCAGGATAAATGGGAATATAGGCAGACACTTCAAACATTGAAATAAAACCACTAACTTTGATAATCAAATACTTTAAAGCTCTGTTATGTGATATGTATGAAAGCAGTTGAAATTTTATTTTTGACACATGTTCTTTCCCTCTTTCCACGTTACATATGGAGATTCCCATTTCCTTAGTTATAATCCAGTTTCAGACAAATACTTAGTAAAAGGAACAAATACCTATACAATTCCTCTCTATTAGAAAGTATTACAGTTTTGTTTATTTGTATTTTACATTCTAGAAACAGACTTTTTTTTTTTTCATTCTTTATTTATTTTAACATTCACAACTGAAGCTAAGGGGAGGAGAAATTATGTGTGTGTGTTTTTAATATCTTCATTTTTATTCTAAAATAACAAAAGTAAAAATATTGGTCTTATTAGATTGGTCAGTTTAGAGTTTTTTGTTTTTTTTTTTTAAAGAAGAATATAGATATTCTTAATGCTATTTTCAGTATAATGATTGTTATTACACTTTCTGCCTAGGTAAGGATGTGTGTTTTTGGTAGTTATCCTCACACAAATCCATTTGTGTTCCACCTTATGTGAACTAATTTTTTAATCCCTTCTTGTAATTATAGGGTTGTGTGTACTCAGTCATGTCTGACTCTTTGTGAGCCCATGAACTGTAGCATACGAGGTTCCTCTGTCCATGGGATTTCCCAAGTAAGAATATTAAAGTGGGTTGCCATTTCCTTCTCCAGGGAATCTTACTGACCCAGGGATCAAATCCATATCTCTTGAGTCTCCTGCATTGGCAGGCAGATTCTTTATCCCTAGCACCACCTGGAAAGCCCCAGTTATAGGGTTAGCTATACTAATTTTTATACTGTATATATTGTTTTACCTAAACCAAATTTTCAATACCACTAAGCTGTGATCTATCTCATGGTTGGCAAATATAATGAGAATGCCATTGGTTGTGTCATCTAATTTAGGATTACTAGCACTTCAACTCTGAGAAGAATGTTAACTCTTCCAATAATCAGTGCATATCTGAGGAAGCACTTTCTCTTACTGGCTTTTGTCTTGAACTACACTCTCATCTGCCATGTTTCTCTTATGTTTGTCTTTCTCTCCTGGAACTTGAAACATGCAGCTCTTGAGAGTCAATGAGGACATGCTCTCTCACGGGATAGTAGCCAGCATCAAGGGCTAACAGATGTCAGACTTCATTTGTTATGGTATTAGCACACATACTTCCACATTTATCTTGACTACCTTCACATTCCAATGTAGTTTTTTGTTGTTGTTCTGATAATAGTTCACCATGAAGGATGAATGAAAAGAGTATGAACCTCTCTTCTTCATGGAACACTTATAACTGAATTTTTAAATATAATTCCTTAAATGGATCCTGACACTTTCTAGAGGAAGTCTCAAACACTGCACAACCCATCCACTCATTTCTCATTGATAAAAGCCCAACCGAATAATCAGGTCTGCTTGCAGTGATAGCAGCCTAGACCCTGAGAAAGTACATCTTTTCAAGTTCAAGTAAAAGTTAAAAAAAAAACAAAAACTCTTAAAAGTTTTAATGGCAAGATGGTTCTTTTAATCATACTGCACAGAACCTGTGATTTTTATGGTGTACATTGCCTCTACTAAAGGATGTCCATGTAAGTTTTATTCTTAGTGATTGCAATCACAAAGAAGTTCAAACAAGAATTTTTTAAGGGTTATGCATCTGTGTAAAATGTATCTTTTTATTTAAACATTTTATTTTTGCTCTATGTTGAAATTTCTAATGGGTAAAAATAATTTCTTTTATTTTTCTTTTTTTTTAATTTTATTTTATTTTTAAACTTTACAATATTGTATTGGTTCTGCCATATATCAAAATGAATCCGCAACAGGGATACATGTGTTCCCCATCCTGAACCCTCCTCCCTCCCCATACCATCCCTATGGGTTGTCCCAGTGCACCAGCCCCAAGCATCCATTATCGTGCATAGAAGCTGGACTGGGGACTCGTTTCCTATATGATATTATACATATTTCAATGCCATTCTTCCAAATCATCCCACCCTCTCCCTCTTCCACAGAGTCCAAAAGACTGTTCTATACATCCGTGTCTCTTTTGCTGTCTCACATACAGGGTTATTGTTACCATCTTTCTAAATTCCATATATATGCGTTAGTACACTGTATTGGTGTTTTTCTTTCTGGCTTACTTCACTCGGTATAATAGGCTCCAGTTTCATCCACCTCATTAGAACTGATTCAAATGTATTCTTTTTAATGGCTGAGTAATACTCCATTGTGTATATGTACCACAGCTTTCTTATCCATTCATCTGCTGATGGACATCTAGGTTGCTTCCATGTCCTGGCTATTATAAACAGTGCTCGATGAACATTGGAGTACACGTGTCTCTTTCCCTTCTGGTTTCCTCAGTGTGTATGCCCAGCAGTGGGATTGCTGGATCATAAGGCAGGTCTATTTCCAGTTTTTTAAGGACTCTCCACACTGTTCTTCTCCATAGTGGCTGTACTAGTTTGCATTCCCACCAACAGTGCAAGAGGGTTCCCTTTTCTCCACACCCTCTCCAGCATTTATTGCTTGTAGACTTTTGGATTGCAGCCATTCTGACTGGCGTGAAATGGTACCTCATTGTGGTTTTGATTTGCATTTCTCTGATAATTAGTGATGTTAAGCATCTTTTCATTTGTTTGTTAGCCATCTGTATGTCTTCTTTGGAGAAATGTCTATTTAGTTCTTTGGTCCATTTTTTGATTGGGCCATTTATTTTTCTGGAGTTGAGCTGTAGGAGTTGCTTGTATATTTTTGAGATTAGTTGTTTGTCAGTTGTTTCATTTGCTATTATTTTCTCCCATTCTGAAGGCTGTCTTTTCACCTTGCTTATAGTTTCCTTTGTTGTGCAGAAGCTTTTAAGTTTAATTAGGTCCCATTTGTTTATTTTTGCTTTTATTTCCAATATTCTGGGAGGTGGGTTATAGAGGATCCTGCTGTGATGTATGTCGGAGAGTGTTTTGCCTATGTTCTCCTCTAGGAGTTTTATAGTTTCTGGTCTTACGTTTAGATCTTTAATCCCTTTTGAGTTTATTTTTGTGTATGGTGTTAGAAAGTGGTCTAGTTTCATTCTTTTACAAGTGGTTGACCAGTTTTCCCAGCACCACTTGTTAAAGAGATTGTCTTTAATCCATTGTATACTCTTGCCTCCTTTGTCAAAGATAAGGTGTCCATATGTGCGTGGATTTATCTCTGGGCTTTCTATTTTGTTCATTGATCTATATTTCTGTCTTTGTGCCAGTACCATACTGTCTTGATGATTGTGGCTTTGTAGTAGAGCCTGAAGTCAGGTAGGTTGATTCCTCCAGTTCCATTCTTCTTTCTCAAGATCGCTTTGGCTATTCGAGGTTTTTTGTATTTCCATACAAATTGTGAAATTATTTGTTCTAGCTCTGTGAAGAATACCGTTGGTAGCTTGATAGGGATTGCAATGAATCTATAAATTGCTTTGGGTAGTATACTCATTTTCACTATATTGATTCTTCCAATCCATGAACATGGTATATTTCTCCATCTATTAGTGTCCTCTTTGATTTCTTTCACCAGTGTTTTATAGTTTTCTACATATAGATCTTTAGTTTCTTTAGGTAGATATATTCCTAAGTATTTTATTCTTTCCGTTGCAATGGTGAATGAAATTGTTTCCTTAAATTCTCTTTCTGTTTTCTCATTATTAGTGTATAGGAATGCAAGGGATTTCTGTGTGTTGATTTTATATCCTGCAACTTTACTATAGTCATTGATTAGTTCTAGTAATTTTCTGGTGAAGTCTCTAGTGTTTTCTACGTAGAGGATCATGTCATCTGCAAACAGTTAGAGCTTTACTTCTTCTTTTCCAATTTGGATTCCTTTTATTTCTTTTTCTGCTCTGATTGCTGTGGCCAAAACTTCTAAAACTATGTTGAATAGTAATGGTGAAAGTGGGCACCCTTGTCTTGTTCCTGACTTTAGAGGAAATGCTTTTAATTTTTCACCATTGAGGATAATGTTTGCTGTGGGTTTGTTATATAGAGCTTTTATTATGTTGAGGTATGTTCCTTCTCTTCCTGCTTTCTGGAGAGTTTTGATCATAAATGGATGTTGAATGTTGTCAAAGGCTTTCTCTGCATCTATTGAGATAATCATATCGTTTTTATTTTTCAGTTTGTTAGTGTGGTGTATTACATTGATTGATTTGCGGATATTGAAGAATCCTTGCATTGCTGGGATAAAGCCCACTTGGTCATGGTGTATGATCTTTTTAATGTGTTGTTGGATTCTGATTGCTAGAATTTTGTTAAGGATGTTTGCATCTATGTTCATCAGTGATATTGGCCTGTAGTTTTCTTTTTTTGTGGGATCTTTGTCAGGTTTTGGTATTAGGGTGATGGTGGCCTCATAGAATGAGTTGGGAAGTTTACCTTCCTCTGCAATTTTCTGGAAGAGTTTGAGTAGGATAGGTGTTAGCTCTTCTCTAAATTTTTGGTAGAATTCAGCTGTGAAGCCATCTGGACCTGGGCTTTTGTTTGCTGGAAGATTTTTGATTACAGTTTCTTATTTTTCTTAAGTAAGGTTCATGCCTAATTGATGATGGTGAGTCCCCCTCATTTCTCTTGCTTCACACTTTGACAGAGTTTCCTGAAGACCTACTGTTCCCATGAAGCTTTTTCTGATAATTAAACCTACGTTAACTATTCTGCTTTTTTCTCTGTGTCTTTCACTTTAAAATAACTTGTTTCAAGTAATCAAACATTTTATTGTTTCTTGATTAGAACCAGACTGATACAAACACAAAATAAATACAAGGTCTATAAACTTTATTTCTCTCTTCAAAATTATATGTATCATTTTTCATTTAGATATCACAAATTCAAATGACTTCTTTCACTGGCAAATATCAAGAAACTGAAGTGCTTCAAAACACACTTATTGAGTCCTGGGTCTAAAACCTTTAAATGCACATTATTAATGTTATTGTTTAAGTAGTTACTAGCCAAACAACAAGTTTCTGTATGCTTAAATCTGCCCTTAACTACTGTACTAGTCAGCTAGGATGACCATAATAAAGAACCACATACCGGGTAGCTTAGATAATAGAAATTTATTTTTTAACAGTTCTGGAGACAGTCCAAAATCAAGATACCAGCAGGGTGGGTTTCTAGGGAGTATTTTCTCCTTGGCTTGCAGACAGCCACCTTCTTATTGTGTCTGGATATGGGGAGAGAGAGCTCTCTGGTGTCCTATTTCTTATAAGGGCATCAATATTGGATTAAAGCCGCACCCTTGTGAACTCATTTAACCATAATTATTTTCTTAAGAATTCTGTAGCTAAATATAGTTGCACTGGGTGTTAGGGCTTCAACATATGGATTTTGAAAGACATGATTCAGTTCATAACCATCAATTTGCCAGTTTTGAGTAATTAAACGTGTTGTTGTCAAAAATCTATTCAAAATCAAATTAAGGTTGTACTATTAAACAAAACCTAAATCTAAAAGAAAAAAGTTCTGACTTATAATATATGGGTTTCTTCTTATGTCAGATAACCTGGTAGAGTCAACAGTTGTCCCTCTTATTTTTGATGTGTTTATGTTAAAAACATGAGAATTCAGTTTACTCTTAATGACAATGGTAAATTGAGGGGAGCCCCATAATGAATCTGATGCCTAGTTTAAAGCTTGTTTTGCAGCAGTACATCCAGCTTGTTAGGTGGACATCTGTAGAACCACCCCTGGTCCTCTGACTTTCATCAGGATTTTAGGAAGAAAACCTAAAGCCAAGTAGAGTCTTCTTGATATTACCTTTTAAATAAGACACACATAATTCCTGTGCATGAGGGGATTAGGATAGAATGAAAAGAATCTCTTTTTCTTTTCTTATTCATTAAGTCTGAACAAGGCACTCCTTTCCCCTCTTTTAACTACCTGGTATTAAAGAGTGTTTAATTTAACCTGATAATATGGACATGTTGGAAAAAGAAAAATAAAGATTTTAAGTCACTTCAAGTTAACCCAGAGTGTCATATGCTACCATGAACCAGGGATGTGGACAGAGATAATAGAAGTGGATCTTAGAGACAGGGCTCTGAGTTTTGGCTCTACTGCTCATTGGCTGTGGTATCTCAGTTTTGCACCTGCAAAAGGAGAACATCATGTATCAACTTCATGAAATTGTTTTGAGGATTAGATATAATTTCCATGATATAGAGGCTTGCACATGATCAAGACTATAATAAAAACAATATTCTGTATCATTCTGGGAATATATTCTAGTTTAAAAGTTTCTCCAGGGTTATGGTTTAAGTATTTTTCATTTTACTTTAGTCTTGTTATAATTTTAATGCTCTAAATATAACAATCATGCAAATCAAATGAACAAACACACACTTTGATTGTATTTTATACAAAATTACTGCTCATACTTTTTATATGTGATTTCAGTCCTTGAAAAAGGAGCTGGTCTCAGATAGTAGTTGATGAAAGTGTTCTGAGAAAGTGATTATAAGACAGCCCCAATGTAAAATTTAATTTAAAAGGGTTCAAAAAGAATTACATAGCATAAAAATAAAATGAGTCATTGATAAATCTGAAAACACTCAGATTTCAGGATCTAGTTTCAGTTACCAAATTTGTTGTTGGAGTTGGTGTGGCAAGTGAGTGAGAAGCAGGTTTAAAAATGTTTATATGCCAATTTACTCTGGAGCTAATACTGAACGATGTATACTCTAACCTGTGAATTAATCCTTAAGTGTTTGTAGAGTCCTTGATTTTTTTTCCCTTAAATCCTTGTCTATCATTGATATAACATGAAGAAATAACAATAATTGGCAGATGTGTTTGAGAGGCTCATTACTAAAGAAAAGTTTGGGCTGCATTCAGGGCTTCTGCACAGATTATAACACACTCTTGTCCTTTTCAGGCTGGCTGGTAGTTTGAAGTACATTGCTGAAACTGAAAATTGTTATATATTCAGTCACATGCCTTTGGGTAATTTTTATACTATTTCAGCAAGCCCAAAGCAACTGCTAGAAGCAGGCAACCCTGACGAAATGTGAAAATGATTCGAGTTTTCTTGGTTACTTACCAAGAATCACTTTCTCTAGTATGCCACTCCCCAGTTGCCCAATATTTCATCTCCTGAAGCTTCAATCCTGAAGTCAATATTTTGGAGGCTGACTAGGTCCTAATCTGCAAGACATCATTCTCTTTTCTGTATGCCAACATTTTGTTTAAGACCATAAGCTTTGGACTGAGACAAAACTGGATTTGCATCCCAACACTAAAGCACTGATTATGTGCAGGTTCAGTCACAGTTTGGTTATCTGTAAAATAAGTGTATTAATAATTATGTCAGAAGAGTTTAATATAATTCTTTATATAAAGAGCATAAATTGTGTCTAAATACTCAAAAAGTGGTAACCCTAAAGGAGCATGTCTGGTATGGTGGCATTAGAAGCTTGGTAAATCATCTCCTAATAGAAAGAGCCATGAATGATGAACATGATAAAATAATATAAATCCTCCAGAAATTATCCTAAAGGCATAGAGCAAACAATGAAATGTTTAATTCTGGAAAATGTAATCAATCATCATAATAAAGGCAGAGTCTATCACAGCTTTCCTGCTCTCATCCACTGAGCTTGGTATCATGGAAGCTTTAACAGCCGAAAACACAGAGCCTGCCTTCCCTCACCCCTGCTTGAGGACTAGGGCTAGAGCATTCCTGTGTAGTAGAAATTTTACTCCCAGAAAGGAAGGCTGAGAGGCCAGCAATTCTTATCATCCACTCAACCTCCACTCTCAAGGAAGAGGTTCTATTCAGGTGAGGCAGGCCACAGATGTCAGGGCCTTCTGTCACTTTCACCCCAGCTCACTCAGAGGGCAGAGACTATTACATCAAGTGAGGCAAGCTGAGAAGACCCTGAGGCTACTGCTTTCATTTCAGAGCCCTGTTTATAAAGCAGATATTGCTTTGGGAGAAGGAAACCAGTGTCCACATCCACCACTACAAAGAGATTCTACCTAGAAAACACACAAATTTGTACATAAATTTTCACAGCATCATTAATCATAATGGTTGTCGTTGTTTAGTTGCTGAGTCATGTCCAACTCTTTTGCACACCATGGACTGTATGTAGCCTGCCAGGCTCCTCTGTCCATGGGATTGCCCAGGCAAGAGTACTGGAGTGGGTTCAGAGATTGAACCCACGTCTTCTGCTTTGGCAAATATATTCTGTACCACTGAGCCACCAGGGAAGTCCAATCATAATTGTCCAAAAGTGCAAATACTCCAAATATCCATTGACTGATGAATTAACAACAACAACCAAAAAAAAACCCTATAGTATATTCATGCAAATAGATATTATTCAGGCATAAAAATGAATGAAGTATTGATACATGCAACAACACAGAAGAATTTTGAAAACATTACACTATTAACAAGAAGTAGGTCACAAAAAGAACACATATGGAATTATTCTATTTATATAAAATGTTCAGAATAGGCAAATCCATAGAGACAGAAAGCAGATTAGTGGTTTCCAAGGCTGGTGGAGGTGAAGTGAGAAGTGACTTTTTTCCTTTCTGCAGTAAATAAAATGCTCTGAACTTGGGTGTAGTTGATAGATGGACACCATTGTGAATATATTACAAAAAATATTAAAAGGAAGAGTTTTGTGGCATGTGAATTATATTTCATTAAAGATCCTAAAAATGGTTACTCTTTCCCCCAGTAATAAACTTGATTTTGATCCTCTCTTTCAAACCTTTGATGAATTTTGTTAATAAGTAAGATCAATCAAGTTTTAATATAGTTAGGTAACTCTTCTGGTCACAACCAGAAATATAAAAAGTTCAGAAGATAACAGTATTTTACTCAATGTACTCTCAATGAAAATAGAAAAACAATATCAAAAAATAAGAAAAAGATGTATTGAAGGAAGTACATAACAATTTTGCTTCTAATTGATATTTACTGATGTGTTAAAAATTCAACACTAAAGTTTACGTGAAAATTGGTGGGATAATTCATAGACCTAAATACACAGAGGCTTAGGATGGGGAAAAAAAAAACAAACTGGAAGAAGATACATCAAAATATTACCTATTTTCATCTTTAACTGGTAGAATCATTTTATTTTTATTATTTTCTGTATTCATACTTCTATAAATACATATTTTTTGGAATCATAGAAGTATTGCCCCTTTAAAGGAGTCAAAGGAAAGATGTAAATTTTTAAAGAGTAACTAATAATTATTAAAAGTTTTCATAACTTATCCATAGGTAAGAAATGATGCTAGGTGATATAAAGAATTTAAGGATACATAAAACTCAGGCCAGACCTTCAGGTGTTTACCATTTACAAATTAATTCTGCACATAAATCTATGACAAACTTTAAACCTATTGTATGATAGATTTTATATGTGTGTTATTAATAGAAGCTTTAAGTGCTGTGAAAACTTGTAAGAAAGGATCTTTCCTGATAAGGAAGTTTTATAGAAAAGATGCTTTACATTCACCCTGAATATGCTAGTGATAAATTGTGTTACCACAAAAGCCATTCTTGGCTAAAGGAATGATGTAAACAAATATTGTTAGGCTTAAAAAATAATAATTGAGGCCATGTATTAGGAAGTTTAAGGCAGAAGTGATAAAAGATAAATCCAGAAAATGATGTACAGCATAGAACATGGAGATCAGAGAAGGATAAGTTTTGTACTTATCATGGATCTATTTTGATGGGTAAGAATTAAATCATCAGGTAGTATATAAGAATTCATTTCCGGGAGAAAGATGAAGGAAGAGTAGAGGATTTGCTGAATGTGTATGAGAACAGTGGCTGAAGATGGAGCTTATGTAGAATAATGGAAGGAGGCATTATGTTTTGTGTATCTCAGGAAGGATTTGAATTTAATTTGTACATGAAAAGTGAAAGTGTTAGTCACTCAGCAGTGTCTGACTCTTTGCAACCCCATGGACTGTAGCCTGTCAGGCTCCTTTATCCCCTGGAATTCTCCATTCAAGAATACTAGAGGGGTAGCCCTTCCCTTCTCCAGGGCATCTTCCAGACCCAGGGATCGAACCCAGTCTTGCAGTGCAGACAAATTCTTTACCATCTGAGACATCAGGAGTAGATTGCAATCAAAATTTTCAAAGAAATGGTGTACCGAGCAAGATATAAGTAACCCATTAAATGTTTTTCTTATTCTATATAACACTAAACAGATTCTCTTTTTGTGGCCTACTCATCTGTGTATCTCACTTACACATATTTCTATTGTAAACTTTTTTTATTTTTTAGGAGAGTGTGCACGAACCAAGACTGTGTGACATTCAATAAATATTTGTTTAATAACTGGAAAAAATGAAAGAAATAGGGGAATGTGTAATTCATTATATGATTTTAGAAATTTAACTATAAAATTAAAGAACAAATAGTGAAAGACAATCAGAACTTCAGATTCCATAATTGCTTCAAGTTATTTGAGAAGTGGTTTCTCTAGGTATTCAAATATTAGGTAACTCTTTCATATGCTCTAGTTATATCAAAATTACCTTATCATAACCCAGACCACTGTGCCTCATTATCAAACTTTTTGATTCAGTAAGTCTTGGTGCCCAAGACTTCATTTCTAAGAAATTCGCAAATGATGCCAATAGAGCTAAATGCCTTGAACACATCACTGACCACTGCATGGATGGTACATGATTGAACTTATCTGATCTAATCTGAATGGTAATACTATAAAAGTAAAGTAATTAGCCACCAATTAAAATAAATAAATTTAAATTAAAAAAAAAAAAGAGTTTGGACATCAAATAGGCTAACCAAAAGTGGGCCATTCTGTGTGACTGGTTGAGGTATGTATCTGAACTTTTCTAGTTGCTCCTCCCTTTTAAAATGGCATCAAAATTGGAGACTTGTCAATTATTTTCAAGTTCTAGACATTTATGGCCAATTATCACAGGGGTTATTGTTTAGCTTTCTAGAATGACTTCTAGAGATAGCCTCCTGGCTTTCTACAAATGTGACTTAGAAAAAGCAGGCTGGCTTCTTAGGGTGATTATTGTTACTGACCAAAAAGATGGCTTGGTTTCCTGGATTGGTTGCTATAAACTATGGATCAAAGTTCTGTTTTGTATATGATTAGCCCTACTTCATTGGTATATTCTATAATTTGATAAAGTAAATTATTTTAAAAGTCTTCATGTTTTAAGAAATGCTTAGATTGACTCTTTTTCACCTCAGTAAGGATTGTTGTTTTTCAGTTGCTAAGTTGCACCGGATGCTTCGTGACCATATGGACTGCAGCATGCCAGGCTTCCCTGTCCTTCAAACTCCCTCCTGGAATTTGCTCAACTCATGTCCATTGAGTTGGTGATGCCATCCAACCATCTAATCCTCTGTCACCCCCTTCTCCTGCCTTCAATCTTTCCCAGCATCAGGGTCTTTTTCAATAAGTTGGCTCTTCTCAAAGGATGAGATGGTTGGATGCCATCACTGATTCAATGGACATGAGTTTGAGGAAATTCCAGGAGATAGGGAAATACAGGGAAGCCTGGTATGCTGCAGTCCATTCGTTTGCAAATAGTTGCATAGGACTTAGTGATTGAACAACAACAACAAACAATACAAACTGGGAAATCTTCAGTATTTTTGTGACTTCATCAATGTTCTATTTATTTATTTAGCTTTACTTGTATACCCTTTTTACTATTTTTTTTTCATCAAAAGTTTTGAACGCTCTTTAGGTTTTATTTATCCTTAGTGTTTCATAGATTCATTTTAGTTCATGATACATGGTAACTACTGACCTTGAAGAGTCTCCTCTAATTAAATAGCTGATCAGTTGTTAATGAGTTACAACCCCAGACCAAAGCTAGAACCTTAATAATAAACATTCATATAATTTCCAACACAAACCTTATAAACTGTTCCCCCCACCAGAAATAACTACTATTCTAAATTCTATGTTTATCACTTTCTTGTTCTCCTCCTTATATAATCCTATTTATGTCCACATGGCTTTCCTGGTGGCTCAGTGGTAAAGAATCCATCTGCAATTCAGGATATGTGGATTTGATTCCTGGGTTGGGAAGATCACCTGGAGAAGGAAATGACAACCAATTCCAGTATTCTTGCCTGAGAAAGCTCATGGACAGAGGATCCTGGTGGGCTACAGTTCATGGGGTTGCAAAGCATCAGACAAGACTTTGCAACTAAGCAACAACAACAACATTGTGTCACATAATTATAAGATACACTTTTAACATTATAAAAAGAGTCCTGTCCCTGTGCATAGTCCCTCAGTCATGTCTGACCCTTTGTAACCCCATGGACTGTAGCCCACCAGGCTCCTCTGTCCATGGAATTCCCCAGGCAAGAATACTGGAGTGGGTTGCCATTTCCTTGTTCAGGGGAACTTCCTGACTCAGGAATCAAACCAGGGTGTCTTACATTGCAGGCAGATATTTTACCAGCTAAAATGCTCAGGAAGCTCCATGAAAAGAGTATCAAATTATAAAAAATGTGGTGACCTAATTTTAAGCTTCCTGTAACATTCCTAAAATTCATTCATGTTTGGAAACATTGCAATAGTTCAGTTTTGGCTGCTATTAAATATTCCATTGTATGAATATACTATGGTATACTAATCTACTTTACTTTCCTGCTGACCATAGGTAGAGTTGTTTCTGTTTTATGAATTATTCTTATAAACATTCTTATACATGTGTTCTGCTATTGGTATATACTTAGGCATGAAAAATATTCAGCTACAGGAGAAAATGATTGTTTTCCAAAGCAGCTGTAACAATTTACACTTTCTCCAGCAATGTACAGAGACTCTGTGACTGATACTGTCAACACTTTGCTATTTTCACACATTCTGTCTTTTTTTCCAATTTATTATGTGTAAATAAAACTTCATATGATCTTGACTTGTGTTTTTCTGATTGACATTGATGTTGAATATCCTTTCATATGTTTGTTGGTCATACATGTTTTTTCTTCTGTAAAATGCTTATTTATATCTCTTGCCCGTTTTTAAAATAGGTAATTGGTTTACTTCTTATTGATTTATGTTACTTTACATTTTGACTTGGAAATTTTAAATAAGATTCCTTTAGTTTGTAACTTGCCATTTTCACTTTCTAAAAGAGACTTCTGATGAAAAAAATTCCTTTTAAAATCTATCTTTTTTGTGTCTTGTTCTAGATCTCTCTTTCCATAGATCCTTCTCCCCTCCCTCCACCCACACACACCTATGGTCAATTAACCTATAACAAAGGAGGCAAGACTATATAATGGAGAAAAGACAATCTCTTCAATAAATGGTGCTAGGAAAACTGGATAGCTACATATAAAAAAGGAAACTAGAACATTCTTTAACACCATACACAAAAATAAACTCAAAAATGGGTTAAAAACCCTAATATAAGACCAGATACTATAAAACTCTTAAAGAAAAACGTAGACAGAATACCCATTGACATAAATCGCAGCAGTATCTTTTTTGATCTGTATCCCAGAGTAATGGAAATAAAAGCAAAAATAAACAAATGAGAACTTATTAAACTCAAAATTTTTGCACAGCAAAGGAAACCCAAATAGAATTAAAAGATATATCTCAGAATGAGAGAAAATATTAGCAAATGATGCTACCAACAAGGGATTAGTCTCCAAAATTTACAAACAGTACATTTGGCTCAAAATCCAAAAAATAAACAGTTTAATCAAAAAAATGGACAGCAGAGCTAAATATGTATTTCTCCAAAGACATACAGATGGCCAAGAGGCTCATGAAAAGATGTTCAACATCACTAATTATTGGAGAAATGCAAATCAAAGCTATAATGAGATGACACCTCACACAAGTCAGAATGGCCATCATCAAAAAAATCTATAAACAATACATGCTGAAGAGGATGTGGAGAGAAAGAAACATTCCTATGCTGTTACTAGTAATGTAAATTGGTGTAGCCACTATGGAGAACAATATAGAGATTCCTTGAAAACAGAAAAACAGAGCTACCATATGACCCAGTAATCCCACTCCTGGGTATATATCCAGAGAAAAGCATGTTTCAAAAGGATATATACATTCCAATATTTATTGCAGCACTATTACAATAGCCAAGACATGCAAGCAACCTAAATGTCCATTGACAGATAAAAGGATAAAGAAGATGTGATACATATATACAATAGAGTATCATCCAGCCATTTAAAAGAATGAAATAATGTCATTTGCAGCAACATGAATGGACCTGGAGATAATCATACTAAGTTAAGTAAGTCAGACAGAGACATTTATTACATGATATCTCTTATATGCAGGATCTAAAAAAATGATACAAATGAACTTATTTACAAAAGAGAAACAGACTCACAGATTGAGCAAATGAATCTGTGGTTGCTGGAGGGAAGGATGGAGAAAAGGTATAAATTGGAATAATGTATTCCCAATAATAATAATAATAAATTGGGAATTTGAGATTGACATGTATACAGTGCTATATTTCAAATAGATAATAATAACCTACTAAAAAATATTTAAAACCTGTGGCGGATTCATTTTGATATTTGGCAAAACTAATACAATTATGTAAAGTTTAAAAATAAAATAAAATTTAAAAAAATAAATAAATAAATAAAAGAGTCTCTCTTTTTTGTGTTTTGCCCCGATTCCCAAATGTGATTTCTCTTTCTAATGTTTATTTTAATCAGATCAGATCAGATCAGTCGCTCAGTCATGTCTGACTCTTTGCGACCCCATGAATCGCAGCACGCCAGGCCTCCCTGTCCATCACAAACTCCTGGAGTTCACTCAGACTCACGTCCATCGAGTCAGTGATGCCATCCAGCCATCTCATCCTCTGTCGTCCCCTTCTCCTCTTGCCCCCAATCCCTCCCAGCATCAGAGTCTTTTCCAATGAGTCAACTCTTCGCATGAGGTGGCCAAAATACTGGAGTTTCAGCTTTAGCATCATTGCTTCCAAAGAAATCCCAGGGCTGATCTCCTTCAGAATGGACTGGTTGCATCTCCTTGCAGTCTAAGGGGCTCTCAAGTGCTCTCCAACACCACAGTTCAAAAGCATCAATTCTTTGGCGCTTAGCCTTCTTCACAGTCCAACTCTCACATCCATACATGACTACAGGAAAAACCATAGCCTTGACTAGACGAACCTTTGTTGGCAAAGTAATGTCTCTGCTTTTCAATATGCTATTTAGGTTGGTCATAACTTTCCTTCCAAGGAGTAAGCATTTTTTAATTTCATGGCTGCAGTCACCATCTGCAGTGATTTTGGAGCCCAGAAAAATAAAGTCTGACACTGTTTCCACTGTTTCCCCATCTATTTTCCATGAAGTGATGGGACCGGATGCCATGATCTTTGTTTTCTGAATGTTGAGCTTAAACCAACTTTTTCACTCTCTTCTTTCACTTTCATCAAGAGGCTTTTTAGTTCCCCTTCACTTTCTGCCATAAGGGTGGTGTCATCTGCATATCTGAGGTTATTGATATTTCTCCCAGAAATCTTGATTCCAGCTTGTGTTTCTTCCAGTCCAGTGTTTCTCATGAGGTACTCTGCATAGAAGTTAAATAAGCAGGGTGACAATATACAGCCTTGACGTACTCCTTTTCCTATTTGGAACCAGTCTGTTGTTCCGTGTCCAGTTCTAACTGTTGCTTCCTGACCTGCATACAGGTTTCTCAAGAGGCAGATCAGGTGGTCTGGTATTCCCATCTCTTTCAGAATTTTCCACAGTTTCTTGTGATCCACACAGTCAAAGGCTTTGGCATAGTCAATAAAGCAGAAATAGATATTTTTCTGGCATGCTCTTGCTTTTTCCATGATCCAGTGGATGTTGGCAATTTGATCTCTGGTTCCTCTGCCTTTTCTAAAACCAGCTTGAACATCAGGAAGTTCACGGTTCACATTTAATAGAGAAACTGAAATATATATATATATATATATATATATATATATATATATCAAATTATAGGATCCATGTAGCAAATATGTTGCTTTATGTATAGTTCACCAAGAATATATGAGAAACATACCTGACCTTCCTCATGTGGAAGTTCTTTTACTTTCAGAAAAAGTTTTTTAAGTGCTACTGATTTTTAAATAAAATCTTCCTTTAGTATCTTGTATGGCAGTAATTGAATGATAACCAGAATGTAATTTCAACATTAAAATGTGATACTAAAATATAGATAATTTTTTTCAGATGTCACCATGTATACCAGCCCATCAGTAAGATAGGCTTACCAGCCCAGTAAGATGGTGATCCTTCTTAATTGTTACAAGCTGGAATCAAGATAGCTATGAAAAACATCAACAACCTCAGATATGCAGATACTACCACTCTAATGCAGAAAGCAAAGAGGAAATAAAGAGCCTCTTGATGAGAGTGAAGGATGAAAGTGAAAGAGCCAGCTTAGGAGTAAGTATTACAAACAACTCAGATGATGGCATCTGCCCCCATTACTGCATAGCATATAGAAGGGGAAAAGGTGGAAATAATGACAGATTTCCTCTTCTTGGGCTCCAAAATCACTGCAGACGGTGACTGCAGCCATGAAACCAGTAGACGACTGCTTCTTGACAGGAAAGTGATGACAAACCTAGCCAGCGTGCTGAAAAGCAGAGACGTTACTCTGTATAGTCAAGGCTATGGTATAGTCAAGCCAGTGGTCACATACAGTTATGAGAGCTGGACTGTAAAGAATACAGAATGCCAAATAATTGATGCCTTCGAACTGCTGAAGACTCCTGAAAGTCCCATGGACAACAAGGAGAGATCAAACCAATCAATCTTAAGGGAGGTCAACCCTGAATATTCACTGGTAGGACTGATGTTGAAGCTGAAGTTCTAGTATTTTGGTCATCTGATGTGAATAGATGACTCATTAGAAAAGTCCCCAGTGCTGGGAAGGATTGAGGGCAGAAGGAGAAGAGGGCATCAGAGAACGAGATGGCTGGACAGCATCACCAATGCAATGAAAATGTACTTGGACAAACTCCAGGAGATGGTGAGGGACAGGGAGGCCTGGTATGCTACAGTCCATGGGGTTACAAAGACTCAGACGGTTGTTGGGTAACAACACCTTACCTTTCTGATGTGGAAGTTCTTTTGTTTTCACAAAATGTTTTGAAAGCATTATTGATTTTTAAATAAAATCTTTCTTGAAACAAAATCTCTCTTTTAAGTAAAATCTTACTTGTACAGCAGTAATTGTATGATAGCCAGAATATAATTTCAACATTAAAATGTGACTACTAAAATATAAATAATTTTATCCAAGTGCCTCTGTATATACCAGCCCATCCAGTCCAGTAAGATAGTGATCCTTCCTCACAGTTAGGGCAGCATTGCCCAGCAATACTCTTGCTTGCATGTTCTGTCCTGGAGGGTCCATATACTACTATTGACTCTAAATCCCCTGAGAGTCAAATCACTGCTCTCTGGCAAAGAGTTGGCTGAGGCAGTCAACATTTCAAGGGGAATAGCCAGCGACTTACTGAGTTTTAGGTAAGGCTGCCAGATACCTCGTCAATCCTCTGTGCTGACACAGAAGAAACCATGTCAAGAATCCCACTGAATTGTGTTGGACCCTACTAAGGTTGACTCTATCATTGCCCTCCCTGCTCAGATATCAAAATGGGAAGATTTTCACTCATCTCACACAAACTAATATTTTTATGAAAAGGTATTTCCACATGAGCATATGGCTTCTTCTCCCACATTTTCCCATCTTCACTCAGTGCATTAAGATTACTTTTTGCTGTCCAATATGTTCCTATATATTTTTTTGTGTATGTGAATAATAGGATAAGTGATGTATTGTGTAGGTCAATGGAGGTTTTTTTCAACTGTGGAGTATATGTTTGATTATGTCTGTGAGGTAACGAGAAATACTTCTGTTATATTTTCCATTAACACTCACTGAGCAGAGAATTATGAAGTGACACATAATCATATCACCTGTATTTCAAATGTATTCCTTCCCAGCCCCATGAAATAATAGCTACCCAACTTCATCCTGGTGATCTGGGTTAATTAGTCCTGGCAATATGGTAATATTTTCCATTGCCTCCTTATCTCTTGACAAGAGGAGCCTAGAAGTCAGCATGTCATGTGTCATAGTTTTAAGCTGAATGGGACCCTGAACTTTGTCTATGGGAGGAGAAATCCTTCTCTGGGTAGGAAGACAAAGTCCTAACAGCTAGAGCAGATTGTGAAAGCCCTCAAGCAAAGAATCTCAGGAGCTGGTTGCTGGATCTCCACATTCATAGTGCCTAAAGCTCCGTACAAGAGAAGCAAAATTCTCCATGTGGGTCATTGTTAGGCCCATTTGTAAATGCATCCCTTGCTTCCTAACTCATGTATTCTTAGGGGCCAACAGCTTTACAGTATGTGATTGATAAATGCAATGGATTCCATGTATTGGTAAACACTGCCTCCCTCTTATGTGATAAAGTGAATTGGTTATCTGCTATAATATAATATTACATGGAATTGCATCCTGAGGAGTCAAACACTTTATAGGAAAGGTAGAACTATACTCAGAATATGGGGAGATCACTGCACTGTACAATTGTCATTGTATTCCAAAAGTCTCTTTCTCATTGGAACCCAGTCTTAATTGCAGTTAATGTGTTTTCCTGTGAGAATTGGCTCAAAGAAAAATTGGACAAAGATCTTGATATTACAGCCATCAAGTTATTTTTCCTTCATTTCTTTTAGCTGTACAGATCAAATAATATTCTTGTTGGCTATTTATCTCTCTTTCTCCTAGGAACACAGTGTTTAAAACCATCTTCACAGCTCTCGGTCAGTTAGCCAGGCCTCTCTGACTTCCACTTAACCTTTGCAGCTCATTATAATTAAGTATTAAAAAAGCTGGCTGTTATTGTTTTTTATTTCTGTATCCCCATTGATTTGGGGGAGTCTGATTCTGGAATATTAACAGCATTTCCTACTCCACAGTACCACCAACCCTAGTCTACACTGCTCATCTCAGTACTGTATGTCATTGGTTTCTTAAAGAGAATGCCCTCCACTCATTGGGACATGGGACAGTTTTCTGCATTACCTAGTATACCCACTTTGGCACCCAATATGTTGATCCTTTTTAATCCGTTCTTCCACCATTTAATATATCAGTTTTAACATTTGTTCTTCATTTAGTATGGGCCATCATTTTTTACATGCTTCCACATGCCAAACAAGTAGCCTAATAGCATCCTGTCCTAGGGGACCTGTCAGTATATTAAATTCTGTTATTACAAGAAAATGCACCTTTATTAATAAATTCTCATCTATAAAATTTTATCTTATCTCCTGCTTGATCATAAATATTGAAAATATAATTCCATGTAATTCTCTACCACCTGATGCTAGGGCATTGACTATTCCTTTGACTATAGTGAATTGCATTATAGATTCCTTTATCCTCAGCAGGCAAGCACTTCACTGGCTGCACTTCCTTCCAATGACATCCCATTTCAATTTATCATCAACGAAACTTTAACAATTGTGCTATCCCAACATTTGAGGAGTTATCAATACTTCATCTGACCATAGTGAAATATTTCACTTTTTCATGGAGCTAAGAGGTAATCCAGCTTCAAAATCTCATTTTAGAATCTGCCTCCTACAGTCACTTTTCACAATAACCATTTTAGGTCAAGTTTCCTAGAAAGTGACCCTGTGATGAACATTTCCACATATGAGATTGTTTGAGGATAGCTCCTAGGAACACTTTCACTAGGCAGTTGACTGTGCCACAGGATAGAGAATGACATGAATATAACCAAGGTCAAAAGGCAGATAAGTTCCACCCAGAGAAGAGACCAGAGTATGATTTAAGGTCACTGAGAACAGAGATGAAGTCTTCTTCTCCTCTCATTAAAAAATACTGTATATATTTTTTCCATAGAAATGTTTGAATTATCTTTTTATATTTATTTTTGGTTAATATTTGATACAAATATATGTTCTTTATAATTTATTTTTTATTATTTTCAAAAAGCATATTGAAACATAAAAATGAAATAAAGTATATAATAAAATGAGGGGAGAGAAAATATTTTGAAAAAAAAATAGAAAAAATGTGTATCTACCTCTTAAATATTAAATAAGGGTGTGATATCAACTAAATTAAAATTTTAATAGAGAATTCACAGTACTTAGAACTAAACATAGGCTACCAATTCAAAATAGAAAGTTTATTTGATTTGATCCTAATTCTAATAAGACATTTTTAAAATAGCTTTAAAATATTTTAAAATAATAAATGCCTCATTCACATGCACAGAATTAGGATAAAATGTAATAAAGTCTCTATTATGAACTGATAGCTGACATTTAGTTCTGAATGCTGTGGATTCTCTATTAAAATGTAATTCTGTTGACATTGAAGTGAAAGTGAAAGTCGCTCAATCATGTCCTACTCTTTGCTACCCCGTGGACTACACAGTCCATGGAATTCTCCAGGCCAGAATACTGGAGTGGGTAGCCTTTCCCTTCTCCAGGAGATCTTCCCAACCCAGGAATTGAACTCAGGTCTCCTGCATTGCAGGTGGACTATTTACCAGCTCCTTTACATCCTCATTTAATATTTGAGAGGTAGATACACATATGATCTCTCTGGTGGCTCAGTTGGTAAAGAATCCACCTGTATCGCAGGAGACCCAGATTCCATCCCTGGGTTGGAAAGACCCCCTGGAGAAGGAAATGGTAACCCACTCCTGTATTCTTGTCTGGGAAATCTCATGAACAGTGGAGCCTAGCGGGCTACACACCATGGGGTCACAAAAGTCAGACCCGACTTAATGACTAAACCACCACTATAAAAATATATATATCCAGTCAACATTTCTCTCCTGAGCGCACATGCATTTTTTTTCTACCTGAATTTCTCCCAACTATCTCAAATATACTATATGCAAATTTGATAACATTATTTCATCAACATCCCCTCACCTACACATACAAATTTCCTCTCTCACAATCTCCTCTTTGTCTCTTTTGTAAATGACATAAGTGGCACGGTTTTCTTTTTTCATCAAAGCATTTATTTTATTAACTTAACTTGATCCCACTTTTGACCTAAATCACATCACTGATTTCTATTGTTTCTCTTTCAATCCTTCTCTCCACTCTTACTACCTGTGTTTCAAGCATTCCTTAGCTTCTGTTTGAATTCCCACAGTTAATTTTTCCCTGGTTTTGCAGCTAGCAGTCTTATCTATATCCAATTGAACTTTCTCCATATCCCCTATTTATGACCAAAACCCACAGGTTTTATATGCAGATTGCGTGAATCTTGGGTTGTAAAGTCATTTGCAAAAGCTTAAATGTGGATTTAAGTTTTGGAAAGAGTTAAATTTCATTAACTTGTGGATCAGATCAGATCAGATCAGATCAGTCACTCAGTCATGTCCGACTCTTTGTGACCCCATGAATCGCAGCATGCCAGACCTCCCTGTTCATTACCAACTCCCGGAGTTCACCCAGACTCACGTCCATCGAGTCAGTGATGCCATCCAGCCATCTCATCCTCTGTCGTCCCCTTCTCCTCTTGCCCCCAGTCCCTCCCAGCATCAGAGTCTTTTCCAATGAGTCAACTCTTCGCATGAGGTGGCCAAAGTACTGGAGTTTCAGGTTTAGCATCATTCCTTCCAAATAAATCCCAGGGTGATCTCCTTCAGAATGGACTGGTTGGATCTCCTTGTGGATAGGACTTAATTTTTTTTGAGGCAAAAAATAAAACACAATTATATAATGATTCTGATTTCCTTGTGTTACTTGCAAATGTCACTGAAATAAATCTAACTTATTATCTCTGTGCCATAGTTAACTGAACTCTCTAATGACTGAAAAATCTAGTTCTCACTAATAATATGGAATTAATTACCACAGTCCTGAATGCTGTTCACCCTAAACCTTCTCCATTTCTTCACCAATATGTTGCAATGCCATAGTTATCTATGATCAGTGCTAAGTTGCTGCAAAGCGATGGGAAGGCCTCAGGAGAACTGTGTTTGTCCCTACAATGACTTACTTTAAAGGCATTCAGAAATTTTAGACTTCACCCTGAGTTCTCCATCTCTAATCACACAAGTTTTTAGAGAAATGAACACATTTTCTTTAGCAAAAACAATGCACCTCCTCTGTCCTCTATTTGTAACTTGAGAAGAATTCCTTTGCAAAAAAGCATCTTAGTAAAAGGGGCATGAACTTTCACATCAAAAGGACTAAATTCAAATTACAGTTCAAACACTCACTGGCTAAAAAATGTTTAACAAATGACAAAATCTTTATAAACTTCAATTTTCAACTCGCCAAATAAATATGACAACAAATTGGTTATTATATTACAGGGCAGATTAATTTAAGATAACTCGGTTGAATCTGTTGGTGAAAGCATTTTCTTTATAAGTTGAACACAAGCATCTAAGAGGCTTAATGTCAAAGACTTGAAATAGAATCTAAGCGTTTAATAAGGAAATCATGTTTTCATAATCTTTTATATAAATCATTGCCATTGGACAACCACTTTGGTAGAGAGAGGCATGTATTGCAGTCATTTCCTATCTGAAGGCATTATGTCTAAGAGTTGTCAAGAAACTTGTGAATGGTCACACAGTTCACAAAAGCAGACCTAAATCTTTCACCTAAATTTCAGGTTTCAATCCCATATGTGCATTGTCAGTGCTGGCAGGCACTGGCCAATGTGGAACTTTCTCTGCCGCAGCCATTGCAGACAACCTATCTCACAGTTGATTAATTGAATGGCCAGTAAATTATGTTAATAAAGAACCAAATTCCCTTCACAGTAATTTCTAATGCATAATTCTAGCTTGGCTGTGCCAAGCTACACTATTTGCTCATATTGAATGATATTTCAGGAACTATGATATTCCTCATATCTTCTGTTTTCTTGATGTTGCCTATATCTAGAGAAATCCCTATTTGAATAAACATCTGTGAATGATTACAGGGCAAAATATTTTGAATCCTGCTATAATATATACTGTCAGTGACTACAGCAAGATCAGTCACTGATCTCCTTGGGCAGGTTATCATTATGAGTATTCCTGTAAGTGTGATTTGCTACTTGATGCTGCTACTGCTGCTAAGTCGCTTTAGTCATGTCCGACTCTGTGTGACCCCATAGACAGCACCCCACCAGGCTCCTCTGTCCCTGGGATTCTCCAGGCAAGAACACTGGAGTGGGTTGCCATTTCCTTCTCCAATGCATGAAAGTGAAAAGTGAAAGTGAAGTCACTCAGTCCTGTCCGACTCTTAGCGACCTCATGGACTGCAGCCTACCAAGCTCCTCCATCCATGGGATTTTCCAGGCAAGAGTACTGGAGTGGGGTGCCATCGCCTTCTCTGATTTGCTACTTAGGATGTGAATATACTGTAAAAGAATATACTGATCTTCCCTGGTGGCTCAGATGGTAAAGCATCCACCCGCAATGCTAGAGACCTGGGTTCGATCCCTGGGTTGGGAAGATCCCCTGGAGAAGGAAATGGCAACCCACTCCAGTATTCTTGCCTGGAGAATCCCATGGACAGAGGACCCTGATAGGCTACAGTCCATGGGGTCGCAAAGCGTCAGACACCACTGAGCGACTTCACTTTCACTTTCATACTGTAAAAGAATAGATTAGAAGCTTAATGTCATAAAGATAGCCACAAAGTCAGTTTAAATTTGAAGATAATTTTGAAAATACTATGACTTTTAGTTTCCCTGGTGGTTCACATGGTAAAGAATACTTATGCAAAGTGAGAGACCTGAATTTGATCCCTGGGTCCAGAAGATCCCCTGGAGAAAGGAATGGCTACCCGCTTCAGTATTCTTGTCTGAAGAATTCCATGGTCAGAAGAGTCTGGTGAGCTATGGTCCATGGGTTTGCAAAGAGTTGGACATGATTGAGCAACTAACACTTTTAGTTTCATACCTTTTAGCAGATGGAATTATTAGACTCAAATTGTGTTAAAAGGGATTTGGGTAAAAACAGATGTTTCTTTTGCCAGTCTTCCCTATAAAGAAGCTAAGAATGACTTTGGATGGGTTCTTTTGCTTTAAGTTCCTAACCTGTGAATTTTTGCATTATATCTTGCATCACAACTGTTTAAAAACTACTATAGAACATTTTGGTAATGAAAAACAGATGATGTTTATTACAAAAAATTAACCTCCTAGACTAGGACACAAGATGGGAGAGTTCATTTTAAATGGAGTTCATCAAACTTTATAAATTGTGTTTGTGTAATGTTTTATTGAAAATAAAATGCATCTGAGAATAGTAACAGTACATAACTCCACAGCTTAACTCAATAAACCTAGGCAGTATTGATATCATTATTTTCATTATTTAAGCAATTTATGTGCCTGCTGGAATAGTGGTTATATAATTTATACACAGTAGTTATGTAATTTAGTCTTAGTCCACAATTTTTGTAATTTTTTGCTATTAAAAAATAGCATGGCAGGAGCCTGGCAGGCTACAGTCCATGGGGTTACAGAGTTGGACACGACTGTAGTGGCTTAGCACACATGTATATAGATCCTCATTTATACTACTCTGGTCTTCTTAAAATAGGAAGATTGTTTTTGCTCAACAAAGCACTTTATACATAGATAAGAAGGTTGAAACTTTTATTAATTTTTAAAATTTTACCAGGTTAGCACTTAGAGCCATTAAGACATATATATATATATATATATATATATATATATATATTTAAAAACTAATTTATTAAAGCCTTTTCAAATAAAAGTTCTATTAAGAATAGACATGAGCTTATAGAAGACCAGACATTTCTCTCTCCTTGAAGGGATTAAGCACTGCTGGAAAGACTTGGCTCCAGATATAGGAAAGCTAGCAAAGCTAACAAGAGCAGCAATTCAGTTCAGTTCAGTTCAGTCGCTCAGTTGTGTCTGACACTTTGCGACCCCGTGAACTGCGGCACACCAGGCCTCCCTGTCCATCACCAACTCCTGGAGTTCACTCAAACTCATGTCCATCGAGTCGGTGATGCCATCCAGCCATCTCATCCTCTGTCTTCCCCTTCTCCTCCTACCCCCAATCCCTCTCAGCATCAGAGTCTTTTCCAATGAGGCAACTCTTCGCATGAGGTGGCAGAAGTACTGGAGTTTCAGCTTTAGCATCAGTCCTTCCAATTAACACTCAGGACCGATCTCCTTTAGAATGGACTGGTTGGATCTCCTTGCAGTCCAAGGGACTCTCAAATGTCTTCTCCAACACCACAGTTCAAAAGCATCAATTCTTTGGCACTCAGCTTTCTTCACAGTCCAACTCTCACATCCATACATGACCACTGGAAAAACCATAGCCTTGACTAGACGGACCTTTGTTGGCAAAGTAATGTCTCTGTTGAGCTTTAAGCCAACTTTTTCACTCTCCTCTTTCACTTTCATCAAGAGGCTTTTTAGTTCCTCTTCACTTTCTGCCATAAGGGTGGTGTCATCTGCATATCTGAGGTTATTGATATTTCTCCCGGCAATCTTGATTCCAGCTTGTGCTTCTTCCAGCCCAGCGTTTCTCATGATGTACTCTGCATATAAGTTAAATAAGCAGGGTGACAATATACAGCCTTGACATAGAGCAGCAATTACCCTCGAAGAAAAGATGCCATCCTGGGGTAGAAAGTTAAATAGAAGAAGTATTTTGATTTCCCCAAACTGAAGATGTCCAGTGATTCATCAAAAGTTCTACATTTTTATTTTTGTACCAGGTTATACCTAAACTAAAATTTTACTATAAGATTTTTTCCATTGCTATGCCAGGCATGTGTATTCAGTCATATCCAGCTATTTGTGACCCCATGGTCTGTAGCCCACCAGGTTCCTCTGTCCATGGGATTCTCCAGGTAAGTGCTGGAGTGGGTTGCCATTTCCTTCTCCAGGGGACCTTTCTGACCCAGGGATTGAAACTATGGCTCTTGTGTCTCTTGAATTGACAGGCAGATTCTTTTCCACTAGCACTACCTGGAAAGCTCTCAGTTGCTACATGTACTCAGCTTTTCAAGTTCACTTTGAATGAATTCCACCTTATTGCCAGTTGCTTGGTGAATGAGTTAACAAAAATGTTAGGCATATACTCATTTAAAAATAGTCCTGTTCCATTAATTCTGAGGACAATGAGAAGTCACAGTAAAAAATAACAAGAGTAGGAGAGAAAGGAGTAGGTGGACATGGAATACATCAGGAATGTACCTTCTTTCCATGGAAACATCAGGACTACTTCAGACACAGAAGTGCATGCAGAACACCAGCTGAGAGCAGACACGAATACCAGACCAGTGGAAAAGAATATATAGAACCACTTAAAACTCAGTAGGATGAAGAAAATAGGGGGAATAACAGGAGTGTTAGTAGGATTGGACCCGCCATCAGCAGGAGGTGAAACTGAAGCAGGGGCCCGATCCCCACAGTAGGGTAACTGTCTGAGTCAGAGGAGAAACATTTAAGGCTGAGAGTAAAACAGATGATCTGTGGCAGCCTAAATGGAATGAGAATCAAACAGTCCTTGCCGCAGCCACACATAATCTTGATAGGAACGCTGGTCTCCTGAAAGGGACAGCAGATGGGAGTTGGAGTTTAGGGATTGTGGAGCAATCTCAGGGCAATGGCTGCTATTGACTGCAGAGAGACAGATCGAGGGGATGTGAGGGATGAATTTGTGGTGGGAAATGCCCATAGAGAAAAGCTGGACAGCCATGGAAGCAAGGCGATACTGCTGAGTCACATGTAGAGGGCATAGCCATCACCATAGCCTCTCTCCACACCAGCATAGACAGCTGAACAATAGAGAGGCTGGCCCATCAAATGCCTGATGCACTGAACTACAGAATAGGACCCCATCCAGGGTACCCCTTCAAGTGCCTGGCATGCCAATCTACAAAGTGTAGAACCCCAGCCAGGGGTGCCCCTCTATGTGCCGGACATGCCGAACAACAGAGAAGGACCCCAGGCAAAGGAACCCTCTAAGTGCCTGAACAGGCAGTGTTATGGAGAAAGACTGGCCGAACAGGCCTTCTGACCGCCAGCTACAAGAAGCTGGAAAAAAGACTCTGAAAAGGCCATAACTCCTGTGGCAGAGGCAGTCTGTGTCCCTGCACACTTGGTGTCACCAGGGTTCCCACAAGCCAAGCAGCTGCACCGCCTCACTGGGGCAGAGCTGCCACAGGCAAAAAATATCTTGCCTCTATGCGTGCAGGGTCACTTTGGTTGTGTCCAACTCTTTGCGATCCTGTGGACTGTGGCCTGCCAGGCTTCTTTGTCAGAGAGGGGATTCTCCAGACAAGAATACTGGAGCATATTGGCCAATATTGGTTGCCATACCCTTCTAGAGCATTCTATTTCCTGCTGCCCTAGCCACCAACTCCACCCCACCCCCTGCCCCGAGTTCCTGGTGCTGCCAGAATCACTGTGACTCAAGCACTGTGACTCAGCACCACCTCCACCCCAGACACTGTGAGGAGCAAGCCCAAGCACTTCAGGGCAACCTCAAGAGCTAAACTCCAGTGGACCACCCACATGTAGAGGTGGAAATAAAACTACAGTTGAAACTCAGGGGCAGTGGGACTAAGGAATAAGACCCCAAACCCTCCCACCAGCTGTACAAGCTGCAGATTAAATCCACATAATCAAATAAGCAGACTCTGTGTCTATGGAATATATAAAAGGCCATTGAGAGCCCCCCCCCACACACACACACACAAAAGCACTATCTCTGATTGATGTGTATATACATTGGAGGAAAGAACACACGGAAAGTGAAAATGAAGTTGCTCAGTCGTGTCTGACACCTTGCGACCCAACTGTAGCCTACCAGGCTTCTCCGTCGGTGGGATATTCCAGGGAAGAGTACTGGAATGGGTTGCCATTTCCTTCTCCAGGGGATCTTCCTGACCCAAGGATCAAACCCAGTTGGTCCGCATTTTGGGAAGACACTTTATCCTCTGAGCCACCAGGGAAAGCCAGAACACATAGGAGTAGGACCAGATTAGAATCTGAGCTGCCTCCACAGCAGATTCAGAGATCAGTAGAGTGCTGGAGGGCATCCTAGGGAGATAAGGTGGACTGCGACTCCCAGCGAGGGAAAGAACACTGAAAGCAGTGACTCAAAAAAAAAAAAAAAAAAAAAAGAAAGAAAATAATTTATTATTCTTAATTTTTGACTGTGTTCTGCAGAGTCTTTTGGATTCTTTCCCCCTTTTCCCCCTTCTGTTGTAGTTGTCAATTTATTGGTAGAAAGAAATCCAATTAAGTGTTTATCATTTCCCCCTTTTTTCTCAGACACATTTCTTTTTATTGTTGTCATAAACCTGTGCCTCTAGGCTGGGATTTTACAGTTTTATGGAGTTTCCCTCTTTTTTTTTTCTTTTCTCTTTTTTCATTTTTAATTTTTTAAACCTATTATTATTTTTTCTACTTTTATTCCTTTGTTTGCTTTTCCTAGTGTGCTTTTCCCCTTGCAGTTAATCTTTCAGTTCAGTCAGTGCAGTCGCTCAGTCATGTCCAACTCATTGCGACCTCATGAATCACAGCACGCCAAGCCTCCCTGTCCATCACCATCTCCCAGAGTTCACCCAGATTCACGTCCATCGAGTCAGTGATGCCATCCAGCCATCTCATCCTCTGTCTTCCCCTTCTCGTCCTGCCCCCAAATCCCTCTCAGCATCAGAGTCTTTTCCAATGAGGCAACTCTTTGCATGAGGTGGCCAAAGTACTGGAGTTTCAGCTTTAGCATCATTCCTTCCAAAGAAGTCCCAGGGCTGATCTCCTTTAGATAGGACTGGTTGGATCTCCTTGCATTCCAAGGGACTCTCAAGAGTCTTTTCCAACACCACGGTTCAAAAGCATCAATTCTTCAGCGCTCAGCTTTCTTCACAGTCCAACTCTCACATCCATACATGACCACTGGAAAAAGCATAGCCTTGACTAGACAGACCTTTGTTGGCAAGTAATGTTGCTGCTTTTCAATATGCTATCTAGGTTGGTCATAATTTTCCTTCCAAGGAGTAAGCGTCTTTTAATTTCATGGCTGCAATCACCATCTGCAATGATTTTGGAGCCCCCCAAAAATAAAGTCTGCCACTGTTTGCACTGTTTCCCCATCTATTTCCCATGAAGTGATGGGACCGGATGCCATGATCTTCATTTTCTGAATGTTGAGCTTTAAGCCAACTTTTTCACTCTCCTCTTTCATTTTCATCAAGAGGCTTTTTAGATCCTCAACACTTTCTGCCATAAAGGTGGTGTTATCTGCATATCTGAGGTTATTGATATTTCTCCTGGCAATCTTCATTCCAGCTTGTGCTTCTTCCTTTCCAGGGTTTCTCATGATGTACTCTGCATAGAAGTTAAATAAGCAAGGTGACAATATACAGCCTTGATGTACTCCTTTTCCTATTTGCAACCAGTCTGTTGTTCCATGTCCAGTTCTAACTGTTGCTTCCTGACCTGCATATAGGTTTCTCAAGAGGCAGGTCAAGTGGTCTGGTATTCCCACCTCTTTCAGGATTTTCCGCAGTTTATTGTGATCCACACAGTCCAAGGCTTTGACATAGTCAATAAAGCAGAAATAGATATTTTTCTGGAACTCTCTTGCTTTTTTGATGATCCAGCAGATGTTGGCAATTTGATCTCTGGTTCCTCTGCCTTTTCTAAAACCATCTTGAACATCTGGAAGTTCATGGTTCATGTATTGCTGAAGCCTGGCTTGGAGAATTTTGAGCATTATTTCACTAGCATGTGAGATGAGTACAATTGTGTGGTAGTTTGAGCATTCTTTGGCATTGCCTTTCTTTGGGATTGGAATGAAAACTGACCATTTCCAGTTCTGTGGCCACTGCTGAGTTTTCCAAATTTGCTCGCATATTGAGTGTATCACTTTCACAACATCATCTTTCAGTAATTGAAATAGCTCAAGTGGAATTCCATTACCTCGGCTAGCTTTGTTCATAGTGATGCTTTCTAAGGCCCACTTGACTTCACATTCCAGGATGTCTGGCTCTAGGTCAGTGATCACACCATCGTGATTATCTGGGTTGTGAAGATCTTTTTTGTACAGTTCTTCTGTGTATTCCTGTCACCTCTTCTTAATATCTTCTTCTGTTAGCTCCATACCATTTCTGTCTTTTATCGAGCCCATCTTTGCATGAAATGTTCCCTTGGTATCTCTAATTTTCTTGAAGAGATCTCTAGTCTTTCCCATTCTGTTGTTCTCCTCTATTTCTTTGCATTGATAGATCAGGAAGGCTTTCTTATCTCTTCTTGCTATTCTTTGGAACTCTGCATTCAGATGCTTATATCTTTCCTTTTCTCCTTTGCTTTTCACTTCTCTTCTTTTCACAGCTATTTGTAAGACCTCCCCAGACAGACATTTTGCTTTTTTGCATTTCTTTTCCATGGGGATGGTCTTGATCTCTGTCTCCTGTACAACGTCATGAACCTCTGTCCATAGTTCATCAGGCACTCTATCTATTGACATTCTAGGAATCAGCGAACTAAAATGGATGGGAATGGGTGAATTTAACTCAGATGACCATTATATCTACTACTGCAGGCAGGAATCCCTGAGAAGTAATGGAGTAGCCATCATGGTCAACAAAAGAGTCCAAAATGCAGTACTTGGATGCAATCTCAAAAATGACAGAATGATCTTTAGCTTATATAAATCTTCTTTATCTACCACTATTTAACTTTGCATATCTATTCTTTCTTTCTCTTCTTTCCTCTCAACATATTTGTTAGTTTTATTTTCATTGTTTTATTCCCCAGTTGGTACCTTGCTTTAGTTTTGTTTTCCAGTTTGTACTTTAATTAGTTTTGTTCTGGTAGATATAATTTTTGGTTTCCTTTGTTCTCCAGGTCAATCTATTGCACCTTATTTTTGTTAGACTGTTTTGATGTTGCTTATGGGTGTATATGTATACGTGTATATTCAGTCACACTTTCTACTGTTGTTATAAATCTCTGCTTCTACATTGGGCATTTGCATTTCTATGGAGTTTTATTTATTTATTGATTGATTTTTTCCTTATTCTTCCTTTTTTAACTTTTCTCTGTTTTATAATCTCAATTTTTAATTTTTTAAAACCTATTATATTTTTCTACATTTATTCCTTTGTTTGCCATTCCTACTATTCTTTTCCTCTTGTAGTTAATCTTTAATGTATATAAATCTTCTTCATCTACCTGTCTTTAACTTTGTATATCTATTCTTTCTTTCCTTTCCTGTAAATGTATTTATTAGTTTTGTTTTCATTGCTTTATTCCTCACTTAGCACCTTGCTTTGGTTTTGTTTTCCAGTTTGTGCTTAAGTTAGTTTTGTTCTTAACTAATAAATATAATTTTTGACTTCCTTTCTTTGCTGGGTCAATCTACTATACTTTATTTTTGTTGGACTGTTTTCACGTTGCTCATGGGTGCATAAGTAAATGTATATTCCATTATTTTAATTACTATTTGCCTGATTTTATAAGTACCATTTGTCTGGGGTTCATCTGTGATTTCTTGGTTTTGGATATTTGTTTTAACCTCATTTAATGTCAGAAAAAAAAACCACATGTGGAATCTTCATTCCTGACCAGAGATCAAGCCAGAGCCTTTGGAGTGGGAGCATTGACTTCAAGACCCTAAGACTACCTGAGAACTAACCCTAGGGAGAATCAAATAGTGAGAACTCACACAAAGGAAACCACTTGAACACAAGACCTAGTGTCACCCAACCAACAGTAGCACCCTATGCAGGATCTAAACAACAAACAAAGCAAAAATATAAACCCAATCATTAGCAGACAAGATTACCACCTCACTCAGCCTTACCCATCAGAGGGAAAACAAACAAACAAAAACTCAGCACAAATCTCACCCTTTACAAGGCTCACACAAATCACTGGAGCAAACTTAGAAGGGCAGAAACCAAAAGGAAGAACCTTTTTCAACCTTCTTCAAAAAATAAATTAAACTTTCCTTGAAACCTGAGAAAAGGAGACCTCAAACACAGTAACTTAAAAAAAAAAAATTAAAAGACAGAGAAATATTACACAAATGAAGGAACAAACTAGAAACACAGAAGTCCAAATAAATGAAGAGGAAATAGACAAATTACCTGAAAAAGAACTCAGAATAATGATAGTAAAGATGATCAAAAACCTTGAAAACAAAATGGAAAAAATGCAAGAATCAATTAACAAAGACTTAGAAGAATTAAAGAATAAACATACAGAGACAACACAGTTACTGAAATTAAAAATACTCTAGAAGGAATCAATAGCAGAATATCTAAAGCAGAAGAATGAATTCAGTGAGCTGGAAGATAAAAAAGTGGAATACCTTCTGAAGAGCAGAATAAAGCAAAAAGAATGAAAAGAGCTGAAGACAGTCTCAGAGTCCACTGGGACCATATCAAATTCAATAACATTTGAATTATAGGGTTTCCAGAAGAAAAAAAGAAAGGATGTGAAAAAAAATTCTGAAGAAATTATAGTTGAAATTTTACCCAAAATGAAAAAAGAAATAGTCAAGCAAGTCCAAGAGGCCCAAAGAGTCCCATACAGGACAAGCCCAAGGAGAAACACACCAAGAGACATACTAATCAAACTAATAAAGACCAAACGCAAAGAGCAGCAAGGGAGAAGCAACAAGTAACATACAAGGGAAATCCCATAATCTTAACAGCTGATCTTTCAGCAAAACTCTGCAGGCCAGAAGAAAATCATAGGATATATTTAAAATACTGAAAGGGAAAAATCTACAACCAAGATTACTGTATCCAGCAAGGATCTCACTCAAAACTGATGGAGAAATCAAAAGTTTTTAAGACAAGCAAAAGTTAAGAGAATTCAGTACCACCAAACCAGCTTTACAACAAATGTTAAAGGAAATTATATAGTCAAGAAATACAACAGAAGAAAAAAGATCTATAAAATCAACCCCAAACAATTAGAAAATGGCAACAGGAACATATATATCAATAATTACTTTAAATGTAAATGGATTAAATGCTCCAACCAAAGACATAGACAGGTTGAATGGATATAAAAACAAGACCCGTATATATGCTGTCTGCAAGAAACCCACTTCAGACCTAAAGACACATATATACTGAAAGTGAGAGGATGGAAAAATATATTCCATGCAAATAGGAAGCAAAAGAAAGCTGGAGTAGCAATCCTTGTATCAGACAAAATAGACCTTAAAATAAAGAAGATTAAAAGAGATAAGGAAGGACACTACATAATGATCAAGGGATTGATTCAAGAGGAAGACAAAACAATTGTAAATATCTATGCACCCAACATAGGAGCACCTCAATACGTAAGACAAACACTAACAGACATAAAAGGAGAAATGGACAGTAACACAATAATAGTAGGAGACTTTACCACCTCACTCACACCAATGGACAGATCATCAAAACAAAATTTATAAGGAAACACAAGTCATAAATGATACAGTAGATGAGGTGAGTCTCATTGATATCTTTAGGACATTCCTTCCAAACGCAGAATACACCTTCTCAAGTGAACATGGAACATTCTCCAAGATAGACCACATCTTTAGTCACAAATCAAACCTCAGTAAATTTAACAAAACTGAAATTGTATCAAGCATCTTCTCTGACCACAACACTATGACACTAGATATCAATTAGAACAAAAACTGTAAGAAACATGAACACATGGAGATTAAACAACACGTTTCTAAATAACCAACAGGTTACTGAAGAAAACAAAGGGGAAGTTTAAAAAATTCTAGAAACAAATAACAATGAACACACTACAACTCAAAACCTATGGGATGCAGCAAAGGCAGTTCTAAAAGGAAAGTTTACAGCAATACAACCCTACGTTAAGAAACAAGAAAAACATCGAACAGACAGGCTAACTTTACATCTAAAACAACTGGAAAAATAAGAACAAAATCCCCCAAAATTAGTAGAAGGAAAGAAATCATAAATATCCAAACAAAAATAAATGAAAAAGAAATGAAAGAAACAATAATAAATATTAACAAAACCAAAAGCTGTTTTTTTGAGAAGATAAACAAAATTGACAAAAATTTAGTAGGACTCATCAATAAAAAAAGAGATGAATCAAATTAATAAAATTAGAAATGAAAAAGGAGAGGTTACAATAGACAATGCCAAAATACAAAGTATAATGAGACTATTTTGAACAACTATATTACAATAAAATAGGTAACCTGGAAGAAATGGACAGACTCTTAGACAAGTTCAATCTTCCAAGACTGAACCAGGAAGAAATAGAAATTATAAACATCCCAATTACAAGCACTGAAATTGAAACTGTGATAAAAAATCTCCCAAAAAACAAAAGCCCAGGACCAGAAGGCTTCACAGGAGAATTCCACCAAACATTTAGAGAAGAGCTAATGCCTACCCTTCTAAAGCTCTTTCAAAAATTGCAGAGGAAGGAACACTTCCAAATTCATTCTATGAGGCCACCACCAGCCTGATACTAAAATCAGACAAAGACAACACACACAAAAAGAAAACTACAGGCCAAAAACATTGATCAACATATATGCAAAAATCCTCAACAAAATTTTAGCAAATAGAATTCAACAACAGATCAAAAAGCTCATACATGGTGATCAAGTTGGGTTTATTCCAGAGATGCAAGGATTCTTCAATATAATCAAGTCAATCAATGTGATACACCATTTAACAGACTGAAATATAAAAACCATATGATAATCTCAATAGATGCAGAAAAAGACTTTGACAAAATTCAGCACCCATTTATGATTAAAACTCTTCAAAAAATGTGCATAGAAGGAACCTACTTCAACATAGTAAAGGGCATATATGATAAGCCTACAAAAAAACATTATTCTCAATGGTGAAAAACTGAAAGCATTTCCCCTAAGATCAGAAACAAGACAAGGGTGTCCACTTTCACCACTATTATTCAACACAGTTCTGGAAGTAATAGATACAGCAATCAGAGAAGAAAAAGAAATAAAAGGTATCCAGATATGAAAAGAAGAAGAAAAGCTCTCACTGTTTGCAGATGACATGATACTGTACATAGAAAACCCTAAAGATAGTACTAGAAAATTACTAGAGCTCATCAGTGAATTCAGCAAAGTTGCAGGATACAAAATCAATACACAGAAATCACTTCTGTTTCTATATACTAACAATGAACAATCAGAAAGAGAAATTAAGAAGGCAATACCATTCACCATTGCAGCAAAAATAATTAAACATCTAGGAATAAAGCTACCTAAGGATAGAAAAGAACTGTACATAGAAAATTATAAGACACTAATAAAAGGAATCACAGACGACATAAACGGAGAGATATTCAAAGTTCCTGGGTGAAAAGAATCAATATTGTAGAAATGACTATATTACCAAATGCAATCTACAGATTCAATGTGATCCCTATCAAATTATCAATGGCATTTTTCATAGAACTAGAACAAAAAATTTCACAATTCATATGGAAACAAAGAACACCCCTAATAGCTAAAACAGTCTTGAGAAAGAAGAATGGAGCTGGAGGAATCAACCTTCTTGACCTCAGACTATACTACAAAGCTACTGTCATCAAGACCGTATGGTACTGGAACAAAAACAGAAATATAGACCAATGGAACAAGATAGAAAGCCCAAAGATAAACCCATGCACTTATGGGTATCTTATTTTCGACAAAGGATGCAAGAATATACAATGGGGCAAAAACAGCCTCTTCAATAAAGGGTGCTGGAAAAACTGGACAGCTACATGTAAAAGAATGAAATTAGAACACTTCCTAACACCATACACAAAGATAAACTCAAGATGGATTATAGACCTTAATGTAAGACCAGAAACTATAAAACATTTAGAAGAAAACACAGGGAAAACACTTGATGACATAAATCAAAGCAAGATCTTCTATGACTCACCTCCTAGAGTAATGGAAATAAAAACAAAAGTAAACAAGTGGGACCTGATTAAACTTAGAAGCTTTTGCACAGCAAAGGAAACTATAAGCAAGGTGAAAAGATAACCCTCAGAATGGGAGAGAATAATAGCAAATCAAACAACTGACAAAGGATTAATTTCCAAAGTAGACAAGCAGCTCATACAACTCAATACCAGACAAACAAACGACCCAATCAGAAAGTGGAAAAAAGATCTTAACAGATATTTCTCCAAAGAAGACATACAGATGGCTAACAAACACATGAAAAGATGCTGAACACTGCTCATTATTCAGTTCAGGTCAGTTCAGCTGCTCAGTCATGTCCGACTCTTTGTGACCCCATGAATCACAGCACACCAGGCCTCCCTGTCCATCACCAACTCCTGGAGTTCACTCAAACTCATGTGCATCGAGTCGGTGATGCCATCCAGCCATCTCATCCTCTGTTGTCCCCTTCTCCTCTTGCCCACAGCTCATTATTAGAGAAATGCAAATCAAAACTGCAATCACCTCACACCGGTCAGAATGGTCCTCATCAAAATGTCTATAAACAATAAATACTGGAGAGGCTGTGGAGAAAAGGGAATGCTCTTGCACTATGGAGGGAATTAAATTGATACAGCCACTATGGAAGATGGTATGGGGATTCCTAAAAAATTAGGAATAAAAACACCATATGACCCAGCAATCACACTCCTAGCATATACCCTGAGGAAATCAAAATTGAAAGAGACACATGTATCCCATTGTTCATTGCAACACTATTTACAATAGGTAGAACATGGAAGCAACCTAGATGTCCATTGGCAGATGAATGGATAAAGAAGTGTGGTACATATACACAATGGAATATTACTCAGCCATAAAAAGGAATGCATTTGAGTCAGTTCTAATGAGGTGGATGAACCTAGAACCTATTTACAGAATGATGTGAGTCAGAAAGAGAAAGATAAATACTGTATTCTAACACATATATACGGAATCTAGAAAAGTGGTACTGAAGAATTTATTTATAGGGCAACAATAGAGAAACAGACATACTAGAATAGACTTAGGGACACGGGGAGAGGGAAAGAGAGGATGAGATGTTTGGAAAGAGTAACACAGAAACTTAAATTACCATATGTAAAATAGATAGCCAACGGAAATTTGATGTATGGCTCAGGAAACACAAACAAGGGCTCTGTGTTGACCTAGAGGGGTGGGATGGGGAGGGATATGGAAGGGAGTTTCAAAAGGGAGGGATATATGTGTATACCTATGGCTGATTAATCTTGAGGTTTGACAGAAAACAGCAAAATTCTGAAAAGCAATTATCCTTCAATTAAAAAAAAAAAAAAAAAAAAAGGACAAGCAAGATACAGAGACACCCAAAGCCCAGACAGAAAAAGACAGATTCACTACACTTCAGTGAGCTAAAGGATGTCAAAAACTAGATTTTTTAAACAACCACTATTAATTTAGCAATGTAGAAAACTATGCAGAGCTTAAAAAAAAAAAAGGAGATATGGTCAAATTCTCTGCAAGTGTCAGTAGACTCTTGATTAAGATTCTCGAATGCATCTGAACAGTGTTTATATGGATGTTCACATTATAATTATTCAATGGTGCATTCAGTTCAGTTCAGTCGCTCAGTTATGTCCGACTCTTTGCTACCCCATGAATCGCAGCACACCAGGCCTCCCTGTCCATTACCAACTCCCAGAGTTCACTCAGATTCACATCCATTGAGTCAGTGATGCCATCCAGCCAACTCATCCTGTCGTCCCATTCTCCTCCCGCCCCCAATCCCCCCCAGCATCAAGTTTTTTCCAATGAGTCAACTGTTTGCATGAGGTGGCCAAAGTATTGGAGTTTCAGCTTTAGCATCATTCTTTCCAAAGAGATCCCAGGGCTGATCTCCTTCAGAATGGACTGGTTGGATCTCCTTGCAGTCCAAGGGACTCTCAAGAGTCTTCTCCAACACCACAGTTCAAAAGCATCAATTCTTCAGCGCTCAGCCTTCTTCACAGTCCAACTCTCACATCCATACATGACCACAAGAAAAACCATAGCCTTGACTAGATGGACCTTTGTTGTCAAAGTAATGTCCCTGCTTTTGAATATGCTATCTAGGTTGGACATAACTTTCCTTCTAAGGAGTAAGCGTCTTTTAATTTCATGGCTGCAATCACCATCTGCAGTGATTTTGGAGCCCCAAAAAATAAAGTATGACACTGTCTCCACTGTTTCCCCATCTATTTCCCATGAAGTGATGGGACCAGATGCCATGATCTTCGTTTTCTGAATGTTGAGCTTTAAGCCAACTTTTTCACTCTCCTCTTTCACTTTCATCAAGAGGCTTGTTAGTTCCTCTTCACTTTCTGCCATAAAGGTGGTGTCATCTGCATATCTGAGGTTATTGATATTTCTCCTGGCAATCTTGATTCCAGCTTGTGTTTCCTCCAGTCCAGCGTTTCTCATGATGTACTCTGCATATAAGTTAACTAAACAGGGTGACAATATACAGCCTTGACTTACTCCTTTTCCTATTTGGAATCAGTCTGTTGTTCCACGTAGTTCTAACTGTTGCTTCCTGACCTGCATACAGATTTCTCAAGAGACAGGTCAGGTGGTCTGGTATTCCCATCTCTTGAACAATTTTCCACAGTTTATTGTGATCCACAGAGTCAAAGGCTTTGGCATAGTCAAAAAAGTGGAAATATATGTTTTTCTGGAACTCTCTTGCTTTTTCCATGATCCAGCTGATGTTGGCAATTTGATCCCTGGGTCCTCTGTCTTTTCTAAATCCAGCTTGAACATCAGGAAGTTCACGGTTCATGTATTGCTGAAGCCTGGCGTGGAGAATTTTGAGCATTACTTTACTAGCATATGAGATGAGTGCAATTGTGTGGTAGTTTGAGCATTCTTTGGCATTGCCTTTCTTTGGGATCGGAATGAAAACTGACCTTTTCCAATGGTGCATATGTTACAGTAATCTTATCTGTATATATCTCATTAAAAAAAGCAAAGAAAAGGCAAAAAAAAAAAAGGAGATACGGGCAAATTCTCTGCAAGTATCAGTAGACTCTTAATTAAGATTCTCTAATGCACCTGATATATGAACCGTGAACTTCCAGATGTTCCAGCTGAGTTTAGAAAAGGCAGAGGAACCAGAGATCAAATTGCCAACATCCGCTGGATCATTGAAAAAGCAAGGGAGTTCCAGGAAAACATATTGCCTATGCCAAAGCCCTTGACTGTGTGGATCACAATAAACTGTGGAAAATTGTTCAAGAGATGGGAGCACTGGACCACCTGACCTGCCTCTTGAGAAATCTGTATGCAGGTCAGGAAGCAATAGTTAGAACTGGACATGGAACAACAGACTGGTTCCAAATAGGAAAAGGAGTAAGTCAAGGCTGTATATTGTCACCCTGTTTATTTAACTTATATGCAGAGTACATCATGAGAAACGCTGGACTGAAAGAAACACAAGCTGGAATGAAGATTGCCCGGAGAAATATCAGTAACCTCAGATATGCAGATGACACCACCCTTATGGCAGAAAGTGAAGAGGAACTAACAAGCCTCTTGATGAAAGTGAAAGAGGAGAGTGAAAAAGTTGGCTTAAAGCTCAACATTCAGAAAACTAAGATCATGGCATCCGGTCCCATCACTTCACGGCAAATAGATGGAGAAACAGTGGAAACAGTGGCTGACTTTATTTTTCTGGGCTCCAAAATCACTGCAGATGGTGATTGCAGCCATGAAATTAAAAGACGCTTACTCCTTAGAAGGAAAGTTATGACTAACCTAGACAGCAAATTGAAAAGCAGAGAAATTACTTTGCCAACCAATGTCCATCTAGGCAAGGCTATGGTTTTTCTTGTGGTCATGTATGGATGTGAGAGTTGGACTGTGAAGAAAGCTGAGCACTGAAGAATTGATGCTATTGAACTGTGGTGTTGGAGAAGACTCTTGAGAGTCCCTTGGACTGCAAGGAGATCCAACCAGTCCATCCTAAAGGAAATCAGTCCTGGGTGTGCATTGGAAGGACTGATGCTGAAGCTGAAACTCCAATACTTTGGCCACCTCATGTTAAGAGTTGACTCATTGGAAAAGACTCTGATGCTGGGAGGGATTGGGGGCAGGAGGTGAAGGGGATGACAGAGGATGAGATGGCTGGATGGCATCACCGACTGGATGGACATGAGTTTGAGTAAACTATGGGAATTGATGATGGACAGGGAGGCCTGGCCTGCTGTGATTCATGGGGTAGCAAAGAGTCGGACACGACTGAACGACTGAACTGAACCGAACTGAATTCACCTGAACTGTGTTTATGTGAATGTTCACATTATAACTACTCAATGGTGCATATGTTACAGTAACCTTTTCTGTATATGTATCTCATTAAAAAAGCAAAGAAAAGGCAAAAAAAGAGAAACAAACAAAAGCACCAGGGTACCTTAATGTTCTTGATACCCCTCAAAGCAAAAGATATTTCTCATATATCAAAGCTTTATCATATAGTTGTTTGTCATAATTTGAAAGAAATATTAGTGCCAAATGGAATTTCTCCAAAATCTTGAACCATTTACAGACTTAAGTAACCAACTTTTCATTTCCATTAAAATGTTTTTCTTCTTCCTCAACAGAAGTAAAACAATGCTCAAAACTCCTTAAAATATTGTCTTTTTAAAATCTCTCCTAAAACTGAACTGTATAATATATCTCCTAAACTCCCATTTTTCTAATTTTATATGAAATATGGTTGCCATTGTACTTATAGCCTGTAGGAATTTCACATAGGATGAGCTATATATGTAGGATTCTGAAATTTCTTTCACTCCTGAAGATTACAGGGCATGGTCACTATTAATCCAATAAATTTTTATTTAACAACTTGAATACTTCTCTGTGTCTCCTTGCTTTCCTTTCCCCTAACCTATAATACTCAAACTTATTATGTAAATAAATGTTTGGCATATCAGCAGTAGACAGACAAAAAAGCATCAACTACTGTTTGAATAAATCTCTCAACAATTGATAAAACAACTAGAGGGAAAAGAGACATTTGTTTCAGATGATCTTAAAATGCTATCAATCGCTTTGACTTGATTCTTTAGTACACTTCACCCCACAACTGCAGAAAACACAATCTTTTCAAATTCACATATTTATGATAGGTATATGCTGGGTCACAAACCAAAAATAATTTTGAATATATTTAAAATTATTTAAATCATACAAAATGTCACCTTGGACCAGTAGGGCCTTGAATTATAAATATAATGTCAATTTATTACAAAACAATTGAATACATACATAGATGGATATAGATATTGACCTGCAACAATAATTTCATTAAAAGCATTCTCAAGTATCTAGGAATACAAGAACACACTTTTTTAATAACACATAGGTAAAAAAAAATCTAAAGAGAATTTAGAAAATATTTAAAACTAAATATTAATGGAAATACAACACAAAGTTTATACAGTCTCACTAAAATTTATAGTGCTTTATAATATTCCAAGACCCAAACAATGCACAAAATATTGCCTTTCAATGGGGCACTGTTCTGTCTGGGATCTTGGCCCCTCAAATGTGACAGACTTGGAAAATTTTTAATGAACTCTTAGTGATTGTTTTTTGTTTTATATCACTCAGCTTTTTTAGTTTTCAGAAATCATTTGTTTGTTAATATCTCCTTTATCATTTCCAATAGTAGAAATCTAAAATATTTCCTTTAAATCTAGAATTAAGTGGTCCAGGTAAAGCATTAACATTTGAAGTAAAAAGACTGGATGAACTAATTGGGATCTTACTGAGCTATCCCTAATGTTAGCACAATTCAAAAATATTGCAAAGCATCTAAAAATGCTAGATCTATTGATCTTAATTTTCCTGCCTTTGGGCCAATACTTTATTTTCCTGGGAGATAAATTTATTTTTTATAAAGCTGCCCAGAAATATCATCATCATTGAATTTTACTTCAGCTTTTCAGGTTTAAGTCTTGGTTTCTGTAGTATATATCATTTAGCAACACAACTTTGAAAAAGAGAAAATTATTGAATTTGAATTTGAAACATTATTTGTAATTATATCAGAGTTAGTGGAGTCTGTTACAGATTATTAAAATTGTTACATAAATATTTCAATTGGATCTAATGAGAAGGAATGGTTTCCTAATGTTGTTGCTGTAGTTAACTATAAAAAACCAATTAAGAAAATGAATTGAAAAATAACTGAAATTTAACTTCTAGAAGAACTATTATAAAAGCAGATTTATAAAAATATCTAATAAAATACCAGTTCCTTAATAGTAACTCTATCTTCAAATAAGAGGAATGCTTGTTAAAATAGTAATCTGAATTTCTACTATAATTTATCAATTTTAAGCAGCTTTAATTATGATTCTAAATGTTTCCTTTGCAAAACATGTACCAATTTTTTTGTTATAATTAAAATATTGTGAAAATATGCTTTGAGTTTTTGTTGTTAATTTAGTTACAATTCTAATAAAAGCTTCAGGGCCTACATAGAAAAGTTATTATAGAAAAAGTACTAATTTTACTAATTCACCACGTTATTATTTCACAAAGAATGTACTTATTTCTTAAAATGTGATTCTATCCTATCGCTTCATCTATGGTTTATTTGCGCTCTTGGGAAACTAAAGTGAAGTCACTCAGTCGTGTCCGACTCTTTGCGATCCCGTGGACTGTAGCCTACCAGGTTCCTCTGTCCATGGGATTTTCCAGGCAATAGTACTGGAGTGAATTGCCATTTCCTTCTCCAGGGGATCTTCCCAACCCAGGGATGGAACTGGGTCTTCTGCATTGTAGACAGATGCTTTACCGTCTGAGCCATCAGGGAAGCTCCCAGAGAAACTAAAACTTCATTCAACTCTTAAAACAAGGGCAAATTTTCTTAACTTTTATTCTAGTTTATTTCTTCTGTTTCTTGAAGATAATGCCACTATTTGCAAACTCATTCTTCAACCAAAAATATCAAAATTTTCTTTAGATTTTCTTTTTATTTCTTGTTTGTTGCCATGTAACTCCGTTTTTCTTATTATCGTAGTCTCCTTATTAAAATCCTAAAGCAGCACATACTTCTCTCTACATGCATTTGGAAGATTGTAAAGCTCTATATAAATGCCAAGTAATTTTACAGTTTTGGAGAGATTGGCAATAAAATTTTTTATAACCAGGATTTGTCTTCTTTCACTAGGTTCATAGAAACCGTGAAGCTAATTGTTTCTGAGTAAATTCTAGACCAAAAAAAAAAGTGAAATATTTTGATATGTTTTTTGATAAACAGGCTTCTCTGGTGGCTCAGTGGTAAAGAATTCACCTGCAATACAGGAGACATGGGTTTGATCCCTGGTTTGGGAAGATCCCCTGGAAGAGGGCATAGCAATCCATTCCAGTATTCATGCCTGGAGAACCCCCATGGGCAGAGGAGACTGGCGGGCTACAGTCCATAGGTTTGCAAAGATTTGGACACAATGAAGTAATTTAGCATGCATGCACACAAAGAAAATATTCTATTATTGACAAAAATAGGTCTCTGGAAGATATTTTCAGAGACAATTTAAATCACCCTTTGAGACTAAACAGTAAACGAATACCTGCGTTGTTGGTTTAAGTATTAGAAGTCATATTAAACTATTTAAAGATATGGCCATTTTGGTGAAAAAGAAATGTGACTTTGAGTTTTTACTAGCACAAATGGATGTGATTCTGCCTTTATTATTTACTCTAGTTTGGGAGATCATCTAGAATTTATTTTTGGAGTACCAGTATTATATATAATCTATCTAGTTAACATAGATTCTCTTAGGGAAGCTTCCATTCAACAATGTTTAAAATAATTCATATATCTATACTTTCAGGAATATTTGGCTTAAATAAAAATTGTAAGCCAAAACCCTATATTTTTCTATTTTTTATCAGAAATGATTCATATACTCAGTAGTTTTGCTATATCAAAACACAGATGTTTCTCTTTTGTCAACCTAAATAAACACAGGAGGCCTCAACCATGCAAACACCAGATTCGTAGACTGGGGAGAAAACGTCTCTGTGGCTTTCCAGAACCTGAAAAGCAACTTCTCAGTCCCCCTGCTTTGCCTGCAAGCTCACTCACTAAGTCGTGTCCAACTCTTTGGACACTGCAACCCAATCTACCATAGGCTGCCAGGATCCTCTGCCCATGGAATTTTCTCTGGCAAGAATACTGGAGTTGATTGCTATTTCCTTCTCCAAGGTATCTTCCCAACTCAGGGACGGAACCCTGTGTCTCATGCATTGGCAGGTGAATTCTTTACCACTGAGCCACTAGGAAAGCCCTCCCCCTGATTTAGGACATCCTAAGAGGCAGCTTCCCTTTTACTTTTCCTTCACAAGGACATGAATGCCTTGGGAGTGCATATAGAAAGGCATGGGAGGTCAACACTGACCCCCTTGGCTATTACAGGCAACAATTAGACCCTTTAGCCAGAGGTCTTCCCCCATCAGTTCAGTTCAGTTCAGTTCAGTTGCTCAGTCGTGTCCGACTCTTTGGGACTCCATGAATCACAGCACGGCAGGCCTCCCTGTCCATCACCAACTCCCAGAGTTCACCCAGACTCACATCCATCGAGTCAGTGATGCTATCTAGCCATCTCATCCTCTGTCGTCCCCTTCTCCTCCTGCCCCCAATCCCTCCTGGCATCAGAGTCTTTTCCAATGAGTCAACTCTTCCCCCAAACATGAGAGCTATTTCAGTAGTGGCATCCTGTAGGTAAATAACTAAGTAGTAGTTTCGGGCTCTCTATTCACTATCTGTATTCTCCATGCAGTAGAAGCCTTGCTCAATTCTTATCACACATAACACGTTTCTGTAAGCAGTCTTACTATCATATGAAATATTGTTACTAACTTCCCTCACATAACTCTTTCCCATGACAACAACCTCAACCTCATAAGCCTTCTCCCTTTACCTACTGACATAACTCCTCATGACTGTCTGATCAGATATTAATCCCTGGAGCTGACTTACAAGAAATCCTTATTGCTAATGCTGAGATTTCATAGTTTACTGATGGTTCTTATATGAAAAATAGAGAAGAAAAATATTGTGTCTGATATGTAATCATCTCCTCCCTTGAACTACTTGAAGCAGCTTGTCTGCTGACTGCTACTTCAGCCCAGCAAGCAGAACTCCATGCTTTAACTAGAGGTTGCCCCTTAGCAGAAGGTAAAGCTGTTTATTTTATATCCCTGTCTTTGGGGATAGTCACATGACTTTGATGTGCTTTGGAAACAAAAGATTCTTGACCTCAGGAGGATATCATATTAAGAATGGACATTGGGTCAATGAGTAATTTAAATCAATCCAACTTCTCTCTATTCTAGACCTAATTTCAGGGACTGGGCATTCAAAATTAAATTCAGAAAAAAGCAAAGGAGATAATTTAGCAGATCAAGCCAGAAGGACAACAGTCTTATAAGTCACCAAACCTGAAACTGTTATAGCCAATTTTGACTACATTCACAAATAGAATTTAATAAAAATAATCAAAGACAACCAATGTAAGGCACCACATAAAGGCAGAAATCTCACTGAAAAGACACTGCTTTTCATGATGGTGAGTTTCTCTTTGAGTGTGTTATAATTTGTGATAAAGATTTCAAGGGGAAAAAGAACCATACAATCTCCTTCCTCTGCCTCTTTTCCTTTGGGAAAGGGAAAAGTAAGATGTGGATGATGTTGGGGTTCTGAGGATTTATCTCCAGACAGAAAAGTAAGAGAAACAAATTAAATTCTGAATTGCCAAAACCAAGATATTAGGTTTAACCCTGGGATGGAGGCGGGGGAGTGAGGGCAATGGGAAATAAGGTACTACATAAAGAAAAGCTTCACTGAACTGATAACAGTTGTATTAGTAGTCCAATAACCAACTTATGAAATGGCCCAAATAAATGATTTGTCTTACCAGAGTCCAGAGCTTCCCTGGTAGCTCAGTGGTTTAAAAAAATTAAAAAAAAAAAAAATTGCCTGTCAATGTAGGAGACACAGGTTCAATATCTGGTCAGGAAGATCCCCTGGAGAAGGAAATGGAAACCCACTCTGTACTCTTGCCTGGGAAATCCCATGGACAGAGGACCCTGTGCAGGCCGCAGTCCATGGGGTCACAAAAGAGTCGGACATGACTTAGCAGAAAAACAACAACAATAAAATCAGAGTTCATGAAAAGACTCATCAGATGACCCACTGGGCTGGAGATAAACTTTTAAGTTTCATGAAACAAGACTGGTGGGGAAATATTTCTAAGGCCACCAAGGAGGCACAATTAACTTTTGTTGGATGATCTAAATATGACCCAAGGAAAGCTATCCAAACTGCCTTTGGACATTTGGCATTTTGAAGTTTGAGAAATGGATTGTATCCAGGTGCCTTCTTCTTAAGTACATAAGTTTGTTCTTCTTATGATTTGCATTTTTTTTTATTGGATTGAAGCGTGTCCTTGCCAAAGTACTACTGCCTTAGCAGCTACAAAAATACTATTACTGGCCATGATATGAAACAGATCTGTGCGATTTGGACTATTCTATAACATTTTTACTGTGCTTATCACCCTGAGTCCTCTGGATTGGTAGAAAGAACAACAGCATTGTTAAGATTTAATTGGCAGAATTTATGGAGACCTTGAAACTGATTTGACCTAAGGCACTTCCTCTGGTCCTTTTGAATGTGAGAGCTATTCTCCTTGGGAAAAACAATATGTCACCCTTTGAAGTCACTATTGGCAGCCCTATACATTTGGCTCTCTCTGATCTTGATATTAAGCTAATTAAAGGAAACAAGCTTTAGTATTGCAAAGGACTAATCAGAAACTCAGACAAAGAAGCCATATCCTCTTTGGACAATCTTTCCACAGTGTGCTTCTAGTAGAGGAAGACCACAAACATCACAAACTGCAATGAAGTAATTTTATCGACTGAAAAAAAGACATCTTCAAAAAGATTCTTTACAACTTAAAGGATCATATAAGGTACTCTTAACTAATTCTTGTGCTATCTTGGATTCATGTTTCTCATTTAAAGAAGACTCCAGAATCCAACTGGACTTTTCAACTAACTAGTGAATTAAAGTTAACTAGGAAGTGAGGTCAGAGAAGGCAATGGCAACCCACTCCAGTACTCTTGCCTGGAAAATCCCATGGACGGAGGAGCCTGGTAGGCTGCAGTCCATGAGGTCGCTAAGACTCGGGTATAACTGAGTGACTTCACTTTCACTTTTCACTTTCATGCATTGGAGAAGGAAATGGCAACCCACTCCAGTATTCTTGCCTGGAGAATCCCAGGGACGGAGGAGCCTAGTGGGCTGCCGATTATGGGGTCGCACAGAGTCGGACATGACTGAGTGACTTAGCAGGAAGTGAGGCAGAAGATATCTGATGCTGATAAAGCTTTCCAAGATTTGGGAGCAGGCCAATTTACATAGACACACTGCTCCAATTTCATTATTGATTCTTTTCATAATAGATCTATATTATTATATTGATAAACTTATTGAGTTTAATTATAATCATTTAACATTCTTCATAACGAAGTCCCACTGAGTTGGCTGGTGGTTTCAGAATGTTGTTGGACCCAAGAGTAGCAAGGATACATACATAAAGAAACATGAATTATATTTCAGAAATAGTATAGACTGAAGTTTAGCCTGAAAATTTAGATGATTTCTTGATCTCCTGAGAATATCTAAGATACTTTTTATTGATGAGACAGAAATGAAAGTGGCCATTAACTTATGCAACACTAAAAATGATGCATAAATGGGAGAAAGTGAGCATTATATATCATTCTGGATAATGATGAAAGATAATACACGGCCTTAAGACATTGACTTACCAAGGATACCATGTATTCTTTCATAATAAATTCAAGTCCCCTTGCATTTCTCTACAGGCCATATTTAAACGCAAATGATAAATCAGGGTTACTACAGTGAGATTCCAGATTCTAGATCACATTAAAATCTGAAAGCACTTATGCCATATACCTGAAATTTGGGAGGCTACTTGCATGTTAAGGATATATAACAGAATAACCATATTTCTTAGCGCTTTCATTTTGAATATTTGAATTTTATAGCAACAAATAGAAAGACAGAGAAATGGTAAATAAATTTTAAAAATAATTTCAAGTGATTGGTTTATAAATGTAAAATTTTAAGTATGGTATATTATATAAGAATTAATACTGATCTCTATAACTGTAACTCATTGTAAGAAACATTTTGTATTTCCAGACAGTTTTGGCTTTCAGGTCAGTCTAGTCCAAGAGAAACAGAAGACTGATGCATTCAGCTTTGTTACAGATTTAATGGATTTATAGAGAAGTGGTTATGAGAAAGGGGTGAAAAGAATAAAGGTTTCATGTGGTGTTATGAAACAACTGATTCAATAATATGAAAGAGGAAACTTTCCAGTAAAATCTAAAGTAAAGATATTCATCTTCTTAGAGTTGGTAAGGATGTATTAAAACACACATGATGGACTACATAATAATTGGCAAGCATATGCACACCAAAATATATATGATATATGAGAATATCAATTTATCATATTTTACTATGTTTTGGTAGTTAGGTACACAGATTTCCCACAGGTCTTAAATGTCAACTTATTTTGGGAGAAATCCCTAGAATTGCAGAGATAGCAGTTGGAAATTGTTAAAGATAAATTGCTTTAGTGATGAGTTTCTTAACTGAATCTATTAAAGACATAAATATAATTGAGATAAATTATGTCTGTTATTGGGATTCCTGGTGGCTCAGACAGTAAAGAATCCTGCCTGCAGTGCAGGAGACGTGGGTTTGATCCCTGGGTTGGGAAGATCCCCTGGAGAAGGGAATGACAACCTACTCCAATATTCTTTCCTGGAGAATTCCATGGACAGAGGATCCTGAAGGACCACAGTCCATGGGGTCGCAAAGAGTTGGACATGACCTAGTGACTAACACACACACACACGTTTGTTATATTAATTTAGAAAAGAGATACTATTGGCATTCTTTTAACTTGCCAACTTGATTGCTAAGCATTGTATATGAGGTAATGATATTTTTTGCATTTTCTCTAAATATTTCATGTTAAAAATAAGCATTCACAAATATACAATTTATCATTTATACTATATTTTACCATGTTTTTAAATAAAAAAAGATAATTACAAATATATGTATACATATAAAATATATTCTAACTAGTTGCTGCTATTAAATTCAGATAATCAAGAAAATTTAACCACATGCATTTTTTGAGTTTTCTGTTAATGTGATTCTTCAGTAATAAGCACATATGTATACATACTTACTTTTATACCTCAAAGTGACATAGATTAAATTGACATGAATTGTTACTGCCTTCAACACATGGAAATATAACAAGAATTCTACCTGTGTTGAGAGTTTACTCCATAGCCAAAGTGAGCATCACAAATGTTTGTCTTATCTTTTCAAACTGAAAGCCAGTTTTCTTTTCTAAGACAGAATACATGCTAAAATTCATCTCAGCCTAGTTACATCAGTGACCATTTTCTCTTTGCATAACACCTAATCTTATTTTGTGGAAAGATACCTCAGAGGATATGAAAGATGGGAGATGATTCCCCAAGAATATTTGATTTAGAAATGCAGAGTGAACACAGAAGACTGTAGGAAGTGGAGTTAGGAGCTGGGAAATAGAGAATAGCTTCAGTTATCTGAGAAAATAAGAAGGAAATGCATTTATGGGAAATGTAGGACTGAACTGAATTAAATATATATAGGTCAATTTTATTTTAAACTTTTATTTGGAGAATAAGGCACTATAAAGCAATACATAGATTGATATATATTATACTAGTTTGACAGAGTAAGCAGAAATTAGAACTTGCTTAGCAAAAAACACTAGGATGTGAGAATTGCTCGCTTACTGTCTCATCCTAGTTTCTTGATTCTTAGATATGAAATTTGACCAGTTCATTTTGTTAGTGGTGATAGAAGTACTCATTGGATATTAAATGCATTCTAGACAAGAACAGATGTTTTACATGACCTCAAAAGTCCTTTCAACTCTCATATTTTGAAAACAGTAGATGGAAGCTTACAGCAGAGAGAGACAAAAAATAATGACTATGGATTTTATTTGAGACTATTGAGAGAACCGAAATCTATAAGTGAATGTATAAGCAGGTATGAATAAGACTTAATAATGGGATGCCTACAGTCTACTACCTCTGGAAATAAGTGCAAGAATGAAAGTGCATCTCTGGTGAATTTAAACTAAATAAAACTTATTCTAGGTAAAATCGATACATCACTTCTCAACTTTGACTCCTAAGTTTTCTAGACTGGAAATTCACAACCCATAATGATTGATTAATTGCCACTGTTCCTTCTTATTCTGTTTGTATTTCTTAAACTGTGACTACAAAGGGTAGAGTAAGTATAAAGCATTTCCTGAGGATTTAAATTAAAAAGTCAGTTTTATACTGAATCAGACATCAATATATTATGGATTGAGACTCAAAACCCTGTGCTTTTTTAAGACAAATCTTGTGATATCAAAGACATATTATCTTCTGCCCCAAATCTCCCTGAAGTTCCAGTTTGAGAGGAAAGATGTTGACTTAGGCGTTCGGGATTTGTCTTTGTAGGGGCGATTTCTTCATGGCATAACTGCATGTATTCTCTTTATTGTCTCCTATTCTCATCACATGCAATATTTAACAAATTTAGTGTTCTTGTGTTCATAGTATATACTTATTCTTTCCTTTCTGGGCTAGCAGGGAACTACATTTTTTTAGCTTCTTTGAAATCATTCAGGGTCACATGGCTAGTTCTGGTCGATCACATATGACATAAAGTGAAAAATGCCACCTTTATTCTGAGTCTATAAAAATGTTTTACAATTATACAAAGTCTCTGTTCTTTATTTTGAGAATGGAACTGGCCATGGACTTCAGTTGGTACAGCTACAAGTCACTGTGCAGAGCAGGGTACCACATTAACCTTGCATAAGCCCGTTTGTAGGACCTGTTGCACGAGCCAGAAATAAACTTCTGTTACATTAAACACTTCAGGGTTTCAAGTAAGGTATTATAACATAATGAATAGAAGCATAACTACATTTCCAGCATGGTTCCAGAAATCCTGGAATTTATTGAGGGCCAAAATAAGAGAAAAATCCCTCCCCTTCTGGAGTTTACTGCATAGAAGATCAAAACATATTAATATGTAGTAAATACTTAGGGAACTGAGGGTTTTCCTGGTGGCACAGATGGTAAAGAATCTCTTGCTTGCAATGCAGGTGACCTGGGTTCAATCTCTGGGTTGGGAAGATCCCCTAGAGAAGGAAATGGCAACCCAACTCAGTATTCTTGCTAACAAATTCCACGGAAAGAGGAGCCTGTCAGGGTACAGACTGTGGAGTCGCAAAGAGTTGGACACGACTGGGCCACTAACACTTTCCCTTCTTCTTCAAATACATAGTAGGTGAAAGGAAGAAAAAGAGCATAATTAACATGATGGTTGTTGTAAGTAGAATAAGGGCCTCCCCAAAGCTGTCATTTCTAATCATGAAAAACTGTGAATATATTTCCTTACATGTCAAAAGGGACATTGCAAATGTGATAAAGTTAAGGGTCTTGAAATAATCCTAGATTATCCAGGTGGGCTAAATGCAATCATGAGTCCTTATTAGAGAGATGCAGGGGCCTCAGAGTTGGCTCAGGAGATGTGATGCTGGTAATAAAGGTTGACGTAATACAAGGACAAAAGCCAAAGAAAGTGGTGACCTCTAGGAGCCAGAAATGACAAGGACATAGTTTCATTCCTAGAGAATCCAGAGAAATGAAGTATTGCCAACCCAGTTTAGACACTGCCCTTCAGAACTCTAAGATAGTACATCTGCATTGTTTTAAATTAGTGTGTTAAGTTTATAGTAATTTACAGCAACAAGAAGAAACATATGAAAGTGAAAAGTGAAAGCATTAGCTGCTCAGTTGAGTCTGACTCTTTGTGACCCTATGGACTGTAGCCCACTAGGCTCCTCTGTCCATGGAATTCTCCAGACAAGAATACTGGAGTGGGTAGCCATTCCCTTCTCCAGGGGATCTTCCCAACCCAGGGATTAACCCAGATCTCCTGCACTGCAGACAGATTCTTTACCACCTGAGCCACCAGGGAAGCCCAAGAAATATATACAATTACCTAAAGGAAGTGCTCTAAGATTAGGTAGCCTCATCTTCCTGACAAAGTGATGTCATTGACTGATCTTATAATACATGTGACAAAAGGCATGGATATGTTGAAAGAAATACTACTAGGTCTTTTTACTGTTTAATTACCCTTATTCATACTCAGAAATGTGAGGTATTGTTTGTTTATTTGGTTGGTAGATTGATTTATATAGCAAGACTATGGAACTCAGACCATTTTTTGGACTCTTGGCATTTGTCACTCATTGTTTATTTGATGCTTTGAGATTCTTTTCTCTTCTCCAACAGGAACCTGAATTTGTTTAAGATGGTATTTCCCAACTCTTCAATCCCATTGCAGCTTTCAGAAATAATGAAAAGAAACACCAGTTTAGATGGTTTCACTTTTGAAAACCATACAAAAGATAACAAAAAAGGTTGCAAATTGTTCACATGCCTTATGGATTGCTGGTGTATTTTTAAGGATTCTCATTGATATGGAGTTGAAAACAAATTAGGCTTTTGTCCTTGGTTTATGAGGCTTTCACTCAAAATTAAACTTTTTCTTAAAAACTGAAAGTGGGTCAGTGTTAAATCAGTGCTGTTCAGGTTTATCTTGTCTAGGTGAGACTAAGCTCACAGGTCCTATATTTAGAAACAGTGATTCTCTCTCAATATTTCTTCTTGGAGTATCATTCCATTTTGGTCATCAAGCTTACACAAAATACACATATTACCTTTAATTCAGTTAAACATGTATTTACAAACTGCACAGCACTCATCTATTTTGTTATTTTGGGGACCCCATCATCCCCTCTCAAAAGAAAATAAATATGTTATAAGTACTGGGTCATAGGAATGATCCTTATTAGGCCTAAATTTAGGTATTTTCCTAATTCCCACATACATATATTTTGGATAATGGTATTGAGGGCTGAGGGCACATAAGTATGAAGATTGACAGTTATTGTATTTTGCTTTGGAAACATTCACAGCTTGTTTTGATGAAGTGGCAGGTGTTTTGTTTTTGTTTTTAAATTGATTTATTTTACAAGGTATGAAAGGTTTAGACCCCACAGACTGAATATCTGAATAATAAAAAGTTAGAGCCTTGTAACTTGTACCATCTTGAGAAACATTCAGCTTATAAATATGTAAACATGTTTCAACAACCGCAGCATTCTTCTAGTCTCACCAGATGTGCTTTCAAAGGGCTGTTTGGGGCCCTTCTTTTATGCTTTTCCCTTTTTTTATTTCCTGCTGCCTGAAATATCAGGGAAAGGGCAAATGATTACTCCACATAGTTTTCTTCTACATATGAAATATGCATGAGACTTGCTAAAATTTACATTTACCCAGCTGGTTTAACATCTTTTGGTGGTCTTGGCCTTAGTGACTTCATTAGAACTCCTGGAAAACAAATTTACATAGGAAATGGCAACTCAATACAAATAATCCATATGTCTTATAACAACCCTTTATAGCAAAAGTATTCTTTCTCAAATAACCTTTAAAATCTTGAATGAAAGCTGTTCTCCATTTAGGGAAAAAAAATTCTTTTATTTGTTAATGTATTTTAGGACTGTTTTTCCTCATTCTATTTTTTAAAGTTATATGAATCTATGTAATATCTGCCATATGTATGTTAATTCTACTCTTAGATTATCTTTTGATTATTTTACATCTTGACCTTTAACCTAGAGACATTAAAAAAATGGATTACATTTAAATGCCATGAGATTGCAGTATAATTTAATAGGTTAAAATAATTAATAGCCTAAAATTTTCAATTGTAATATATTTACTGAATTATACATCTTCTATATATATGCATGGTATTATGTGATAACCTTGAGAATGGAGAGACTTTATGGAGATCTTAGTATTTTTAAAATACTGATTTCTTTGTTTCAATAATCTATTCCATAGTATTTATTGAGTGTCTTCTAAGTTACATGCACTATTATGGGTTCTTGGAATGTACCTGTGAGTAAAAATTACAAAAATTCCCTAGAGGAGATAATCTTTTGTAAGGGAGACAGTCTGTACACATAAATATAAGTCTGAAATGTTGTAATATATTAGAAGGTAATGAGCAACAGGAGAAATCAAACCAAATAGGCTAGAGAGTAGGCTCTGGAAGGAAGTTATCCTGTTGATTTTAGGGAGTGTATATTTCATGAACAGCTGGTACAAAAGCCCTAAGATGGAACTAACCCTAGCCAGTTGATGGAAAACAAGGAGGACATTGTGTGTGGAAGAAATGGTGGTAAGAAATGAAGCTGAAGGATAGTAATGATTAAGGAATGAGGAAGAAGATCACAAAGGGCATATAGGCATTTTAAAGACTTTACCATGCTCTTTATTAAAGTAGGGCCCAGTAGAACTTTTGGAACAGAAGAATGTTATGCTGAGTTACTTTTAGTGGGATTACTCTGTCTACTTTTTTGAGAATAGACTATATTTTGTATTGTAATAATTCAGGTGAGAGGTGATGATAGCTAAAACCCTGTTGGTAAAAGTGGTAATAGAATTAGTAGGGGTCTGAATATGTTTTGAAGGTAGGAATTTCCTTATTTTCAAATGTGATGACAAAGGAGACAATGTGAAATGGAAAGCAGAGGAATGAGTGAACTAGTAAAATACACTGTGATATACTGTGATATGCTGTAATTATAAGCAGAACCAAGGGCCCACTTAAGGTGTGTAGACATAAATTTAATGTGGTATCAATTAATACATTCCCCAAAGTCTAGTGAGGCACCTGGTGTATCATCATTAAAGATCAGATGAATAATTTAAAAAGGCTTAAAAGATACTGAATTCACATCCTAGAGATGGCCTTTGCCTATTTGATTTTCTACTTTTTCTTGTCTTCCTAAGGCACATTTCATACTAATTATGGGGGGGAAATAGAACTACTCTATTCTAGATGTTTGAGAAACAAAATCTGTGATTTACATACAAGAGATTTATTTGGAAATAATTCTAGAGAAATAAAAATGGGAATAGGGTGATTAAATTGGGATATAATTCCAATAAAAAAAACCAATTAATCCTACAAGGAGTTGGCATGTACCTTGAAAATTGTTGCAATTGAGATAAGGTTGGTGGAACCTCGTACCATTTTATTAGTGAGTTTTTGGATATAGGTTGCCCAAGGACTGGATGAAAACTTGTTCAAGGCAACATCTTTCAGTTTAGGGCAATTCCTGAAGAAGAACTAAGATGTCAGATAAAAGATAATGTAAGGAAAATTCTTAAAGACATAATTTTTAGTTACTAGATTCTTCACTACTTATAAATTCCAGAATACTTCGTAATATAATTAACCTCTTGTTCCTGAGTTCAGTTCAGTTCAGTTCAGTTCCTCAGTCATGTCCGACTCTTTGTGATCCCATAAACCATAGCACGCCAGGCCCCCTGTCCATCACCAACACCCAGAGTCCACCCAAACCCATGTCCATCAAGTTGGTGATGCCATCCAACCATCTCATCCTCTGTCATCCCCTTCTCCTCCTGCCCTCAATCTTTCCCAGCATCAGGGTCTTTTCAAATGAGTCAGCTCTTCGCATCAGGTGGCCAAAGGATTGGAGTTTCAGCTTCAACACCAGTCCTTCCAATGAACACCCAGGACTGATCTCCTTTAGGATGGTGACATTTAAACCTTTATGCAAGACTAGGTGTCCCAGTGGTAAAGAATGTGCCTGCCAGTGCAGGAGTCACGAGAAACTCGGGTTTAATCCCTGGGTCAGGAAGATCCCCTGGATGAGGAAACCCACTCCAGTATTCTTGCCTGGGTTAATCCCATGGACAGAGGAGTCTGGGTTGATATAGTCCATGGAGTCTCAAAAGAGTTGGACATAACTGAGCACACACACACACACATATAGAGTTTAAAATATAGAAAAAAACATAGGGTCATTGAGTAAGATAAGGATTATAAGACACTTATTCTGGCTACCCAGTGGTTGGAAACTCTAATCCAAGCCTTTGCTTCTATTTCTCTATTTTTTGAAATTAATAGTAAATAAATACTATCTAATTGTAGCCCACTAACTTTATTTTATAACCTCCTAATGAGTTTCAACCTGAAGCTGGAAAAAGATTGACTACAAAACACAGAAAAACCACACCTACTCTTCATACATTTAGAAAGAATTAGAGAAATTTCCTGGGCACAGGTTCTGACTACTGGTAAAGTGGTTATTTAATATACCATCAAATCTCAAATTCTTTGAGAGTAAATCAGGCATAAACAGGGCTTCCAAGGTGGTGCTAGTGGTAAATAACCCAATTGCCAATGCAGAAGATATGTAAGTGATCCAGGTTTGATGCCTGTATCAGGAAGATTCCCTAGAGGAGGACATGACAACCCACTCCAGTATTCTTGCCTGGAGAATCCCATGGACAGAAGAGCCTGTTGGGCTGCAGTCCATAGGGTTTCAAAGAGTCAGACATGACTGAAGCAACTTAGCAAGCATGTATACATGAGGCATAAACAAGGATTGTCCCACAATCTCTAGTGGGAGTTTTCTACCACTAAACCAGGTTGAGGGTCCAAGTAAAAAAACAGAAGAGCTCAGCAGTGGGATCTCAGCAGTTGTTTGTCCTCCTCCCTTTTTTGCCTTTTGTTTCTTGTGTCCAGAAAAATAGAAAAGGAGGAAGTCAAAAGACATTTGCTATATACTAGAAGTTACTAACTGAGCTAGGATAACAAAGTGAAAGTTACTCAGTTGTGTCCAATTCTTTGAGACCCCATGAACTCTAGCCCAGGGATTTCCCAAGTGGCACTAGTGGTAAAGAAACTGCCTGCCAATGTAAGAGACAGAAGAGATGTAGGTTCGATACCTAGGTCAGGAAGAACCCCTGGATGAGGGCACAGCACCCCACTCCAGTATTCTTGCCTGGAGAATCCCCATGGACAGAGGAGCCTGGCGGGCCACAGTCCAGTGGGTTGCACAAAGTGGAACCCGACTAAAGCGACTTACCACACAGCAAGAACTCTAGCCAACCAGGTTTCTCTGTCCATGGAATTTTCCAGGAAAGAATACTGGAGTGGGGTAGCTATACTCATCTTCAGGGGATCTTACTGAGAGATTGAACCCAGGACTACTGCATTGGCAGCAGATTCTTTACCATCTAAGCACCACGGAAACCCAGGGAACTTGGATAAAACAAAGGAAAAATATTAATTTGCAAGGTAAAATCAAACCCAAAATAAAAATCATCAACTACACTTGAATTTGGAAAAGCCCAATTTGCCTCTGAAATGACACACAAGGAAACACTATGTTACTGGATTATGATGCCCCAAATAAAGTAATATTGATATATGCATATACCTGACATCTCATTGAAACCCTCAGAGGTTGCAGGTCATAGAGAAACTACCTTCATGCACAATTATGAGACAAAAATTGACCCAGTAATTTAGTTTTATTTGAATTCTCAAGATTTTGTCTTGACCATCAATTTTCCAAACTCCTCATACAAATCTAAGTGCTTCTTTGAAATTGTATTTAATAAAAAGTGGGTTTAATTTTTCAAAATTTTATTTGGTGTGATGGTTAGTTTTATACATCATCTTGATTGGGTTAAGGGATGCCCAGATAGCTGGTAAAACATTATCAGAGTGTGTCTATGTAGATGTCCATAGAAAACTAGCATTTGAGTCAGTTAACTCAGTAGAGAGGGTTGCCCTCACCAAAGCAAGAGGCTGCATCTAACCCACTGAGGGATGAGAGAACAAAATAGGGGAAAGGTCTGTGTCTCTGCTTGAGCTAAGACATCATTCTACTTTTAACATTGGTGTTGCTGGTTCTCAGGCTTTTAGCCTGTGACTGAATTACACTACTAGCTTTCCTGGTTCTCTAGTTTCCAGATCATGGGACTCTTCAGCCTCTATAAGCATGTGAGCCAGTTAACACAATAAATCTATGCTTGTCTGTATCTATACCTATGTCTATCTATCTATCTCCTGGTGGTTCTGTTTCTCTGGAGAACTCTCACTAATATATTTCATCAAGTATTTCACAGGAAGGGGTTGAAATGAACACGATAGAGCACATTATCTTCTCTATCTGATCAGATCATTTGAATTTATATTTTTAACCAAATAATTGTCACAGAGTACTAAAATCATTACTGTTGAGTTTTTCTAATTTGAATGTGATTTCAAAGGCACTTAGAGCAGAAAAGGAAGTATATTTATTGGAGACTAACTGAAACAAAAACCAAATATATTTTTTGGAAATAGCTCATTAATCTGCCTGCAGTGCAGGAGATGTGGATTCCATCCTTGGATGGAGAAGATGCCCTGGAGGGAGAAATAGCAATTGACTCCAGTAGTCTTGCCAGGAAAATCCCATGGGCAGAGAAGCCTGGTGGGTTACAGTCCATAGAGCCACAAAGAGTCTGACTAGACTGAGCAACACAGCCCAGCCCATAGTTCATTAAATAAGTCTTTCTTATCTTCAAATTCAACACTGTCCTCTGATCAAAAGGAGGAGAGAGAATTCTCTGGAGGTCCAGTGTGTGGGACCCCATGATCTCACTGCCAGGGGACTGCACATTCAATCTGGGAAGCAAGATGCCACAAGGTGGAAAGGCCAAAAAAATTAAAATAGAAAAAAAGGAGGGGAGTTTCAGAAGGAGCTTCAGAAGGAAATCCCAGAAAATCAACAGAGCTTCTGAAACTAAAGAACTCTGTATAACATGAATAGGAAATATTATAGACTGAGTTCTCAAACATGCCACTGCTTTTCTTTGCTATAAAAGCAGTTTTCTTGGCTTCTTTCTTATTTGATGATACCTGATTAAACTATAAATTTATCACACACAATCCATGGTTACAACTTTAACTGTTTTCCTTAAACCACAGTGAAAAACAGTGAATCATATCACTTCCAAAGTAGGGTAAATTCCTCTCCCATATACTTGCATACTTATATTACATACTTATATATAAACACATCTGAATAAATATGTTTATGCTTACAGTTTTTCTTTGCATAACAATTCAAGACTATTGTTATTCATTCATTGTGTGTGCCCAAGTATTTATAACCTTTTAGTATGCACAGGTTCACATTAAACATTCATAGTTCACTTCTGCCCTCCATAGTGTAAATTGTCATCCTAAGAAATATATTGTCTGTCACTTTACTCTGCACAGTGGCCACTCTTTTGATAATGAAAACTATTGAATAATATGATACTTTCGTAAAGTAGATAATCCATTATAAGAAAATAATAAACATCTGAATGGTAATAATAATACAATATCTATCATATTTTCTGTTAACTATTATTCATTAGAGTAGGTAGGTGTTGCAAGAGGGCATCAGAAGGCAGACATACTTGAAACCATACTCACAGAAAACTAGTAAATCAAATCACACTAGGACCACAGCCTTGTCTAACTCAATGAAACTAAGCCATGCCCTGTGGGGCCACCCAAGATGGGTGGGTCATGGTGGAGAGGTCTAACAGAATGTGGTCCACTGGAGAAGGGAATGGCAAACCACTTCAGTATTCTTGCCTTGGGAACCCCATGCTGCTGCTGCTGAGTCACTTCAGTCATGTCCGACTCTGTGCAACCCCATAGACGGCAGCCCACCAGGCTCCCCTGTCCCTGGGAGTCTCCAGGCAAGAACACTGGAGTGGGGTGCCATGCCTTCTTCAATGCATGAAAGTTAAAAGTGAAAGTGAAATCGCTCAGTCGTGTCCAACCCTCAGCGATCCCGTGGACTGCAGCCTACCAGGCTCCTCTGGCCATGGGATTTTCCAGGCAAGAGTACTGGAGTGGAGTGCCATTGTCTTCTCCGAGAACCCCATGAACAGTATGAAAAGGCAAAATGATAGGATACTGAAAGAGGAACTCCCCAGGTCAGTAAGTGCCCAATATGCTACTGGAGATCAGTGGAGAAATAACTCCAGAAAGAATGAAGGGATGGAGCCAAAGCAAAAACAATACCCAGTTGTGGATGTGACTGGTGATAGAAGCAAGGTCCAATGCTGTAAAGAGCAATATTGCATAGGAACCTGGAATGTTAGGTCCATGAATCAAGGCAAATTGGAAGTGGTCAAACAGGAGATGGCAAAAGTGAACGTCAACATTCTAGGAATCAGCAAACTCAAATGGACTGGAATGGGTGAATTTAACTCAGATGACCATTATATCTACTACTGTGGGCAGGAATCCCTTAGAAGAAATGGAGTAGCCATCATGGTCAAAAAAGAGTCCAAAATGCAGTATTTGGATGCAATCTCAAAAATGACAGAAAGATCTCTGTTTGTTTCCAAGGCAAACCATTCAATATCACAGTAATCCAAGTCTATGCCCCAACCAGTAATGCTGAAGAAGCTGAAATTTTACGGTACTTTGAAGACCTATCAGACCTCTTAGAACTAACACCCAAAAAAGATGTCCTTTTCATTATAGGGGACTGGAATGCAAAAGTAGGAAGTCAAGAAACACCTGGGGTAACAGGCAAATTTGGCCTTGGAATTTGGAATGAAGCAGGGTAAAGATTAATAGACCTTTGCCAAGAGAACGCACTGGTCATAGCAAACACCCTCTTCCAACAACACAAGAGAAGACTACACGTGGACATCACCAGATGGTCAACACTGAAATCAGACTGATTATATTATTTGCAGTCAAAGATGTAGAAGCTCTATACAGTCAGCAAAAACAAGACTGGGAGCTGACTGTGGCTCAGATCATGGACTCCTTATTGCCAAATTCAGACTTAAATTGAAGAAAGTAGGGAAAACCACTAGACCATTCAGGTATGACCTAAATCAAATCCTTTATGATTATGCAGTGGAAGTGAGAAATAGAGTTAAGGGCCTAGATCTGATAGATAGAGTGCCTGATGAACTATGGACGGAGGCTCGTGACATTGTACAGGAGACAGGGATCAAGGCCATCCGCATGGAAAAGAAATGCAAAAAAGCAAAATGGCTGTCTGGGGAGGCCTTACAGCTAGCTGTGAAAAGAAGAGAAGCGAAAAGCAAAGGAGAAAAGGAAAGATATAAGCATCTGAGTGCAGAGTTCCAAAGAATAGCAAGAAGAGATAAGAAAGCCTTTCTCAGCAATCAATGCAAAGAAATAGAGGAAAACAACAGAATGGAAAAGACTAGAGATCTCTTCAAGAAAATTAGAGATACCAAGGGAACATTTCATGTAAAATGGGCTCAATAAAGACAGAAATGGTATGGACCTAACAGAAGCAGAAGATATTAAGAAGAGGTGGCAAGAACAAACATAAGAACTGTACAAAAAAGGTCTTCACGACCCAGATAATAACGATGGTGTTATCACTCACCTAGAGCCAAACATACTGGAATGTGAAGTCAAGTGGGCCTTAGAAAGCATCACTATGAACAAGCTCGTGGATGTGATGGAATTCCAGTTGAGCTATTTCAAATCCTGGAAGATGATGCTGTGAAAGTGCTGCACTCAATATGTCTCCAAATTTGGAAAACTCAGCAGTGGCCACAGGACTGGAAAAGGTCAGTTTTCATTCCAATCCCAAAGCAAGGCAATGTCAAAGAATGCTCAAACTATTGCACAATTGCACTCATCTCACACGAAAATAAAGTAATGCTCAAAACTCTCCAAGCCAGGCTTCAGCAATACATGAACTGTGAACTTCCAGACGTTCAAGCTGGTTTTAAAAAAGGCAGAGGAACCAGAGATCAAATTGCCAACATCCGCTGGATCATCAAAAAAGCAAGAGAGTTCCAGAAAAACATCTATTTCTGCTTTATTGACTATGCCAAAGCCTTTGACTGTGTGGATCACAATAAACTGTGGAAAATTCTGAGGAGATGGGAATACCAGACCACCTGATCTGCCTCTTGAGAAACCTGTATGCAGGTCAGGAAGCAACAGTTAGAACTGGACATGGAACAACAGACTGGTTCCAAATAGGAAAGGGAGTGTGTCAAGGCTGTATATTGTCACTCTGGTTTTTAAACTTATATGCAGAGTACATCATGAGAAACACTGGGCTGGAAGAAGCACAAACTGGAATCAAGATTGCTGGGAGAAATATCAATAACCTCAGATATACAGATGACACCACCCTTATGGCAGAAAGTGAAGAGGAACTAAAAAGCCTCTTGATGAAAGTGAAAGAGGAGAGTGAAAAAGTTGGCTTAAAGCTCAACATTCAGAAAATGAAGATCATGGCATCTGATTCCATCACTTCATGGGAAATAGATGGGGAAACAGTGTAAACAGTGTCAGAGTTTATTTTTAGGGGCTCCAAAATCACTGCAGATGGTGACTTCAGCCATGAAATTAAAAGATGCTTACTCCTTAGAAGAAAATTTATGACCAACCTAGATAGCATATTGAAAATCAGAGACATTACTTTGCCAACAAAGGTCCACCTAGTCAAGGCTGTGGTTTTTCAAGTGGTCATGGATGGATGCGAGAGTTGGACTGTGAAGAAAGCTGAGTGCCAAAGAATTGATGCTTTTGAACTGTGGTGTTGGAGAAGACTCTTGAGAGTCCCTTGGACTGCAAGGAGATCCGACCAGTCCATTCTGAAGGAGATCAGCCCTGGGATTTCTTTGGAAGGAATGATGCTAAAGCTGAAACTCCAGTACTTTGGCCACCTCATGTGAAAAGTTGACTCATTGGAAAAGACTCTGATGCTGGGAGGGATTGGGGGCAGGAGGAGAAGGGGACAACAGAGGATGAGATGGCTGGATGGCATCGCGGACTCTATGGACGTGAATTTGTGTGAACTCTGGGAGATGGTGATGGACAGGGAGGCCTGGTGTGCTGCGATTCATGGGGTTGCAAAGAGTCGGACACGACTGTGCAACTGAAATGAACGGAACTGAGATATTTTTCTCATAACTTTTATGAAACTCATTTTTTAAAAATGCAGATTGTGCTGATTTTGCAAAACTTGGTTTTACTAATTTTTATTTTATATATATTTTTAAATATCATTGTCTTTTAAAATGCGTTCTTAATTTTCTCTTAAGGAAATGGTAGTGCTTAATGAAGTTTAAAAGCTAATTAATAAATAATAAAACATGCAAAATTAGAGTATTAAGTTATAGAATGGAAACTATTCATAATTCAAGACATGAAACTAATATATAAGTAATTAATAACCTTAGAAAATTTGGAAAACTTTCAGTTTTGACACAGTATCTTTAAAAAAAATGGTAAAATTTACATATCTCCTTTTGTAGTAGAATAAAATTTTAAAATTCAGGCCAAAAACTAATATACAGTGGGAAAAAACAACACAAAAACATAAGGTAATTTATCTTATAAACTCTTCCTTTCTTCTATGATTCAATAATGATTCATTTTCATTTTCAAAACCGAGCTATAAAACTTTATAATAGAAAAAACTCAATAAATTTTCTTTTCAAAACAGATTTTTAAAATATCTTAAACCCAATAACGGAGAAGGCAATGGCACCCCACTCCAGTACTCTTGCTTGGAAAATCTCATGGATGGAGGAGCCTGGAAGGCTGCAGTCCATGGGGTCGCTGAGGGTCAGACACGACTGAGAGACTTCACTTTCACTTTTCACTTTCATGCATTGGAGAAGGAAATGGCAACCCACTCCAGTGTTCTTGCCTGGAGAATCCCAGAGATGGGGGAGCCTGGTGGGCTGCTGTCTATGGGGTCACACAGAGTCGGACACGACTGAAGTGACTTAGCAGCATCAGCAAACTCAATAAAATTCTCTTAGAAATATTTAGGAAAAAAAGTCTTTGTGCTAACATTTGTGAAGATTATAAACAAATATTCTAGTATCTCTGAGTACCATACACTAAAAAATCAGTATTTTATTAGACATTATGAATATAATATCAACAAAAATGATATATAATTCCAAATATACACTGAAGCCTGTGTAACTCTTCCAAAAATGTCATTTTATATAAGGAAGTATACTTAATAAACATTTATGCTTTGCTTTTGGGTTTACTTATCTACCTTTGAAAGATACGTCTTCTCTTTCCAATTTCTTATACAATTTGCATAGTTAACATTAGATCAAACAGATGTGAAAATGATAGGATTTTATTGATCAAAAATTTTTGACAATTTTGCCTCTTGAGACTTTAGAAATTACTCCCAGAAAGATTATGTTAGCAATGCCCATGATTTTCTAAGCTAAGATAGAAAATTCAAATATGTACCTCTGTAATTTATAATTTGAATTACTTTGTATCTTGCTCATATTGTTTATAAATATTTTTTACCACTTAAATTCATTCATTGCTTATTGTTTTATTTATTATTTTTTAATTAGTTCATTGCCAGCTTGAGAAAAATCATAACTTGGAAATTATTTAATATTGATAATATAAAATAATAATTTTGCCTCAGTACCATGTCATATTCTAGTATCATATGCTAATACCATTCTAATAGATACAGTTCTTCCTTATTCACTCTCTTTATATTTTTCCTGAGTATAGAATATTTATGTCTAAATAGAATAGTCCTGTGGGATTTTCCAAGAAAGTTGGAGAAATATGTAAGTTAGAATAATTGTAGTAGATCAACTCTTCCACCAAAAGCAATTAGTAAAGTTGTATCAAAACTAAAAATCATCAGTTTGAAGAACTTAGGGTACTGCTGAAGGAAGGAAGAGGAGAGAGTCTAAGATTTTGGAAAGCAGACTTGGGTAAGTCACTTTCCCCTGGGGCATTTGCTGATTCTTAGGAGAGGGAAGAGTTTGATAATACGTGCTTTGCTGAGGGACTGCTGCTGATAGACATGAACTAGATGTTTCTGCCTCCTTCCTTCTCCTTCTCTTTCTCCCTCTCTTTCTTTCCTTTTTTTTTTCTTTCATAAGAGCCATCCTAACAAGTGTGAGGTGATAGTTCATCATAGTTTTGATTTACCTTTCCTTAATAATCAGTGGGACTTCCTTGGTGGCTCAGTGGTAAAGAATCTTTCTGCCAATGCGGGAGACACAGATCCGATCCTTGTGTCAGGAAGATCCCCTGGAGAAGGAAATGGCACCCCACACCAGGATTCTTGCCTGGGAATTTCCACTGAAGAGGAGGTTGGAAGGCTTTACAGTTCACAGGGTTGCAAAAGAGTTGGACATGACTTAGTAAGTAAACAACAAGTATTAGTGATGTTGAGCACATTTTCATATGTCTATTGGCCATTTGAATGTTTTCTTTGGAGAAATGCCTATTCATTTCTTTTGTCCATTTATTAATTAGGTTAATTGTGTTTTGTTATCAAGTTGTAGGAGTTCTTTATATTTTCTGGATTTAACCCTTTATCAGATATATGATTCACAAATAGAACTACCACATGATCCAGCAATTTCACTTCTGTGAATCCAAAGGAATAGAAATCAAGATCTCAAAGAGACATCTGCACTCTCATATTTATTGAAGAATTATCCACAATATCCAAGACCTGGAAACAATTTATATGTATATCTTGGATAGATGGATAAAGAAAATATGGCACATGGATACAAAGGAATGAATTTTATTGTCTTAAAAAGGAAGGAAATCGTGCTTTTTCCAACATGGATGAACCTGGAGGACATCATAAGTGAAATAAGCCAGACATAGAAGGGCACATACTTTAATAGTCTTTGATAAGTGTGTGCCCTTCTTAAAGTAAAACACACACTTGCCAAGGAATCTAAAATAATCAAATTCATAGAAGCAGAGAGTAGAATGGTGAGTGCCAGGGACTTGGGCAAAGAGAAAACAGAAAGGTATTAGTCGAAGAGTACAAAGCTTCAGTATACATGAATAAGTCCTGGAAATCTACCGTACAGCATAGTATCTATAGTTATCAATAATATATTACACACTTTAATTTTTTCTAAGCGAGTAAACCTTATATTGTGTTCTTATCCCCCAAAACATAATAATACAGAGGACAAAAAGGAAGTTTTGGATGTGATGGATATGTTTATGATGTACATTGTGGTGACAGTTTCATAGGTGGTGATGGTTTCACAAGTGTATACTTATCTCCAAATTCATCAAGTTGTATACCTTAAATGTGCACAGCTTCTTTGTGTGTGTGCGTGTGTGTATGTGTTTGTGTGTGTGTGTGTGTCAATCATACCTCAATAAAATGCTTTAAAGAAGAATGGAAGAGAAAGAAACCACAGGAAAAAAGAAAAGGACTGGCAATTGCCTACTCATTAAGAAAGGAGGAAGCAATAAATTTAACAGGAGGGCATTTTTTAATTGCCAAAAGAAAATATCAAAACTATTAATATTTTATGTGCACTTGGTCACTCAGTCATGTCTGACTCTTTGTGACCTTTTGGGCTGTAGTCCACCAGCTTCCTCTGTCCATGGGATTTTTCAGGCAAGAATACTGGAGTGGGTTGGCATTTCCTCCTCCAGAGTATCTTTTCTCAACCCAGGGATCAAACCAGCATCTCTTACATCTTCTTCACTGCAGGCAGTTTCTTTACCACTGAGCCATCAGGGAAGCCCAAGCTTTACAAAAGGAATCTCATTTTCAGATGTGAAAGTAAAATAAAGATAGCCTACAGATGTGGAAATGCTTCACCAGCATAACCACAGTAAAATAATAAAAATTAATTATCAGGTCATGGAAGAATGAATCCATGGAAGGAGGAATCAGAGAAGAATAACAAGAGTTGAAAAATTAAATATGTCAAAAAATTTAATTGAGTATTGACTGTATGTAAAGGTATGCTGGTAAATGCTTAACAACAATTTTTAAAAATCCTGATTGGTCACATTCATCAATTTCCCTTTTTAAATATCACTACCATTGAATATAGAGTAAGAAAGTGATGTGTGATGTGCAAAATTTCTTCTTGTGATCTGGACCCCACTAACTATATAGAATAGTAATAATAATACCTTAGGGGTTTAAGTATCTGTGTGTAATAGTTGTAGCACAAATTAAACAGCAGCCATAATATAAATTAGGAGGGCAAGGTGAATGGAGTAAAAATGTTCTAAGATTCTAGTATTTTCAAGAAAGTCATTAAAATAATACCATGCATTAAAATTAAAAAGTCATAAATGAATGTATTAATTTCTAGAAATACACAAAATTGAAAATATTGAAAAGTTGAATGTCCAGAAGCAAATCACACATATATAAGTCACCTGACTTATGATCATAGAAAGACTCTAAAACAGTAGGTAAAAGCATTTTTAATGATTGATACTTTAGAAAAATAACAAATCTTTTACTCCTTGCATCAACAAACAATAACTTTATAAATGGTACACAACTCTAAATACAAAAGTTAAATAAAAAATCTATAAAAATCTATAGACTGGATAGATTTGTGGTATTGGCAAATACAGGGCATAATATTAGCAAAGGTTAGGCAAAACTTTCTTAATACCTAAACAGCAATAAACCAAAATGAAAAAAAAATTATAGAATGCATTGAATTTAAATAGTTGTAACAATGTTAAAAATTTTGAACAAGATACAATTAAGAGAGAAAAGAAAGCCACACAATAGTAGAAGATATATCTTTATATTTCAAAGAGTTCATTGGCTGAATCAAGAAAATAAAAGAAGGCAGGAAAACTAATAGAAAAAAGGAAGAACAAAAGAAAGACTTTGAATGGCTACATATAATAAAGATATATTCAAAATATCTCTTACTTTGCAGATAAGAGAGAATATCCATTATTTGCATTGCAATACATCTGAGATGATGCTAGTCTTCATACAAACCCATCTGCTAAGTTGCTTCAGTCGTGTCCGACTCTGTGCAACCCCATAGACGGCAGCCCATCAGGCTCCCCTATCCCTGGGATTCTCCAGACAAGAACTCTGGAGTGGGTTGCCATTTCCTTCTCCAATGCATGAAAGTGAAAAGTGAAAGTGAAGTCGCTCAGTTGTGTCCAACTCTTAGCGACCCCATGGACTGCAGCCTACCAGGCTCCTCCATCCATGGGATTTTCCAGGCAAGAGTACTGGAGAGGAGTGTCATTGCCTTCTCTAACAAATCCATCAGAATAGCTAAATTTAAAAACAAAGAAACCAAGCAAAAAACAAACAAACAAACAAAAACAAATAAACTAAAAAAGGACTGACAAGGATTTAGAGTGGCAGAAACATGGTTGCTGGTGAGACTGTGAATTGTTAAAATTGCTCTGGAAAATTACTTGGCAGTATCTATGAAAGCTGAAAATGCACATTCCTATTTCCAGCAATTATACTTCTATGTATACACCTTACCCAAAATCTGAATGCATGTTTACTGAAAATTATGAATAATTATAATGAATAATGGGCTGGATGAAGCACAAGCTGGAATCAAGAATGCCAGGAGAAATATCAATAACCTCAGATATGCAGATGACACCACCCTTATGGCAGAAAGTGAAGAACTAAAGGGCCTCTTGATGAAAGTGAAAGAGGAGAGTGAAAAAGTTGGCTTAAAGCTCAGCATTCAGAAAACTAAGACCATGGCATCCGGTCCCATCACTTCATGGCAAATAGATGGGGAAACAGTGGAAACAGTGGCTGACTTTATTTTTCTGGGCTCCAAAATCACTGCAGATGGTGATTGCAGCCATGAAATTGAAAGATGCTTACTCCTTAGAAGGAAAGTTATAACCAACCTAGACAGCATATTAAAAAGCAGAGGCATTACTCTGCCAAAAAAGGTCTGTCTAGTCAAGGCTATGGTTTTTCCAATAGTCGTGTATGGATGTGAGAGTTGGACTGTGAAGAAAGCTGAGCGCCAAAGAACTAATGCTTTTGAACTGTGGTGTTGGAGAAGACTCTTGAGAGTCCCTTGGACTGCAAAGAGATCCAACCAGTCCATCCTAAAGGCGATCAGTCCTGAGTGTTCATTGGAAGGACTGTTGTTCAAGCTGAAACTCCAATACTTTGGCCACCTGATGCGAAGAGCTGACTCATTTGAAAAGACCCTGATGGTGGGAAAGATTGAGCACAGCAGGAGATGGGGACGACAGAGGATGAGATGGTTGGATGGCATTACCGACTCAATGGACATGAGTCTGCATAAACTCCGGGAGTTGGTAATGGACAGGGAGGCCTGGCACTCTGCAGTCCATGGGGTCACAAAGAGTCAGACATGACTGAGTGACCTGAATTGAACTGAACTGATGAATAATTATTCCCATAACAGCTTTAGCCAAACATCAGAAACAACTCAACTCTGCACCAAAAATAGAATGAATATATTGCAATAAAATCATACAATACAGTGAAGGACAGAAAAGAAAACAAGCCACTATATAACACAAGGTAGAACACATCTTGCAGAGATGATATTGAGGGGAAAAAAAAAAAATCAAGAAACAACAATCCAAAACTCAAAAAGAGAGCAGTCACAAAACGTGCATTCAGTGTGATTCCATTTAATGTATAGAAGCAGATTTCTATCAATGGTGTTAGAAATAGGGACAATGTTACCTTAGAGGAGATATTGATGGAAAGGTATGTACTCTAAGTAGGTTTCTGGAGGTAATGATAATATTGTTTTTCTTCATTTGGATGATGGTGAGAATGTGTGTGCTCTGTTTATGAAAGTGTATCAAGCTATGTACTAGTGATTTTGCATCTTTCTTTGTACTATACTTCAAAAGAGTTTACAAGGGGAAAAAAAAATCATACCTGACAGTATATAGCAGTGGATAGTATTAGAATTGGCAAGCATTCCTAATAATCTTAAATAGTCACAGATGAAGCTCCAAGGAATTGCTGAACATTTCAACCCAGAAAGAATTCTCTCATCTCACTATCTATCATTTCAGCAAATGAAAAACAGGATTATTGGAATGAATAATGTATGTTGCCATAAAGGTAAAAACAAAGTGAATACTTTGACAAAGTATCCTCTGGATCCCATGGACAAATATTCATTTGAGATACAGGCACTCATTTAATAGGTGGTTTAGCAAGTGTTGTTCCCAGGACAGCAGCAGCAGCAGTATCAGCTGCTAATTGACCTACTGAGTTCTAAATTCTGGGAGTGGGTCCCAACCATCTGTGTTTTAACAAGTTCTCTGAGTAATTTTGGTGCACACTAACTTTAAAGATGCTCCAATATAAAGCAAACCTACAGGAACTTTACCTGTCTCTTCCTTCTATTTTTTTTTTCTTTTCTTTTTTCCAGTTAGCAAGTTCTCAGGTACATTGTCAATGATCAATGATCAGCCATTGAATGAATAAATAGAGGTTTGCATGTTAAATCTTATATAATTATTTATTGAATTGTGTTTAATTAATTGTATCCAACATACAGGAATAAGATCAACAAAATCTGGATAATTTTATGCTGTTTTTTCTTCAATAATCATGAATTGACATTTAAAAAGGCAGAGAAAGAGAGAGAAATCTAATTTTTGTTGGCAAATGAATACTGCATTTCCATAGAGATCTTGATGTAGTTCCTAAAGTTTTAAAGAACTCCTGACAAAACTTTCTGATCATAAATCTTAGGTTTGGACCCAAGATAAAATAGAAGTGGAAAAAATCACTCAAATACTGACATGTGAGGGAGTGAAGATTTACTTAAACAGGAGTGGAAAAAAACAAAACAAAACAGAAACCTCTCTAATGTAATGAAAAGGTAAAATAACAGAAAATATAAAGTATCTTATTACCAACTGTCATGAATTAAAATGGGGATCCTTCTCATCTATACCTAAGGCTATAGATGAGAATCAAGCTAGTTAATCAGAGAAATGATCCATCTGCCTAAATCTGAATCCCAGCACTACGTGCACTTTCTGAATAAACGTCAGATGTGGCATCAGTCTCATAGAAGAATAAGCAGATTCTGATCTAAAGTGTCATAATTCATAAATCCATGAAAATTTCATGAGCCCTAGAAGTTGGTTATCATTGAAATGCTTTTTCTTTTGAAGCTGGGGTCACAGATCATTAAGCAGCCATTTAGGTATAAACTATTCAATTAAAAACATCAGAATTGAAGTGTGGCTAGAGTCCCTGGTTTGCTGCTGCTGCTAAGTTGCTTCAGTCGTGTCTGATTCTGTGCGACCCGATAGACGGCAGCCACCAGGCTCCCCCGACCCTGGGATTCTCCAGGTAAGAACACTGGAGTGGGTTGCCATTTCCTTCTCCAATGCATGAAAGTGAAAAGTGAAAGTGAAGTCGCTCAGTCGTGTTTGACTCTTAACAACCCCATGGACTGCAGTCTACCAGGCTCCTCCATCCATGGGATTGTGCAAGCAAGAGTACTGGAGTAGGGTGCCATTGCCTTCTCTGAGAGTCCCTGGCTTAGCAGTTGATAATCAGAATTTGGTGTGCTGCTACTAAAGTACATATCTTTGCAAAAAGATTTCAAATCCCTTTCATAAACATTGGAGGGTGGTTTGAATTCTAAACAAAATAGAAATTAGAATATTCAATGTTATTTGAAGAAGAGGAAAATATTTAAAGTCACTCTATTTCATTATAATTTGATTTATTAAACTAAAGAAGACACCTATTAAGTTGCATTACCTCTATTATGTCAACCACATTACTTATTAATTAACATCATAGAGATGCAAAAAAAGATGCTATTATATACGGAGATTTTTTTAGTTTCAGTGCTTGATCATTAACACTTTTGCTGTAATAGTCTCATTTCTGTATCCATTAGTAATTGATTGGTCAATTGATCTTCTACTCACAGTTTAATAGTAAAAATGTAGATGTTTGAACTCAAATCTACAGATTTTTTCTGTTGAAATTATGCCTCTGTATCAATAAAGTAACTTCACATTTCTATAGTTTCTTCAACTATGTTTCAAATACATTTGTCCAGGGAGTGGGTAATTTCCTCAGTTCTGTCTCACCACAGCAAAAATTTGAAGTGATGGACGGATCAGTATTACAGCTCAGTTTTATCTGGCAAGCAAAGGAAAGTACGTTCTTGAGGTGTGAGGGCAGGCAAACCCGGAAAGAGAAGAGAAGCCAGAGGCTCAATTTTGGTTCCTCTTTTTATATGTTCTTTTTATATGTTTTATATGAACATATGTTTTATATGTTCTTTTTATATGTACTCCCCCTGAGCCTGTCCTGTGTAAAATTGGGCTAGCCAAGAGGATGTTTGCTTCACCTGAGGTGCTCACTCCGGTCCTTAGACCTTCCTTTGTCCCATTTTCACAGGCTTTTCCCTTCTTTGTCTTTTAACCACCACCATAGACTCCTTCAGAGTCCTTATAGCAGTGTCCATCTAAGGCTGAGTGATATTTTCCGTGGTCAGCTGTAGTTATATATATCTTTGTTGAACTGGCACTGCACATTGTAGATTGTTGACCTGGGCAGAGACAAAATGGGCTAGACAATTGATAATACATGGTTCAATCATAAGCAGCATCAATAAGGTGATGACAAGGATTAGTAGGGGCATTAGCCAACTCCAAATTCCCCCTTGCCAGGAGAAGAAACAACATGTCTCATTCAAGATGGCTCAAGTTTCTCCTTGTTCAGGGATCAGGAGATCTATCTCTATCTTTTTTTTGGAGTACAAGCCTTGCTAAGCTGTGTTGGCTCTTTAAAGCTATCCTGAGAAATATTATCTCCAGAAACTAGATTTTGGGGGTGTTCATTAGAATGGCACTCATTGGTAGTCCTAAATAGGTATCTGAGATCTCCCAGGGGCTCACAGGTATATTGAGTGTGCTCTTCGGTTTTCTTCCATGGCTTGACTTGTCCTGGTACCTTGACTGCTGTGGGGATAGAACGTATTACAGGGTAGGGGCCCTTCCATGTGGACTGGAGTTGAACCTTTGGAGACCCATCTTTCCAGACTTTAAATAGGACTTGAGTCCCTGAAGCATATATGGTGACTCTTTAGAGTCTTTGGGGTCCTGGTTCACACCCCACATGGCCATGGTATAAGATCAGAGGGTCTGATCTGGATCTAGGAAGAGGTCATTGATATAAACAAAAGGTCTCCCATATAGCATCTCATAAAAACTAAGATCAACCTTTTCCTTAGGGGCAATACGGGTGCAGAGGAGAGTTATTGGTAAAGCCTCCTTGCATCCCAGGGATGTCTCCTGGGTTATCCTTTTTATTGCTTATTTTAAGAATTGGTTGAAAAAAAACAAAAGAATTGGTTGGCTCGTTCTACTTTTCCTGAAGACTGAGGACTCCAGGCACAATGGGGGTTCCCAGGCAGAAAAAGAAGTCCCTCCTTTTAGAACCACCCCATATGATCTTCTCTTACTCTTAGCTTTAAGAGTCTCACCTTCAGTATATGAAGGAGTTTCTGGCAAATTAGTCTTTGAAACTAGGGTAGCAACCCCTATTGGGTCATTGTTCTGTAATGCTGCTGTCTTAGCTGCCTGATCAGCTGCTTGGTTCCCTTGTGCCGCTTCCATGCTCCCTTTTTGGTGTGCTTTACAGTGGGAGACTGAAACTTCTGTGGGCAGATGGACTGCCTAAAAGAGCCTAATGATTTGATCACCATATCTGATTGGGGACCCTTGGGTGGTCAAGTGACATCTTTCTTTCCAAATAGCATCATGTGCATGTAGCACCACAAAGGCATACTTGAAGTCAGTGTAAATGGCTACTCTTTTTCCTTTTCCAGATCTAAAGCTTGAGTCAAGGCTATGAGATCAGCTAATTGGGCTGAAGTACCTGGTGGCAAAGGTTTAGCCTCTATGGTCTCAAAATTGGAGACTACTGCATTTCCGGCTCTTCTTTTGCCATCCAAGACAAAGCTGCTTCCATCAGTGTATCAGATTTCCTCAGGATTGGTCAGAGGATATTCTGACAATCCCTCTCAAGGTTTTGTTCAGTGGTCCAAGGTTTCTAGGCAAGAGTGAAAGGGGAGAGAGCCCTCGGGGGTAGGCAGGAGGGTAGCAGCATTAAGAATTTCACAAGGGGTTATAGTCAGGCCTGGATTTTCCTTCAGTACTATTTGAAATCTGAGGATCCTTTGATCAGACATCCATAAATGGCCTCTCCAATTCAGGAGTTGTTTCACTTTGTGGCTAGTAAAAATCATTAGTTTGCCCCCAAAAGAGAGTTTTAAAGCATCTTCTTTAAAGGACTGCAATAGCTGCAAGATTTTGAAGTCTGGGAAAGATCTCTTCCCAATGAGGGAGTAGGACATGCAGTGATCACCAGAAACTGGTGCGAAAATATTTATCCATCCCAGCAACAAAGAAATGCTTAGGTGGATATTTTGTAATTGTTTTTCCTGCAGCACATAAAATGGTACAAGTTTGGAAGGAGAAGGCTCCAGAGTAGGAGGTCAAGACAAACTAGGTAGCCCCTCTGTCAACCAAGAAATTCTCAGACCTACCTGCCACGTCCAGTTGCACCCTTGGCTCCAGCCCCATGATGGTTATCTGTGACAGGAGGGCTGGCTGGAGCAGTCTGCTTCAGTCTTGTTGAACCATCGTATGGGAAGTCTTGGCGCTTGATCTTGAAGTTCTTGGGTTCCGAGGGCAGAGTGCTGCCCAATGTCTCTGTTGATGGCATTTGTAGCAAATGGTTTAAGGATACTTGCCACGGTTTGGACACTCTTTGACTCAATGCCCTGCCTATTTACAGATAAGGCATTTGCCTCATGCCTTGTCTTTCAAGTACTCGGGGTTTGCCATAAAGCTTCCCTGGAGGGTGGCCAGTATCTGGGCAGGCCTTTTCCCTTTCTTTTTCTCCCTTTCCTGGGCCTTGGTTTCCCCTTCCTGTTCTCTGTTATAAAAGGTATTGGTAGCTGTCTGGATCGTCTCATCTAAAGAGGAAGCGGGGTACTGCTGCTGTAGCTCTTGTAACTTTATCCTGTTGCTTGATGCACATGGGGACAGGAGTTTGTCCTTTAAAATCACCTGTCCCTCATAAGAATCTAAATCCAGATTGGTAAACTTTTGGAAGGTCACTTTTAGACTTTCTAGAAGGGCAATGGGGTTCTTGTTGGGACTTTTAAGTTATTGCTGAGACCAGGCTAAGTCCTGCAAATAATAGGCTTCCTTCTATTTCCATGGGTAGACTTCCTTAGGGTTGAGTCTTTATGAAGCTTGACCTACCCAGTACTGTCGCAACCTGAAAGCTGGGGGTCCCTGGGTCAGGGTACATATTCCCAGGCAGGTTGAGATGTGACACCTCCTGGAGACCGAATATCCCCAGGCAGGTCGAGGTATGTCAGCTTCCCGAGAATTGGATCCCTGGGCAAGTCGAGGCATGTCGACCTCCTGGGATCCCTGGACTAGAGGATCCTCGAGCAGGTTGAGGTGTGACAGCCTCCTGAGGACCAGATTCCCTAGGCAGGTTGAGGCAGGAGGACCTCCTGGGGCTCCCAGGCTGGAGTTGGGTATCCCTAAGGTTTCCAGCATGACTAGAGCCGGGTAAGATTAAGGGAGTGTAATTTTAACTCATTGCCAGTTTGTCCACCACAGATGGGAATAGATAGCATAATGTAAAGCAATCCATGCCTGGTCTGATGAAACAGCCATAAAACTTATCCTCTTATTGCTCTGAGGGAATGTAAGTCACTGATTTCCTCTAGTCCTCCATAAGGGCAGTTTAGAGTGTTTCAATGGTAAACATCTCATTGTCATAGACCCACTTTAGGTAATAACAGAAGTAAGGACAAAGGAGTGGGTTATCTTGTCCTGTTAGGAGCATTAATAGCATTTTAATCATAAGCAGAGTGGAGCAATGTTGCCTACAAGGGGGCAGGGTCTTGGTTGTAGGAGCTGGTTAAGTGGCTTAAGAACAAATTGATAAGACGCAACAGACCAGATGTTCCTTGGTAGTGGACTGGAGATTTGATCCGAGGGTATGTTTGTAACTTTAGGAGAAGGGTGGTAAGGATTTGGGTCCAAATGATCTATAGGGCTAACTCCCAAAATGTCAAACGTTATCTCTGGAATCCCAATTGCCCTTGAAGGGATGCCACCAACAGATGGACTTCTAGCAAGCACTGTGTGCTTGTCACCCACCCTAGCAGGTTCACTGAGAGTTGCTGTTGACACAGATGTTATAGAAAACATGGAATATGAAGGCCTTAATACCAAGAGAGACTGGATATTATACAGTATTTATCTCCCAAGGGCCAGCTATTTTCTGGCTGTCCCTCCAGAAGATTGTAGAGGTAACACTGTGGGCCCAGAAGGGGCTTAGGAAAAGGGCATGTAGCCAGAGGGAAGGGGGCAGAACACAACTTTTGAAAGAATGACATAGCCCAAGGGCATAAAATAAACCAATTAAAACCAAATGGGTACAAGATGACAAGTCAAGCAGATTGAGGATCAAGGATACCAAGTCACTGTCAAAAGACAGAGGAGTGGGTGGTTCCCCAGTTGGGATGATCCTCTCACTCAGCATGTGACATCACCCAGCTAGGGAAAACTAACCACACCACATTCCATAGCTGCTACACTCCCCTCTGTGATGGCCCATACTCTTGGACTGTGCCTCTCTCAGAATCTGAACAAATCCATCTCTTACCTAACCCTGTGTCTCTCACTGACTTTTTGCAATGAGACATCAAGAGCCTGAGCTTTATTAGGTCCTAAAACCAGGCACCATGGGTTTTGGCCAGGCTCAAGTCCCATCTGAATAGGACTGAGTGACTAAGCATAGCACAGAGTCCCTGCCACGTGGGTTTAAATCCCAATCTTAGGTAAATAGTTTCAAGAACAACTTTCAGAAATGGAAAGATGGTGTAAGTAGTGGCATAGATGGAGAGAGGAGCTGAAGGATGGGAGGAAAAAGCAATGGGAAAAATGTACAGAGGAATCCCCTTAATAACCTGCCAGAAAACCTGCTAAATACCTGACCTGTGCTCACAGTTTTCGTTGGCTTGATCTTTGGCACAAAGGAGATTAAGGACAGAAGACCCCCACCCACTTGGGCTGCTGCTGCTGCTGCTAAGTCACTTCAGTCGTGTCCAACTCTGTGTGACCCCACAGACGGCAGCCCACCAGGCTCCCCTGTCCCTGGGATTCTCCAGGCAAGAACACTGGAGTGGGTTGCCATTTCCTTCTCCAATGCATGAAAGTGAAAAGTGAAAGTAAAGTCGCTCAGTCGTGTCCGACTCCTAGCGACCCCATGGACTGCAGCCTACCAGGCTCCTCCGTCCATTGGATTTTCCAGGCAGAAGTACTGGAGTGGGGTGCCATTGCCTTCTCTGCCCACTTGGGCAACAGCTACTAAATAGCCCCTGCCGAAGTCCCTCAGTTGCACACACTGCTGCTCACCTGTTTGTGGAGAGTTCAAGGAAACAAGAAATGAGAGATTGTAAAGGAATTAAGATTTTGCCAGTCCAGGTTCGATGCATGATACTGGATGCTTGGGGCTGGTGCACTGGGACGGCCCAGAGGGATGGAATGGGGAGGGAGGAGGGAGGAGGGTTCAGGATGGGGAGCACATGTATACCTGTGGTGGATTCATTTTGATATTTGGCAAAACTAATACAATTATGTAAAGTTTAAAAATAAAATAAAATTGAAGAACAAAAAAAAAAAAGATTTTGCTAGCCATATGTCCTTCCAACTATAGAAGTGAGGACTTCCTAATCCCAATTGAAGGTCTGGAATATGAGACTGAGCCGCATGAGCTTTCTGAGAGTTTGTTTTTGCTGTTCTGGTTTCCAGCAGGCTGGGCTTCTTGTCACTTCCTCTGCATTGGGTTTTCTTCACATTCAGCTTCCACCACGGGAGCTTTGACCAAGTTGGGCTTCTGCTGTGCTTGGCTCCCACCTCATGGAGGCTGACACAAGGTTGTTTCAGCTAGGTTAAATCTGAATCACTGCACCGTAGATGTCGGGGGAGTGTGTAATTTCCTCGGTTCTGTCTCACCACAGCAAAAATTTGAAGTGACATACGATTGGTATTACAGTTCAGTTTTATTTGGCAAGCGAAGGAAAATCCAACCTTGAGGCATGATGGCTGGCCACCCAAAAGACAGGAAGAGAAGAGAAGCCAGAGGCTCTATTTTGGCTCCTCTTTTTATATGTTTTTTTTTTTTTTTTTTTCCCCCCTCCCCCAGACCCTGCCTTATGTAAATTGGTCTGGCCAGGAGGCTGTTTGTTTTACCTGAGATCCTCACTCTGGTTCTTAGACCTTCCTGTGTTCTGTTTTCATGGGCTTTTCCCTTCTTTGTCTTTTAGCCACCTTTATTATGGCCTCCTTGTTCCTATTCTAACAGCCTAACACTATCATGATTTTAAAATTTTACTGAGTAACTTCAGGTTATATCTTGACTCCTATGGGTAATTTTTCATAGCCTACACAAAAAATCCACCTCTAAGAAGAAGGGTGAATTTTGACTATTATTGATAACAGTCAAGTGTTAGGAGTTTAAGATTGTGTTTGTAGGATTCATTTGTAGGATTGCAAAATGTAATATAGCCCTACAGCTTATATTTTCATCCTCAGACCATCTGTGATCCTATATTTACTCAATATCATCAGGTCTCCCCTTTATTGTAAAAAAACTGGAGTCATTGCCTTGAAGTTAAACAGCTCTTTTAGCAAGAAATGCTGTACTATTAATAATAAAATGATTCATATACAAGTTGCTATTTGATGGATCAAAAATTATTTTTATAGTTAAAACAAATGATACATATATAAGATTGATTAGCTAAAATATATCAATTTAATAGAATTTTTCAGCTTTTTAAAGGTACAATTGTCAAGAAAATTGTAAGATATTTAAAGTGTATTAGTTGTTCAGTCGTGTCTGACTCTTTGCAACCCATGAACTATAGCCCACCAGGCTCCTCTGTCCATTGAATTCTTCAGGCAAGAATACTGGAGTGGGTTGCCATTCCCTTCTCCAGGGGATCTTCCCCCAGGGATCGAACCTGCATTGTAGGCAGATTCTTTACCATTCTTTACCATTCCTCCCTGAGTCACCAGGGAAGCCCCTATTTAAAGTATATCATGGGATAATTTGATATTCATATACATTATGAATGCATCTCCCATTCACCCTTATCACCTCATATATTGTGTGCAGTGAGGAGACTGCAGTTCTATTCTCATTACAAATTTTGATTATACAATTCACTGTTATCACTAGAACTGTTACCCATTATATCCTCAGATGTTCTTCATGTTATAACTGAAAGTTTGTAGCCTTTGACCAACCACTCCCTAACTCTGCTCTTTGTTTCTATGAGTTCACCAGCTTAACAGGTTTTTAAAAAACATGTAGCATTTGTCAGTAATTATGCTAGACATAAAGAATACCAGAGTAAAAATGAATCATCTGACAAATAGAGCACATGGTCCTATAAACAAAGTTATAACACTAAAAAGTTTGAGGATTATTTTTATTATTTCTATAACCCTGCTCATGTTCAGATACAAGTACAAACAAGGGAAAGGACAGTTTGTCCAATAAGAGGAGCCTGCAAGTGGGAATCAGGGAAGGAGGAATCTAACATGTCCACATGGTCCTGCTCATGTGCAAGTCTTGACAGTTCACTGACAAACCCAGAAATCTCCCTCTGACCATTCAGGTCAGTTTAGTTCAGTCACTCAGTCGTGTCTGATTCTTTGCGAGCCCATGAACTGCACTACGCCAGGCCTCCCTGTCCATCACCAACTCCTGGAATTCACCCAACTCATGTCCATCAAGTCAGTGATGCCATCCAGCCATCTCATCCTCTGTCGTCCCCTTCTCCTCCTGCCCCCAATCCCTCCCAGAATCACAGTCTTTTCCAATGAGTCAACTCTTCGCATGAGGTGGCTAAAGTATTGGAGTTAGCATCAGTGCTTTCAAAGAACATCCAGGACTAATCTCCTTTAGAATGGACTGGTTGGATCTTTTTGCAGTCCAAGAGACCCTCAAGAGTCTTCTCCAGCACCACAGTTCAAAAGCATTAATTCTTAAGTGCTCAGCTTTTTTCACAGTCCAACCCTCACATCCAAACATGACTACTGGAAAAAACATAGCCTTAACTAGACGGACTTTGTTTGCAAAGTCAAGTCTTTGCTTTTGAATATGCTATCTAGGTTGGTCATAATTTTCCTTCCAAGGAGTGTCTTTTAATTTCATGGCTGCGATCACCATCTGCAGTGATTTTGGAGCCCAGAAAAATAAACTCTGACACTGTTTACACTGTTTCCCCATCTATTTGCCATGAAGTGAAGGGATCAGATGCCATGATCTTAGTTTTCTGAATGTTGAGCTTTAAGCCAACTTTTTCACTCTCCTCTTTCACTTTCATCAAGAGGATTTTTAGTTCCTCTTCACTTTCTGCCATAAGGGTGGTGTCATTTGCATATCTGAGGTTATTGATATTTCTCCCAGCAATCTTGATTCCAGCTTGTGCTTCTTCCAGCCCAGCATTTCTCATGATGTACTCTGCATAGAAGTTAAATAAGCAGGATGACAATATACAGCCTTGACGTACTCCTTTTCCTATTTGGAACCAGTCTGTTGTTCCATGTCCAGTTCTAACTGTTGCTTCCTGACCTGCATACAGGTTTCTCAAGAGGCAGGTAAGGTGGTCTGGTATTCCTATCTCTTGAAGAATTTTCCACAGTTTATTGTGATCCACACAGTCAAAGGCTTTGGCATAGTCAATAAAGCAGAAATAGATGTTTTTCTGGAACTCTCTTGCTTTTTCAACGATCCAGCAGATGTTGGCAATTTGATCTCTGGTTCCTCTGCCTTTTCTAAACCCAGCTTGAACATCTGGAAGTTCATCATCACGTATTGCTGAAGCCTGGCTTGGAGAATTTTGGGCATTACTTTACTAGCATGTGAGATGAGTGCAATCGTGTAGTAGTTTGAGCATTCTTTGGCATTGCCTTTCTTTGATATTGGAATGAAAACTGACCTTTTCCAGTCCTGTGGCCACTGCTGAGTTTTCCACATTTGCTGGCATATTGAGTGCAGCACTTTTACAGCATCATCTTTTAGGATTTGAAATAACTCAACTGGAATTCCATCACCTCTACTAACTTTGTTCATAGTGATGCTTTCTAAGGCCCACTTGACTTCACATTCCAGGATGTCTGGCTCTAGGTCAGTGATCACACCATCGTGATTATCTGGGTCGTGAAGATCTTTTTTGTACAGTTCTTCTATGTATTCTTGCCACCTCTTCTTAATATCTTCTGTTTCTGTTAGGTCCATACCATTTCTGTCCTTTATGGAGCCCATCTTTGCATGAAATGTTCCCTTGGTATCTCTAATTTTCTTGAAGAGATCTCTAGTCTTTCCCATTCTGTTGTTTTCCTCTATTTCTTTGTATTGATCGCTGGAGAAGGCTTTCTTATCTCTTCTTGTTATTCTTTGAAACTCTGCACTCAGATGCTTATATCTTTCCTTTTCTCCTTTGCTTTTCGCTTCTCTTCTTTTCACAGCTATTTGTAAGGCCTTCCCAGACAGTCATTTTGCTTTTGTGCATTTCTTTTCCATGGGGATGATCTTGATCCCTGTCTCCTGTACAATGTCATGAACCTCAGTCCATAGTTCATCAGGCACTCTATCTATCAGATCTAGTCCCTTAAATCTATTTCTCACTTCCACTGTATAGTCATAAGGGGTTTGATTTAGGTCATACCTGAATGGTCTATTGGTTTCCCTACTTTCTTAAATTTAAGTCTGAATTTGGCAATAAGGAGTTCATGATCTGAGCCACAGTCAGCTCCTGGTCTTGTTTTGTTGACTGTATAGAGCTTCTCCATCTTTGGCTGCAAAGAATATAATCAATCTGATTTACATGTTGACCATCTGGTGATGTCCATGTATAGAGTCTTCTCTTGTGTTGTTGGAGGAGCGTGTTTGCTATGACATTTGCTTGGCATTTGCTTGGCAAAGCTCTATTAATCTTTGCCCTGCTTCATTCCATATTCCAAGGCCAAGTTTGCCTGTTACTCCAGGTGTTTCTTGACTTCCTACTTTTGCATTCCAGTCCCCTATAATGAAAAGGACATCTTTTTTGGGTATTAGTTCTAAAAGGTCTTGTAGGTCTTCATAGAGCCGTTCAACTTCAGCTTCTTCAGCATTACTGGGTGGGGCATAGACTTGGATTACTGTGATATTGAATGGTTTGCCTTGGAAACAAAGATCATTCTGTCATTTTTGAGATTCTATCCAAGTACTGCATTTCAGACTCTTTGTTAACCATGATGGCTACACCATTTCTTCCGAGGGATTCCTGCCCGCAGTAGTAGATATAATGGTCATCTGAGTTAAATTCACCCATTCCAGTCCATATGAGTTCGCTGTATCCCAGAAGGTCGACATTCACTCTTGCCATCTCTTGTTTGACCACTTCCAGTTTGCCTTGATTCATGGACCTGACATTCCAGGTTTCTGTGCAATATTGCTCTGTACAGCATCGGACCTTGCTTCTATCACCAGTCACATCCACAACTGGGTACTGTTTTTGCTTTGGAAACTGTAACAAAAAAGATCTTCATGACCAAGATAATCACGATGGTATGATCACTCACCTAGAGCCAGACATCCTGGAATGTGAAGTCAAGTGGGCCTTAGAAAGCATCATGATGAACAAAGCTAGTGGAGGTGATGGAATTCCAGTTGAGCTATTTCAAATCCTGGAAGATGATTCTGTGAAAGTGCTGCACTCTGACCATTACTCCCACCTTTATATAAAAGACTTTTGTTATTCTATCTTTCTACTGGCTCTTTTATTACAGACAAGTCTCCTTAAATCTATTATCCAACTCTTTTTTTAATTTCATCTCTCTCCTTCCCATCACAGCCCATGGTGTTGTGGGATTTTCTATATTTTACATCAACATCTTCAAAATATAACATTAAATATATACAAAATCATATGAAACATATATCTAAGTCATAGACTAATGTTATATGAATAATTTAAACTGAAAAATTGTAAATTCTTATCATAATTCATGAACTAGAACATTACCGATATGTTATGTTTGTTAATATCATGTGCTCTTTTAATGTCCCACAGCCTTGCCTCCCCTTTAGGTATAATAACTTCCATCTAGAATTAGTGTTTATGTTTTAAAATTTGTTGTATTCATATACATGTCTAAATATTGTGCTGTTTAGTTTTTATTGTTTTGGGGATAGTTAAAATTTTTTTATGCTTTGTGTAATCTTCAGGGACTTGATTTTTAGCCAACAGTTTATTGCTAAAATTAATGCACACTGTTGTGGGTGACTGTAGTTTATTTGTGTTCACTGATGTATACCACCAATACATAATGTGTTGTTAACATTCCACAGTTTGCTTTCTTGTTGACTTGATGAATAGTTGGAATATTTTCTGTCTTTATTCATTTTTCATTTTTTTTAACAAATAATGCAGATCTGCAAATTCTTTCACATGTCATTTGTTGGATAAATCAAGAATTTTTCTGAGATGCACGTTTAGGACCAAAACTAATGTATCACATTTGAACCTTCAAGTTTATTATATGATTTTACCTTGTGATACAAGGCTATTATAATGATTTACTTTCACATGTATAGAAAATGATGAATGGACATTGTCCTTAAAATCATGATCATTGGACCCAGAATGCTTGGGATTACTTTTCCTTTGACCTAAAGTGCACAACAGGACATCTAGAAAATTGCATAAATCATAAGTGCACAGCTTGGTGAATTCTCATAAATTGAACCTCTCTTTATAACCACCACCTTGATAAAGAACTTCAAATTATGAACATCCATGTGCTTCCCTGGTGGCTCAGATGGTAAAAAATCCACTTGCAATGTGTGAGACCTGGATTTGATCCCTGGGTTAGGAAGAGTCCCCAGAGAAGGGAACGACTGCCCACATCAGTATTCTGGCCTAGAGAATTCCATAGACAGAGGAGCCTGGCAGTTACAGTCCATGGGTTCGCATAGAGTCAGACACGACTGAGGAACTTTCACACGGGTCTCTGTGTTCTTTTCCAGTATTACCTTCCCATCCGTTAAGAATAACTGCTATGTTTACTTCTAATTCCATAGATTAGTTTTTTCTGTTTGTAAATTTTATGATGTCAGAATCACAGAACATGTACTTTTTCTGCCTGGATTTAATGTCTCAGTTCATATTGTTAAATATAATAGTAATCCATGCATTTTCACAAACAAATAGCAAATCACTGTGTAAATATACTAGGATTTATTCATTCATTCCATTGTCTATTAGAAATTGGATAGGTTTCAGTTTGGGTCCATTTCTAGTAATACTGCTATAAGCATTCTTGTACATATTTTTGAGAATGTACATGCATTTTTGCTGGGTTATTTAGAAGTGAAAGTTTTGATTTTAACATGTTCACCTTTGGTAGTTACTGCTGAATGATTTTCCCAAGCAGTTGCACTGATTTTAGCTCTCTACCAGCAGTACATGAGATTTTGTTCTTGTTCTATGTTTTTACCTTACCGCAACTTATTTATTTCTGTATTGTTTTACCTTATTTTCATTTTAACCACTTGGGGGTGTATTATGGAATTTCAATGCACTTTTATTTTGTATTTTATTAATGATTATAAAAGTGGAGCCCTTTCAAGATGTTTATAGACCATTTGGACTTTCTCTTTTGTGAAGAACTTATTCAAATCTTTTGTCAAATTTTTAAAAATTGACCTTTCAATTTTGTTTTCTTAACAATTTTATTTGTTTTCTGGATGCAGACTTTGTTAAGCTATTTATTTTAAATATTATGTTTGTGGTTTCTCTTTAAATTATTTGATGTGCCTCTTTGACAAAGTCTTTTACAACATAGTCCAAGTTATCAGGCATTCATTTATGATTATTGCTTTATATTATTGCTTTAAAGTGTTGGAATATGCCAAGTTCATCATGTTTTTTTCCCTATATTTTATTTTTGAAATGTTTTTGTTTTCTTTTCTGTGTATGTTATGAACTGTTGGCCAGACGCTCTGGTTTGAATCCTCCATCCAGTAATTTTGCTGTGTAAATAGGATGAGTTTCCCAACATATTTGTTCCTAAGTTTCCTCATCTATAAAGCTGGGATAAGAACACTGTCTAACATTATGCCAGCTGCCTGGACTGCTTTCAGCAGATAGCTCTCAATGTCAAATTCATTTTAGGGAGGGATTTAGCTGAAGAGAGCAGTCTCACTCAGTCCACTTGCCTGGGGTGTCTGACATCCAATGGCTAAATCACACAAGAGAATAGGATCCCAGGTCTCTGTCACCTCAACTCAGTATTTACAGTCGTTCTGTTTTCAGAACCATCATCCAGTTGGCTAAGGAGTTCCTTGAGATTACATCACAGCTTGATTCCTTCTGTTCAGTCTAACTTCCTTCTTTTTTCTTCCACAAATGCTGTTGACAGGAGCAGTCACTAATAAACCTCCTGCCTGGCAAATTCAGCTTCCTTTAGGATGAACCAAACGTGTCACCCTAACTCATGGGAATCTTGTTTATGAGGATTAAATAAGTTACTATATGTAAAGCCCTGAAACACTGCTAATTACCATTGAGTATAATCAAAGGACGGGCTTCCCTGGTGGCTCAGTGGGAAAGAATCTTCCTGCAAATGCAGGAGACTCAAGAGACAAGAGTTTGATCCCTAGTCTAGGAAGATCCCTTGGAGGGGGAAATGGGAAATGTTCCAATATTCTTGCCTGGAAAACCCTATGGACAGAGGAGCCTGATGGGCAGTAGTCCATGTGGTTACAATAAGTCAGAAACAACTTAGCCACTGAAGAACAACAATAATCAAAAGAAAAACCAGGGAATGCTCTTGGGAGAAAATAGCCTCCATGTTGAGGTGAGAATGGTGAGCAGCTCTTGGCAAGTTTAAATTTGTTAGAAAGAAGTATGTACCAGACAGTGGAAATAGCACATGCAAAAATTCCAAGGGAAGAACTAGAAGCTGAAAGACATTCAGTGTGGCCTGAGGATATTATGGAAGGTGGTAGTGAGATCAGAATTAATGCTGAACATGTGAGCAGGACTCAGCTCTTGCAGTGTGTTGTTGACTTTGCTGAGAGATTTACATTTTTTTATTAAGAGAACGGAAATGGCAAAAAAAAAAATAATAATAAAAATAAAAGCTATTATAGGAATTCACAAATATTGGTATTGTGTATTTCCAAGATTATTCTAGCTTCAGAGAAGTGAATAAATTAGAGGAGTATTAGTTGGAAAATTTTATTAGTCTACTTTATCATTGACAGTGACATAAACTAAGTGCCAAAGGATCCAGAATCAAATACTTAAATTCTGGTAATAGAGAGGAGCCAAAATTATCATGATTTAGTAAATTTTTATGGGGAGACAAAGTCTTGGTTAATGTTCTTGCCTGTTTAACCATGTATATGATGCACTTTTTGTTGAGCTAGGGAAACAAGAGGAAGCAGTTTGAGACAAAGTGAAAAACATACTAATTTTTAGATATACATTAAACTACCTATTCGAAAATCCACATGACTTTTTTTTTAATTAAGTTTGTAAAAAAAAGAGAATTACATTGTAAGTATAAATTTCGGTGTTTTATATATTTTAATATTATAAACACATACTTGTTAATTTAAATTAGGGAGTGAATGAGCAAAAAGTAAATACATAAATATTATCATGGGATCAAAAGGTATTTTGTGACTGTGGTAAGTCAGGCAATGAATAGTATTCTGTGCTAAAAAGAAAGATGCTATCATGCCATGAAAAGACATGAGTGGAATTCAAATCTGTATTACTAAGTGAAAGCAGCCAATCTGAAAAAGCCACGTACTGTATGATTCCAATTTGAGGACAAAAGCAAAACTGTAAAGATAGGGAAAAGATCAGGTTATGAGGGGTTAGAAGAGAAAGAGATGAATAGGGAGAGCACAGAGGATTTTTAAGGCAGTGAAATTACTCTGTACGATACTATGATGATAGACACATGTCATTATACATCAGTCTTGTCGACTTAAAAATTGCACAACATGAGAGTTTGAGAGTTAAGTTTTAATGGGGCTAAAATGTGGACTGCAGCCTGGGAGACAGCTCATCAGATAGCACTGAGAATTTGCTCCAAAGAGACAGGGGGAAGGTCAGTATATATGTGATTTTGGAAAAGGATGAGAACATGCAATCATCATATTTTTCCAGAAATTTTCTGCTAGTCATGAGGAATGGTTGTCACTATGGATTTTAGTGCTTTTTTGGATTGAGGAGATACTAGATTTGGGCTTATAAAATCAGCTCCTGAAAATATCTAACTATGTGAATACCTGTCCTGCCAGTTTCCCTCTCTCCCTCAGAGCACAGAGTGCCTAATTTCTGCTCTCCACTCTGAACTCCTTTCAGGGTGTGTTTAAAAATCATCAGCTGCAACAGCACATGATTTAATCCTTATAGAAGTAGATGGCAAGTGCCAATGGCGAGTGTCAATTTGTAGTTGATAGTCTAAACTTGTAGAATGTTCAACATCAAGAGTGAACCCTAATGTAAATTCTGGACCTTAGATAATAGTGATATGTCAATGTAGGTTTCATCAGGTTTAACAAATGTACCGCTGTCATAAGGGATGCTCATATGGGGGAAGTTATGCATATACGGGGTAGGAGGTATACAGAAAATCCCTGGACCTTCTGCTTAATATTTCTGTGGACTTAAAACTACTTCAAAAAACAGTCTATTTTTAAAAGATACTTTATACAGTCTAAGTTTCAGTAAAGATTTCTGCTTATATGGTATATATCAAGAGAACAATATAAGTTGATTGTGAGATATCTTTCTAATTCACTTCTATTCAAAAACAAACATTATCTACTAAATGGCACATTACAACTTTTACCACAATGAAAACATCCATGAGCAAATTTACCAAGTATCCCTGCCATACGGCTCTTATATTTTAGTTGTAAAAATCATACCCTAAAGAATTAACATAATAGTAAATAATGCACTTTGTTAGCAGGGGCCAGTCCTAAAGGTAATAAATTGAACATCTGAGAAATGACAAAGAGAGTGAGTTAAATGTTTGGCAAAACTAATACAATTATGTAAAGTTTAAAAATAAAATAAAATTAAAAAAAAAATAAAGACCTAAATGTAAGACCAGAAACCATAAAAAATAAATAAATAAATAAATAAAATGAATGGAGAGATGCATGACATGCTTGGTCCTACAACACTTATGTGTTTTTAAAGAAATACTTATTGTTTTTATGTTATTACAATCATCATTAATGCAGTAATATTTTTCGCTTTCTATTCTAAGATTTAGATTTTCTTTGTTATTTTCTTTGTTCTAGTGAATTGGGATCCATGTATTCAATTTAAAAACTCTAGAATTCTAAACATTCCTTCTCACAATGGGTGTATTGTGCATTCTATATTGTTGTTGTTGTGCTCAGTTGCTAAGTTGCATCTAACTCTTTGTGACCCCATAGACTGTAGACCACCAGGCTCCTCTGTTCAAGGGATTTCCCAGGCATGAATACTGGAGCAGGTTTTCATTTCCTTCTCCAGAAGATCTTCCTAACCTAGGGATTGAACCCATATCTCCTGCATTGGCAGGAGGGTTCTTTACCACTGAGCTACCAGGTGTGGCATATATATTCAATTTTTAAAATAAATGTTTGCTGAAACAAATTAGATGCATATTTTTTAAAGTGGTATGCTAGATTATAATTCTAAAAGTATTAATAGTAGTGTACTGATACAAATGGCTCTGTAGCTCCTCATCTCACTTGCACTGAGAGACCACCTAGGTTGAGATCTGGAGATTTCCAAGTATTTTCAGGACTTGTGGAGCTGTGTGTGAGTTCCTTGGAGGGAATGGGAAACTGATTGGTGGTGGTTATTCCAATCCTGAACAAACAAAAAGAGGCTCTAAGGAGACTACATGAGATACTTAATTTAGAATCAACTGTACATGACAGAACACCTTGAGCTCTTGTCTGGTTTACAACTAAGAAAGTGAGAGACTGACAAAGTGGTTTACTGAAGCAGAATCATGTTGGTTCTTTGGTATCTGATGTTTCACAGTTTGTGAGGCAAAGTATCAACATTTGAGAGCACTTCTATTGAATCATATGAATCAAGTCACAAAGGAGAGCCAGAAAGGCCTTACTTTAGGTTTTGCCCAAGACAGGGAAAAGAGAGCTCAACAGAGAGAATCTAAAAGGATTCCTAGGTGCTGAGAACCAGTCCATCCTAAAGGAAATCAGTCCTGAATATTCACTGGAAGGACTGATGCTGAAGCTGAAACTCCAATACTTTGGCCACTGATACAAAGAACTGACTCATTTGAAAAGACCCTGATGCTGGGAAAGATTGAGGGCAGGAGGAGAAGGGGATGACAAAAGATGAGATGGTTGGATGGCATCACCAACTCAATGGACTTGAGTCTGAGTAAACTCTGGGAGTTGGTGATGGACAGGGAGGCCTGGCGTGCTGCAGTCCATGGGGTTGCAAAGAGTCAGACATGACTGAGTGACTGAACTGATCTGAACTGAGACCCTGGGGGATATTCAGTGGAAATTTGCTGTACAAGAAACTGCAGGTGTGAGATCCCCAGAATGAGGTAACCTTTCTCAAGATAATACACCTAATTAGTTACCTACCAAATCTGAAATTGTTGATGTGCATCATGGTAAGATTGCTTAAGCTGAGATTTTTCTGATCCCCTTCTTTGCATCTTTATTCTCAACATTGTCAGATACCACAGTTATGTTTCTGGAGGAGAAGAAGCATTATGTAGGGGGAGAAAAGAGTACCTTGGTCATAAACACACTTTCTTGAGATTGCCTTTATAACTGAGGAAAAAGTTTCACCTTTAGATCATATTGGCTTGTTTGATTTTTACCTGGTACTAGGCATTTAAATTTGTGAATTAGAAATATATTTTGTGGTCTAAAGTACTTTTAATATTTTAAATTACCTAAAACTAACCATAAAAGTTAAGGAAACTGCTCAACTTTACATCCAAATGCAAAGAAAAAACAAGCAAACCCTTCAAGAAAAATTCAAGGACATAATGGGAGAAAACAATTTACCATTGCAATGTGTTGTGCTTTTTCAATGAACCAGAAACAAGCACACTCACAGCATTATTTTTTGTTGTTTTTGTTGACAATATGAAGGATGAAAGAGTGTGGTACATATACACAACAGAATTTTATTCAGCCATAAGGAAGGAATGAAATTGTGCCATTTGCAGAGACATGAATGGACCTAGAGGACTGTCATAAAGAATGAAGTAAGTCAGAAAGAGAAAAACAAATATTAGACAATGTCATTTATATGTGGAATTTAGAGCAAATGATACAAATGAACTTATTTCCAAAGCAAAAATAGAGATACAGACATAGACAACAGATATATAGACACCAAGAGGGGAAAAGGCAGGTGGGATGAATTGGGAGATTGAGCTATATACACTATTGATACCATATATAAAATGGATAACTAATAGGAACCTACTGTATAGTATAAAAAACTCTACTCAATGCTCTGTGGCAACAGAATTGGGAAAGAAATCCAAAAAAGAGGTGATCTATTTATATATGTAATTGATCAACTTTGTTGTACAGCAGAAACTAACACAACATTGTAAAGCAATTATACTCCAATAAAAATTAATTTAAATCAATAAATACATACTTACATAAAATTTACATCCTTGTATAAAAAGAGTAATCCATTTGTAAAACATGAATACTAAATTTCTACAAATTTTTTTCCTATACCTAACTGGATTTTTAAAATTAAATAAGAGATATTTAATTACTAGTAAATATTAATTGTATTTTTATATTATCTATCTTCTCTTTTTTAAAATGACTCATAAATGATTACTTTTTATTTTGAGAATACCTTTTATATACTATATAGTTATATAGACATGATTTTGTATTTTGTTGGCTTTATTGCCAACACTAAGTTTTTTTTACTCTTCCTCTTTCTCAAGTTTGGATTTTTATTCATTTTTCATTCAAAGAGAGGTTATATTTATGTAATTTATTCAGGAAGTTTATATGAATGATATAGTTGCTAAGGTTTTGCTTTAATGACTTTAATAATGAATAATTTATAAGTACCTACTATGAGTCAAGGAAGTCTGTTTGCTTAGTGCATGATGAGTGTTTTGGCTTCAGTAGAGAATTCTTGAATTTTGAGTCTTCTCTGTATAACTTCTTACCTACTACCCTTCCAAAAGATCTTTAGTTGTATCTGCATTATAAATGTCCTTTAATGTTTCCAGTCTTTTTTTTTTTTCCTGTGTTTTTCATTCATCTCCATTGTGCATAGTTTGGATGCTTACACAATTTTTGAATATTTGAAATAAAAACATTTCCTTGTAACAACACTTGGTATTTAGCATCTTTCTCTTTTGCTCATAGATTCATTTAATTCTTAATTTAGAAGAATTTTTGTTATTAATTTGAGTTATAACTTGAATTTCTTGTTCTGTTTTATCTTATTTATAGATTGGATTTTCTTCATCTATCAAAGGTCTTATATTTTCTTGTAATTATTTTTTTCCCCACTAATTTGTCAGTTGTCATTGTTTTTCTGTAATTTACAATAGATTGTTTGATGCTTACTGGAAAAAATCGTGTTTATCAAACTTTACAAATTTCTCCATCTTTTTAGGCTTTTTATAACCAATTGCTTCAGTTTTATAGCCAAGATATATTCTTTTGAATCTGGAGGACAAAATAAAAAATCACTTAAAGTTTTTTTCTTTAAGCAAAACGTTTTCATGGTGTTATCTCTTTCGATTAATAGAAGAAAGACCCTACATTTGACCTATTCTGTCTATACCTATTTTTGATAGTTTTAATTTGTGTCCCAAAATATTCTCTCCTGATAGTAACTGCTCACTCTGGAAGAAGACCCTATTTTTGAAAGCCAAACATCAAAACCATTTTGATTCAGCATGGGTACCCAGTCTTAAGAGGAATTCCTACTGCTCTAATATTCTGCCTCCTAAGGCTGCCTTTTATCATTCGTTGAATAACTAATGATGTCCTCTATCACTTGAGGAGCATTAACTATAGGCTAGGAAATAGTGTTTAGAAGGAGAGGAACTCTGACCTCAGGGGACTAAAAGTGAAAATGTTGGTCGCTCAGTCCTGTCAGACTCTTTGCGACCTCATGAACTGTAACCCACCAGACTCCTCTGTCCATGGGATCTTCCAGGCAAGAACACTGCAGTGGGTTGCCATTTCCTTCTCCAGGAGATCTTTCTGACCCAGGGACCAAACCTGGATCTCCTGCATTGTAGGCAGATTCTTTACTGTCTGAGCCAACAGATTAGCCCTTTTTTTTCTTTCACTTTCACTAACCTCACTCTTTGGATTTATCAGGATTCCTTCATGAATGTGTAAGCATTCTTTTTCAGAATATTCTATTTTCAAAGCAAAAGAAGTCAAGCATCTTCCTTCTCTGTCAGGTGTTTGATTGCACTGAGAAGAAATCCCTGGTGACTAGTCTTAGAAGTTGTCCTTTTGAGTTTGAAGCAGTGATGTGGATTTCACATTTTTATTTACAGTGGTCACAAACCTGGTGTCTGGCTGGTGGGATAAGAAAGAAAGTGAACACTCATGTTTATGTTGCTTATGAGTCAGAAGTCACTGTGGTCTGACAATTTCTAAACAAGTTCAGACTTTTTTTGTTGCAGAAAACCTCTCCATCATAGATTCACTTTGTTTCAAGGAAATTAATGTACTCAGTTTTTATTTGAATTTGTACTGTATTTAGAAGAAACTCTAGATGTATGGATACCAATGAATATAAGATATTGTGTGTTTTTTTTTTTTTTTTTTTTCAGCTTCAAGTGCACATAATGCTCACATTCATCACCAGCCATTAAGAATTTGATAAACCTATCCAGCAGATGGCAATGTTACCCCAATTTGGTGGATGTTTAAGATTATTTTGGTAATAGCAGTCAGGGGTGGTACCATTTCATTTAAAGAGAATCTTGCTCAAGTACAAAGAAATATGGCACTGTCTATGCAGAGATTCAATAATGGTAGAAACTACATCAAGAAATTTGTAGAAATGATTTGTTGCTACTCAGTCACTAATTTGTGTCTGACACTTTGAAACCCTATGGACTGGAGCATATCAGGCTTCCGTTGTTCACCATCTCCCAGAGTTTGCTTAAACTCATGTCCATTTAGTCGGTAATGTCATCCAACCATCTCATCCTCTGTTGACACCTTCTCTTCTTGCCCTCAATCTTTCCTGGCTGCTGCTGCTAACTCACTTCCATCGTGTCCGACTCTGTGCAACCCCATAGATGGCAGCCCACCAGGCTCCTCCGTCCCTGAGATAATCCAAGCAAGAACACTGGAGTGGGTATTTTTCCTGGCATCAGTATCTTTTTCAAGCAGTTGGCTCTTCACATCAGGTGGCCAAAGTGTTGGAACTTCAGTATCAATCTTTCAAAGGAATATTTAAGGTTGGTTTCCTTTAAGATTGACAGTTTTTACCTCCTTGCTGTCCAATGGACTATCAAAAGTTTTCTCCAGCACCACTGGAGTTCGAAAGCATCAATTCTTTCGCGTTTAGCCTTCTTTATGGTCCAACTCTAACATCCACACATGACTACTGGAAAAACCATGGCTTGGACTAGACAGATATTTGTCAGCAAAGTGATGTATCTGCTTTTTAATACTCTCTCTAGGTTTGTCATAGCTTTTCTTCCAAGTAGCAAGACTTTTTTTGATTTTGTGGCTGCAGTCACCATCTGCAGTGATTTGGGAGCCCAAATCATACAGGAAATAAAAATAAGAAAATAAAATCTGTCACTGTTTCCACTTTTTCCCCATCTATTTGCCATGAATTAATGGGACCGGATGCCATGATCTTAATTTTTTGAATATTAAGTTTTAAGCCAGCCTTTTCACTCTCTTCTTTCACCTTCATCAAGGGGCACTTTAGTGTCTCTTCACTTTCTGCCATAAGGGTGGTGTCATCTGCATATCTAAGGTTATTGATACTTCTCCTGGCAATGTTGATTCCAGCTTGTGCTTCATCCAGCCCAGCATTTCTCATGATGCAATCTTCATATAAGTTAAATAAGCAGGGTGACAATATACAGCCTTGATGTACTCCTTTCCCAATTTGAAAACAGTCCATTGTTCCATGGCCATTTCTAACTGTTGCTCTTGTTCTGCACACAGGTTTCTCAGGAGACAGGTAAGGTGGTCTGGTATTCCCATCCTTTAAGAATTTTCCAGTTTGTTGTGATCCACACAGTCAAAGGCTTTAGTGTAGTCAATGAGTAAAGTAGTATAATAAATATAAGAATATCAATAAAAATAATTTCCAAAGAACTTATAATTTAGAATAAATTTTAAATAGTTATATTTTTGGATAAATTATATATAACTAAAATTCTATGCAAATATAACTGATAATTATATATATTTTTATTGAAAGCTTAGGGTTTTTTAAAACTAGTAATTTTCTTATATATATATGTTTTCTTATATATAAATTTATATAGTACAATTTATTTTAGAATATTACTTTTTTATTGAAATAATAATGTATAGACCCATATATATGTTTCTAAAGCATTTTTGTGCTAATTTTTTAGTATAAAATAAATCACATTTATTTAATTTATTGAATCAATGGACTAAATTTTAATTGAAAGAATTAATACAAGAAAAATAAGTTCAATTCCTCATAACTATTCAACATTGAGAAACTTTATAAACAATTTTTTAAAGTTAACATAAATTTGAATTCTATATATGGTAGGATGTTGACAAGGACAATGTCAGCATGGTGGGAGAAGAGAATAAGCTATGGCAATATAACATGTCATCAGGAATTAGAAGGCCCATGAGTACTTTGATATAAAACATATTTTTTTGTTTTATACTGTGATTTTCCTTTATCATTGACATAATTTTATATTTCTTGGAAGAATGAATAAGACCCTAGGAATTACATTTGGGATTTATTTTTCCCAGAAAACCATTCAGTAGACTTTTTATAATGATTTAGTAGAATTATTCAATATAGTCAATCAACTTTTTTTCTAATCAAAATTTGGTCTATATACATTTCATTTAAGGGGAAAGAATAAAGTACATGTATGTTCTGATCAGGCTTCAGTCCTGAATATTCATTGGAAGGACTGATGCTGAAGCTGAAACTCCAATACTTTGGCCCACCTGATACAAAGACTCATTGGAAAAGACCCTGATACTGGGAAATATTGAAGGCAGGCGGAAAAGGGGACAACAGAGGATGAGATAGTTGGATGACATCACCAACTAGAAGGACATGAGTTTGAGCAAGCTCTGGGGGTTGGTGATGGACAGGGAAGCCCGGCATGCTGCAGTCCATGGGGTTGCAAAGATTCGGACACAACTGAGTGACTGAACTGCACTGAACAGCTGGTCTGATCAGCTTTACTATAAAGCACATGCTTTGAATTTAATATTTTTGGTAGTAACATGAAATTTTTGATTGGGAAATATGAGGTATAAATTAAAGCATAATAGAAAAAACATGTAAAAATGCTTTTCAAAATTTATTCTAACCATAATCACTTTGGAGTGTTAAAGGAATCTCAAATACAGTGCTTTTCAAAGTGTAGTCTCTGAGCTAGTAGCATCAGTACTATCTTGGGAACTTATTAGAAATACAAACAGTAATCATCCAAGGCCTAAAAAGTGAGAAAACCAAGGGTTGGGATTGGGCCCAGAAAGCTGTGTTTTAACTTCTCCAACAGATTCTGAAGCCACAGGAGCCTAAGAACCATTGCTCCAGTGGCTTACAGTCCTAGCAATAGAGTTGAATTACCTTGTGGTATTTTTCAAATGATTTTACCTCATCTCTACCCATGTTGGTTCTGATTTAGTAGGTATCACAGTATTTTTAAATATCTTATTGCTTACAACCTAGTATATAACACCGTTACACTGTAATATTAAGTTTTATTAGTATTTATTTTATTTAATAAATATCTGATTTATTATTTTATTCCACAGGGCTTTTTCTTTTTCTCTTTTAATCTTCCTTTTTCTTTTCCTTTCTCATCATAGGCTAGTGGTATACATCCCAAGGTAAAAACAGCAGCAATAACATTTCTACATTTTAACAAAATTTATACCATTTTGACTTCATAAACTAACTTTTATAAATTTATCTTATATACTCAAACATGGCCCACCTATAAATTTAACTGGCAAGTGTACTCCACTGGGGGGGAAAAAAATCATCAAGAGCAAACTCTGAATTTCTTTGTCAAAAAAAAAAGTAATCTAAAAGTTAGACACAACCCTAAACAACTTGATATTTACACAAATTCTATGGCACTTATTCTAGTTTATTATTTCATTTGATTATAAAAATGACAAAAGATTATTATAAAAAAGTATAAAAAAATAATTTTACCCACAATTATCAACTTATAATACATACACTTCAGATGAATATGGAATTTTACAATATATAGTATATGTAAAATAATTTGAAAATGTTAATATATTGTTATAACATGTATCAAAATTTTATGCAAAGATATTTATTATATTAATATAATATGTTTTCATAATGATATTAAGTAAAATAAATCTATATGATCTCACTAATAGGTGAATTATATTTTGGTTGAACATTATTATAAATTTTTCACTTTTACTAAAATTCTGCAATGGCAAATGTACATTTTCTACATAAAAATATCTAATAAACAAATACCTACACACATAGATAATTAAATAATTAATTGTTTTTGGTATTTTGACAGTTCACATAAATGATCGTATCATACTTCTTTGCTATTTTCAGTTTTGTTTGCTTTTTTTTGGCTCACAATTAATAGTTTTAAGTTTTTCCATGTCAATTGATTTATTTATAATGTTAGGGTTTATTGCAAAATTAAAACATACTTTATTCATACTCCTATTTAGGTACTATTATTTAAAAAAATATTTTTTGCAATAATTTATAACATTGCTAAAAATGAAGATTGTTGGATATATTAATATTTCCTTGTGCACATGTGATCCTTCTGTCTAGAACAGTAACCTAGATTAATCAGTGATGGGCTACATAGTCAACGGTTTTGGAACCATGGAAATGCTTTTCCCAAGTAACTGTGTGAATTGAATTTCCTCTGAAAAATTTAAATGGTCTGTTACCCAAGAAGCTTAGTAAAGTCTTGTATAATGACTTATTATTATTTTTCTTTTGCTCCACTGTTGGCTGTGAGATAGTAACATATTGTTTTAATTTACATTTACCTGATCATTGACATTTAAACATTTTTCCAATTGCAATTGATTACTTATTTTCTCTATAGTAATTTGTTTGTTCACATACTTTGGACTGTTTTCTATTTTCTTGGTTGTTAATTTTTTATTAACTTGTAACAATTTCTGTCATGGCTGTTAACTGACCCAGGGATCGAACCCAGGTCTCCTGCATTGCAGGCAGACACTTTACCCTCTGAGCCACCAGGGAAGCCCAAATTTCTTCATTATCTACCTGAAAACATGTTTTCCTGGAGAGGCATCTGTGTACTCACTTCGTTTAACGGCCTTTGTGATTGTTAAGTTTTAATGGTATAATAGATAATATTACCTTTTTTCTTTTTACATGTTGTCCTTTTATTTTCTTAAGAAAGCTATGTCATTACATAGTCTCCTTTGATGTTCTCTAAATGTTTTATTTATGTTCATAATGTGGCCTTTAAATTACTTTCAAATTTATTTTCTTTATAGTATAAGATAGGGATCAGAAAAGGTTAGATTTTTTTTTATATATATATACCGGTATAAATAATTTCTCCTGAGCCAGTCATCTATTGACTATAAATTTTGAAGTCAAATCTTGTTTTCAGGTTTGGTAAGCCTCAACCCCTGAATCTCCCTGTTCCACCTGAGTCCTGGTATGTTCACAGGGCCCTTCCCTATGGTACAATCTGAATTGCAATCCCTGTCTACTCAGCATGGCTAGACCACAGGATATTCCATGTTGTATTTTTTTGTGAGGTTATTAAATATTTGAGCTTCAGTCCATGAAATTTCAAAGTTTAGCAAATATCTTTTTGAAAATGAGCAGTGTATCCGGCTCAGTCTTTCATCCTACTTTTCTAACTGAGTCTGTGTTCTTCAAAGTCTCTAATTTTATCTTCCTGAACCGAGGAGGCCACTGAAAGAGCTCCACTGCTTTCTTCTTGAGCAGCCTCCTTCTGCCCACAAAAGGCTCCTGTTCTCAGCCTTGTGTCTTGCATACAGAATGGATGAAGGGGCTGCAGAATATCAGCTCACTTTCCCATTGTTTCCTAGCTCCTGAGTCTTGGTCCCTGCCGTCCCAGTTTGTCCAGAAGCTCTTTTACGTCCTTCAGTGGATTCTAAATGTTTTATCTGTTTGCTTTAGTTGTTCCCAGAAGAGCTAGGTAACCACATTAAAACCAGAAGCAAAAATATAATGTGGTTATTTTTATATTTAAAATTTGATTATTTTTACTCTTAATTTTTTGTGTCTTGTATTTATTAATATTTTGCTTTATTCTTTATTTAAATGGAAAAAAATTCTCTTTTATTCTTTCCTTCTATTTGTATTTTAAAGTTCTTATCACCCCCCTCAACTTGCACACCTTAGAAGATATGTACTGGGGATATAATTTCAATAATTTTCTTTACTATTATAGCATGCAGATTTACCACAGACAGTCTGAAGCTAATAAAGAGTTCTGTCCTACTCCTAAATAATAGAAGAGACTGATTCCTTTAATATCAAGTACCTGCTCTCCTTATATGTCTGTGCTGTTTATATTACAAGTTTTTAAACAACCAAAAAACATATTCAAATTTCTAATCTTTTTAATTTCTAATAAATATGGGCCAACACATTTAAGCTCAGTTTAGTCTCTCAGTTTTGTCTGACTCTGCGACCCCATGAACTGCAGCACGCAAGGCCTCCCTGTCCATCATCAACTGCCGGAGTCCACCCAAACTCATGTCATTTGAGTCAGTGATACCATCCAACCATCTCATCCTGTCATCCCCTTCTCCTCCTGTCCTCAATCTTTCCCAGCATCAGGGTCTTTTCCAATGAGTCAGCTCTTCGCATCAAGTGGCCAAAGGATTGGAGTTTCAGCTTCAACATCAGTCATTCCAATGAACACCCAGGACTAATCTCTCTTAGGATGGACTGGTTGGATCTCCTTGCACTCCAACAGACTCTCAAGAGTCTTCTCCAACACCACAGTTCAAAAGCATCGATTCTTTGGTGTTGAGCTTTCTTCACAGTCCAGCTCTCACAGCCATACATGACTACTGGAAAAACCATAGCCTTGACTAGATGGACCTTTGTTGGCAAGGTAATGTCTCTGCTTTTGAATATGCTATCTAGGTTGGTCATAACTTTCCTTCCAAGGAGTAAGCGTCTTTTAGTTTCATGGCTGCAATCACCATCTGCAGTGATTTTGGAGCCCAGAAAAGTAAAGAGAGCTACTGTTTCCACTGTTTCCCTATCCATTTGCCATGAAGTGATGGGACCGGATGCCATGATCTTAGTTTTCTGAATGTTGAGCTTTAAGCCCTTTTTAACTCTCTTCTTTCACTTTCATCAAGAGGCTCTTTAGTTCTTCACTTTCTGCCATAAGGGTGGTGTCATCTACATATCTGAGGTTATTGATATTTCTCCCGGCAATCTTGATTCCAGCTTATGCTTCCTCCAGCCCAGCGTTCCTCATGATGTACTCTGCATATAAATTAAATAAGCAGGGTGACAATATACAGCCTTGACGTACTCCTTTTCCTATTTGGAACCAGTCTGTTGTTCCATGTCCAGTTCTAGCTGTTGCTTCCTGACCTGCATACAGGTTTCTCAAGAGGCAGGTCAGGTGGTCTGGTATTCCCATCTCTTCAAAATTTTCCACAGTTTATTGTGATCCATACAGTCAAAGTCTTTGGCATAGTCAATAAAGCAGAAATAGATGTTTTTCTGGAATTCTCTTGTTTTTTTGATGATCCAGCAGATGTTTGTAATTTGATCTCTTGTACTTCTGCCTTTTCTAAAACCAGCTTGAACATCAGGAAGTTCACAGTTCACGTATTGTTGAAGCCTGGCTTGGAGAATTTTGAGCATTACTTTACTAGTGTGTGAGATGAGTGCAATTGTGCGGCAGTTTGAGCATTCTTTGGCATTGGCTTTCCTCAGGATTGGAATGAAAACTGACCTTCCAGTCCTGTGGCCACTGCTGAGTTTTTCAAATTTGCTGGCCTATTGAGTGCAGCACTTTCACAGCATCATCTTTTAGGATTTGAAATAGCTCAACTGGAATTCCATCACCTCCGCTAGCTTTGTTCGTCGTGATGTTTCCTAAGGCCCACTTGACTTCACATTCCAGTATGTCTGGCTCTAGGTGAGTCATCACACCATCGTGATTATCTGGATCATGAAGATTTTTTGTATAGTTCTTTTGTGTATTCTTGCCACCTCTTCTTAATATCTTCTGCTTGTTAGGTCCCTACCATTTCTGTTCCTTATTGAGCCCATCTTTTCATCAAATGTTTCCTTGGTACCTCTAATTTTCTTGAAGAGATCTCTATTCTTTCCTATTCTATTGTTTTCCTCTTTTTATTTGCATTGATCACTGAAGAAGGCTTTCTTATCTCTCCTTGCTATTCTTTGTAACTGTGCATTCAAATGGGTATATCTTTCCTTTTCTCCTTTGCTTTTGGCTTCTATTCTTTTCTCAGCTATTTGTAAGGCCTCCTCAGACAGCCATTTTGCTTTTTTGCATTTCTTTTTCTTGGGGATGGTCTTGATTCCTATCTCCTGTACAATGTCAGGAACGTGCCTCCATCCATAGTTCATCAGGCATTCTGTCTATCAGATCTAGTCCCTTAAATCTATTTCTCACTTTCCCTGTATAGTCATAAGGGATTTGATTTAGGTCATACCTGAATGGTCTGGTGGTTTTCTCTACTTTCTTCAATTTCAGTCTGTATTTGGCAATAAGGAATTCATGATCTGAGCCACAGTCAGCTCCCTGTCTTGTTTTTGCTGACTATATAGAGCTTCTCCATCTTTGGCTGCAAAGAATATAATCAATCTAATTTTGGTGTCAACCATCTGGTGATGTCCATGTGTTAAAAAACTAACATGCTTCTTTCATTGTTTCTTTCCTTTGGTTTCCAAAATGCATCCTTTACTTGACTTTTAATCAACAGTAATAACATTTTCAATTTTGATAGTGTGAAAATGTTTATATGTGTCTCACTCCTGAATATAATACAATAGAACATAAAACTGCTTCTAATCAGCTTATTATTTGAGAGTGCTTAACAATTAATCATTGTTTTGAAACTATGTATGGTGACTAATGTCAACTAGGTTTATTGTGATAATTTTATAATATACACAGATACCAAATAATTACATCTCATAGTTTAAATTTATATAATGTTATATGTTGATCATACCTCACTTAAAAAAGAAAAATTAATAATTAATGATTGTAAGTCTTTTTTGGTAAGGCTTGTTTTCACTCTGAGACCTTGTTGGTTTGTATGGACTAACATCATACCAAATAAGGGGTTTTTTTTAATCATCTGTATTTAGAGTTCTTCATCATAATATATAACTAAGACAAGTTTGAAATTTTTGAACTATGTGGCAGTGGAAAGTCAAACCAAATCTCAAATGAAGCACAGGTTTTAATTACATTTACTTCTGAGAGAAAACTTTTCTACCTGGATCCCAAACAGAGTTCAGTAATAATTTTAAATTTTCCCTTTATGGCGATAACAAATGTTTTACCTAGTTTAATGTTTCATTCAAGTACAATCTTTCAAGTTTTAAGTAGGATCCCAGTTAAAATCTCTGCCTCACAAAAGCCCAGGGATTTGGTTTGTGGCCCTCACATAGTTTAAACTGAATTATGGGTTACCAGAATCATAACCACCACAAAGGAACCCATGGCTCTATCTATGTATTTATCTATCTACACATGTATATGGGGAGAGAGAGAAAGATACCACAAAATGTAAAGACTCAAAATGACCCTAGAAATTATATAGTTCAGTTTATCACTATGGGATGGAATTCTTATATTTTTGACAGATGGTCATCCATCTGCTTCTGTTAGGCAGCATACTATACATATTAACTGCTCATTTCATTTCCCAATTGCTTTCCTTGCTGAGATAGTATATCAAATCCACTGATCTTTAATGTCATTATCTTCATGTTGTCTTTGTTTCCACAATCAACATCTTCAGGAAAATGTTACTGTGAGTAACTTGGAACTGTAAGTGGATACAGCTGAAACACACTCCTAAGGATAAAAATTCACTGGAGAATTTTTGGTTAGAACAGGCCAACTTCAATAGGTCACTTTATTTTCTTGTAAGTGGTAAAGAAGACAATTTTATTTCTAAGTTAGTAGTTAAGTATAAGTTCCTTTTTGCTTCCAAGGCAATATTTATCTGAGAAGTAAAATATCTTAGGTGGGCTTCCCAGGTGGCTCAGTGGTAAAGAATCTGTCTGCAATTCAGGAGACAGAAGAGACACTCTTTCGATCCCTGAATTGGGAAGATCCCTGGAGAAGGAAATGGCAACCCATTCCAGTATTCTTGTCTGGGAAATCCCATGGACAGAGCAGCTTTGAGGGCTACTGTCCTTGGGGTCACAAAGAGTCAGACACGATTTAGCAAGTAAACAGCAACAGCAAAAAATAGTCAAAATCCTAGCATATGATAGGGTGTTGATTAAGAATGAGAGCCTTGAGGTGAGTTCTTTAATTGGAGTCTGGCTCTGTATTTACTAGCTTTACCTATAGTTAATGGGAAAATTTCTTACACATTTTACTAACTTATAAAATGGGATGAAGTAATATCTTTATAGTGAAGTTATATTAAATTAAATGAAATAGCACATATAAAGGATTTAGCCCAATGACCAACTGTTGTAGGGTTTATGGGAAGGAGAGTAATACTGAAAGAGACTACTGCATAATTTTGTATGATAATGGGTTGCAATTTCATTCCAGAAATTATATTACTCAGGACAGAGATTAAGACAATGGCATATGTATTGTGCTTGCATTCAGGCAGCACCCATGTATAAGTACTAACTTCTGTATTGGCTTTGATACAAGCTCAGTTTCTGTGACAAAGGTCCAAAAACAGCAGTGGCTTAAACAAGATAGAAGTTTGTCCATCAAAAAATAATTTTATCAAGGTGGCTTTAATCCCTTCGCATAGGATAGCTGTTATATTTCCACCATATTCATATTCCTTGCAGCAGGAAGGAGGAAAATAAATGGATTAATAATTCCTTATTAAATCTGTCAGTAATGTGACCATGTCAATCACATTCCATTATCCAAAACATTATCCAAAACATAATTATATGGATACACCCACCTGCAAAGACACTGCAACAAGCAGTATTTATAGTGGCTATTCAGAGATCAATTAAACTCACAGAACATCTGTTATTCCAAGGGAAACAGGAAAAGTGAGTATTGGAAGGCAACTTGCAGTCTATTCCATAGTTTATCAGTTTGCCAATCAATATACTTTTATCACTCTCTTGCTTTCCAAATGAGACAATGGCAATAACATGTCCTAATGAGTTACTTTACCCTACTCCAAGGATGAAGCACACGCTGGAATCAAGGTTGCCAGGAGAAATATCAATAACCTCAGATATGCAGATGACACCACCTTTATGGCAGACAGTGAAGAAAAACTAAAGAGACTTGATGAAAGTGAAGAGGTCAGTGAAAAAGTTGGCTTAAAACTCAACATTCATAAAACTAAGATCATGGCATCTGGTCCCATCACTTCATGGAAAATAGATGGGGAAACAATGGAAACAATGAGAAACTTTGTTTTCTTGGGCTCCAAAATCACTGCAGATGGTGACTGCAGCCATGAAATTAAAAGGTGATTGCTCCTTGGGGAAAAAAAAAAAAAATCTATGACAGCATATTAAAACCTAGACAGCATATTAAAAGCAGAGACTTTATTTGCCAACAGAGGTCCATCTAGTCAAAGCTATGGTTTTTCCAATAGTCATATATGGATATGACAGCTGGACTATATAGAAAGTGGAAAAATTGATGCTTTGAACTATGGTGTTGGAGAAGACCCTTGAGAGTCCCTTGGATTGCAAGGAGATCCAAACAGTCAATCCTAAAGAAATCAGTCCTGAATTTTCAAAAATGAATAAGACCCATTTGGGATTTATTTTTTCCAGAAAACCATTCAGCAGACTTTTTATAATGATTTAGTAGAATTATTCAATATAATCAATCAACTTTTTTTCTAATCAAAATTTGGTCTATATACATTTCATTTATGGGGGAAGAATAAAGCATATGTATGTTCTGATCAGGCTTCAGTCCTGAATTTTCACTGGAAGGACTAATGCTGAAGCTGAAACTCCAATAATTTACCCACCTGATGAGAAGAGCTGACTCATTGGAAAAGACCCTGATGCTGAAAGTAAAACTCCAATACTTTGGCCACCTGCTGCTAAGAACTCACTCACTGGAAAAGACCCTAATGCTAGGAAAGATTGAGGGCAGGAAGAGAAGGGGATGACAGAGGATGAAATGGTTGGATGGCATCACTGACTCAATGGACATGAGTTAGAGTAGGCTCTGGGAGTTGGGGATGGATAGGGAAGCCTGGCATACTACAGTCCATGGGGTCACAAAGAGTCAGACACGACCAAGCAACTGAACTGCCTCCAATTCAGGATCTTTGGTTTATGAGGAATTGTCTACATAAAGGAGAAATTATCTGACCCACAAACCAGATATAAAATGACAGTGCATGCTGTCACTTCAGTTGTGTCTGGCTCTTTGTGATCCCATGGACTGTAGCCCACTAGGCTCTTCTGTCCATGGGACTCTCCAGGCAAGAATACTGGAGTGAGTGGCCGTTCCCTTCTCCAGATCTTTCCAACCCAGGAATCAAACCCACATCTTTTATACCTCTTGCATTGGCAGGGGGATTCTTTACCACTAGCTGCTACCTGGGAAGCATAAAATGTTAAATTAGTAGACAAGTGGTAGCTCAGCTGGTAAAGAGCCCCCTTGCAATGCAGGAGACCCTGGTTTGATTCCTGGGTCAGGAAGATCCACTGGAGGAGGGATAGTCTACCCATCCCAGTATTCTTGGGCTTCCCTGGTGTCTCAGCTGGTAAAGAATCTGTGTGTAATGTGGGAGACCTGGGTTCTATCCCTGAATTGGGACAATGCCCTGGAGAAGGCAACTACTATCTACTCTGTATTCTGGCCTGGAGAATTTCATGGACTGTATATTCCATGGAGTCACAGAGTCGGACATGACTGAGGGAACTTTCACTTTCATTTCCTTGCCCTAAACACTGAAAATAAGTTAGCCCTTGTGACAACCTGGATTTTGTCCTCTCCCTTGCTCTGCCTGATCTCTGGCTTTGACCGCTGAAGAATGTTTCTTGTTCATCAACTATTCTGGAAGAATTTAATGTGGGTATTGGAGAATATAGTTCTTGGGTATGTATGACATTGCAACTCATCTTTTTATGAAGATAAATTTGAGGTTCAGAGATCCTTTAAGGGTGAAACATCCTTCAGTTCAGTTCAGTTCAGTCACTCAGTCGTCTCCGACTCTTTGAGACCCCATGGACTGCAGCACATCAGGTTTCCCTGTTTGTTACCACTCCTGGAGTTACTCAAACTCATGTCCATTGAGTCAGTGATGCCATCCAACCATGTCATCCTCTGTCGTCCCCTTCTCCTCCTGCCTTCAATCTTTCCCAGCATTAGGGTCTTTTCCAGTGAGTCAGTTCTTAGCAGCAGGTGGCCAAAGTATTGGAGTTTTACTTTCAGCATCAGTCCTTCCAGTGAAAATTCAGGACTGATTTCCTTTAGGATTGACTGGTTGGATCTCCTTGCTGTCCAAGGGACTCTCAAGAATCTTCTTCAACACAACAGTTCAAAATCATGAATTCTTCAGTGCTCAGCTTTCTATATTGTCTAACTCTCACATCCATACATGACTTACTGGAAAAATCATACCTTTGACTAGACTGACCTTTGTTGGCAAAGCAATGTCTCTGCTTTTTAATATGCTGTCTAGGTTGGTCATAGCTTTCCTTCCAAGGAGCAAGTGTGTTTTAATTTCATGGCTGCGGTCACCATCTGTAGTGATTTTGGATCCCCAAAATAGTCTGTCATTGTTTCCATTGTTTCCCCATCTATTTGCCATGAAGTGACAGGACTGTATGCCATGATTATCCTTATATGGGTAATAAATTACCCTGCAATATGACAGGACTATCAGTTTATTGACAGATAGGAAATTCCAAATTCAAATAAGTACAACTAGAGGTCACATTTTGGCAATTTATTTTCATTATTTTAGAAAACCCTGATTTTGGTTACTACCCTTTGCGCTCTTTATATTATTCTTTCATTTGACTGATTAAAGCCATTAACTATAATACACTTGGATGGAAAAGTAAATGTCTTTTTATCCTATTTTTACCATTTAGCTGCCTCTCAATGTCCACCCAAGTATATAGAATGAACTTCTTAAAAAAATGAGATAATGTAGAATAGAAGTTATTTGAAGCAATGCATCTAAAGATGTGTAACAGTAGTTATCACAATCATTCAGTCAAAATATAATCACATGTCCCTGTCCAGAGTATAGGCACATGAGAAATATATTCTTTGGATGGGGAGTATCACGCCAATATAATATTTAGATTGCTATTAATAAAAGGGTGAAGAATTGATATTAGAAAATAATTAGCAATTTCTGAAACTGAAGTTTGATCACTTGTTTTAAAGCACAGTGCATTTTATATTACTCAAATTTAAATTTGTTAAATTTTTCAATTAAAAAAGCAAAGAATATTATCATTTTAGATATATATATATAATATAAAGTTGAAAGTAAACAAATGATGCATATGAAAAAATTCCTAGATATATGCTAATATTAGAAATCAGTATTTAAGACACACAAAAAAATGTATCCAGGGACCAAAGGTGAATGCCCGGGTATATCCTATACCAGACTGGCTGGAACAATTTTTATTGAGAGAAAATCACAAACAGCAATGGTAGCAGGTATGTAGACCCCCTGTTGCCCACTTAGGAGCAAATATAACCAAATCACATTCCCATATACCTGAAATTAACATAATATTGTAAATCAACTATACTTCAGTTAAAAAGTATACAGACAAATAAGTGATATTGGATATTATGTAAGTTTCATATAGGTCTTATGGTAAATAATACATATCTTAAATTGTGTTTTATATCTAAAAAATGTACTCTCAAATGCAAACATTAGGGAAACAGGGTAAAAAATATTGAGTTAAACATCTATCCAATGAAGATGCATAAAAAGCAGCATATTAAACTTAACAAAGGAGTAAGAAAGAAAGAGCACATATATGAATACAAATTAATACAACAAGAAAAGATTAAATAATAGAGCAGAAGAACAAAACCCAAAGAATTATGAAAATATTGATAACCTTTGTAAAACCCCTTGAAAGAATGATAAACAGAAAAAGCACAGAACAACCAATTTGAGGATTAGTTATATGTTAGACTACATATATTAGTCAAAGTAAAAGCTATGGGTTTTCCAGTAGTCATGCATGAATGTAGTCATGTATGGATATGAGAGTTGGACTATAAAGAAAGCTGAGCACTGAAGAATTGATGATTTTGAACTGTGGTGTTGGAGAAGACTCTTGAGAGTCCCTTGGACTGCAAGGAGATCAAACCAGTCAATCCTAAAGGAATTCAGTCCTGAATATTCATTGGAGGGACTGATGCTGAAGCTGAAACTCCAATACTTGGGCCATCTGTTGTGAAGTACTGACTTACTGGAAAAGACCCTGATGCTGGGAATGACTGAAGGCAGGAGGAAAAGGAGATGACAGAGGATAAGATAGTTGGATGGCATCACCGACTTGATGGACATGAGTTTGAATAAGTTCCAGGAGTTGATGATGGACAGGGAAGCCTGGCGTGCAACAGTCCATGGGGTCTCAAAGAGTTCGACACAACTAAGCAACTGAACATATATTAGAAAAATACAGCTTTTCAAACTTGCCAAGTTGTACCACATCAATAAAATTTTTTCAGATATAAAATTGAAGGAACATATGGTTTCTCAAATTAATGAGACTAAACATTCAAGGAAAAAAATAACTAGCACAAATTCTTAAATAAAATACTAATCGGAGAACACTTCTCAGCACACTTGATGAGGACAGAAAAATTTGATGCTAGTATCTTGGACATCTTGAGAAAGGAAAATAATAGCTATTTTGCTCTTGAGCAAAGGTATAAATGTTCTAAACAAATATTATCAAATCAATCCCAACAATATATAAAGAGTATAATAACTTATCAGGTAATAAGATTTGTCCCTGAGATTCAAGATGGGTCACACACAAAGACATCAATTGATATAAACCACCACATTGACAGATCTAAGGAGGAAGAAATACATATTTATTTTCACAGATGCAAAAAATGTGTAATAACATTATTATTCTTTTTTTCATTGGTGGAAGACGATGGAAATCAATTTCATTCAATCTTCCAGTAGGACAACTGGGCAGGTTCTACTGTCTGCATATTTTCCTAAGACACTATTTTGTGTGTATTCAGTCTCTCAGTCATGTCCGACAGTTTAGGACACCAAGGACTGTAGCCTGAAAGGTTACACTGTCCATAAGATTTTCCAAGCAAGAATACCCGAGTGGGTTGCCATTTCCTTCTCTGGGGTATCTTCCTGACCCAGGGATCCACCTCGCATCTCTTGTGTCTCCTGCATTGGCAGATCGATTTTTTACCATTAGTACCATCCAGGAAGATACTATTAAGGCCACTTAAATACATATTATTTCATATTTATTGGGTAATTAAATTACTGAGTAACATTTCATGTGGCTTTTTAGTTTTGTTGTTATTTATTGAAGTACAATTGACATGTAACATTATATTAATTTCAGGTGTACAACATAATGTTTTGATAATTATATATATTGTAAAATGATCACTACAATAAGTCTAGATAACATCACTTACTATATAGAATTACAAATTTTTTTCTTGTGCTGATAAGTTTAAAAATTTACTCTCATCAACTTTCAAATTATGCAATACAGTATTATTAACTATAGTTGCCATGCTACACATTACATCCCCAGAACTTACTTCTTTCATAACTGGAAATTTGAACAAAGGGCACAAACTGCCAGTCATTATCCTTTCTTGGTTAAAAACATCTCTAAGCTAAGTATTGACATGGAGAAACTCTTTTATTTAATGAAAAAAAAATACTTTAAAAAAAGCAAAGCAAGCATACTTATTAGGGGATCATTGAACACTTAGATTTTGATAAAAGGAGCAAGATATTAATGCTGGCTAACCCAATGTCTATGTATCATATTACAATTAAAAACACAATATTTAATTTTAAAAAGTAATAAACAGTGTCAGACTGAAAGTGTAAAGCAAAGTCCTTATTATTGGCTGATATTATTATATTTATATATACATATGTATTTTAAAGACTCATGCAAATTATCATAAGTAATAAGAGGGCTTAGAAAGTTTTCCAATTGCTATTTAAATTCTAATAAACTTCATCTTTATTTCTAGATTACAGAAACAATTAGAAAATAGTGCGAAACTGTACAACAACTAGTAATACATCTGACAAATAAAGTAAAAACCTCTATGAAAAAAAATTGCAAGACCTTATTGACATAAATGAACATTAATACATGGAGAGATACACCATATTCATCATGTTCAAGTATTGCAAGAATCAAATATAATAGAAATGCACACTATTTCTAGTTTATCTTTCTAGGTATCTTAAATCAGTCTCACCAGGTTTGTGTGTGTGTGTGAATAGTCAAATCTTTATGGATGAAAATGAAAATGGGGAGGAATGTTTTGCAAAAATCATTGCGAAAAAAAAAAAACATAAGTTGACAGAATAAAAACTCCACAAGGCCCACACAAGTATCTTAATTTGATATATAAGGATGTTATTTTTCAGATAAGTGCATCAGATTTTTTGTTTTAATAACACTGCTGGGAAAGTCAAGTAGCTGTACAGAAATATATCAAATTGAACTACTGTTTCCCAACATACAAAAAATACAGGTAAACTAAGGAATGTAAAAGCAAAACTACTAAATTTTAGGGCAAAATACAGGTAACTTAAAAAAAAAATCTCAAGATCAGAAAGGATATATTAAACAAAACAGTAAAAATATAAAGGTTAAAATGTTTGTTGTTATTGTTCAGTTGCTAAGTCGTGTCTGACTCTCTGCAACCACATCCTGTGCCACGCCAGGCTCATCTGTCCTTCACTATCTCCTGGAGTTTGCTCAAATTCATGTCCATTGAGTGAGTTATGCTATCCAACCATTTCATCCTCTGCCACCCACTTCTTCTTTTGCCTTCAGACTTTCCCAGCATCATTGTCTTTTCCAATGAGTTGACTCTTCACATCAGGTGACCAAAGTATTGGAACTTCAGCTTCAGCATTAGTCCTTCCAATGAATATTCGGGGTTGATTTTCTTTAGGATTGACTGATTTGATCTCCTTTCAGTCCAAGGGACTCTCAAGAGTCTTCTCCATCACCACAGTTCAAAAGCATCAATTCTTTGGCATTCAGTTTTCTTTATAGTACAACTCTCATATCCATACATGACTACTGGGAAAAACATAACTTTGACTGGATGGACCTTTGTTGGCAAATGATGTCTCTGCTTTTCAATAGACTGTCTAGTTTTGTCATAACTTTCCTTCCAAGGAACAAACATCTTTTTACTTTTATGGCTGCAGTCATAGTCCACAGTGATTTTTGGAGCCCAAGAAAATAAAATCTGTCACTGCTTCCACTTTTTCCCCTTCTTTTTTCCATGGAGCAATGGGATTGGATGCCATTATGTTGGCTTTTTTAATGTTGAGTTTCAAACCAGCTTTTTCAGTCTCCTTGAGACTTCCCTGGTGTCTCAGTGAGTAAATAATGTGCCTTTAATGCAAGATACCAGGGTTCAATTCCTGGATTGGGAAAATCTCCTGGAAAAGCAAATGGCAACCCACTCCAGTATTCTTGCCTGGAAAATCCCACAGAGGACTCTGGCAGGCTACAGTGCATGGGGTTGCAAAGAGTTGGACATGACTGAGCAACCAGCACTTTCAACTTTCTTCACTTTCACCCTCATCAAGATGCTCTTTAGTTCACTATGACCCACTTATCTTGGGTGGCTCATTGTTGAGCCACAAGGCATGGCTTATTGTTTCATTGAGTTATGCAAGCCCCTTATCCATGACAAGGCTGTGATCCATGAAGGGGAAAATAAGTTTAACTGCATTTTTTTAAAAAGAAGGACTTTTGTTCATTAAATGACACTAAAATGAGAGTGAAAAGACAAGTCACAATATGGTGAATATATTTGCAAGGACAATAACAAAAAATAAGTTCCTAAAAATTAATAAAAATGAATAGAAAAAATACAAATGCCACACAATCAAATGATTTAGCAGGAATATCATATCATGAAGAAGAATACACATATCCAATAAAAATTTGAAGGTGTATTAGTCTTAAGAAACAAGTATGTTAAAATAACAATTATGTATTATTATGCTCCCTATATTGGTAAATATATTTAAATATGAAAATCCTAAGCATAGGAGTGGAATAGGGCATACAACTCTCATACACTGCCTGAGGGAGTAAAGTTAGTCTAAGAACTTTGAAAAATCATATGGCATTGCCCATTAAAATACAAGATGCACAAATGCTACAAATCAGTAATTACACTCAGGTACAGACCTCAGAACATTTCTTGCACATTTGTACAGAATTATCTGTAACAATGTTCATAGACACAAAGTTTGTGAAGTGAAAGTTGGACAGTCATGTCTGACTCTTTGCAAACCCATGCACTGTAGCATGCCAGGCTCCTCTGTCCTTGGAATTCTCCAGGCAAGAATACTGGAATGGGTAGCTGTTCCCTTCTCCAGGGGATCTTCCCAACCCAGGGATAGAACCCAGGCCTTCCGCACTGCAGGTGGATTCTTTACCATCTGAGCCACCAGAGAAGCCCAGACACAAAGTTTATTATTGCCCAAACGTGACACGAATTATAAGTGAATGGCAACATTGATAAATATATTAGGGTAGATTCTTAAAAAGAAATGAAATATAACAATTAAGTGAAATACATTTATAGGCATCGTGTATGAAAGAAACAATATTGAGTGAAAATACAGGCAATATGATTAAATTTATATAAAGTTTGGAAAGAAACAATAGTATGCATATAAAGTTTATAAATGCATAAATTTAGAAATATAAGCATGGCATGTTGTTGTTGTTCAGTCATTAAGTAGTCTCCAACTCTTTTGCAACCCTGTGGGCTGTAGCCACCAGTTTCCTCTGTCCATGGGATTCTCCAGGCAAGAATACTGGAGTGGATTGCCATTTCTTTCTCCAGGGGTCTTCCCAACCCAGGGATCAAACCTGTGTCTCCTGTGTTGGCAGGCAAATTCTTTACCACTAAGCTACCAGGGAAGCATAGTATGATTACTATAGAAATCAGAGCAGAGTAGTTCCTCTGGGAAATGTAGGGGTTCATGTTCAGTAAGGGGCACTTGTGGAATTTCTGCTATAATAGTGATAATTTATTATTTGAAACAAGTGATCAGTACATCAATTTTGCTTTTTATTATTATGGAAACTCTGCATATATATTTTATGAATGTCACATTAAAATTTGTGATGAACCAAAATAAATTAAGGAAACATTTTAATTACTTCTATTGTAAATCCCATAGGCATACCATACCCATTATTTGTGGGAAAAAAATTGATATGATTTTTTTCTTTTACTTTAGGTAGTGCCTTTCTCTGGATGAAATTTATTATGGAAGAAAACTATAATGACTCTCTTTTATGTTCCTTATCTAATTAAACAAGTAAAGCAAAAGCAAAAAAAAGTTTTAGCTTAGATTCTTAGGGAGAAAATTAAAACAATATATAAAAAGTAGTATGCTTGTTTGAGAAGATAAGTTCAGTTTTGTTTTGTACTTGTTGAGACTGACGTAAACATTATCTTCAGAAAAAAGAGTTCCTATTTTATTAATTAGTGATTTAACAGCCCCAGATCAAAATGCCGATGTTCATGATTTAAAGCTAGGTATACAGTAAATATTTTGCCGGGTGTATTAAAAGGGTCCTTCAATACCACTAAATTTTATCTTGTTGATTTTCAAATATAGGTAACAAAATGTTGCCATTTTGGCATGTCCTGTGTCACATGTTCACTTACTAGAATTGTCCTCTTATGCTACAGTTGCTAGCAGTGTAGAGTCTTTGCAAAACGACTTAATCATATAATGTAGGAGATTATTCTCTACAGTAGGAAGCTTCTAATGTTAGAATAGCTTTGTATCTGTATTTCCTCAAGCTATACAACAGCCCTATTTCTCCATTTTCTATATCAATAAAGTTAATCAATATTTCAAAGTATGGTTTTACAAATCTTGCCGGGGAAGGTGGGCAATTATGAGATAGAAGGAGACAGAAAAGGAGGGGTGAGGAGAAAAGAAGTAGAAGAAAAAAGAGAAAAAGGAGGAAGAAAGAAAAATCAGTAAGAAAGAAAGTAAATAATGAAAGGAGGAAGAAGGCAGAGAGAGAGGGTAGTAACAAAGGAAGGAGGGAGGAAAAGTGGAAGGGAAGGAGGGAGGGACTGAATGTCTTGCATCAGAGTTGCTTGTTACTTTTTGTAATTCAGTGAAGCTTTACTATAAGCTACTTAATTTGGAAAATAGTTTTGAAGATATTCAAAGCGGCTTTGGATAAGGAATATTTGTAACGTGAATTGACAAAATGGGACCACTCAATAAGCACTAGAATGGCTTAAGTAGGAAACACAGGTGAGAGAAAAGTTCAAAGTATTTCACTTGTGAAATAAACTTTATGTTTTTTAGCAAGACAAGAAAAATTTACACATAAAAATTCCTATACACTTGGGCCTCCCCTCTCCCTACTGCTGTGCACTGTGTATCTGACTTACGCATAAACCAAACTTCCTGCATGAGCAGAAATACCTGCTCCACCAAGACAGCAACATTCTCCCGGCATTATCAAGACAGCTCTTTAAAAGGTAGCATGCTTTCTTGATCTTTCAAGGGGCCAAATAACACTGAGATGTGGATTGTGTAAACTGTTAATAATATGTCAATTGATGTAGAGCCTTCTGTCTCAAAAACCTTAAATAAATGTTCTTTGATTTCTAACAGGCAGAACAGTTCCCAGAGCTTTTTGAAATGCCATTTCTGGATTATAATCTGCAAATTCAGCTTGAATAAAGTTCTCCACTTCTTTCATAGATTGACTTCATTTTTTGACATTAATTTTTGTTGTCACACTGCAGGAAACAATGACAAAGGGAAGGAAAGAAAGAATTGGCCCATTTATTCGCTAATTTCATGATACAAAACACTGAGCTTAATGTGAGGCTGAGTCTGGGAAATAATCCTTAAAGTTCTTGTTCTAACCTAGTGTATTGAGATTTGATTATGGGACAAGCAGTCTCAGAGCTAAATTAAGATGTAAGAATCTTTCTTGTCAGAATATTCATGCATCATCATCACTTGGCTCAATATTCCTCACAAAAAATAGAGTAGTATTATGTCAATTACAGTTGTTTAACATTTTCTAGGCAAGCCTCAGTGCTTACCAGCTTCCTTTCCACTTAGGTTCTCCTTGGGATAAGAAATAGCTCGTAAAGTATTGTTTAGTTAGAATCCTTTCACATGAAATTTAGCTTGGCTGGGTGTGGAATTGTCGGTTCACAGTGCTTTTTCTCAGTCTCTGAGAAGTTGTTTCGAAACCTGGTTGCATGTTAGAATCACCCATAGAGATTTTAATTAATATTGTAGAGTTATCTACTTAAAGAGAGTCTAATGTTTTTGCTCTAGGATTGGACTCATTTAAAACTCTGAGATTAAAAAAAAAACAAAAAACAAAAAACTCTGAGATGACTGTAATGTGCATGGGGGTTTAAAAACTATTGACCTAAAATGAAGGTTTGTATCTTTGCTTTCATTTGTTCTTCAGCTTCTGGCTTCTAGTTTTACAGGTAAATTTTGTTACATCAGAGTATTCTTTCCACAACAATTTTTTTTTTAACATAATGTGTTCTTTCTGGTTTTGGAAATTTTTTTTTTTTTTTCTTTTTCATAATCCAGGTACCTCAGGTCTTTTTCTGGGTGGGGCTTCGCTTTATCTTGTCTACAATTTGCCCACATCCTATCTAGTTCTGTTGCTGCTAAGTCGCTTCAGTCGTGTCCGACTCTGTGTGACCCCATAGACGGCAGCCCACCAGGCTTCCCGTCCCTGGGATTCTCCAGGCAAGAACACTGGAGTGGGTTGCCATTTCCTTCTCCAATGCATGAAAAGGAAAAAGGAAAGTGAAGTCGCTCAGTCGTGTCCGACTCTTAGCGACCCCATGGACTGCAGCCTACCGGGCTCCTCCGTCCATAGGATTTTCCAGGCAAAAATACTGGAGTGGGGTGCCATTGCCTTCTCTGTATCTAGTTCTAGTCAAGTAAAATTGTACCAATTCATCATGTAGCCATACCTCTCATTCTCCTGTTCCCAGCAATCTGGATATACTTCACACATACTTATCCAATGTTACTTTAAATTAGCATCGTTTGTGTGATTATTTTATCCTGTCCAAGAGTATATAAAATATTTCTCATGATGTTGACTTTTAAATTATTTTATCTCTTTACACTTTTGCATAACATAAAGTAAAGTAAAGTGAAGTTGCTCAGGTGCGTCTGACTTTTTGCAAACCCATGGACTGTAGTCTACCACGCTCCTCCATCCATAGGGTTTTCCAGGCAAGAGTACTGGGATGGGTTGCCATTTCCTTCTCAAAGGAAGGAAATACCTTTGCATTTCCTTCTCCAAGGAAGGAAACACCTTTGCATAATGCCTTGCATATTAATTTATGTAAAAACCATAAAAAGGAGTTTGTTCAGAGTAGGATATTTTGTTTACAAACTTATCTAATAAATAAATACTGGGCTGAAACACTCAATTCAAATGTAATTCACTAATGAGCACAATTATCATCCATGCCCAAGTGGGATTAAGAAAGTGAATTTGCTGGCCTGGGAGAAGAATCCAGTCAATGCTTCCTTCAGTATATGATAAATTTGGGTAAGCAGGTACCATATTCAAAGCATACCCTTTAACTATCATAAAATGTATTACATACTTTATTTATTATAATGGACCAATGATTTCTGAGCCCTTAAATTCCTCAGGCACCAATTTCTCTTGCAGGCTAATGAAAAAACGCTCTGAAAAATTTCAGTATCTTACAATTCCCTTGTTTTAGGTGTGCCAAAATTAAGAAAATGCTTATTTAGAGTTCCTAATATGAAGAATAATTCCAAGACTGGAAAATTATGGACAGTCACATACATTGTAACCTATAAAATTAATTTTAGGGAATCTATATTTTTGACATTTTATTTCTAAATTTACAATTGCTGTTAGTATTTTCACATCAGTTGTATTAAATTTATAACTAAATATAAATGTGTGCATGCATTATATGTAATACTGAGTATGTAATATCACCTTCAGTTCTGGAGGCAAGAAGTTTAAAATCAGCTTCACTGGGCTGAGATCATGGTGTCAGTAGGATCACACTATCTCTAGAGGCCCTTAGTTAGTGTTAATTGCTGTCATGTCTAACTCTTTGCGACCCCATGGACTGTGTGTAGCCTGCCTCTATCCATGGGATTTCCCAGGCAAGAATACTGGAGTGGGTAACCATTGTCTCCTGCAGGGGATCTTCCCCCCTCAGGGATTGAAACCTGTGTCTCATGCATTACAACCAGATTTTTTACCATCTGAGCCACCAGGGAAGCTCCTAGTGGCCCTAGGTAGAACCAGTTCCTTGCCTCTTTCTGCTTCTGGTGGCTGCCAGTATTCCTTGGCCTGTGGACACATAACTCCCATCTTTGCTTGTCTGATCCCATTGCTTTCTCTTCCTCCTTCTGTGTGCCAAAACCCCACTTTTTTTTTTTTTTCCTTTTGTTAGGATACCTGTGATTGCATTTTAGGACCCATCCAGATAATTCAGAATAATACCCCATGTCAAACCTTATATTTAATCACAATGCAAAGTACTTTTTTTTTTTTTTTTTTTTTTTTGGTCATAAAAGGTGGCATTCACAGGCTCCAGAAATTAAGACAAGGATATCTTTTGGTGGGTCGTTAATCACATCTTTCTATTCAAAGGATGTTCTTCATCATGATGTCAGACAGAAGATGGAAACATATTTAGCATCTAGTATCACTGCTGAGAAAGAACCTACCTACCAATACAGAAACCATAAAAGATGCAGGTTCAGACCTTGGGTTGGGAAGATGTCCTGGAGGAGGGCACAGCAACCTACTCCAGTATTCTTGCCTGCAGAATCCCATGCACAGAGGAACTTCGTGGGCTACAGTCCATGGAGTCGCAAGTAGGTGGACACAACTGGAGCAGCTTAACACAAGCAGAAGCACAGATACAAGTAAGCATGGTTTTATTGTAATATATAAGTTAATATGGATATTAAAAAGGATATTTATCCCATTTAGATAGTTTTTTGTTGTAGAAACATCTATAATTGAATCTATAACAAAAGAATCAGTTGTCTGATTATCCTTACCAGAAAATTTTCCTTACAATCTATATGCTAGAATGAAAAGCAAGAATTTATTTTTATTTAAGCCAAGTTCATTTACTTGCTAACTGAGGCTGAACGTATAACCTTTCCACTGCAAATTAAAATTGGTTTTTGCTGTAGCTACACATCATCTTCTATGAGATTACTTCATGAGCTGTTACATGAATGTACAATATGTTAGTAAAATACTAAGTTTGTAATATTTGTTTTCTTCCAAGTGTGTGCAAATTATTATGTTAGCTAAAGTGAAGGAAAAACACAATTAAGAAGGTTCCAAAATTGAGTGGCTTAGCAAAAATAAATATTTATTCACTTATGTAACAAACCTATGGTGACAGTCCTGGTTGGTGAATGGCTTTATTCCACATGGTTACTTTCGGAACCTGCTTTTTTCTTTTCTGTCTTTCTTTTTTTTTTTTTTTGGCTACTCTACCTTCTCTTAAATTGTTCAGCTCATATGCATGATTCACCAGCAAATTAATTTTCCTGTGTAAGGGAAGAAAAGATAAAATGTGAGATACTGGAAGCTCACATTCTTTTATTTCTTTTTATGTCTTACAGTTCCTAATGCAGGATTCTGCATACAAAATAAATGTTCATTAATTGAATATTGTTTAATTACATTAATGTGTTTAATTTATATTATCCTCCAGGTCTCATGCTATTCAGAATTCTTCTTCACAAAATCATTGACCAAGAAGTTTTTAAAAAAATCCTCCACTATAAACACATTCAATATCTGTTCTTTAGCAAGGTGATATCTAAATTCCATATCATAATGCTTTATATTTTAGTCACCTTATTTATATACTATCTTACATATTTTAATTAAGATATTTAATTAGCATTCCAGGCTTTACTATTTTTGATCATAAATTGTTAACTACTTCATGATATGTGCTCATGACCAGCCATTTAAACAAAAATCAATATGGCTATTTTTAATTCAAAAGGATAAGGGTTGTAAAACATGATCTTTTAGCAGTGTAAATAACATTTTTGATATCAAATACCAAAAGAAAATACCACATTGGGGCAGTTTTATATTGATTTTTCTAACTCATCAGGCTAAATTTATCTGCAAAATTTGCAACAACTATTTTATTTTTATCCAGAGCAGTCTGACTTAGTAATATCATTGATCTTTTTAGTGTTAAAAAATTGAAAATTATTAGTTCTTTAATCATTGTATAGTTTTGTCACATATTTCTATGTGCACCTAAAACAATACTGGTATTGAAATAATGTAACCTGTATAGCTATGTGATAGTTTAATAAGAGGATATGTTTAGGAGTCAGTTTGTCTGATGTTTATGGAAAAGTTGAGTTATAAAGGTAAACTTTAGCAGAAGGATTAAGCAGAGGAGGAGAATTGTAAATTGGCCCATCTATAAAAGTAGAGGAGAGTAAATGAAATCCTCCATCTTTGAAATTATTTTATTTAGGTGATTTGCTAATATTTTCCTAACCTGTTGAGTGTGTATTTAACCCAAGTGTGTATTTAAAGAAAATATATTTTTTCACAGCTATGATTTCTAAGTTTCCTAATGTAATATAATGATGATAGAGAAATAAATAGTACACATAAATAAATAGTACAATAGCCGATAAACAGTACTCATGGTTATTTAGTGGTTCACGTATTAGTAAAACCTGTCACTTTAGGGTTAATTATTTGTAGTTCTTTTCTTTAGTAACCTTGTTAAATTATCTTAGTTTGTTGATACTTTGATTTTATTTTTTATATAGAGAAATGAAAGTTTAGTTCCCTTAAAAAAAAAAAAAAAAAACCTTGAACCAGAGTTTACATTTGGAAGGATCATTTTGAATTTTCTAAATCTTAGAAGGTTGCACTCAGAATTTATCAGTATGAATTGATTTTTTTTTAATCTGGTGATTAGAGTGCATTTGCATATTTATAAAGTAATAGTTTTTTTTAATCCAATGATTGTATATAATCACAATTATAAAAAGAAGTAAACAAACTAAAAATAGTATATAATACATAAAGATAAAAAAACTGCTGGAACTGGTTGAAAAATAAAATTTTGCAATCAAGGTTATCTCTGTTAATATTATCTTTAAAAGAAAATTTTCCCTTGCTATGTTATCAAAATTCTACAAATGAGATAATTTTAATATCTAATTGTGTTGCAAGTTAATTATTTGAAGTTTGTGAAACTTAAATAATCTTTCTATTTGAATATTTTGAAAATAAGTACTGTGTAAATTTTTATTTTAATATTTTCAAAGAAAAAAAAAGACCAATATCTGATTTTCACATTAATAACTAGAGAGGATATAAGAGAGAAATAGGAAAAAATAAAAACATGTTTTTTGCTACAAGGTTGATTTTTTTTTCCTTTCCTGGAAGTCAGGGGGTTGTTTTTCTGACCTTCTGTTAGGTAGTTAGAATAGGAAACAGGAGTCCAGAATGGTTGTGGCTAAAAGATAAGGAAGGGAAAAGCCCCCAAAAATAGAACAAAGGAAAGTCTGAGGACCAGAGTAAGGACCTCAGGTAGAACAAACAGCATTCCTGGCTAGCCCAATTTACATAGGGTAGGCCCAAGGGGAAGGAAAAGACATATAAAAAGAGGAGCCAAAGGGCTGGGGATCTCTCTCTCTCTCTCTCTCTCTCTCACTTCCACACACTGGCACACTCCCCCACTCTCTTCTTCACGTCTTTGGGTTGGCATGCCCTCATGCCTTGAAGATGGATTTTCCTGCTATTTTCTAAATAAAATAGAGCTGTAGCATAGAGGTGTAACACTGATTTGTCTATGAGCTTTAAAACACGGTCTGTTCGAGACCTGAGAGCTGTGATGCGCCCAGGGCTTTAATGTCCGTCACTCCAAATCTTTGTTGTAACGAGACAGAACCTAGGAGCATACACTTGCCTGACACTTCTTTCCATCTTCATCACCCAAACAAAAGCTGGAAGGTGGTAGATACTCAAATATTCCTGAACTACTAATTACTGTGTGAGAGGAGGACTATCTTTTTCCGTCTCAACCCTAATTTTCATGTTCATGCTCCCAAAACGAATACAAATTAAAACAGATTCAGCTAGGTGTCTTTAAAGTACAATCATTTTTCAGTAACTTGTTCAAGAGAGATGAAAGTCTTTCTTGTCCTCTCTCAATTTTGCATCATCATATATATTTTTCTTACTTCTTATCTAGCAAACCAGCCAACTAGGATCTGCCTACTTCTTTCCAAAATTGATTTAAGTGAGTCTTATGTAATTATAGGGAGCTCAATAGTATATCAAAAGCAATATATATCAAAATTAATATGAGAAGAAGAAAAAGGAGCACAGATGAAACTTAAGTTTCTTTTGGTTTGCAAGGAAAAGATCAGAAATTTAGTTCTGACCTATATACTCAAAGCAAACTAGAAGAATGTCCTCACATGTGTCAGTATATAACACATTCTTATTACTAAAAATAATTGTCAAATTCCATGCTTCTGAGATTTTAGCAAAAGTTCTTTTAAACCTCATTATTGGACGCTAAAGTTATGATAATCAAAGGAGGGGGGATACTTTTTTTTCAAAAAGATGCATTTATTTGAGTGTATGTAGTGCTAAAGACATAGTCTACATATAAGCATCTGCAAATAACTTAATTCTTATCAGCGTAAAAATCTGAATTGTTTTTCGGCAGTCAATGCAAGCTTAAATTGCTTTAGTTTCTTCTGTTGAAAATAATTTTCACATGCATCAATCAAATTAAATAAACCAATAACTAAAGGAAAAAATTTAACATAGATTATATATTATAGAAGTACATGGGGAAGAGAATTTTTTTGAGTATTTACTAAGTCAGATTTTTGTTAGGCCCCTCATACATGTGAGGTATGGGGCCATTTGTCAGTGAACAAAGAGGCAGGACATAGAAGTTATCAGGTGCCTGACTTGGAGTTATTTAAAGATTCTTGGTCTCAGGTTCCTCATCTAGAGATAGAGATAACAATATGTTTCTAAATAATATGTGTCTGGAAAATGTTACTCCCTTCCCCATGTGGCTGACACAGATAAAGATGAACTAAACCAGTCAGGACAGGAGACTGGTGAAAGATCCCAGGGGGCAACTTGGCATCCTCATCAGGGGACTGAGAGGATCTTCAATGTCAATGTCAAAGGATGTGGTAACTTTTCCAGACTTTTAAAGTTCAGAAAAGAATTGAGCTAATGAGCCCAATCTTCTCTACCTTCAAAGTGGAAATAGGGAGACCAACAAGCAGATAGGCATTTTCTATGTTCTTCCAGGGAGTACTGGATATGGTAAGATGCACACTTGCATCTAACCCATCTATCCCAGGAGTTCACCATGGCAAAGACTCAAGCAATTGGACTGCAGACCACAGAGTGAGCTCACAAAGAGCGACAATAACCTCTCTGAGGGCTCCAGCTACCAGAGAGGGTCGTATTACAAAGAGAATACAGGTCAAATGAAATACAACTGTTGAAGGCAGGGTAAATGGATAACATACATTACACAAGCACACACCCATACAAAGAAATCAATCTACAACAAAAACAATATTCCCTGGAGCTTAAATATATAATTATTAAACTAAAAGTTATGCAGATTAAGTGCTGCTGCTGCTGCTGCTGTTAAGTCCCTTCAGTCGTGTCCAACTCTGTGTGACCCCATAGACGGCAGCCCACCAGGCTCCACCATCCCTGGGATTCTCCAGGCAAGAACACTGGAGTGCGTTGCCATTTCCTTCCCCAATGCATGAAAGTGAAAAGTGAAAGTGAAGTCTCTCAGTCGTGTCCTCATGGATTGCAGCCTACCAGGCTCCTCTGTCCATGGGATTTTCCAAGCAAGAGAACTGGAGTAGGTTGCCATTGCCTTCTCCAAGATTAAGTACAGTGTAGATTAAATAAATGATTGGTAGGTCCTTCTGAGCCTTGGATTAATGCTCTGGAAAATTAAGGGCAAGAAAATCTCAAAGCACAATGCAAAACATTAAGATGAAGTAAACATTCAGGAAACAATCTATTTTACAAACTTTGAAAGACAGATGTGAAAAGAGAAAATGGAACAGATGTGGGAGATATGATAATTCAATAATTTATAGAAAAATATTTCCCCTTAGTTGGAAAGATCTGAGTCTACAAATTGAAAGGTGTAACTATTATTCAGGGTAAATTAATGAGAAACACACAGAAAGGACAAATTCTGGTAAAATTGCTGAGCTGTAAATAAGAAAATGAAAAATATTATTATATGTTTCCAGCCAGAAGGAACATATATGGTTTACTGGCCTTGGACTTCTGTTATGTAAATAACACTGGATGTGAACACAGTAGGATCCTCCATCCACCCATATTGTCATTCAGGTGAAATAGATTCTTATCTTACTGTAAAATATGTAGCAATAGTATACACTAATTTTAAAGAGAAGCATCATAAAAATATTCTAACAAAAAATAAATTCAAGAAGTAAAATACCTTGTTGGCTTAAAAAATGCACAGTGTGTGAGTTGCAAGTTAAGTTTTATGGGGACAAAATGAGGACTGAGATTTGGAAGACAGCATCCTAGATAGTGCCAAGAAACTGCTCCAAAGAGGTAGGGGGGAAGGTAGTATTTATGTGATTATGGTGAAGTGAGAGTACATGCACTCAAACACATATTTTTCCAAGTTTTTGCTAGTCTCATGAAGCTTTCTGTGAGTCATGAGGAACCTAAACCCTTTTCTGGATGTGTTGAAAATTAGCAGTGCAGCAGCACATAAATTAATCCTTGTAGAGATAGATGGCAAGTGCCAATTTGTAGTTTGACAACCTATTATCTGGGTAAATAAAAATATATTTTTTATGTTTATAAAGAAACCACATGATTAAAGGATAAAAGGCAACAATGAACTCTAAAACTCAAGAAAATAAGACATGAAATTTGATATTTTAAGTATAGGATTTAGAATTTTTGAAGAAGTAAAAAAAAAAAAATCTTTGACTATAATGACTAGACATTAGGATAGGTTGATGATTTATGGCAGAAGTGACCTATGAATGAAGGGCTTCTCTGGTGGCTCAAACAGTCTCCTGCCTGCAATGCAGAAGACCCAGGTTCAGTCCCTGGGTCTGGAAGGCCCCCTGGAGAAGGCAATGGTTGCCCACTCCAATTTTTTTGCCTGGAGAATTCTTTGGAGAGAGAAATCTGGCAGGCTACAATGGCTGATGATTTGTGGCAGAAATGACCTATATTGGTCCTGAATATTGCTGATAACATGAGGATGAAGCAAAAATAAATAAATGAATGAAATAACAAAATTTCTAAATGAATAATCAATTTCTAAGTGAAATGAAACCATTGATTTTTCTAGAAAATGTTCTATTTATTAAAAGGAAAGTGAGTCAAAAATGAATTGAAGGGTAAGGAAAACAACCTCTGGAATAGATGACATTGCCACTGACATAATAAATGACAGAGAAGGTTATCAAAACAATTCAGAGCCTGTACTAAGATGAACAAGGTGTGAGTCAGAAGCAATGATGCAATAATTCTTCTGCCACAAAGAGAACACTAAATTAATCCCTGATTGATTAACTTTTGCTATAATACATTTTAAAATGAGTAATTAAGTAATCTTAAAATGAGTTTATTTCTCATAAAAGCACTAAAATGTTAGTTCATATTTTTTCCTAAGAGAAAGAATAAATGAGAGTGGATGTTCAGTAGTGCTCTTTTGGAGATCAGTTAAATTATAAAGAAAAGGGATAGCCTCAATTTCTAAAAGTTTTGATCCAAATACCTCTATTTTAAACCATAGTCTTATTTAGTGTCATCCTGAATCCATTCTGAGAGGAATCTATGTATTCCCCTTTGTATCCAATACTGTCTCAATTAATGCCAATTCACCAATGCTGCATTGATATTATTTTGAAACCTGTATAGCTGCTTTTATAATTAATACAATGCACTTAGTGTAAAATGTTAAGTTTATTGATGTGATATTTGAGTTCATGAACAATGAAAATAAAATCCTATTACCCAAGAGTCCACAAACATATTTTACACTAAAAAATATATTTAAAATACTGAAGAACTATCCAATTTGGGGGCTTCCCCAGTGGCTCAGCAATAAAGAATCTGCCTACAATGCAGGAGATATAGGAGATGTAGGTTCAATCCCTGGGTCAGGAAGATCCCCTGGAGAAGGGAATGCTACCCACTACAATATTCTTGCCTGGGAAATGCCATGGACAGAGGAACCTAGTGGGCTACAGTCCATAGAGTCACAAAGAGTCGTACATGACTGAACACACACACACACACATCCAATTTTTATCTGCCTTAGCTCTTGGTTTTCTCTGCACTTTATATTAATGTGGATAAATCTTATTTACCATTATGAATGCAAAGCCACCATAATGGAGCCATTGATAAATGAAAATATATACATTTATATCCAAATCACCCTTACTTATCTGAAAATGATTTTCCACTAAAACAAAACATGGCATTTCTATAATCCAGAGATAATAAAATTATTATATAGAATTTAATTATATTTGAGGGTTTTTATTCTTTGTTTTTCCTCAGTCTGTCTACATATTCCTTCTGTATTGGAAACTGGTGTTGAGACATCTAATTAATGACCATAATTAAAATTTTGCATTCTTGAATATTCAGACAGTGTATTAAATCTTTTGTATACATTATGACCTCTTTCTTGAGGTTGGTTCTATTCTTACCTTCATGTGAAATGAAAATATCTCCTGCCATATTAATAAGCAAGAAATGCCACAGCCATCAGCGATTTCTGGTCTCCAAATGTGAATGAGAGCTCCCAAAACTGTGATCCAGCAGATGCTGCCACCCCTCACAGTGATTGCTGAGGAGCTGGGGGAATGTAAGATGCAAGATGAACAAGGAGACAGGATTGGCCCCAGATAGCTGAGGTGCATATGAAAGGAGTGAATTGGGTAAGCCCAAGGGCTTGCATCTTCCCATACATAGAATGCTAAATTCCTTAACTTGATACCTAATCTTTGATATTCAGACTGCCTTCTCCCTTTGTTACAGACTTGTATATATCCTGACTTTCTCTGCTGCCTTTTTGGAGCAGTTTTCTCAGAGCTACTGAGATCCTATCTCCTGGGCTCTGAGTTCCTAAATCTTCCCACCAAATAAATTACTTTCACTTTGTGACTGTATTTTTTAGTCAACGTTCATTTTAAGAGTGAGAAAGCTGAGGTTTATAAGTATTTGACTTTTATTATGTGGCACAAAATTCATGAGCTAACACTCAAACTGGCAATCTGATACCACAATCCATAATTTAGATAACTCAAATCACTAGTGATTAATGTACAATGCTATCCAAAGTTAAGGCTTCCCAGGTGGCACTAGTGGTAAAGAACCCATCTGCCAATACAGGAGACATAAAAGACATGAGTTCAGTCCCTTCCCTCCTTCAGGAAGATCCCCTGAAGTAGGGCATAGCAACCCTCTCCAGTATTCTTGCCTGGAGAATCCCATGGACAGAGGAGCCTGGAGGGCTACAATCCATAGGGTTACACAGTCAGACAGGACTGGAGCCACCTAACATGCATACAAAGTTATTGTGTTAATACATTGGTCTTGTTGTTGCTTTTGCAGAAAATACCATGACTTCCAGGTGCTAAACCAACTCAGAAGTTTGATAGTGACAGCCTTGGTGTTTTGCTCCTTTTCTTCTGTTCTTTGCTGTGGGCCTACTGACTCATACACTTCTGAAAAGATGCTTAGAAAACATCTCTAGCAATAATCTTATCACAGTTGCCTATAACTTAATAAGCCCTGATCATACAGGACTTTAAATGATATATTAAACCAAGCACTTTCACCTGAATAAAGCATAGATAAAAATATATTATATTTGAAAAATATTATGACTTTTTCCATATTGGTAAATAGAAATGATGTGAAATTTAATTTATTCTTAATTTCACTTCCTTTTTTTTTGTTGTTGTTTCTTTTTGTGTTCATCCACTATCATTTTTTCCTATTTAAGGAACTTTGTATTGTTAGGTAGTTAGAACAGGAAAAAGGAGTCCAGAATGGTGTGGCTAAAAGACAAGGAAGGGAAAAGCCCACAAAAATAGAACAAAGGAAGGTCTGAGGACCTAAGCAAGGATCTCAGGTAGAACAAACAGCACTTCTGGCTAGCCCAATTTACATAGGGTAGGCTCAAGAGGAGGAGGAAAAAAAAAAAAACAAAAACATATTAAGTTCAGTTCAGTTCAGTCACTCAGTCGTGTCCGACTCTTTGCGACCCCATGAATCACAGCATGCCAGGCCTCCCTGTCCATCACCAACACCCGGAGTTCACCCAGACTCACGTCCATCGAGTCAGTGATGCCATCCAGCCATCTCATCCTCTGTCGTCCTCTTCTCCTCCCGCCCCCAATCCCTCCCAGCATCAGAGTCTTGTTCAATGAGTCAACTCTTCGCATGAGGTGGCCAAAGTACTGGAGTTTCAGCTTTAGCATCATTCCTTCCAAAGAAATCCCAGGGCTGATCTCCTTCAGAATGGACTGGTTGGATCTCCTTGCAATCCAAGGGACTCTCAAGAGTCTTCTCCAACACCACAGTTCAAAAGCATCAATTCTTCAGTGCTCAGCTTTCTTCACAGTCCAACTCTCACTTCCATACATGACCACTGGAAAAACCATGGTCTTGACTAGACGGACCTTTGTTGGCAAAGTAATGTCTCTGCTTTTGAATATGCTATCTAGGTTGGTCATAACTTTCCTTCCAAGGAGTAAGCATCTTTTAATTTCATGGCTGCAGTCACCATCTGCAGTGATTTTGGAGCCCCCCCAAAATAAAGTCTGCCACTGTTTCCACTGTTTCCCCATCTATTTCCCGAAAGTGGAGAGTGAAAAAGTTGGCTTAAAGCTCAACATTCAGAAAACGAAGATCATGGCATCCAGTCCCATCACTTCATGGGAAATAGATGTATTTTCCTTTATTTTCTAAATAAAACTGAACTGTAACATGGAGCTGTAACACTGATCTGTCTGAGAGCTAAGACATGGTCTGTCTGAGAGCTGAGACATGCTGAGGGCTTTAATGTCCATCGCTTCAAGATTTTGTTGTGACAAGAGAGAACCGAGGAAATTGCACACTCCCCTGCCAACTATGGTGCTGTGAGTCCAATATAACCTGGCTGAAACAACCTTGGCATGGCCCCCACAAGGAGGAGAACAAGCACAGCACAAGCCCAACTCAGCAAAGCTCCCCCTGTAGAAGTGGAACATGAAGAAAACCCAGTGAAGGGAAAGTGACAAGAAGCCCAATGTGCTGGAAACTGGGACAGCGAAAAACGAACTCAGCAGAAAGTTCATGCAGCTCAGTCTCAGATTCCAGAAGACCTCCGGTTAAGGTAGGAGGTCCTCCCTCTTATGGCTGGAGGGACATATGCTTAACAAAATCTCAATTCCTATACACTGTCTCGTTTCTTGTTTTCTTGAACACCCCGCAAACAGGCGAGCATCAGTGGGTGCAATTGAGGGACTCTGGAGAGGCTATTCCTCAGTATGTCCTAAAGGCTTCACTATCTGCTGAACCCCAGTATCTGTTACCTAAGCCAGTGGGGGTCCTTCTGTCCTTAATCTTCTTTGTGCCAAGGATCAGGCCAGTGAAAACTGTGAGCACAAGTCAGGTATTTAGCAGATTTTCTGGCAGGCTATGAGGGGGATTCCTTGGCACATTTTTCCCACTGCTTTTTCCTGCCATCCTTCAGCTCCTCTCTCCTGGTACTTGAGCCCAGCCAAACCCCATAATGCCTGGCTTCAGGACCTACTGAAGCTCAGGCAATAACGTCTTATTGCAAAAATTCAGTGAGAGACACAGGGACAGGTAAGAGGTAGATTAGGATTCAGAGAGAAGTGCACACTGCAGGGTGTGGGCCATTGCAGAGAGCAAGGGCTTTGGCCAGAAAATGCGGTCTGGCTAGTTTTTGCAAGCTGGGTGAATTCATATGGTAATGAGTGGAAGGATCACCGCAACCACTGGTGCACCACCCACTCCTCCATCTATTGACAGTGCCTCGGAGCTGTCCTGCCACCTCTAGATGTATCATTTAGTTTACAGATTGGAGATTAAGGTTTACTGGAATTTGACTTGTCATCTTGGACCCAATTGATTTTAATTGGTTTATGTTATGCCCTTGCCCTGTGTCATTCTTTCAAAAGTTATGCTCTGCTCCCTTTCCTCCTGTTTCACTCCCTTTTCCTGAGTCCCATCCAGGCCCACAGTATTTCCTCTACAATCTTCTGGAGGTACAACCAGAAAATAGTTGGCCCTTGGAAGGGAAATACTGTATAATATCCAGCCCCTCTAGATATTCAGGTCTTCATCGTCCATGTTTCCTACAACATGTGCAACATCAGCATCTCTCAGTGAACCTGCTAGGGTAGAAGACAGGCACAATACGCCTGCTAGAAGTCCATCTTTTGGCATCCCTTAAAAGGCACTTGGACTTCTAGGGATAATGTTTGCCACTTTGGGAGTTAGCCTTGCAGGCCATTTGAACCCAAACCCTTACCATCCTTCTCCTAAAGTTACAAACATACCCCCAGATCAAATCTCCACTCCACTTGTATGGAATATCTGGTCTGTTGCCTCTTACCAATTTGTTCTTAAGCCAATTACTAACTCCTACAACCAGGACCCTGTAGGTAACATTGCTCCACCCAGCCCATTATTAAAGTACTTTAATGCACCTAACAGGGCCAGAAAACCCACTCCTTTGTCACTACTTCTGTTATTACCTAAAGTGAGTCTATGACAATGAAACGTTTACCTTTGGTGACACCCTAACCTGCTCTTATGGAGGACTAGGGGAAGAAATCAGTGACTTAGAATCCCTTAGAGCAGTAAGAGGATAAGGCTTATGACTGTTTCACCAGGGCACAGGCTTGGATTGCTTTACATCATGGTATCTGTTACCATCTGTGGTGAACAAACTGGCAATAAGTTAAAAGTACAACCCCTTAATCCTACCCAGCACTGGTCACTCTGGAGACCTTCGGGATGCCCAACTCCAGTCCGGCAGTCCCAGGAGGTCAATATGCCTTGACCTGCCTAGTAATCTTGTCCTTGAAAGGTTGTCATGCCTCAACCTGCTTGGGGATCCGCCACTCCAGGGGTCCCAGGAGGTCGTCATGCCTTGACCTGCCTGGGGATTCGATCTCCAGGAGGCTATCATGCCTCTGCTTGCCTGGGGATCTGCACCCTGACCTGAGGATACCTAGCTCTCAGGTTGTAACAGCAGTGGGTAGGGTAAGCTTCAGAAAGACTCACCCCTAAGGAAGTCTGCCCATGGAAATAGAAGGAAGCCTATTACTTGTGGGACTGTGCCCAGTCTCAGCAATAACTCAGGAGCCCAAAGAGAACCTCATTGCCTTTCGGGAAAGGCTAAAAGAGGCCCTCCAAAAGTTTACCAATCTGGACTTAGAGTCTTATGAGGGACAGGTGATTTTAAAGGACAAAATTCCTGTCCCAATGTGCATCAAACAACAGGAAAAAGTTACAAGAGCTACAGCAGCAGGACTCTGCTGCCTCTTTAGATGAGATGGTCCAGACAGACACCAATATCTTTTATAACAGAGAACAGGAGAAGGAGGCCAAGGCCCAGGAGAGGGAGAAAAGGAAAGAGACAAGGCATGCCCAGGTGCTGGCTGCCCTCCAAGGAAGCCCTATGGCAAACCCCAAGTTCCTGAAGGACAAGGCACTAGGCAAATGCCAGGACAGACGGGGCATTAGGCCAAAGAGTGTCCAAACCGTGACAAGTCTCCTAAAATGTCTTGCTATAAATGACATCAACTGGGACATTGGGTAGCTCTCTGCCCTCAGGGCCCAAAAGCCTCAAGGTCAAGTGCCAAGCCTTCCCTCACGATGGTTAAACAAGACTGAAGTGGCCCGCTCCAGGCAGCCTGCCTGTCACAGATAACCACCATGGGTTTGGAGCCAAGGGTACAACTGAATGTGGCAGGTAGGTCCAAGAATTTCTTAGTTGACATGGGGGATACCTACTCTGTCCTGATCTCTGACTTTGGAGGCTTCTCCTCCCAAACCTGTACCATTTGGGGTGCTACAGGAAAAACAATTACAAAAAGATTCACCTGAGTACTTTGTTGCTGGGATGGACAAATATATTCCTACCAGTTTCTAGTGGACCCTGACTGTCCTCCTCCCTTATTGGGAAGAAATATCTCCCTGCCTTCAAAACCTTGCAGCTATTTCAGCCCTGATAGAAGATGCTTTAAAACTTTCTTTGGGGGGCAAACTAACTATTTTTACCAGCCACCAAGTGAAACAACTCCTAAATGGTAGAGGCCATTTATGGATGTCTGATAAAATAATTCTCAGATATTAAGTAGTGCTGATGGAAAATCCAGGCCTCACTATATTACCTTGTGAGATTCTTAACCCAGCCACCCTCCTGCCTACTGCCGAGGGCTCTCTCCCCTTTCACTCTTGCCTAGAAACCTTGGACCACTGAACAAAATCCTGGGAGGGATTATCGGAAGATCTTCTGATCAATCTTGAGGAAATATGGTACACTGATGGAAGTAGCTTTGTCTTGGATAGAAAAAGAAGAGCCAGATATGCAGTAGTCTCCAATTTTTGGACCATAGAGGCTAAACCTTTGACACCAGATCAACAAGCTACAACATGCAGTGCCAATTCAACAGGATATATAAAACTACAGCCGACCATGGAAAATATTACTCATCCTTAGATGGACACCGCTACAAGGACTCTGAGGCCTGAGACTAGCAAGAGGGGGAGGCCCAATGCCCCTCGCCATCCCAGTTCAGCAGGAAGTATCCAGAAAGACCTCGATGCCTCTATTCCCAAAGAATTGGGCTTCCCATCTCTTGAGGGGGGAATGTTAGGTAGTTAGAATAGGAAAATGGAATCCAGAATGGTGGTGGCTAAAAGACAAGGAAGGGAAAAACCTGCAAAAATAGAACAAAGGAAGGTCTGAGGACCAGAGTGAGGACCTCAGGTAGAACAAACAGCACTCCTGGCCAACCCAATTTACATAGGGTAGGCTCAGGGGGAGGAGAAAAAAGCATAAAAAGAGAAGCCAAAGGGCCAGGGGTCTCTCTCTCTCTCTTTCTCTCTCTCTCTTTCTCTTTGCGTCTTTTGGGTCGGCATGCCCTCATGCCTCGAGGTTGCATTTTCCTTTATTTTCTAAATAAAATTGAGTTGTAACACGGAGCTGTAACACTGATCTGTCCAAGAGATGTAACACTGATCTGTCCGAGAGCTGAGACAGTCTATCCGAGAGAGCTGAGACACGGTCTGTCCGAGTGCTGTGACATGCTGAGGGCTTTAACATCTGTCACTTCAAATTTTTGTTGTGATGAGATGTAACTGAGGAAATTACACACTCCCCTGACAATATCAACTTTTATTTCAGGTAAAATGTTTATATGAATATAATGTCTTTTTTTCAGAAAGCTTTCAAATACTTTAGCACCTTTAGTGAAATTTATTTTTTTCTATTTTAATTGTGTTTTTACTATCTGAATTTTCCTCTAAATTTCTTTTGAAAAATTTCAAACATATATAAAAGTAAACAAGAATATAATGAACCCATATTTGTTATCACTTAGCTTCACTAATTATTAACATATAGTCAATATTTATCACCCACAATATTTTAGTATTTCTATTTAGTATTTAGTATTATATTTGAAAATATAGCTATATACCTACAATGCTATTATCACATAATTTTTAATACTTAATTCTTTACTCTCATTTCTTTTTGTTAATGTCTTTTTTTTTTTTTTTTTTTGGACTAGATTAAGTTTTAAGCTGTATGTGGGCACATCTTCTTGGCACATTTTCATTTCTAATTTTTATGAGATATTGTTTTCCTGTTTTTCAGGCTTATTAGTGCAATAGCTCCTTTATCTCTTTGCTTTCAACTCTCAGCAGTTTTTCCTGTTCATGAGGTTTTGTCAAGGGTGGATATTTTACTTTGCTAGTTTAAAGACTTTATGGGAGCCAACATTCTCCAGCCTTTTCAGTACTTGCCATGAATCCATGAACAGGAGCACAAAATTGCCTTCCACTTTTATGCCCTGTTGACCCTTTAAATACCCCCAAACAATTTTCTAGAATGCATTTGTTGGTAGTTTGTTGGTTCTCCTCTTCTTGGACTTGTCAGATGCTCTTTGCTTCTATCTGCTACTCTCTTATAGATTCTATTATTTATATGCTTGAAGCTGTGATTTTTCCTTACACACTTACATTTGTGGGTTACTAAACATCTACACATTGTACTATGGTAAAATCATCATATATTTTTGATTTTGTTAGTCTTGTCCTACTATCATCTTCCACAGATTTCTTATTTCAAACAAACTCTTGACTTGTAGTTTAGTTGAACATGAAATTTAGATAGTTAGGTTCTCCTTTGGTTTGTTTCTCTGGTCTCAGGATTTTGAAGATATTATTCCACTGTTTTCTGGTGTTTATTGTTGTTAGTGAGAAGAGTATCAGCTCTTTGTTGTTATAATTGTATTTGTTCAATAATTAATAATGAGATTAAAAAGAGACACACAAAAATACTGGCTTTTTTTCATATCACAGGTAGAGTTTCATTTAACTATTTGATGGATTGTTTTTATTTAAATGTTCACATATTTATATTTTCCTTTTTGTTGAAAAAATTCTATTTCTTAAGATACGACATTTCTGGAAATAAATATGGCTTATATCAGGAAAAATCATATGAGGCATTCAGAAAGTTTGGACTTAGAAATCAGGAGGTAAATTTTTGTCTCTACCATTAATTAATTAGGTCACTTTGGAATATTTTATTTAAATATTTTTTTCTTAGGATATTATATCTTTTATGGGGACTAATAATGCACTGCCCTTGCTTTGTAGAGAGCTTGGAAATACAAAATTAAATTTTAATATGTACAGAGAAGAAAATTGCTCTATGAATTTGAGCATTATTTGACCATTATCATTTTTTATAATATTGTTACAAAATAGCATTTTGGCTGTGCTCCGTCTTCATTGCTGCCTGTTTTTTTCCTCTAACTGCAGCAAGTAAGGGCTACTCTCTGGGAGAAGGCAATGGCACCCCACTCCAGTACTCTTGCCTGGAAAATCCCATGGACGGAGGAGCCCAGTAGGCTGCAGTCCATGGGGTCGCAAGGAGTTGGACACAACTGAGCGACTTTACTTTCACTTTTCACTTTCATGCATTGGAGAAGGCAATGGCAACCCACTCCAGTGTTCTTGCCTGGAGAATCCCAGGGATGGGGGAGCCTGGTGGGCTGCCGTCTGTGGGGTCGTACAGAGTCAGACACGACTGAAGTGACTTAGCAGCAGCAGCAGCAGCAGGGGCTACTCTCTGGTGTCAGTGCTTGGACTTCTCATTGCAGTGGCTTCTTTTCTTATAGGCCTATAGAGTATAGGCCTTACAGTGTTCGAACTTCAGTAGCTGTAGCTTGTGGGTTCAGTAGTTGTGGCTCCTGGACTCTAAAGCACAGGATCAATAATTGTGGTGCACAGGCTTAGTTGCTCCACAGTGGGTAGAATCTTCCCAAATCAGGGATCAAACATGTGTCTCAGCATTGCAGACAGATTCTTTATCACTGAGCCACCAAGGAAACACAAAAAATAGTATTTTTATAGGATGAAATTGTATAAAGCTTACCTAAATATAAATTTCATAGCTATAACATAGATACGTTTAAAATACAAATCCCGAAATACAGCTTTTTCGGTATCAGATAATTCTTAGGAAAAAAGTGGTATAGTTTGATTGGACACTATTTGACATTAACGTGATATGTCTCCAACTATGTTATGTATTCATAAATGCACAGGAAAATACATAGGAAAAACAGCACAGAGTGCAATTCTACAGATTAAAATACATTATTTTTTAGAGGAATAAAATGCAAAAAGTATATAGTATTGCTTAGTTTAGTACAGCAGAAGTTAGCATAAAAATAAAAGTATCATCATATTTATATTACAAATGTTTTATTTCCAGAGTCAGTTCTTAAGGGACTCATAAAACAACCAATCATGTTCCCATTAAAATGCAAGATGATATGTTTTATTTAAAATTGCTTTAGGAACAATCATGGGAAGTTTCACTAAAATGAAAAATGGTTTTGAACATATTCCTTTTATTTCTTATTTATCAATTGAAGAATTTATTCACAGTGTTAACCTGGGAGAGGATCTGACAACTTCTTTTTTATTCATTTTATAGTGACACGTTACCAATCATGTATGAATGAGACAATGATTCTTTTTAAAATCCAGCCAGCCATATAAAGTATACTTCAACAAAAAATTAAGAAATAATAATATGTTGTCCTTAGTCTCTCAGCTGTGTCCGACTCTTTGCGACACCGAGGACTGTAGCCCACGACTCCTTTGTCCATGGGAATTCTCCGGGCAAGAATACTGGAGTGGATTGCCATGCCTTCCTCCAGGTGATCTTCTCAACCCAGCGATAGAACCCAGGTCTCCCGCATTGCAGGTAGATTCTTTACCAGCTGAGCTACCAGGGAAGCCATTAAAAAAATAATAATATTCAATAATTTACAGTAAATCTCTTTCATGTAGCTGTATTGCTTCTGACCAAAACAAAATAAGAAATACATGGGATATATCATTATGATCACTTATGCTAACTACAGTGAAACAGAAATATTCATTCTATTTTTTTTTTTAATCATCAAGTTCAGGCAGAAGGAAAACCTTATTTCAAGCTTTATCTTTTTAAGAGAAATTACCATCTTTTTACCTTCTCAGTAAGTTTTTGTTTAGCCAACCTCAAAACACACCAAACACACACTCTCTTCTGCTGATTGCCATGACACTTTGCATCTGAACCCAGAGTTCAATATGTTAGTTTCATTTTGATTAATTAGAACATTATTTCTAAAAACACAGTTTTTGGTGGGGGGAAGAGTAAAAAAACACACTTAGAGAACAGAATGTTGTGTACATATATGCATGAATGTATGCATTTTTAAATTACTTCTTTTCTATTTATCAGTTCAGTTCAATTGCTCAGGTCATGTCCAACTCTTTGCAACACCATGGACTGCATGGCAGGCTTCCCTGTCCATCACCAACATCAGGGTCTTTTCTAATGAGTCAGTTATTTGCATCAAGTGGCCAAAGTATTGGAGCTTCACCTTCAGCATCAGTCCTTCCAATGAATATTCAAGATTGATTTTCTTTAGGATTGACTACTTTGATCTCCTTGCAGTCCAGGCTGACTCAGGAAAAGACCCTGATGCTTGGAAAGATGGAAGCCAGGAGGAGAAGGGGGCAACAGAAGACGAGATGATTGGACGGCATCATGACTCAAGAGCAAACTCCAGGAGCTAGTGAAGGACAGGGAAGCCTGGTGTGCTGCAGTCCATGAGGCTGCAAAGAGTCAGACATGACTGAGGGACTAAGCAACAACAACATTCTGTCTCAAGAAGCCTTCCTAATTCTGACTGGATTTTTCTCTCTTCGTGAAAATTCACCCATTTAGTGAGTTAATGCCTAGGGTCCTTTCAGGGGGTTGAGGTCAAATGATTTTTATAATGATACTAAATGTTATTTGTCATTTTTTACTTTGAAACCTTCAAAAATGCACAGTGGAGTTTTCCAGAGGCTGCATATCTGATGTAACAGCAAATGTTACATCATTAAGCCAAGTGTGAAAGAGTTTGGGCAAAATGTAAAACAATGACTTTCTTATTACTATGTTTTTTGTTTGTTTTGGAAATAATGTTATTTTATAAAATACATTGCTAAAAGTAAAATACATTTAAATAGGTTAAATGTATTTACTTTGATATTTTAAATATAATTATTTTCAAATATCTCATTTAAATGAATACCTATGTAAATTTGTAACAATTTTATTCCACATAAACAAAATTTCTTTGAGATTTCGAAGTTTTAAGAGTTTCAAGTTTCCTGAAATTAAAACATTTGAGAATCACTACTTTTGAAACTTGTCTGGGAACTAAGTCATCCCATAAATTAATTAAAATTTGGCAGTTTCCTCTGTGACTCAGACAGTAAAGAATCTGCCTGCAATGCATGAGACCTGGGTTCAATCCCTTGGTTGGGAAGATCTCCTGAAGAAGGGAATGGCAACCCACTCCAGCATTCTTGCCTGGAGAATTCCATGGATGAGCCTGACAGGTTATAGTTGATGATGCCACAAAGAGTTGAACATGACTGAGTGACATATTATTTGATAGAGTATAATTATTTTATTTCCCTGATTAAATTTTAATTTTATAATGCAGCTTCAGAGCTTGAAGACAGAAAAGTTCTGTCTACAGCCACTATGGAGAACACTGTGGAGATTCCTTAAAAACTGGAAATAGACCTGCCTTATGATCCAGCAATCCCACTGCTGGGCATACACACTGAGGAAACCAGAAGGGAAAGAGACACATGTACCCCAATGTTCATCGCAGCACTGTTTATAATAGCCAGGACATGGAAGCAACCTAGATGTCCATCAGCAGATGAATGGATAAGAAAGCTATGGTACATATACACAATGGAGTATTACTCAGCCATTAAAGAGAATACATTTGAATCAGTTCTAATGAGGTGGATGAAACTGGAGCCTATTATACAGAGTGAAGTAAGCCAGAAAGAAAAACACCAATACAGTATACTAACGCATATATATGGAATTTAGAAAGATGGTAACAATAACCCTGTGTACGAGACAGCAAAAGAGACACTGATGTATAGAACAGTCTTATGGACTCTGTGGGAGAGGGAGAGGGTGGGAAGATTTGGGAGAATGGCATTGAAACATGTAAAATATCATGTATGAAACGTGTTGCCAGTCCAGGTTCGATGCACGATACTGGATGCTTGGGGCTAGTGCACTGGGATGACCCAGAGGGATGGTATGGGGAGGGAGGAGGGAGGAGGGTTCAGGATGGGGAACACATGTATACCTGTGGCGGATTCATTTTGATATTTGGCAAAACTAATACAATTATGTAAAGTTTAAAAATAAAATAAAATTTTAAAAAAAAGAAAAAAAAACACAGGCGAATAAAAATAAATAAATAAAATAAAATTGGAAATACTCAAATTTGTAAATAAAATTGGAAACCAAGTCTCCAAATCTTTTTTTTTTCCTGTTCATAATTATTGGTGGTGATTGGTGGTTTAGTCGCTAAGTTGTGCCTGACTCTTGAAACCCCACTGACTGTAGCCCACTAGACTCTTCTGTCCCTGGGATTTCCCAGACAAGAATACTGGAGTGGGTTGTCATTTCCTTCTTCAGGGGATCTTCCCAATCCAGGGATCAAATCTGGGTAGCTTGCATTGCAAGTAGATTCTTTACCGGCTGAGCCAGTTTTCACTGTTATAAGGTTACTTAAATCTCCCACAGGAAATGCGGTTTTTTATGACAGATGATTCTGACTATACCTCACACACCATACTCACTTTAATTTAAGCTGAATTGCTTATACACGGAGCACAACATGATGGATAAAGCACAAGATCTTGCAATGAATAAAATCTGAAATAGATTCTGACTCAGCTACTCACCAGGCATCCTTGGGGGATGTGTTTAAACTCTTTGTTCAATAATACTCATCTTGAAAATCTGCTGTGATAACTGTATGAAATAGATATCTAGGTAACCACAGCCGTCTAGTCAAGGCTATGGTTTTTCCAGTGGTAATATATGGATGTGAGAGGTGGACTCTGAAGAAAGCTGAGCGCCGAAAAATTGATGCTTTTGAACTGTGGTGTTGGAGAAGACTCTTAAGAGTCCCTTGGACTGCAAGCAGATCCAACCAGTCCATCCTAAAGGAGATCAGTCCTGGGTGTTCATTGGAAGGACTGATGCTGAAGCTGAAATGCCAATACTTTGGCCAACTCATGCGAAGAGTTGACTCATTGGAAAAGACCCTGATGCTGGGAGGCATTGGGGGCACGAGGAGAAGGGGATAACAGAGGATGAGATGGCTGGATGGCATCACCGACTATATGGATGTGAGTTTGAGTGAACTCCGGGAGTTGGTGATGGACAGGGAGGCCTAGCTGCTGCCATTCATGGGTTCACAAAGAGTCGGACACGACTGAGTGACTGAACTGAACTGAACTGAATATCAGTTTTCTCATCAGTAAAATTATGACAAAAATTGTTTTGAAGATTATTGCAACTCATCCATAAAACACACTTTGGACAATTTTATCAGGGAGAATGTGTGAACTACATATTAGTGAGTAAGTTAATTAGCTAGCATGTTTTAGACATTAATAAATGAGAGTTTTCTTCCTAGTCTTTTTTTTTTAATTATAGCTAGATCTAAGTTTCATGACCTAGATCAAGTCTAATGTTTTCACTAAAGTCTGCATTCTTTTCCTTCATTAAATTTCAAAATAAAACACATTTATATTTATTGGCATATATATTATACATTCATAAAAATGCAGTATGATTTATATGTTTACTTTGTCATAATTAGTAACATTTTGAAAGTATATGGTTAAATTCATAACAATTCAGGATTTTTATATCCTCCTCATAATTAGGCATCAGGCAATAAAATTCTTTATTCCAAATAATATTTTTTATCTTGAAATCTAATTTGTATGATCTTAACATTGACTCATACACACTGTTTGCACAGTCAATATATTTTAAGATAACTTCCCTCTTGTAATCCTTATATGTTATTGTTTTAGAAGCCTGTTGTAGTAAAATTCTTTAATATTAAGCATGAAGGGCTGCTGTTTAAAATAAAGTAATGATTCAGTGGGAGTGTATTTTGTGTATTCATTTTTCCTGAGCATAAGGAAAAATGCTTTTCATAAGTGCAAAAACAAAAGTTAATATCACCAGAAACTATTCCTCATTCTTCTAAAATTGAAAGGTATAGGCTGGAATTACCCAGGATGACTTGAACCCAAGTTGTAGTGTTCCCCTTCTGCTAGGCCTTTGGCCTGCATTCTCCTATTGTCCTGCACCTCGTGTAAACTGTACTTTTTTCCCAAAGGTGATTTACAGGTTATTTGCTTTATCTAATAATGTGTTATACAAGATATTAATAATGATTTATTAATCTTATAAATGGTTTTTAATATTATTTTTCATTATAAATAACAGCTGCCCAGACCAAAATTTCATATTAGGGTATCATTTCAATTCTCTATGGATTTAAATCACTCTGTTTTTAAATTTTCTATATTTCAAGGTACCATTTTTTTTAGTTATATGATTGTATTTAGCTGATTAAGAAAGCAAATTAAAATCTTTTTATTTTATTTTATTTTTAAACTTTACAAAATTGTATTAGCTTTGCCAAATATCAGAATGAATCCATCACAGGTATACATGTGTTCCCCATTCTGAACCCTCCTCCCTCCTCCCTCCCCATACCATCCCTCTGGGTCATCCCAGTGCACTAGCCCCAAGCATCCAGTATCGTACATCGAACCTGGACTGGCAACTCGTTTCATACATGATATTTTACATGTTTCAATGCCATTCTCCCAAATCTTCCCACCCTCTGCCTCTCCCACAGAGTCCATAAGACTTCTATACATCAGTGTCTCTTTTGCTGTCTCGTACACAGGGTTATTGTTACCATCTTTCTAAATTCCATATATATGCGTTAGTATACTGTATTGGTGTTTTTCTTTCTGGCTTACTTCACTCTGTATAATAGGCTCCAGTTTCATCCACCTCATTAGAACTGATTCAAATGTATTCTCTTTAATGGCTGAGTAATACTCCATTGTGTACATGGACCACAGCTTTCTTATCCATTCATCTGCTGATGGACATCTAGGTTGCTTCCATGTCCTGGCTATTATAAACAGTGCTGCGATGAACATTGAGGTACACATGTCTCTTTCCCTTCTGGTTTCCTCAGTGTGTATGCCCAGCAGTGGGATTGCTGGATCATAAGGCAGTTCTATTTCTAGTTTTTTAAGGAATCTCCACACTGTTCTCCATAGTGGCTGTACTAGTTTGCATTCCCACCAACAGTGTAAGAGGGTTCCCTTTTCTCCACACCCTCTCCAGCATTTATTACTTGTAGACTTTTGGATCGCAGCCATTCTGACTGGTGTGAAATGGTACCTCATAGTGGTTTTGATTTGCATTTCTCTGATACTGAGTGATGTTGAGCATCTTTTCATGTGTTTGTTAGCCATCTGCATGTCTTCTTTGGAGAAATGTCTATTTAGTTCTTTGGCCCATTTTTTGATTGGGTCATTTATTTTTCTGGGGTTGAGCTGTAGGAGTTGCTTGTATATTTTTGGGATTAGTTGTTTGTCAGTTGCTTCATTTGCTATTATCTTCTCCCATTCTGAAGGCTGTCTTTTCACCTTGCTAATAGTTTCCTTTGATGTGCAGAAGCTTTTAAGGTTAATTAGGTCCCATTTGTTTATTTTTGCTTTTATTTCCAATATTCTGGGAGGTGGGTCATAGAGGATCCTGCTGTGATGTATGTCAGAGAGTGTTTTGCCTATGTTCTCCTCTAGGAGTTTTATAGTTTCTGGTCTTACATTGAGATCTTTAATCCATTTTGAGTTTATTTTTGTGTATGGTGTTAGAAAGTGTTCTAGTTTCATTCTTTTACAAGTGGTTGACCAGATTTCCCATCTTTTAAGTATTAAATATGGAAGCAATTCACTAAAATTGAATTAATAAAGGAGTTTATATTTCAATATTTTCAACCATAAATGCTAGAACACTTTTAAAAACTAGGTTAATATATGTAATTATTTCTTTTCAAGCAAATTTTGAATCTCAAAAGAAATGGAGTCACACACACACAAAAAAAGATAAATTATGAGTCACAGTCTTTACATCTGAAGATATAAAGCACTTCTACAATTTAACCACTTTCACTATTTTCCTTTAAAAACTTATTTTTGGAGAAAAAACTAAAGCAGACATGGGATACATATCTATTTCAATACCAATGGTGATGAAATAAGATAAAGTATATATGGGGGGTGGGAGAGCCAGAAGACAAACAGATCATATAAACAGTAATAAATATTATTAAAACATTAATAGTCTATATATACAATGTTACAAATTATAAAGATGGTTACTCAAAATAAACTATGCTATCATTCAATGTGTACATAATGGAGTGCATATAAATTGCATCCATGTGTGTATAAAAATTCAATAATGCTACTAAAGAATATTTTTTTACATTATACAATTTTCTAAATGTGTTTTCTTCTTTTAAATTTTACACAGAGATTTTTTTAAAGCTATAATTTTAAAATGTATATGATGTTTTAGAATCTTCTCAAAGAAAAAGTTCCCAAATAATGTAACATACTTATAGTAATAAAACAATATGAAATAGAAAAAGGAATTCAAGATATATTGAAGGAAATAGCATATGTAGTTTTTAAATTTTTTTGCAAAAGTTGACAATACCTACTATGAATTTTTCGGTCCTCACATTTCAAGAATTAACCTTTATAAATATACATACTATTATCTGAGTTGTATTAATCTATTTCCCTGATACTTTTACATCTGTCTGATTAAAAATGCAATTTCCAATTTCACATATGAAATTAAATGGGATTTTACACAAGTCTCAGGCTTGTAAGACCTGAGCAAAACACCAACAGACTGTAATAATGCCATCTTCCCAACCAGTAGAAAAGAAGGGGAAGATATCAAGCCAAAGCTTGGAGCTTTTTACCAATTTTTTTTTTTTTTTTAAACTGCTATACTTTTACATCATGAAAAACACTGGGCTGGAAGAAGCACAAGCTGGGATCAAGATTGCCGGGAAAAATATCAGTAACCTTAGATATGCAGATAGCACCACCCTTATGGCAGAAAGTGAATAAGAACTAAAAAGCCTCTTGATGAAAGTGAAAGAGGAGAGTGAAAATGTTGGCTTAAAGCTCAACATTCAGAAACTAAGATCATGGCATCTGGTCCCATCACTTCATGGCAAATGGATAGGGAAACAGTGGAAACAGTAGCTCTCTTTACTTTTCTGGGCTCCAAAATCACTGCAGATGGTGACTGCAGCCATGAAATTAAAAGACGTTTACTCCTTGGAAGGAAAGTTATGACCAACCTACATAGCATATTCAAAAGCAGAGACATTATTTTGCCAACCAAGGTCTGTCTAGTCAAGGCTATGGTTTTTCCAGTGGTCATGTATGGATGCGAGAGTTGGACTGTGAAGAAAGCTGAGTGTCAAAGAATTGATGCTTTTGAACTGTGGTGTTGGAGACGACTCCTGAGAGTCCCTTAGACTGCAAGGAGATCCAACGAGTCCATCCTTAAGGAGATCAGTCCTGGGTGTTCTTTGGAAGGAATGATGCTAAAACTGAAACTCCAGTACTTTGGCCGCCTCATGTGAAGAGTTGACTCACTGGAAAAAGACTCTGATGCTGGGAGGGATTGGGGGCAGGAGGAGAAGGGGACGACGGAGGATGAGATGGCTGGATGGCATCACTGACTCGATGGACATGAGTTTGAGTGAACTCCAGGAGTTGGTGATGGACAGGGAGGCCTGGCATGCCGCAAAGAATCGGACATGACTGAGTGACTGAACTGAACTGAACTTATTTTTACCATGATTACAGTTTTTCTACCATTTTATGCAGAAACCTATCTAATATCAGGGGAAAAACTGGTCAGCTTCTTTTGACAGTTTGTGAGTATGTTAAGTGCATTTCAGCGAATGTATGCTCAGTCATGTCTGTTTCTTTGCAACCCCATGGACTGTAGCATGCCAGGCTGCTCTGTCCATAGGATTTCCCGGGCAAGAATACTGAAGTGGATTGCCATTTCTCCTCCAGAGGATCTTCGATCCAGGGGTTAAACCCATGTCTTCTGCATCTTCTGCACTGGTAGGCAGATTCTTTATCACTGTGCCACCTGGGAATCCCAAGTGCAGTTCAGTTATATATTTTTTAAGACCTTGACTTGTTAATGACTATTAAAGTTAATTTTCATTAATTATCTTATGTTATTATTTTATTAATAGAAGCATCAAGCAGTGTTGTATGAAACATGGCTAAATTGTAGACAGGTCTTTCCTGAATGTAAGTCAATGTTTGGAGTCAGCCAGATCTGGAGTTCAAGTAGTTTCGGGTCTGACATTTGTTAGCTGTATCATTTTCAGTAAGTCTCTGATTGTTAGTTTCTTCAACTGTAATAATATTAGTTTCTTAACATTAAGTTGACATTAACATTAACATTATTTTTGTTAATGTTAATTAACATTAACATTATTTTTAAAATGTTTAGGAACTTGTTTCTAACATTCAGTGATTAGAAGTGGCTATTATTTATTTATCAATTATTTCATATATTCTGTTTACAGTATTGCAAAACAGGTAGCTGATCTTATAGTTTTTTACTAAACCATAGTTGATTTGTAATATGATATTCAGTTCAGTTCAGTCACTCAGTCATGTCCAACTCTCTGAGACCTCAAGAATCGCAGCACGCCAGGCCTCCCTGTCCATCACCAACTCCCAGATTTCACTCAAAATCATGTCCATCGAGTCGGTGATGCCATCAAGCCATCTCATCCTCCGTCGTCCCCTTCTCCTCCTGTCCCCAATCCCTCCCAGCATCAGGGTCTTTTCCAATGAGTCAACTCTTCACATGAGGTGGCCAAAGTTACTGGAGTTTCAGCTTTAGCATCATTCCTTTCAAAGAACACCCAGGGCTGATCTCCTTCAGAATGGACTGGTTGGATCTCCTTGCAGTCCAAAGGACTCTCAAGAGTCTTCTCCAACACCACAGTTCAAAAGCATCAATTCTTCGGCACTCAGCTTTCTTCACAGTACAACTCTCACATCCATACATGACCACTGGAGAAACCATAGCCTTGACTAGACGGATCTTTGTTGGCAAAGTAATGTCTCTGCTTTTGAATATGCTATCTAGGTTGGTCACAACTTTCCTTCCAAGAAGCAAGTGTCTTTTAATTTCATGGCTGCAATCACCATCTGCAGTGATTTTGGAGACCCTCAAAATAAAGTCTGACACTGTTTCCACTGTTTCCCCATCTATTTGCCATGAAGTGATGGGACCGGATGCCATGATCTTAGTTTCTGAATGTTGAGCTTTAAGCCAACTTTTTCACTCTCCTCTTTCACTTTCATCAAGAGGCTTTTTAGTTCCTCTTCACTTTCTGCCATAAGGGTGGTGTCATCTGCATATCTTAGCTTCACAAAATAGTAATTCATCTTTTATAGATTTATATTTCAAATTATTATAAAACAATGGCTATATTTGCCCATGCTATATAATATACCCTTCCTGGTCATCTATTTTATATGTAGCAGTTTGTATTTAATACCGTACTCCTGTCTCACCCTTCTCCCCTTCCTTCTCCTCACTTATAACCACTAGTTTGTTCTTTACATCTGTGAGGCTGTTTCTACTTTATTATGTATATATTCATTTTACATTTTAGATTCCACATATAAGTTATAACAGAGTATTTATCTTACTTTGTCTGATTTAATTCACTACATGTAATATTCACTAGGTCCAACCACATTGTTGTAAATGCAGAGTTTCATTCTTATTATGGCTGAATACTATTTCATTGTATATCTATACCACACCTTTTTTATTCACTCATCTGTTGATGGATACTTAAGTTGCTTCCATGTCTTGACTGTTACAAATAATGCTGCAATTAACATTCAGTTGTATGCATCTTTATGAAATAGGGTTTTTATTTTCATTAGATAGATATCCAGGAGTGGAATTTCTGGCTCATATGGTTAGTTCTATTTTTAGTTTCCTGAGGAACCTCCATGCTGTTCTCCATAGTGGCTGCACCACTTTTCATTCTGTCAAACAGTGTACAATTGTTCCCTTTTCTTCACATCCTCTTCAACATTTGTTATTCGTAGATTTTTCCACAATAACGATTCTGACAGGTGTTTGGTGATATTATGATTTTGGTTTTGATATCTTTAATGATCAGCTATGTTGAGCATCTTTTCCTGTGCCTATTACCCATCTACATGTCTTATTAGGAAAAGTGTCTATTCAAGTCTCCCTGGTTTTTAATCAGGTTGTTTGTTTTTCTGATCTTGAGTGAACAGCTACATTCAAAGGAATAAGATTGGAACATTTCCCTATACTATACACAAAAAAGAAACTCAAAATGGACTAAAGACTTAAATGTAAAACCCAAACCATAGCACTCCTAAAAGATTACTTAGACTTAACACTAAACTGTAGTAATTTTTTTTTTTTTATTCCTCTCCTAAGGGAAAGAAATTAAAGGCAAAAATAAACACATGAGACCTAATTAAACTTAAAGACCTTTGCACAGCAAAGGAAATTATTGACCAGAGGAAAAGACAGCCTACTGAATAGGAGAAAATATTTTCAGATTATATGACTGATAGGGGGTTGATATCTAAAATATATAAACAGCAAATACAATTGGTCATATACTATTGGTGGTAAAAATGACCCTGGAGTATATTGAAGGAATTGGAGGCCATCTCTCTCTTCTGAGTCCTCGTGCTTCTTGTGGATGCAAGAGAATCTGTATTCTGGAGTTGAAACTCAGTCTAATCTGTACAGTTATAGTTTAATATGTATAACTTGATCCATTTTGACAAAGTTGTCTAGGCCACTGGTTCTGAAATATAGTGTGGATTTGTTTAGGAGTGTCCAAGACTTTTTAAGAGATTTGCAGATACCTATTTTCATAATGCTACCCAGACGTTGTTAGACCTTTTCACTCTTGTTTTCTCCTGAGTGGTGTTCTCTAGGGACTACAAGATATCTGAGATCACAGCAGATGAAATCCAGAAGCATATATAAGATTCCAACTGCTGTTCATAAGTCAAATGCTAGAGAGATTTGCAGAAATGTAAAGAAAAGCAACTCTTCTAATTTTCTTTTAAAATACAATTATTTTTCAAAAGCTATGTTACTTATGGTAACATGTATTATTTTAAAATAAATCAATACATACATTTACAATTTCTGTTATTTTGTTTTCTAGTGTCTGAAGTAGCAACAAAAGATCCACTCAAGCCAACAAAGATCTTTGTAGTTCTCAATCATTATCAAAAGTCTAAATGGGTTAAACATAAAATTAAATAGAGAGATTTCATGCAAGAATCAAGGTGGAGTATAAAAGACTAAAATCTCAGGGCTAATCATAGTAAAAGCCATCAAGGGAAAAAGAAAATAAGAAGACATTTCCCATAAGTTATGGACACCAGATAAAAGAGCCAGCAGAGATAGATGGAAGAGAGACCTGATCTGATCTCTGTTAAACCTGTTATCCTGTCAGGTATGATTTCAGGAAGACCTGGCTTTCTGGCTGCCACCTCAACACACACAGTTATGGTTGGAATGGCTATGGAATGTCATTGCTAAGCAATCACAGGGCCAACTAACTGTCCCTTGTGAAGGAGGGTGTTTCTTTGTATTTGGTATTGATTCACTTTAACAAAATCCTATTAATACATTTAGAAGCCAGTGTTTTACATTATATATGACTTATTGCTCAACATTTCATATTATAAAACACACATTTATATATTTAGGAAACATGGCTCAGATTGTAAAGAATCTGCCTGCAATGCAGAAGACTTAGGTTTGATCCCTGGGTCTGGAGGATCCCTTAGAGAAGGGAATGTCAACCCACTTCAGTATTCTTCCCTGGAGAATTGATGGACAGAGGAGCCTATTGGGCTATAGTCCATGGGGTCCCAAAGAGTTGTCCATGACTGAGTGACTAACACTTTCACGTTTCATGTTTTAAAATGCTAATAAATTTAGTGGTATATGGATAGCTTACATATATATAAAGCCTGATGTTTTAAGTCAGTAGAGTCACAATATACACTCCCTTTATTATGTAGGGAGTAGAAATGTTATTTATTTATTCACCCTGAATATTAATACAATTAAATATGTTGCTATATATAAATAGTATAATTATTTTATCTTTAGAATAAAGTGTTAAGTTAAACCCACTCAATAAAAGGAAAATTTAACATTTTCTTTTGATCCAGTGGAGAAAAAAAAGAACTCACACTGAATCACACTATTAACAAAGATGTGTCTTTTATCCTATTTAAAGAAATTTTAAAAGTAGAACAGATAAAACAACTGGGCAACCTATTTATATATTTATTCTCCTTTATGGATAAAAATAGAATAGATCAGATTAATCATGTTATTATGAACAAGTGAGATTGTCTGATTTTAAGTTTAACCTCAACGAGATCAAATATGAAAAGCAAGTATTATTGATTTTCTGGGTGATAAAATTTGATTACACAATTGTACAAGAATGTTACAACATATGGTATATAATGATAAAATCGAGAAATATTTATTTCATATTGTTAGGTAGTTAGAATAGGAAACAGAAGTCCAGAATGGCGGTGGCTAAAAGACAAGGAAGGGAAAAGCCCGAGAAAATAGAACAAAGGAAGGTCAAAGGAAGGTCAAGGACCGGAGTGAGGACCTCAGGTAGAACAAACAGCACTCCTGGCTAGCTCAGTTTACAGAGTTGAGGCCCGGGGAAAGGAAAAACATATAAAAAGAGGAGCCAAAGGCCAGGTCTCTCTCTCTCTCTCTCTCTCTCTCTCTCTCTCTCTCTCTCTCTCTCATGCTTCCCCACTCTCTTCTCTTCGCGTCTTTGGGTCGGCATGCCCTCATGCCTTGAGGAAGGATTTTCCTGCTATTTTCTAAATAAAATAGAGCTGTAACAAGGAGCTGTAACACTGATCTAAGAGCTATAACATGGTCTATCCAAGAGCTGTGATGCGCCCGAGGGCTTTAATATTTGTTGCTTCATATTTTTGTTGAGATGAGACAGAACTGAGGAGAATACACTTGCCTGACAATATGATAACATAATGCATATATACTCATTGCAAAAATTTGCTAAGCCAGAAATCTCTAGCTCATTGATAACATCACATCAAGATTATTAGCATGGATTATGCGATATGGCCAGTTAATTTATGAAGCATTTAATCGTTAGCAAATTGTAAAGTTTCTTCAGGTCAGTGTTCCAACTGGACAATAATATAGGCCAGGGTTCATTGTCAAGTTATAAACAGTTAACTCTGTGAGCTCTTTTTATAAAAATCCCCTAGAAGCAGTACGATTCTCTCGAGCGTTAATTGGCTGTATATTCTGACTAAATTTTGAAAGTAATAAAAATAAATTCCTAAAATTTCTAGTTCTTGCTCAACAGAACTTACATTTCAAAAATTCTTCAACAGTTTATGCCCCCCTAAACTCTTTCAACTCTTGATTCATTTTTATAAATTGAAGATACACGGCAATGCAATAGAAACAATAAAAACTGCAGATTTAACTAATATACAGACACGTCACGAAAATATGTTATGCTGAAAGAGCACAAATTAGAAATTTAAATGCAGGTGGATTTGCAATGAGCAATCTGATTGTAAGAAACTTTGGAGGGAGGTTAATTTAAGCCAGGTCAAACAGATGGCTTCCCTGTGGCAACGCAGCTCTGGTATTGACATTGCCAGATAGTCTCATTGTTTTAAGAGAGAGAAAATGTGAATCGTTAAATATAGTATCCTGCTTTTTAGTATTTTGACCAAAAGAAAAACAAGACAACAAACAGCCCTGTGCTTCAGCAAGCATGCATCTTCCTCTCAGAAACCTGGTTTAATGAGCTGTTTACCATTGAGAGACTGCTCATTATCATTACAATGCTTGTAAGTGAAACTTTAAGTAAATAATATTGGAAAATATGTTTGGAATTTATATGTCCAAACATTTTATAACTTCTTTCTCTTAAAAACAGATAACCGTTTAAAAATTGCCTGCAGACTATTTAAGTCCTTTATTGTTTTCAGACTTCCTCAGATTGACTTGTAAACACACTTTCTTAAACCCTTAAAATTTCCTTTCGGACTTCCTCTTCGTGAGTCATGGAAGAAATTTTATCTTGTTTCCTACTGATGTTCTAAAACAGAGGTTTTTAGTAGTGTAAAGACTTTTTTTTTTTTTTTCTTAAACACTTCAGGGTGCCCACTATTTATGTTCTGTAGATATAGAGCTTAAAGAAAATTCAGAGAGAGAAAGAAGAAAGTTTTTATTTTTTTTTCCCATAGGCTAACATTATTTTTGTTTGTTTGAAAACTATGCTTAATATTTCCATTAAGGTAAATTCCGCCCAAAATTGGCATTTGTAAACAAATATGCCTGGAAGATTTCTTGCCTTAATACTGTTTATATAGGCTTCCATATAAGCTCAACTGTAAGAATCAGCCAACAGATCAGGAGACAGGGCAGGAACCACAGGATCTATTGCTGGGTCAGGAAGATCCACTGGAGAAAGAAATGGTTACCCACTCCAATATTCTTGCCTGGAAAATCCCATGTAGAGAGAAGCCTGCAAGGGAACAGTCCATAGGGTCGCTAAAACATCAGAGATGAGTGAAGTGACTAAACAACAACTGCTTATGTGGGCAGAGGAAGAATTTTATTTTCTGAATAAAAGTTGAAACATGGCTGCCAAAAGATGTTCTTAAGCACTTTCCAGTATTTGCTATATGATTAACTCTTGGGATTTTGCTGGACTGAAACAGGGCTTTCTCAGACCCTGTCTCTGATCCAGGATCTGGCTAAACAAAGGGTAGCTTTTGCTCCAATTGCCCTTAGTCAGGAATTTCTTCTTTTATAAAATATAAGGCATAGAAACCTATACTCTGTTTCATGGGCTCTTTTTGTTATTTATATTAGGGAACTTCCCATTTTATTGACCCCTACTGTGTTATTTCGGGAACATAGAAGGAAGTAGAACAGTTAATGCTTCACAGAATGGATGGTGCAGAGACTCTGGAGCCTTATAAGACACAAAAGTTGATTCTCCTGGTTGGTGCAGATTGTATTTCAAGAGATTTGAGAAAATGGGAGAGGAAGGTGGGGGTGGGAAAACCAATGAACAGACATCTCACATATATTTCCTAGTAACACACACTTCTGTTCACCAGAGTGAAGGCTGTGTGTGTCAACAACTATGTTTTTAAAATCACAATATTTCTGGTTGCAATAGTTACCAGTTCTGGGGTACTTGTACAATTATTGACTATTTTTTTATATTTATATTCTGGTGAACTTTTAACTGTTTTAAAAAACTATTCATCAGTATATTAATAGAAAATAGTATCAAGAATTATAAAGGAATGCTCGTCAGATGTTATCTTTATATGGAACTTAAATTATTATATTTCAAATTCTATAGTATGACTTAGGAGAAAATTACACTTAAACATAGTCATATAAATAAATATTATTAACAATAATACACATTGTAATAGAATATACATAGTTGAAATTCATAGAAACCATAATAAATGCAGCATCATTAATTTTTTTTCAGCTTCCTCCTCACTAAGTGATTACCAAGAGAATATTGCTGTAATTTGTGTGCTATGGACACCCAGCAGGTCCTTGCTGACTCAGTGACTGACTAAGAAGAGGACTAATGTAAGTTCAATGTCTCTTCTGCTCATCCTTTATTAGTGGTGTGGAAAGGCATTAAAAGGCTAAAGGTCAGTCAACAAGAGAGATAAATAATAATATTCTGATAATCTATTGAACTGGAGAGCTCTGAATACCTGAGAAGCATATACATTCAGTCGCTAATTCTGAAAGAAAGCCACTCCTAGAGACTGAGTTTTAATCTAACTAGTAATCTACATGGTTATATCCATGTCTAATTAAGTAACTAAATCTGCCCAAATAAATGAAAGAACTCTACCATTTCAGCACATATTCCTTCAATATCTACTTTGAACTCCCGAAAAATCATATTGCAATGGTGTACTTAGAGGTATTATAGATCTATTAACACTTTAATTTAAATGTCAGATTATCATCATTCATAAATGACTGTGTCATGATATACAAATGAGGGATAAAAAATGATTAAATAAACCTGTAGAAAAAGATAAAAATTATAGGAAATTATCTTAATTTCCCAAAAAAAAGTTGTGAACTATTAAATAAAATGGCAAAGACAATATTAAATCTAGCAGTGTGAAAAAAGAAATTGTTCCAAAGGCTTTTTATCTCTAGATGGAAACCAGGAGACTTGTTTACACCTTTTGGATGTGAAATTCTAATGAGTAATGACAACAGCTTCTGGGCAGATGACTCAAGTCTGTTAAGAATGGTTGTGTCATACAGATAAAAAGGAGAGTGGACAACCATAATTAGGAAGGCCATTCTGATCACTGGTTTGAAGATCAGCAGTACTTATCCTTTGGTCTTTGGATCAATGATTCTAAGACAACTTGACTACTGGGACTATGTGTCTTGTCAGACTAATTGGGGAAATTGGCAGTGATGCCATAAATGGGATTGAACTAGCTCAGCTTTAAAATGTCAACACTTCTATAGAGGAGGCTTGGGTTAAAAAAGAAAAAAAAAATCCTTTCACATTAGACTAATCAGAAATATTACAATTTAAAGTAATATGGAAGAATGAGCAGTGTGCAGGTTGTGAGATCATAATTACATCACAATTTTTCAGGGATTATTGTTTCATCTATAAAGAGAGAAAGGAGTATTTTCTTCTTAGATATGGAATGAGGATCTCTTCAAACATCATCAAAATTATCTCTAATCAATGATTTCTATTTTTGTAGGTTATGAAGGCTTTTGTATATGCAGTGTTTTATGAGACATTCTGATTTCTCTCCAAAAGATTTTCTCCAGCTACTTTACAGATGAGAATGTTTCAATGTGTATTGTGGCTGATTATCCAGAAGGTTAGTACATAAGTTTCTAGGGGCTCAAAAGAGTAACATTTGGAAAATGTAAAAATTAACACATATAAAGGATTTCTTCCTTCAGGATTTCTAAGAGTTTGTGATGTGCTTTGTGAATTTGTAAGGGTGTGTGGGAAACAGACTCTGTTGGATCTCAAATATATTTCACCACAGACTCTTTTATTCATGGAATATTTTTAGAGTTTAATATGCAAAGAACAATTTGGAATGTGATGCTCTAGTTTCCAGATGCCCTTATCTTAAGAAGCAGCTGTATTGTTTTGCAAGGTTTGTGATGAGGGACAATGGCTAAGAAGTAAATCTTCTTTTCAAATCTTGACCCCTCCCCCCTTAGTCACCATGTGACTTTCTTTCTCTTTAACCATTGGCTAATGTTATATTTGTTTTGTTATGTATACTATGTATATTATGTATGTTATGTTATGTTAAAGATACAAAATTCTCAGAATAGTGCCTGGTATAAAAATGCTCAATGTGTGTGTGCTAAGTTACTTCAGATATGTCTGACTGTTTCCAATACTATGAACCGTAGTCCATCTGGCTCCTCATTCCACGGGCTTCTCCAGGCAAGAATACTGGAGGGGGCTGCCATTTCTTTCTTTGGGGGATCTTCCTGACCCAGGGATTGAACCCACATCTCTTATGTCTCCCACATTGACAGTTTGATTCTTTACCACTACTGGGAAGCTCCTCAAAATGTTTAAGACAAGTTACAAATTCAGGAGAGTTGGAGGGCTATTGGAAACAGAGACAATGCTCTTAAAGAGTACATGCGAAAAATCTCACAGGTTTTGAGTTCCAGCACAGAGGCAGTAGTTTGAAAGGCACTTAGGTCAGACCTATTAATAGGTCTCAGAGCCTGTGAAAATTTTTACATGTACTAAGAGCATTGTCTCTGTTCCTTTAGTCCTCCAACTCTCCCAAATTTGAGGCAAGAAGCAGGTGAGCACCCCCTGGGTGTGGAGACCCTGGCTGCAGCCATTTGGGGGATTTTGTTCTACCATGCTGAAACACTGCTGATGGAAAGTGCCATTTTGGAATCTTGCCTCTAGCCTATTAGTGCTGGGAGCTTGCCTGGTCCACCAGTGGTCTCACAGTAGTTGTACTCCATCAGGCATTGTAATCAGTTATACTAGGTGTCTGTGCCACCCAACAGAACACCCAAGGAATATAGTGAGTCGGGCCAGGGGCCACCGAGGGATGCACAAAAATCTGCCTGCTGCAACAGAAAGATGCAAGCAGCCCACAGAGGGAACGCTCCTGGAACATCTAAACCTGGTGGCCAGAGGAGAGAAATGATGCTTGGTAAAATACAGACTAAATGACATTTTGGCTCTAGATTATATGCTGTTAAGTACTATGTCATGCTTTTTATTGTAAGCAATTTCAAATTCTTTTTACATAGTCAAAATATTAATACTTACATAAATTTTGAGTTTGCAGAGCAAACAATATATAAAGGCAATAATTTCAGAAAGGAAAATTGCTAGAAAGAGAAAGTGTCCAGATTCTTTCCATTAAACATGAAGAACTCAAAAATAATCCTAATTGAAAAGAGTTTTCTCCATAACAGCCATTCTTACAGGTGTGAGGTTATAATCTCATTGTAGTTTCAACTTGCCTTCCCCTCATGATTAGTAATGTTGAGCATCATTTTATACACCTGTTCAATTTTTGGTTGCCTTTTTGGTGAAATGTCAATTCAAGTCCTTTGCCTTTTAAAAACTGAGTTATTGGACTTTTTGTTACTATAGGAGTCCCTTATATCTTTGCTTGTTAACCCTTTATCAGATATATGGATTGCAAATCTTTTCTCCGATTCCACAGCAAGTTGTCTTTAACTCTATTGATTGTTTCCTTTGTTGTGCAGAGCTTTTTAGTTTGATATAATCCCACTTGTCAGATTTTACTTTTGTTGCTCTGCTTTCAGTGTCATATCCAAGATATTGTTTCCTTGGCCAGTGTCATGAAATTTTTCCTTGTGATTTCTTCTAGGAATTTTGCAGTTTCAGCTTTTGTATTTACATTTTAAAGCTAATTTGATTTAATTGGGGGATATAGTGTAAGAGTCCAATTTTATTCTTTCACATATAGATATCCTTCCCCATCATTTATTTTGGCACCCTTGTTGAAGATTAATTGACTGTATATGTATGGGTTTATTTAAAAATGCAAAAGATAACAAGAGTTGGTGAGGATGTGAAGAAATTGGAGCACTCATACAGTATTAGTGGGAATGCTAATTGGTGCAATTGCTATGAAAAACAGTATGGAAGTTTCTCAAAAAAAAAAAAAAAAAAAAGGACTGTCATATGATCCAGCAATTATACTTCTGGGTATATAGCCAAAAGAATTGACATCAAGATCTCAGAGGGATATTTGAATTCCTATGTTCATTGCAGCACAATTTGCAGCCTATTGCCAGGCTATGTAAACAAATTGCATGTCCATCAATGGATAAATTGATAAAGAAAATGTGGTATTATACATACAATGGAATCTTAGCCTTTAAAAAAGAAACCCCTGTTATATGTGAAAGCACAGAAGAAACTGAAGGACATTATGCTAAGTGAAATAAACCAGTTACAGAAAGTCAAACACAGCATGAGTCCATTTAAATGACATATGTAAAATAGTCAAACTATAGAAATAGAGAGAAAAATGGTGATTTATGAGGGATATGGGGAAGGGGAAAGGGGGAGTTGCTCTTCAATGGATAGAAAATATCACCTCTACAAGATGGATGAGTTATAGAGATCTAGTGTACAACACCGTGTATATAGTCAGCAGTACCGTTTTGTGTAGATTTCATGTAATTGCTCTTAACACAATTTTTAAGTTACCATTTTCATTAATTTTTATAAAATAGACTAGAGCAGAATTGTGGAGAAAACTAAGCTTGTCTCAATTTTTCATATGAAAAACATAACTAACAACATCCCTAGACAATGGGAGAGACCCGTGACTAAACTTCCATGTTGCCATGACTGAACTTCCTTTCTTCGATAATGCATCCTACTCTAGAATCCTCATATTTAACTTCCTCAGGGCCCAATTTCTGCTAGATAATAAACTGATGAATAATGAGTTTCTGTACTCTTCTTTTCTAGTCATACAGATACTTTATGGCTTGGGAAGTACCTTTTTCAAATTATTACGAGCGGTAAAAATTCTAGGATTGCCGATTAATTTTGAGGACATGAAGTTTCCATCGTCATCTATAATTCAATAGAGTGATTTGAGTTAGTAAATACTAAGTGCCAAGGTTTGGGAATACAGAAAAAAAGAATATGGATTCTAAGAGCCACTGCCTGTGGAATGGGGGAAAGATGAAACCAAATAAAGACACTGAAGAGTCAATGGATTCAGGTTTTAGCCAAAAGGTAATTATTGGGATTATTTGATTAATATAATATTTCAATGTAGATAAAAGAATTGTAGATAAAAACCATTGACAAATGGTTTTTCCTTACCAAATTAAAATATTACAGTCTTAGATTTGAAATGGACACTAATGCTTGCTAGTGATGTTATTTTCCTAATGGTGCAAGAATCTACTTTATATCATGTGACTTAAAGTGGTATTGTATGTGGCTTAAATGTTATGGGCTGATAATGAGCTGAATTTTTACATATTTACTCAATATATGGCGATAAGAATTTATTCTATTTTTGCTCTCTGGAGTTATTATTTCTTCTTTCACATGACAGATTTTTAAAACCATCTACATTTTGATGTTGGGATCAATGATTTTAAGACAACTTGAACAGCAAGGCTACATGTGCTGTGAAATAATCAGAGAAATAGTTATTGGTGCCGTGACTACTAATGAACATGAGCAATGTAGGAAAACTAGGACTGAGATAATTTTTCCCTTCATCCAGAAATTCTCTTCTTTTTGCAAAACACCTCTGATTTCAACAACTTTTATTCATATGACACAGTTAACCATACTCTTATCATTCTCTATCATGTCCCTGATTCTAATCATTTATGCATTCTTTTTAGTAATCTTTTAAAAATGTGCTATTCAGACACACTTTCAGGTGTGGTCAGTCTTAAACAAAGAGAATAATCCAGATTTTCTCCTTCAAGGTCATATGAATCTTATAGTCTTGTTGTTTTTCAGTCACTCAGCCATGCCTGACTCTGAGACTCCATGGACTGCAGCACGCCAGGTCTCCTGTCTTTGACGATCTCCTGGGGATTGCTCAAAGTCATGTCCATAGAATCAGTGATGCCATCCAACTATCTCATTCTCTGTTGCCCCTTCTTCAGTTCAGTCACTCAGTTGTGTCCGACTCTTTGCGACCCCAGGAACCACAGCACGCCAGGCTTTGTTGTCCATCACCAACTCCCAGAGTACACCCAAACCCATGTTCATTGAGTCAGCGATGCCATCCAACCATCTCATCTTCTGTCGTCCCCTTCTCCTCCTGTCCTCAATCTTTCCCAGCATCAGGCTCTTTTTCAATGTCAGCTCTTCGCATCAGATGGCCAGATCATTGGAGTTTCAGCTTCAACATCAGCCCTCCAATGAAAACCCAGGACTGACCTCTTTTAGGATGGACTGGTTGGATCTCATTGCAGTCCAAGGGACTCTCAAGAGTCTTCTCCAACACCACAGTTCAAAAGCATCAATTCTTCTGCACTCAACTTTCTTTATAGTCCAACTCTCATATCCATACATGACTACTGGAAAAACCATAGCCTTGACTAGATGGATCTTTTTTAACAAAGTAATGCCTCTGCTTTTTAATATGCTGTCTAGATTGGTCATAACTTTTCTTCCAAGGAGTGTCTTTTAATTTCATGGCAGCAGTCACCATCTGAAGTGATTTTGGAGCCCCCCAAAATAAAGTCTGACACTGTTTCCACTGTTTCCCCATCTATTTGCCATGAAGTGATGGGACCAGATGCCATGATCTTAGTTTTCTGAATGTTGAGCTTTAAGCCAACTTTTTCACTCTCCTCTTTCACTTTCATTAAGAGGCCCTTTAGTTCTTCTTCACTTTCTGCCATAAGGGTGGTGTCATCTGCATATCTGAGGTTACTGATATTTCTCCCGGCAATCTTGATTCCAGCTTGTGCTTCATCCAGCCCAGTGTTTCTCATGATATACTCTGCATATAAGTTAAATAAGCAGGGTGACAATATACAGCCTTGACATATTCCTTTTCCTATTTGGAACCAGTCTGTTGTTCCATGTCCAGTTCTAACTATTGCTTCCTAACCTGCATACAGGTTTCTTGAGTGGCAGGTTAGGTGGTCTGGTATGCCCATCTCTTTCAAAATTTTCCACAGCTTATTATGATCCACTCAGTTAAAGGCTTTGGCGTAGTCAATAAAGCAGAAGTAGATGTTTTTCTGGAACTCTCTTGCTTTTTTGATGATACAGCAGATGTTGGCAACTTGATCTCTGGTTCCTCTGCCTTTTCTAAATCCAGCTTGGACATCTGGAAGTTCACGGTTCAAGTATTGCTGAAGCCTGGCTTGAAGAATTTTGAGCATTACTTTACTAGCGTGTGTGATGAGTGCAATTGTGTAGTAGTTTGAGCATTCTTTGGCATTGCCTTTCTTTGGGATTGGAATGAAAACTGACCTTTTCCAGTCCTGTGGCCACTGCTGAGTTTTCAATTTGCTGACATATTGAGTGCCGCACTTTCACAGCATCATCTTTCAGAATTTGAAATAGCTCAACTGGAATTTCATCACCTCCACTAGCTTTGTTCATAGTGATGCTTTCTAAGGCCCACTTGACTTCACATTCAAGGATGTCTGGCTCTAGGTGAATGATCACCTTTGTGATTTTCTGGGTCCCGAAAAATCTTTTTTGTTGTGCAGTTTTTCTGGGTATTCTTGCCACTTCTTCTTAATATCTTCTGCTTTGGTTAGATCCCTACCGTTCCTGTCCTTTATTGAGCCCATCTTTGCATGAAATGTTCCCTTGGTGTCTCTAATTTTCTTAAAGAGATCTCTAGTCTTTCCCATTCTACTGTTTTTCCTCTATTTCTTTGCACTGATCCCTGAGGAAGGCTTTCTTATCTCTCCTTGCTATTCTTTGAAATTCTGCATTCAATTGGGTATATCTTTCCTTTTCTTCTCCCCTTCTTCTCCTGGCTTCAGTCTTTCCCAGCATCAAGGTCTTTTCTAATGAGTCGGTTCTTCACATCAGGTGGCCCAAGTATTGGAGTTTCAGCTTCACCATCAGTGTTTCCAATGAATATTCAGGACTGATTTCCTTTAGGATGGACTGATTTGATCTTGTACAAGGGACTCGCAATAGTCTTCTTCAACACCATAGCTCAAAGGCATTAATTCTTCAGCAGTCAGTTTTCTTTATGGTCCAACTGTCATGTCCATAATGACTATGGGAAAAAACCATATCTTTGACTAGACAGACCTTTGTTAGCAAAGTTTTATCTTTGCTTTTGAATATGCTGTCTATGTTTGTCATAGCTTTTCTTCCAAGGAACAAATTTCTTTTAATTTCATGGCTGCAGTCACCATCATGAGTGGTTTTGGAGCCCAAGGAAATAATGTCTGTCACTGTTTCCATTTTTTTCCTCCACCTATTTGCCATGAAGTGATGGAACCAGATGCCATGATTTTAGTTTTATGAATGCTGAATTTTAAGCCAGCTTCTTCTCTCAACTCTTTCACCTTCATCAAAAGGCTCTTTAGTTCCTCTTCACTTTCTGCCATTAGAGTGGAGTCATCTGTATGTCTGAGGTTGTTGATATTTCTCCTGGCAATCTTGATTCCAGCTTGAGCTTCATCCAGCCTGGCATTTCACATTATGTACTCTGTATATAATTTAAATTAGCAGGGTAACAATTTACAACCTTGATGTACTCCTTTACCAATTGGGAACCAGTCCATTGTTCCATGTCCAGTTCTAATTTTTGCTTCTTTACTTGCATACAGGTTTCTTAGGAGGCAGGTAAGGTGGTTTGGTATTCCCATCCCTTTAAGAGTTTTCTACAGTTCATTGTGATCCGCACTATCAAAGGCTTTGGCATAGTCAATAAAGCAGAAATAGTTGCTTTTTCTAGAATTCTCTTGTTTTTTCTATGATCCAGTGGAAGTTGGCAATTTGATCTCTGGTTCCTCTGCCTTTTCTAAATCCAGCCTGAACATCTGGAAGTTCTTAGTTCACATACTGTTGAAGCCTAGCTTGAAGGATTTTGATCATTACCTTGTTAACATATGAAGGGAGTGCAATTGTGCCATGATTTGAGAATTCTTTGGCATAGCCTTTCTTTGGAATTAGATTGAAAACTGAAATTTTCCAGTCCATTGAAATCAAGATACAAAAAAACTACATTATTGTTCTGAAATGAATATTTGAAACAAAACTAATCTGCTATAAGCTAGAGAAAGATGCATGAAAGTTGGACCACTCAGGGCTTCGGGAAAAAAAAAAAAGACAAAAAAGGCATTATTTTGGCATGTACTGATTTCTTCATATTTCTTTCTAGATCTCACCATGTGATGTAATGTAGCTTATTTTGTCATTCTATCCGGTTCTTGTTATTTGGCCTTCAGTTCAGTTCAGTCGCTCAGTGGTGTCCAACTCTTTGTGACCCCATGGACTGCAGCACGCCAGGCTTCCCTGTCCATCACGAATTCCCCAAGCTTACTCAAAGTCAGGTCCATCGAGTCGGTGATGCCATCCAACCATCTCATTCTCTGTCATCCCCTTCTCCTCCTGCCTTCAATCTTTCCCAGCATTAGGGACTTTTAAAATGAGTCAGTTCTTTGCATCAGGTGGCCAAAATATTGGAGTTTAATGTGATGCCAGCCTTTGTCAACATTGGCAATTAAGGAATTATAACCTTACTTCTGGGCTTTCCAGGTGGCACTAGTGGCCAAGAGCCTGCCTGCCAATGCAGGAGACATAAGAGACAGGAGTTCAATCTCTGGGTTGGGCAGATCCCTTGGAGGAAGGCATGGCAACCCACTCCAGCATTCTTGCCTGGAAAATTCCATGGACAGAGTAGCCTGGCTGGCTATGGTCCATAGGGTCTCAAAGAGTTGGACACAACTGAAGCGACAGCACACATATATGCAACCTTACTGTTATCCTCTCCTGAAACATTCACCTTACTATTTAATTTCAATATGTTTTAGAAATTTTGAGATATTTTTTACTTAAGAAAGAATGGGTTCCAAATGACTTTTGTCTGTGAATTTTTTTGGAGCCAATAACTCCTATTTTATCCACTTCTGTTTATTTCCATAGTCTAACCCATAATATAAATGTTTTCATTTAATAATTATTTTTTAAAATTAAGGTGCTAATATATATATATATATATATATATATATATATATATATATATAATATAACTTAAGTCAATGACTCTATTCCCACAGAGAGATCTGTACCAAGGTTATTTATATGCATTGTTTTAATTATCTTCCCTGGTTGCTCAGATGGTAAGTAATCTGCCTCCAATTCAGAAAACTTGGGTTTGACCCCAGGGTCAGGAAGGTCCCCTGAAGAAGGGAAAGGCAGCCTACTCCAATATTCTTGCCTGGAAAATTCCATGGACAGAGGAGCCTGGCAGTTTACAGTCCACTGGGTCACAAAGAGTCAGACATGACTGAGCAACTAACATACAATTATTTTAATAAATGAAAAACATAACTGCTAAACAATGTGACACAATCATTTTCAAGAAAGTGACAGCCATGAATTGCAGCAAAACATCTTACAAACTGGGAACTTGAAAATGCATCTCAGTCAACATTTTACTCTCTGTTGTTCTACTCGCTCCACTACTTTGCTGAAAGTAAAGTTTTCAAAGATCTGCTAACTATTTCCTATAAGAAGAAGTTCTTGACCTTCTGAAGAAAATGGGATTGGGGCAAATCTGATTTTTAGAAAGTCAGTTTTCCATGTGTTCTGTTTTCTTTAGACTTCACATGTCATTTTTTTTTTAATGTTAGTAGTACTCTTCACAGTATATTACTTTAAAGAATTGCTTTTAAGGAAAGTCCTAAGAGTGAAAAAATTTATCTACCCCACAAAAACCTTGTCTTTGCATGTTAGATTTTTATTATTCTAATAAAAGTTTCCATATTGTATGTAAAAATTTGACTCAATCATCATCTTACAAGGCATTAAAAATATTCACCAAGCTCTTAAGTTTGAGGATTTCCTTTGTTAGATATATTATATATTATTCCTAATTGTCAATATGTTTTATGTTCATCTGGCTGTTCTCATTTAACTTTATCTTATTTTATTCTATTTCTCAAAATTTAATTTTAAAAACATTTCAAAATATAGCAAAATTAAATGAATCTACTAGTGAATATCCATATCAGATCAGATCAGTCGCTCAGTCGTGTCTGACCCCATGAATTGCAGCACACCAGGCATCCCTGTCCATCACCAACTCCCGGAGTTCACTGAGACTCACGTCCATCGAGTCAGTGATGCCATCCAGCCATCTCATCCTCTGTCGTCCTCTTCTCCTCTTGTCCCCAATCACTCCCAGCATCAGAGTCTTTTCCAATGAGTCAACTCTTCGCATGAGGTGGCCAAAGTACTGGAGTTTCAGCTTTAGCATCATTCCTTCCAAAGAAATTATTCTGCCATTAATATGCCTGTCATCAGTCCAGTTTCATTTTGGAAGCATTCCAATGTAAATTGCAGACATTAGCAAGCTTCCTCCTAAAAAATGATATAAAAAGCATTTACATCATTTAGTGCTCAATATCTTTTTTATTTCTTTTGAAATAAAGTGAAATGCAAAAATATTAGGTGTACATTGCCTAACTTTAGGAAAATAATTTAACTTGTGTAGCCAAAACCCTTTTGAAGATATAAGATATTACCATTTTCCCTGAAAGTATCCTCATGCCTCTGCCAAATCAATCCCATTCCAACCTTCCAGTGACAGCTGCTGTTCTGATAATTTTACCCATTCTAATATTTCATATAAATAGAATTTATTTTCTATTTTGTAAAGCTTATCATGTAATATTCCAGTGCATTTTAAGTATGCTATATAACTTTTACTGTAATATATATACCTAGAAATTTCATTAAACCTCATTGCATTCCATTGCCAAAAATTTGCTTATTAAAAAAAAAGCTTAAAAAATGTTTGAATACAAAATATACTAAAATTACATTAGTGTCAGAAACAATTTTGGTAATTTTATTATACGATAAAAATAATATGAGAAAAAAATCTGAAGTTGATTTTCAAGTCAAGATTGGGTGACACTGCATTTTCCAAGATTTTTTTTATTGTGCATAGTCAGTTATTAAATATATATTATCAAATCTGTCTGACTTTTTCTCTATAGCCAAAGGCATTTAATAATAACACCACTATTGATATTCATGAGCATTTGGAGATTTATTTGAAATGCCATGTAATATATTTTCATTAAGATATATATAGTCATACAAGGGATTTTAAAATTTTATTGAGTGTATTAATGATATTTTGAAGAGTTCCAACCTATTAACTACTCAAAATAATGCTAGCATATTGAATATTTATTTTTATTAATAACATATAAATGTATATATTGATATGATGTAAATGTTAAGAGACAGATACCACTGGTCACATGCACTGTGGATATAAAACGGGTTTACTGGGGAAAAATTCACATGAAGTTTAAACAGAACATCACAGTCTCAAAAGTTTAACCCTGGCTCCAAGATTTAGGCTGAGGATAGATGGACTATACTACTGTGGCCAATTTCTCAGCAGAGAATCCCCCATATAATAATTATGTATTTATTGAGTCAACTAGTAGGGAACTGGAGAAGGCAATGGCACCCCACTCCAGTACTCTTGCCTGAAAAATCCCATGGATGGAGGAGCCTGGTGGGCTGCAGTCCATGGGGTCACTAAGAGTCGGACACGACTGAGCGACTTCACTTTCACTTTTCACTTTCATGCATTGGAGAAGGAAATGGCAACCCACTCCAGTGTTCTTGCCTGGAGAATCCCAGGGATGGGGGAGCCTGGTGGGCTACTGTCTATGGGGTCGCACAGAGTCGGACACGACTGAAGCGACTCAGCAGCAGCAGCAGCAGTAGGGAACAGATGTACAGACGTGAAAAAATAGGAGTGCTTGGGTTGAGAAAGTGACCAGATAAAAAGAAGCATCCAACAGCAGTTACTGGTATCAGCCCTTTTTTGTATCGGGTCAAGTCACACCTGCTGAGTCAGACTTTTGCTAACCTACCAGAAGATGGGATGACATTAGCCTCCAGGGCAATCCACATCTGTCTCTTGTTAATTTAGTCTTCAAATGTTTGTGGAACTATTTCATTTTTCCCCCCTTCATGTTTGTTTTAATTCAGGTCATAGAGATAGTAGAGATATTTTCTGGGATGCAAGAATTAGAAAGGTCTGAAACAGCTGTCCCAGATGGGAAATGATATATGGAACATTGTAAGGCTATTAGTTAATGAGTCACTGCCTAGAAAATTATAGAAGGGCAGCTGGAGATTTTTGTCCATACCTGTAAGGAAAGGAGAGCAATATTTAACACCTTCCTCTGGTCTCCTATCACTTTTGTGAACTAGATGTCATGCCTTCTCATGGAAGAGACTATTCTTTTTCAATTTTTTAGAGTGATGTTTTCCATGGAACCCAATAATTACCTTTTTGTCAATATGAATCACATCTGGAGGCATAATATCATGGTTGTGGAATCATCTGAAAGAAATTATGTGTCCTTATTCATGTTTATCTTGGTATCCACTGTCTGAGTGGTATTAACTACCTACCTATCTATTATCCATCATTTATCTGCAGAGGTCAAAGTAAGTACTCTAAAGCATAAGAATCAATTTGGTACTTACTATTTCCCCTCACAATCTCTTTATTTTCCTGACTCTTGGACACATAGAAAATCAACTAAGCACATATGTTCAGGTATACTTTAAATATCTGACTAGAATGGGACCAATTGTTCCTATAGTAGTTACCAGTGAGAAGACCCACAAAGTGGCAGTTATATAAGTCAGGAAAATTTCATATAGATCATTTGAATCATTTTTGGTGGTTCCATTATTATGATGGGTTACAACATAGATTTACTGGGCTATAGAAGAGATGATAACTAATATGTTTAAATGGCACTGTAAGTCCAGATGGTTTAATCTAGATGTGGCACTTCATATACGCACTTATGAGTATTGTTTGAAGATCAAATTCATGAATAAGTTGTTGCATGTGTTTCCAGAAGATGGCAACCAAATACCTTAGCTATTTAGTCCTTAGCAGACCAATAGTCCTATCCAAATAGGCTATTAGCAACACTTTCTTTTCCCCCTCCCCACCATGCATAAAGGTATATTTCAGTCATTCTAAGGGATGTATAGTCTATAGTAGCGGTTCTTAACCAAGGTTGTTTTTCTTGCGAGGGGCATGTACAATGTCTGGAGAGACTTTTGATTGTAACGCTTGGCGGTGGCAGAGGATGGTGTTGGTAACCAGTAAATAGAGACCAGGGATATTACTGAACATATGCTCATGATAGTCCCTCAAAGAAATGATATGAAAAAAAAAAATGTCAGTATTGCCAATACTGAGTAATCTTATCTTTAGAAATAGCTAATTCTACCCTATCTTTAGAAATAGTAACAGAAGAAAACTCAATAGACTGGGACATCAGAAATTTATCATCATCAGGATGAGTGGCTGTACTATTTTATTAGTTTTATCACAACTTTAGAAGTGGGCTGTTTTATCAGTCAACCACACTATCAGTTTGTTGCCAAGTATTTTAGTAGTGCTCCACTGAGTCAGTTTATATTATTGTTATTATTCAAAAACATCCAAGTATATAATATGAAACAGCTATCTCTTTACAGTCTCTAATCAATTGGAATCATAGTCCTCATTTCACACTGGAATTATTTGAAATTTGCCCCACTTTGTGGGAATTTAATTTTGAAAGGACCTGATTTAGAATGAGAATGTTTAAGTCATGACTTTGGTTTCTGTGAAATGATTCTCTCAATTAGGCCTCCAAAACAAGCTGACAGTAGTTGCTCAAAAGCAATCAAAGGGTCCAGGAATCTCTGAAAACACAAAATAGATTGACTAAAAATAAAATCATACCAAATCACACTGTCTCAAACTGCTAAAAAGAATCTAAAAAACATGCCAAGAAAAAAAGTCATATCACATGCAGATCAAAGAAAAAATCTAACGGCTGATTTACAAACAAGGACAAAAGGAAATGGCTAGTGCCTTCAAAGTGCTGAAAGAGAAAATAAAAACAATCAATGCAGAGTTCTCTAGTTAATGAATGTATACTTCATAATGCAGATTAAAAAAAAAACATTTTGAGATAAATGAAATTTTATGCTAACTCAAAAAATGAATTTCAAACATAAAATCACAAATTGGTTGAGAATGATAAGATAGAAAAGATAAAATGCACAACATACATTATAAAATAGCTGCAGTGGCAGTATTGATATCAGACAAAAGTAGAGCAAAGAGTATAGCCAATGATAGAGAGGAACATATCATTCTTACAAAAAGATCAAAAAGGCATAAAAATATTAAATGTGTATGGATTGGACAATAGATTAAAAAAAAAAAGTCAAAGTAAAACTTGACAGAACTAAGTGGGGAAAGAGATTCCAGACTTTTTATAGATCGTCACTTTTAAAAATCAGAAAGGAGAGAAGTTTGAAAACTATTGCTGCTGCTGCTAAGTCGCGTCAGTCGTGTCCTACTCTGGGCACCCCCATAGACGGCAGCCCATCAGGCTCCTCTGTCCCTGGGATTGTCCAGGCAAGAACATTGGAGTGAGTTGCCATTTCCTTCTCCAATGCATGAAAGTTAAAAGTGAAAGTGAAGTCGCTCAGTCATGTCCAACTCTTCGCAACCCCATGGACTGTAGTCTACGAGGCTTCTCCATCCATGGGATTTTCCAGGCAAGAGTACTAGAGTGGGTTGCCATTGCCTTCTCCATTTGAAAACTATCAACCCACTAACCTAACTGAAAGTTTGGACTTCCTAGGTGGCTCAGCAGTGAAGAATCCATCTTCCAACTCAGGAGACGCAAGAGATGTTGGTTCAATCCCTGGGTCAAGAAGATTCCCTGGAATAGGAAATGGCAATCCATTCCTGTATTCTTTCCTTGAAAATTCCATGGACAGAGGAGCCTGATGGATTGCAAAGGGTTGGACATGATTGAGCACAGGCCCAGGCACTATACCAATTACACCACGCATGCACCACTGACATTTAGAGTCTTCCTTCAATAAATTTCAAATTCTTGAAGCCATACAGAGTATGTAATCACAAAGGATGAAATTAGTAAACAGAAACAAGGAATTACCTAGAAAATCCCCAAAGGATTTAAATTGAACGATAGCCCTCTCATTAACTCATGGATTACAAAGGAAATTAAAAGATACCCATAACTAAATGCTTGTGAAAGTAAAACTGAATTTTGTGGAAGCAGCTAAAGAAGTACCTACATTTAATTTCCTTTTATATTTATATTAGAAATAAAACATCAATATCTTCCCAAGCATAGACATCATTGTTAACAGATTGTCAAACATCCATGAGAATAACACACTACTTGGGCTTGTCCATGATTTGATGACCTGTTACTGATGAGTTCAAAAGACTAAAGGCAAATGTGGGTTTTATTCTCAGAGTAATACAAGAAACAAAACATTGGCAATGTTCAAGGCTACATGCCAAGTCTTTTTTATTACAAGAGTAGTATTCTGATATTGGGTTTCCCAGGTGACTCTAGTGATAAAAAAACCCACTTGCCAATGCAGGAGACTTAAAAGATGCGGGTTCAATCCCTGGGTAGGGAAGATCCTCTGGAGGAGGGCATGGCAACCCACTCCAGTATTCTTACTTGGAGAATTCCATGGACAGAGGAGCCTAGAGGTCTGTAGGGTCGCAAAGAGTCGGACATGACTGAAGCAACCTAGCACACTTTTGATGTCCAGTTGTAAAGGATCAATGGTGATGACTTTCTTATCAAAACAAAATAGCACAGACTGGTTCGCTTAAATAACAGGAATTTATTTTTTCACAGTTCTAGAAACTCCAGTTCTAGACGTTCAAGATCCAGATGTTGGCAGAGTTGGTTTCTTTTGAAGGTTTTGAGAAAGACTATGTTCCATGCATCCCTCTAACTTCTGGTGAGTTGATGGCAATCCTGGATATTCCCTGGCTTTTAGAAGTGTCATGTATTCATTTTCACATGGTTTCTCCCTGTGTCTGTGTCCAAATATTCCCATTTTTAAAAGACATCAGTCATACTGATTTAGCCACTCTCATCCCAGACTGAATGATCTCATTTTAACTTGATTGCCTGAAAGATTTCATCTCCTAATGAAATCTCACTCTGAGGTGTGGGAAGTTAGAACAAATCAACATATGATTTAGGGGCAAACACAATTCAGCCCATTGTAATGAGACATTGGTAGAACTTGGATGAGACATTGCTAGAACTTTACAGCATTAGCAAGCTTTGTGAGTACAGACCACTTGGTGTTGTAAATTTTCCATCTTTCCTAGTAGCCAATAGCAGAGCCTGTAATGCCTGTAGCCAAGCAACATGCCTATATAATCTTGCATCTAGAATATTTATATAATTTTACAGCTTAACAAAAGAAGAGCAAGGACAAACTAGACACAAAAGAAACTGAGTCATGTCAGATCCAATATCTAGCTAGTTCAGGAATGTTCTGAACACCAATCCTCCCCTGGGAGGAAGAGCAGAGTTCTGTTCCCTGACCTGGTTCTTGTCTCTACCTCATTCATCCTGTTAGTTCTCAGAAACCAAAAAATTGGCTTTAAATTTAATTTTTGCCCCATGGAGAAGCCAGATGCATTCTAGGATTTTATATCAGACCATCTGCTTGGTTGTGCTTCAAGTCCTCATATTTATGAGCTCTGCTAATGTCTTTAATCTTTGCATTTCCTCAACCAGCAGCCACAGAGTGTATGTATTCCTGTGGGACTTTTCTGAGCTCCAATTTTTCTGACCTCCTTTTCTCTGTTACCAATCTCACTACCTAGGGTTTTCCTCTGGTAGCAAATCCACCTTTTTTCAATGGTTTGCATGTTTTAGGGACTTGATTTGCTTTAAGCTTCTTATACTCTTTCAACTGTCTCTTGGTTTGGGAGTTTTGGTGACTGGCAGACTACTCTGATGATGCCTCATTACCCTTAGGGTTTGGAGCAGAGCTGTCTGAAGCTTTGGTGGTCCTTGTCTAGCACATTCTGTGGCTGCCATACGTCCTCTGGAGCTATGAGCCATCACAGCTCTGCTGCTCTCCACAGGGTTTAGAACAGATGTCTTAGTGGCTCTTCTGTAAAATGCTGAATGGGTTCTCTTCACAGCCATTCTACCCACTTGGAAACCTGAAAAAGTCAGTCACCAGCATTTCCTATGACCTGCCAATATCCCTAGAAGGGATATTTTCCACTATGGTGTGGTGTTTGTGCATTAGATATATCAGATCAGATCAGATCAGATCAGTCGCTCAGTCGTGTCTGACTCTTTGCAACTCCATGAATCACAGCACACCAGGCCTCCCTGTCCATCACCAACTCCCGGAGTTCACCCAGACTCACATCCATCGAGTCAGTGATGCCATCCAGCCATCTCATCCTCTGTCGGCCCCTTCTCCTCCTGCCCCCAATCCCTCCCAGCATCAGAGTCTTTTCCAATGAGTCAACTCTTTGCATGAGGTGGCCAAAGGACTGGAGTCTCAGCTTTAGCATCATTCCTTCCAAAGAAATCCCAGGGCTGATCTCCTTCAGAACGGACTGGTTGGATCTGCTTGCAGTCCAAGGGACTCTCAAGAGTCTTCTCCAACACCACAGTTCAAAAGCATCAATTCTTTGGCGTTCAGCCATTAGATAGATACTATTTTCAAAAAGAATAACAGTGATACAAGATGAGTATATCCTTTTATGGTCATTAACCAACTTCTATAGGAGTTATGCACCCTATAGCATGTTATGGACTGGATGTGTTCCTCCAAAGTTAGTGTGTTGAAATACTAACACCCAAAGTCATTCCCTGGTGGCTCAGATGGGAATCTGCCTGCAGCTCTGGAGACCCACATTGAGTTTGATCCCTGGTTCAGGAAGACCATCTGGAGAAAGGAATGGCTACTCATTCTGGTATTCATGCCTGGAAAATCCCATGGACAAAGGAGCCTTGTGGGCAACTGTCCATGGAGTCGCAAAGAATCAGACACAACTGAATGGCTAATACTTTGACTTTCAAACTGGTAGTATTAGGAAATGAGAGCCTTTGGGAGGCTATTAGGTCATGAGAATGGAGTCCTCCTGAATGGGATTAGTGCTCTTACATAAGAGACTCAGAAAGTTTCTTCATTTTCTTCACCATGTGAGAATACCACAAGCAGATGGCTATATATGAACCAGGAAGCAAGTTCTCACTAGACAGCAAGTGTGCTGGCACCTTGATCTTGGATTTTCCAGCTTCCAGAACTATGAGAAATAAATATTTGTGGAGGAAGCCACTCAAGCTATGGTATTTCTTTTATATTTGCCCAAGGGACTAAGTCACATGACTAATGCCATATGTGCAAATATAAAATAAGATTTTATATAACAGCTCATCCAGACACAGATAGACTTTCTCCATTCAAGTCAACTTTTCTATTAAGAGGAATCCTACCTCATAATTCTCAGTATGTATGTAGGGATGGTGGATAAGAAACCTGTATGTGACTATGTACAGTAGAATTTTCCTGGGAGAGGAGAGAACCTTTTGTGAAAGAAGACCCTCTAGAATTTGTAGCTTGAATCAGCCTGTTCTTCAGCTAAGCTATCTTGGACCAGTTGAGTCAACTTTATACTAAATAACTAAAGGGTTTTCTTGTGTGTAGAAAATGGGTTAGTGAATGACCCTCTTTGACATCCAGATTGGTTTCTTCTATAAAATCTATAAAACTAAAATATATTAAAAGTAATAACAGTTTTTAGCAATGTTTGTCCATTAAAAGTCTTTAAGGAAGAAACCTCTGTACCACCACTAGTAGGATTTTGGCCATTGGTCCTTTCTGCAAGTATGCTGGTGATGGGGGCTTAGTCGCTGTCATGTCCAACTCTTGTGAACTCATAGACTATAGCCTGCCAGGCTTCTCTGTCCATGGAATTTCACAGACAAAAATACTGGAGTGGGTTGCCATTTTATCCTCTGGGGGATCTCCATGACCCATGGATTCAACTGGGGTCTCTTGCATTGAAAGCAGATTATTTACCAGCTCAGTCACCAGGAAAGCCCTTATGTGACTGCATGTTAAGCAGTTTTGCTTCCAGAAATATGGGATATCATAGGTGAGTTCAACTTAACTGGATATTGACACCTTTCTATCATAATAGTCTAATTGTCTAAAAAGCAACATTGGAAGAGGCAGGTGGACTTTAAAGAGATGGAGGATAATAGTTTCTGAGGGTCCTTTTGTCATTTCAGATTGTTCTGAAGAGTCACAATAAAGGGTTTTTAAAAAGGTACATTGGAACCATTAAAAGAATTTAGAACATTTTTGAAATATTTGGTCCTTTAGGGTAATTCATAGTCCTCCATGTTACATAAGCACATTCATCAATTAACCAAAGCACATATTTTATGTTAATCCTCAAGTCAGATTTTTCAGGAGATCCTTTTACATTTCCTCAATCCAATACTTCTTATCATTTGAAGTATCCTCAAGTGTTATTTATTTACCTACTTAAAAATATACACCATTTTATCTTAAGCCATTTAGTGGTAGCAGCAGTGCTTTTTTATTTTTGAAAAATTCTCATATATTATACCAAATACAGAAGAAGCATTTGTATGTGCTGAACTAAAACCATTCTCTGGAAAACAGCCTAAAGTTAGAGTGAGGCTTTGTAATCTCAAAGCTCTAAATTAAACATGGCATCTTGCTATTGGCTTATCTGTCTCCTCTTCTAATTACATATATTTATGTACTAATGACCATAAAATAAAATCTGACACTATATGCTAGCAATCCCTTCTTGGGAATCATTCCCATCCTAGCATGAATAGTTATTTTCTATATGTCTTAAGTTGTGTATTTAAATACTATTTTCTCATTTAAAGAATCTCTAGAATTGGATTTTCATTAAATTGTAACCGCAGTAACACATAATGAAAGGTTTTCTCCCATTTACCCTCATCTATTTTCATATTCAGGACTATTTCCCACCTGCTCATGTATTTATGTTTCAGTGTATTTTGCATCTCCCTTAGGCTCCATAAATCAGCTATGCTAGTCCTGTGGTTACTGTGTTATGTAACATTTCTTTAGAGCAGCCAGGCCTCTCCCCAGGTGAGGCTTTTTTTTTTTTTTTTCCTCCTGGGAAGACTGGAATATATTTTATTTGTTCAGTGACTGATTTTTATTTTACCTCTGTGTGTAGCTCTAGCCCTGACACTGAATTTTAGTCACTTTCTTGCACCATGAGAACATAAGATTAGAATTCAATAAAAACACTTGGATAGCACTATACATATTTAAGAGATTTTGATGGTCTTAATCTCACTAACATATAGATTTTTCATTTCACATATAGTCCAATACTCCAAAACCTCATGACAAATAAATTATATGTATTATGTACACTTTCTAAATTTGTTTGATTTAATTGTATTTTCCAAGTTTATCTTCAGCTGATCTCTGATTCATTTGTATATAATTGTCCTTGGTTTGGTTATTCAAACCACCCAGCAGATTATAAAAGGATTTACACAAAATAATATGACTTTACAATATCAAATCAAACCTTCCGCATAATTACTTTTATAGCATGAATGAATTGAGTTGAGAGAGCTTTTACTGTGCTTCCCAAGTCTGTGGGTACTCTCGCTTGTTACTTATTGTTACTGCTTGTTGTTACTTCTTTCCAATCAAGTTTGAAGTTTTAAGATGGCAATCTAAAAACACATTTTTTTTTCCCTCAGCTTTTACTAGTTGGGATTCATAAGATGATGAAAATAGAGTATCAGGTTGACTGAATATGATCTAGGAACTGAAGACATGGGATAACACAGGTTCTTGACTTCGGTGCTATATTGGAGAGAGCTTTGGGAGCAAAAACTCACCAGGACTCACCACCCAGGTTTCTAAAGGTGAACCCTGCCTCAAAGCCTGTTGAGTGAAAGGATGAACTTTTAAGCCTTGGTTTCAAGTTAGGAGTTCAGTTCAGTTCAGTTCAGTTGCTCAGTCATGTCCGACTCTTTGCGACCCCATGAATCCCAGCATGCCAGGCCTCGCTGTCCATCACCAACTCCCAGAGTTCACTCAGACTCATGTCCATCAAGTCAGTGATGCCATCCAGCCATCTCATCCTCTGTCGCCCCCTTCTCCTCCTGCCCCCAATCCCTCCCAGCATCAGAGTCTTTTCCAATGAGTCAACTCTTTGCATCAGGTGGCCAAAGTACTGGAGTTTCAGTTTTAGCATCATTCCCTCCAAAGAAATCCCAGGGCTGATCTCCTTCAGAATGGACTGGTTGGATCTGCTTGCAGTCCAAAGGACTCTCAAGAGTCTTCTCCAACACCACAGTTCAAAAGCATCAGTTCTTCGGCACTCAGCCTTCTTCACAGTCCAACTCTCATATCCATACATGACCACAGGAAAAACCATAGCCTTGACTAGACAGACCTTTGTTGGCAAAGTAATGTCTCTGCTTTTGAATATGCTATCTAGGTTGGACATAACCTTCCTTCCAAAGAGTAAGCATCTTTTAATGTCATGGCTTCAGTCACCATCTGCAGTGATTTTGGAGCCCCCAAAAATAAAGTCTGACACTGTTTCCACTGTTTCTCCATCTATTTCCCATGAAGTGATGGGACCGGATGCCATGATCTTAGTTTTCTGGATGTTGAGCTTTCAGCCAACTTTTTCATTCTCCACTTTCACTTTCATCAAGAGGCTTTTGAGTTCCTCTTCACTTTCTGCCATAAGGGTGGTATCATTTACATATCTGAGGTTATTGATATTTCTCCCGGCAATCTTGATTCCAACTTGTGTTTCTTCCAGTCCAGCGTTTCTCATGATGTACTCTGCATAGAATTTAAATAAGCAGGGTGATAATATACAGCCTTGACGTACTCCTTTTCCTATTTGGAGCCAGTCTGTTGTTCCATGTCCAGTTCTAACTGTTGCTTCCTGACCTGCACACAGATTTCTCAAGAGGCAGGTCAGGTGGTCTGGTATTCCCATCTCTTTCAGAATTTTCCACAGTTTATTGTGATCCACACAGTCAAAGGCTTTGGCATAGTCAATAAAGCAGAAATAGATGTTTTTCTGGAACTCTCTTGCTTTTTCCATGATCCAGCGGATGTTGGATGTTCCTCTGCCTTTTCTAAAACCAGCTTGAACATCAGGAAGTTCACAGTTCATGTATTGCTGAAGCCTGGCTTGGAGAATTTTGAGCATTACTTTACTCGCATATGAGATGGCCCCTATTTAATAAATCACATAGGCCTTCTCTTCTCTGAAAAAATTCTGCTGGAAGGTTAAAGATATGATTTTCAGTGTTCTTTGAAAAAGTAAATTCCCATCCTAAACCAGGAGAGTTTATGTCAATAACAGGAGACTAACATGTCAATAATGATGATTTTTCCAAAATCTATTCCTTACAGTAGACCAACATGTTTATTTTTTTAATTGGTTAGTTAGTGGAGTAAAGAATGTGAATATAAGTTATGTAGCATTATATCTTTTAATAAACACCCTGTGGCCTCCTAGTCCTAACTTTGGTGGAAAATTGAAAATACATTACATCAGTTTGGAGCTTCAGATACAGGCTTTGTTCAGAGAAACCCCATAGGGCCTGCTTCTGGTCAATTCAGTGACACCAGTTCCTTGGAAAGATGTGAGATGGCATTTCTTGGCTGAATGTGTTTATTGTCAAAGGGAATTATAACCCAATGGTTACCCCAAAAGGCTAGTTTCCTAAGGAATTATAATGCCAGGGTGACCCTTAGAATGACCTCTGGCCTTAAAATATAGAACAGAGGAAAATTCAACTTTCTGTGTTGAGCCATATCATTTTTTAATTTATAATATTGCTTTTCATTGGGTTATGTGCTGAAAGGACTAAATACAGAACTTTAAACATATTCAGTAAACATGTTTTAGGCAATAATGATATCTAAGTATATTCTGTCAGTTTTATGGGCCATATTTTTCATTTCACAAAGGCTTTATTAACTAAAAGACTTTAAAAATTCTATCCTAACATAAAACTGTCTCTGAACTTTTGACAGACTTAATAATTTGGAGAGCTTTATTCTGTAGTATTGAATTACATGCAAAATATTTTAACACCAATGGTAAGAGAAATAACACTTTTATTAGGAGTCTTCAGAGTATAGGGAATTCCTAGGCTCTATGCTTTTTGTCCTGTTAACTTCTGTGATGTTTTGACAAGTGCAGTATCAACAGAAAACAGAGGGAAATAGGAAAATTGTCAAATTCATCTTTTTTTTTCCCCCCTCTAATGGTCAAGCATTTCTAAACTGATAGGCTAAGATGATTTCTTTAATAACTAGCAGGACTGTGCTTACCTTTAACACAGGGGACAATGTAGAAGAAGATTTTCTTGATACACAGGAAAGATGATGAGGATCCAAGTAAGTGATTGATCATACACCTGGAGAAGAGAAATTTATTCAAGATACATTAAGGAACCAAATAGGAACATAGTTTGGGTGTTTGAAGTAAGAAAGAGGGTTAAATTCCAAATTTATAGCATTGGTTAATGTGTAAATAAAAATAACATTACTGTAGACTGAGGCCGGAGATGGAGACTCTGGGTTAGATAGTGGCAGAGAGTAAAGATTACTTCATTTAATTTTGAATTCCAAATCACTACAGATGGTGACTGCAGCCATGCAATTAAAAGACGCTTACTCCTTGGAAGGAAAGTTATGACCAACCTAGATAGCATATTCAAAAGCAGAGACATTACTTTGCCAACAAAGGTCTGTCTAGTCAAGGCTATGGTTTTTCCTGTAGTCATGTATGGATATGAGAGTTGGACTGTGAAGAAGGCTGAGCGCCAAAGAATTGATGCTTTTGAACTGTGGTGTTGCAGAAGACTTTTGAGAGTCCCTTGGACTGCAAGGAGATCCAACCAGTCCATTCTGAAGGAGATCAGCCCTGGGATTTCTTTGGAAGGAATGATGCTAAAGCTGAAACTCCAGTACTTTGGCCACCTGATGCAAAGAGTTGACTCATTGGAAAAGACTCTGATGCTGGGAGGGATTGGGGGCAGGAGGAGAAGGGGACAACAGAGGATGAGATGGCTGGATGGCATCACTGACTAGATGGACATGAGTCTGAGTGAACTCTGGGAGTTGGTGAGGGACAGGGAGGCCTGGCGTGCTGCGATTCATGGGGTCGCAAAGAGTCGGACATGACTGAGCGACTGATCTGATCTGATATGCGTGGGATGTCTTGATACATTCCCTTTCTTAAATTATTTCCAATAACTAGAATTTGAAGGAAAGGTCATGGAACAATTCAATTAATCATTTGATTGAAACACTGACTAACTTTTCCAGGTGGCATGAGAAATATTTTCAGAAAATAGGTCAACAAAATGTCTTTCTTGACTATATTTACAGTAGCTTCTACAATCACTCCATTCACAAGAAGATGTTAGAATCATTATTCATTTGCCTATTCTTTGAAGGTCTTTTTCAATCAGGTTGTTGCCAGAAATTACAGTTTTTATTCAAAACTCAGAATTCAAAAGAAGACAGGAAAATATGGATAGAAAGTAAGTGCTGTCTTTTTTCTGAACCACTTCAGCCTGTCTTTTTCATCACATGCAGAAACACAATATTTTCCTCATTTCAAATAATTATGGCTTTGGTTTTCATATAAATCTACTATTAGTAAAAAGAAAAAGAAATGGCAGTAAACTATACTTGTTAGGTTTTGAAATTTTTCTGTCTTAAATATTTGCATAATTTTGGACCATAATTATAAGTGGTAGAACAGAGGCAGTTAACTAAAGTGTATAAGCATTAGTTTTGAATGTAGCATCAAAAAATTAGTTGCCTTTGGTTTATATCTGCATGTATGCCCACATGCCTATGTGTGTGGATGTGTGTGAGCATGCCTGCTTTTATGTGTCCATTGTAAGCAATGTATTTTTTATAACTAGAAAAAAGATCGAAACAATACTGTAACTATAATCTTGAGTTTTTATTCTCAAGATAAATAAATATTCTTAAATTATTTTGCTTAAGAAAAAATAATTCTTATGAATTATTATTTATAATAGAGACTCCCACACTATTATTCTTCATAGGAAGGCCCAGAAACTCTCAACTGGTCCCCACAGTTTAGTAATGGAGCATTACCTGACCCAGGGAAATTTTCAGCCAGATCTCTCTCAATCTAATGAGAACTAGTAGCATCAGCATTACTTGTAAGCTTGTTAGAGATGCAGATTCTCTAACCCTACCCCTGAAATACTGAATCAGAAACTGCACTTTAACAAGATTTCTAAATGCCATGGGAGCACAGAAAAGTCTTGAGAATTCTGCTCTAGGTTAAGGTGTTATGTTAATCAGAACACTCTGTATGACAAATGTCATGAAAAACACTGAATCCTTTGGAATTAAATTTTTGAATAAATACCTGGCCTAATGAGGCCAGGAATAAATAGGACTGGAAATAAAGATAAAGAGGCCTGGAATCAGAAAGAGCTAATTCATTCTGTTTTACAGTTGAAGCTCAGACATGTGCTCATTCATACACTGCTGCATTCATTCCCAAACTGCATTTCATGGGTTCGTAGTTTCCTTTTCCATCTGTACAGATAATGAGCAATTTTGATTTTTCTTTTATGAAAAATAAAATAAAAGTGTAATGAAGGTTTGTACAATGGGTTATTATTTCTTAATGTATTCATACTGGGTTTTTGAAATTTTGAAGTAACTGCCCAGACCTTGTAAGTTCTTCGAAATTTTTAGAGCTATATGAATGTGAAACAATAGTAACAATCAGCTTTAATCCTAGGGAGTAATTTGGACTAAAATACAGAAGAAGGAAATATTGATAATTTCAAAGTACTTTGTGTGTATGTGCCATCCTTAGAAAAAACACACATTTTAGCATTTGGATTCAACAAAAAACCTGCTCAGTGTTAATTTACATTCATGGCAAATTCATTGTGGTATAAATTAAGTTTAAAAAAAAAGATCACTCTTCATTCAGGTAATTAGAATGCATTATGTCATCTGTTTAGTAGAAATGTAAGAGGCAAAATTATCATTACAGATATTTTACTCACTACCTCTCTATTCTGAAAACCCATCTGTTACACATTTTATTTCTCATTCATTAACAGCAATTTACCATAGTTTCTGAGGGATTCCTAAATATATATCAACAGAAACAAAATTTTTTTACAATAAATATTTTATGTATTATGAAACCAAATCTTTATATATATATATATATATATATATATATATATATATATATAAAGACTATATAACAAGCAAGGGTCATCAAGCACTTTAAAATTAGATTAGTGGATTGATCATGCAATTAATTCAGGTTTACTGAGTGGAGATGTGTTAGCTTCATGGATGCAAATAATGGCTTTAATTTTCATTTTCCTTTTCTTTGTCTTTCCTTCTGGCACCCCAGCCTCTGTCTAGTACATGCTTCACCTCTTTCTCCTCCTTCTAAAATATATTGATAACATAGGTAATAAAAATGTTTCTAGTACCTGTTCTATCATACACTAGAGCTAAGAGAAGAAATCCCAATTACTTGGATGTATTATGTAGGGCCATGAGTCACTTTAATGTATGAGTAAGGAAGGAATATTAAATTGGGCATTTTATTAGAAAACCTTTTGCATTGATATTATTTATAGATCCTAGAGAAGTAACACATTGACTAGAGAAGGAAAAATGTATTGTATTAGCTTTATCATTACAAATAACAAATATACCACTTTGTATTCATGCCTAAACAGCATATATTACAAAAATAAGTAAATATGACAATGGGTCAGATTGTTTTGAGTGTGAGCTATGCTTATTTACAACAAATACTGTTTACAGCATAGATAAAGGTTGCTACAACTCATATTTGAAATATAAAGGATTCTTCTAACAAAATTTTATTCTCTGTATCATAGCTTGCATCATTCATCCTCAATTATTTTCTCATAAACATATATCTTTCCTTTTTGGTGATAAATGTAGTAAGGAGAACAAAGGATTTAAAAAGCCATCAGTAAAAGAATATTTCTATTAAGGACAGATCTATTTTTTAATTTTGTTTTGCCTTTGAAAAGTCATTCCAGAACTCTAAATTTTGAAAATAGTCATCCAAGAGACAATTGGGACAGAAGGAGAGGTAGCGGAAATGATAGGATGGGTGAGGAGTCTGAGTATAATGAAGGAGTATGCTCAGAATGAGTGGATGAAGTAGAATAACTTCCAACATATAATGCATTATCTGATGGTATTGTTCAATTTGAATATAATTAAAAATGTAGAACCTTGGATTTGAGAAATCCTAGGGGTGGGATTCAGGAAGCTGTGTTTAATAAGCCTTCTAGTTCAGTTCAGTTCAGTCTCTCATTCGTGTCCGACTGTTTGCAACCACATGAACTGCACCATGCCAATTCTCCCTGTCCATTACCAACTGCCGGAGTCTACCCAAACTCATGTCCATTGGGTTGGTGATGCAATCCAACCATCTCATCCTCTGCCATCCTCTTCTCCTCCTGCCCTCAATCTTTCCCAGCATCAGGGTCTTTTCAAATGGTCACCACTTCACATCAGGTGGCCAAAGGATTGGTTTCAGTTTCAACATCAGTCCTTACAATGAACACCCAGTACTGATGTCTTTTAGGATGGACTGGTTGGATCTCCTTGCAGTCCAAGAGACTCTGAAAAGTCTTATTCAACACCACAGTTCAAAAACATCAACTCTTCAGCACTCAGATTTCTTTATAGTCCAACACTTACATCCATACATGACCACTGGAAAAACCATAGCATTGACCAGACAGACCTTTGTTGACAATGTAATGTCTCTGCTTTTTAATATGCTGTCTAGATTGGTCAGAACTTTCCTTCCAAGGAGTAGCATCTTTTAATTTCATGGCTGCAATCACCATTTGCAGTGATTTTGGAGCCCACAAATAAAGTCAGCCACTGTTTCCACAGTTTCCCTATCTATTTGCCATGAAGTGATAGGACCAGATGCCATGATCTTAGTTTTCTGAATGTTGAGCTTTAAGCCAACTTTTTCACTCTCCTCTTTCACTTTCATCAAGAGGCTCTGTAGTTATTCTTCACTTTCTGCCATAAGGGTGGTGTCATCTGCATATCTGAGGTTGTTGATATTTCTCCTGGCAATCTTGATTCCAGCTTTGTGCTTCATCCAGTCCAGCATTTCTCATGATGTACTCTGCATATAAGTTAAATAAGCAGAGTGACAATATTCAGCCTTGATGCACTCCTTTTCCTATTTGGAACCAGTCTGTTGTTCTATGTCCAGTTCTAACTGTTGCTTCCTGACCTGTATACAGGTTTCTCAAGAGGCAGGTTAGGTGGTCTGGTATTCCCATCTCTTTCAGAATTTTCCATAGTTTATGGTGTTCCACAGTCAAAGGCTTTGGCATAGTCAATAAAGCAGAAATAGATGTGTTTTTTTTTTTTTTTTTTCTGAAACTCTCTGGCTTTTTCAATGATCCAGTGGATATTGGCAATTTGATCTCTGGTTCCTCTGCCTTTTCTAAATCCAGCTTGAACACCTGGAAGTTCACAGTTCATGTATTGCTGAGGCCTGGCTTGGAGAATTTTGAGCATTACTTTACTAGCATGTGTGATGAGTGCAATTGTGTGGTAGTTTGAGCATTCTTTGGCATCGCCTTTCTTTGGGATTGGAATGAAAACTGACCTTTTCCAGTCCTGTGGCCACTGCTGTATTTTCCAAATTTGCTGGCATGTTGAGTGCAGCACTTTCACAGCATCAACTTTCAGAATTTGAAATAGCTCAACTAAAATTCCATCACCTCCACTAGCTTTGTTCATAGCGATGCTTCCTAAGGCCCACTTGACTTCACATTCCAGGATGTCTGGTTTTAGGTGAGTGATCACACCATCGTGGTTTTTTGGTCATGAAGATCTTTTTTTTTGTATAGTTCTTCTGTGTATTCTCACCACCTCTTCTTAATATCTTCGGCTTCTGTTAGGTCCTTGCCATTTCTGTCCCTTATTGAGTCCATCTTTGCATCAAATGTTCCCTTGGTATCTCTAATTGCCTTGAAGAGATCTCTAGTTTTTCCCATTCTATTGTTTTCCTCTATTTCTTTGCATTGATTGCTGAGGAAGGCTTTCTTATCTCTCCTTGCTATTCTTTGGAATTCTGCATTCAAATGGGTATATCTTTCCTTTTCTCTTTTGCTTTTCCTTTCTCTTCTTTTCACAGCTATTTATAAGCCCTCTTCAGACAGCTTTTTCTTCTTTTTTGCATTTCTTTTTCTTGGGGATGGTCTTGATCCCTGTCTCCTGTACAATGTCATGAATGTCCATACATAGTTCATTTTTCACTCTGTCTATCAGATCTTGTCCCTTAAATCTATTTCTCTCTTCCACTGTATAATCATAAGAGATTTGATCTAGGTCATACCTGACTGGTCTAGTGGTTTTGCCCACTTTCTTCAATTTAAGTCTGAATTTGGCAATAAGTTGTTCATGATCTGAGCTGCAGTCAGCTCCTGGTCTTGTTTTTGCTGACTGTATAGAGCTTCTCCATCTTTGGCTGCAAATAATATAATCAGCCTGATTTCAGTGTTGGCCATCTGGTGATGTCCATGTGTAGAATCTTCTCTTGTGTTGTAGTAGGAGGGTGTTTGCTATGACCAATAGTTCTCTTGGTAAAACTCTATTAGCTTTTGCCCTGCTTCATTCTCTACTCCAAGGCCAAATTTGCCTGCTACTCCAGGTCTTCCTTGACTTCCTACTTTTGCATTCCAGTCCCCTATAATGAAAAGGGCATCTTTTTTGTGTGTTACTTCTAAAAGGTTTTGTAGGTCTTCATAGAACTGTTGAACTTAAGGTTCTTCAGCATTACTGGTTGGGGCGTAGACTTGGATTACTGTGATATTAAATGGTTTGCCTTGGAAACGAATAGATATCATTCTGTCGTTTTTGAGATTGCATCCAAGTACTGCATTTCGGACTCTTTTGTTGACCATGATGGCTACTCCATTTCTTCTAAGTGATTCCTGCCCACAGTAGTAGATATCATGGTCATCTGAGTTAAATTCACCCATTCCAGTCCATCTTAGTTCACTGATTCCTAGGATGTTGACATTTACTCTTGCTATCTCCTGTTTGACCAATTGCAATTTTCCTTGATTCATGGACCTAACATTGCAGGTTCCTATGCAATATTCCTCTTACAGCATCAGACCTTGCTTCTATCACCAGACACATCCACAACTGGGTGTTTTTGTTTGTTTGTTTGTTTGTTTTTTGCTATGGGTCCTTTACTTCATTCTTTCTGGAGTTATTTCTCCACCGATCTTCAGTAGCATATTGGGCACCTACCTACCTGTGGAGTTCATCTTTCAGTGTCCTATTTTCTTGCCTTTTCATACTGTTCATGAGGTCATGAACAGGAGCAGCGGCTGCACAGCATAGGAGCGGCCCCACATCCAAGGTTGAGGAAGCGGGGGAGAGGAGCTACCCCATGTCCAATGTCAGGGGCGGTGGCAGAGAGGATCTATCCCATGTCTAAGGTCAGGGGCGGTGGACGAGAGGAGCTTCCCCAACGCAAGGAGCAGTGGCTGCTCTTTGCTGGAGCAGCCAAGCGATACCACATGTCCAAGGTAAGAGAAACCTAAGTAAGATGGTAGGCACTGAGAGAGCACATCAGAGGGCAGAGAGACTGAAACAACAGTCACAGACAACTAGCCAATCTGATCACATGGACCACAGCTTGTCTAGCTCAGTGAAACTAAGCCATGCCATGTTGGGCCACCCAACATGGATGGATCATGGTGAAGAGGTCTGACAAGATGTGGTCCACTGAAGAAAGGAATGGCACATCAGTTCAGTATTCTTGCCTTGAGATCCCCATGAACAGTATGAATAGTATAATAAGGCTTCTAAGTGATGCAAATTAAATTCTCAGAAGTGTAGTACTGGAATCAAAACACCTCAATGTTATTCACCATTTGTACTCAATATGCAGAAGAGTCCTTACCTCACAGCAATCAATAAGCAAATATCTCTTGAAAGAAAGAATACCAGCAAAAACAGTGCAGTGTACTATTTTTGGATCACTGTGTTATGGAAACAAGACAGTCACAATGAACCAGACATGGATATTTTACTCTGAACTACTACAGCTATCTAATATATATTCACCTTCCCTGAAGTTTCTTGCACTAATTATTTATTATATGGGGTGTACATATAATCTGGAAACAGGTGATAATATTTGCTTTACAAGTCGAGCTTGTGTTGAATGGCATTATAGCAATGCATCTGTATTTCCCCATGTTAGGGACTTTCTGTAAATTCTGTACCTGGTAAGTATCCCTGAAACAGAACTTACATCATGTCACTCAGTATAACACTGTGAAAGTAGTGTCTTTACCAGCTTGACAACAGTGCTTTCTTTGTCATTCAGCCTAGGCTTCTCCTTCCAGTCCATTTCATGAAACTCTTATACATCTTCAAGTGTTTTCACAATGTCATATGACATTTTTATAGTTGTTAACTGTCTATGCCAAGAAGTCTAGTAAAGAAAATGACAACAGTGATTAAAGATAATGGTTTTAACTGTCTTAAGTGTTTTAAAGCACTATTTGAGTTATTATTTTTAATCAGTGTTTCACCTAAAGAAGACATAGTGATTATCTACTCCCTGGGAGAAAGGGAGACTATGAATAATTGAAATGCACGACTAATTATTGTCCACTTGTGTTGCTACATTCTATACAGCCATGCATTTGATTGTTAGCACTTGAAAACATCGACTATTCTAAAATTTAGTTCTTGGTTCTGGCCATTTGTGAGTATACATATTAGCCAGAAATGGAATAATTCCAATTTGGTAAGAAGAAATGGTAGAAAAGGAAGAGGAAAATTCACACAAATTCTATAGCCAGCTTCTATGTTTAGGGTTTGCTTTGTAAGCATGCATGCATTCACCCTTCTGAGAATTATGCAGTGATCATCTGTTATTGGCCCTGTATTCAGAGCTGAAGAGCAAGTAGAATCAAGTACACTTACAGCATGCATTCTCAACATCAAGGATAAGGCAGCCAAAGGAGCAAAATCTGGTCCTGTAGGAGACAAACAAACAAACAAAAAAGTTTTTCTCTTTTTTATGTATAAGGCATAAGTATACATATAATACATAAATAGATATATATTTATTATCTTTGGTATTAAAGAGTCATGGGGTGGGGTGATTAGAAAAAGCAAATATCTAAAAAGGCTACATATGTGGGTGATGAAAAAAGAAGGTTGAGAAATGCTGACTTGAAAAAAGGTGAAACATATTAGTGACAGTTGGAATTCCAGAATTACTATCCTGAGTGGAAGGGAACTACAGAATGAAAATCTGGTTGGAAACGGGATAGAATTAGGGGGTGGTTGTAGAAAAGAGGCAACTTTTCTTGAAATTTTATTCTATTTGCATATTGTGGGAGCCAGACCCTTAAGATTGAATTCCAAGATTCCTCGACACCTAGTGTACATGGTCGGTATAGTCCAATCCCCTTGAGTTTAAGCAGGATATGTGAATATGATGGAATTTAATTTCACGATTAGATTACATGACAAGGGCGAAGGCATTTTGCAAATGAAATTAAGGTTCCAAATTAGTGGGCTCTGGGTCGACCCAAAGAGGGATTATGCTCAGTGAACCTGCCCGAATTAGGTGAGTTCCTTAAAAAAGAATAAAACATCAGAAATATCTCCCTGGTCTCCTTAACGAAAACAAACAACTATTTCATGAACTGCCTATAAAAAGAGATGGCCTCAGGGACTGAGGGCTCCAGTCCTACAACAATAAGGAAATGAATTCTGCAAACATCCACATGAACTTGGGAAAGGACTCTGAGCTTTAGATGAAATAGCTCACAGCTAGATTGCAGTCTTTTAAGACCAGAGAAGCAGCAGCTAAACTGTGCCTAGACTCCAATCCAAGGAAACTGTGAGAAAATAAGTAGTATTTTTTAAGCTGGTAAATTTGAAACAATTCCCACACAGCTCTAGAAACCTAATACACACTCGTGCTCATGTTGAGTCGTTCAGTCGTGTCCAACTCTTTACAACCCACCAGGCTTCTCCATCCATGGAATTCTCCAGGCAAGAATAGTGGAATGGATTGCCATTTCCTCCTCCAGGGGATCTTCCTGACCCAGGGATCGAATACACGACTCCTGCATTGCAGGTGGATTGCTTACCACTGAGTCACTGGGAAAGCCTTCTAATACACACTACAAGTACATTATTTTTATTAGATTTGTGTTATTTGATACAGATTTTGAAGGTGATATTGGTACCAAAATTTATCTGCCACATCTGTGCTACTACTGACAACAGAGTAATTTTATAGGAAAAACTTGTTAAGTGAAGTGCAAGTTAATTATCATATTTAAGTATTGCCTAGGATGGACATTCTTTTTATGGTGATTTCAAATGGACTTTTAATTGTCAAAATTCACACAGCTTAAAATTTAAAACTAAATACACACCAGTTGATGGGCTTCCCTGGTGGCTCATATGGTAAAGCATCTGCCTACAATGTGGGAGACCCGGGTTCGATCCCTGGGTCGGGAAGATCCCCTGGAGAAGGAAATGGAAACCCACTTCAGTATTCTTGCCTGGATAATTCCATGGACCAAGGAGCCTGGTAGACTACAGTCCATGGGATCGCAAAATATTGGACTCAAGTGAACAACTGCACTCACTCACTCACTCACACACCAATTGATTTGTCTTTCCACCTAAGGTAGGTATTATAAAGAACATTTGAGAGTGGGACATTGTAGCATCTCTACAACCAAGTTGCCTAACTCAAGATGAAATACTACTTCAGTATGGGTCAAAACCTAGGACCCAGTTCTTTCTCCTACACATTCCCACTCTAGTCCATTCTAGTGATGGTTTAAACTATTCATTTAGAATCCAAAGTTGGTCTGATTTATAATATCCCTTACCAGAAAATTTCACTTTAAGAGAAGTGAAGGAAAAAAAAAAGGAAAGGTAGAATGATATGCATCACTGAAATAAACACATTCAGCTTTGTTTAGTACTTTTATTTTAATGATAAATGTTAATTCTCCTAAAATGGTTCTAGTCATGATATTTATTTTATATTTTAACTTAAAACTGACACATCCTACAGTAGAGGCTCCTTCACAAAGTAAAAAATTAAGTCTGTATTCAATTTCAGATCTAATTACTGATTATTGCTTAAGAGGTTCTATGCTGGGCAGATTCTCTCTCCTTGAATTATGAAGAAATTAAAAAAAAAAAGTTTCAGCCCAGTGTGATGTAGAAAGAAAGCCCATATGCTATGTACTGAGAGAATCTACATACTTATCAAATTTAATAAATGCCTTTACCAAACTTTACAGTTACTTCCTTTTCTCAAAAATTATATCTGTGTCCCTACATCCTCAATTCCTAAATTTCACATTATATTTCACACACTTTATACTCATTTTTCAAGTTTGAAAAATTCTTCTATTTCTGATTGAAGTTAACTCTGAAGAATTGAAAAAGGTTCTTATATAAGCTGAGTGCATGGTACCTTTTAAGCTATTTATAACTCAAACAGCAATGCTACTTGTAGCCCCTCTAGAAATCTCTTCTGTACAGATGCTTTGGCAGTATTGAGCTACCACAGTACATACTGTATCCTTTTGAATCCAGGATAAGCAGGTTCAACATTCAGGACTTTGATAAATGCCACTGTAGAGATATTTGAAGGCAAAAGTCTTCTTCTAACAAGTCTCCATAAGGGTCCACAGAATGTGGAACTGTAAGAATACAAACTGGAAAATTAGGATAAACAGCTCTGCCACTCTTGGTCTCCAGTTCATGAAATTGTATTGTATTTCTCCTTTCAGTTTACCCAAGCAGCTAGTTCCCAGCAAATTCTCATGTATCACCTCTTCAAGTATTTATCCATGTTGGCAGCTCTTTTGGACTGGTCATCAAATGATGACTCCCAAGGTGTTTTCTTGAAATTGACCTTCAATACTTGTAATAGACTGAATAATTGCCCCCGCAAAGATGTCTATATACTAATCCTCAAAATCGGTGACTGTTACCTTATATGGCAAACAAACAAACATAAATATTTGTAGTTGGGGTTGAGATAAGAATTTTGAGATGAGAAAATTATCTAGGTGGGCCCAATGTAATCTCAAGGATTTTTGTAAGAGACAGGACATTACAGAAAAAGGTAATGTGATAATGGAAGTACAGATTGAAGTGATATAGCCAGGAGCCATACTAGCAGCCTCTGGGCTCTATGAAGCAAGAAACCATCTTTGATGAAATTTTGATTCTATCCCAGGGAAGCCATGTCAAGCAACTTACCTGTAAGAAGGTAAATGAATAAATATCTGTTGTTTTAAATCACTGTGCTGTGCTTAGTTGCTCAGACATGTCTGGCTATTTGTGACCCCACAGACTATAGCCCCTCAGGCTCCTCTGTCCATGGGAATTCTCCAGGCAAGAATACTGGAGTGGATTGCCATGCCTTCCTCCAGGGGATCTCCCCAACCCAAGTATCAAACCCAGGTTTCCCATATTGCAGGTGGATTCTTTACCAACTAAGCCATCAGGGAATCCCTTTAAATCACCAAGTGCATGATAATTTTTTATATCAGCAATTGGAAATTAATATATTTTTTCTTACTGTATGTGTATTTGAAGAGGACAAATGTAATAACTTAAAGGTATGAAGTATTTATTTATTATGTTTATTTATTTACTTTATTTGTTTGGCTATGTCAAGTCTTAGTTGCAGCATCCCTAACCAGGGATGGAACCTGGTTCCCCTGCATTGGGAGCATGGAGTCTTAGCCACTGGACCACCAGGGAGGTCCAGGGTATGAAGTATTTAAATTTCTTGTGAGGTTAATTTTTCATAAGCATATATCAAAGCCCATAAACTTTAAAAAGTAACTGATATAATTTTCCAGTGTAATCATATGAAGTAGCTGCTATTTTAATCTGCATATTGACATACTTAACCAATAACAGTAAGACATTTGACCTCAGAAAACGTGGCTTCAGAACTGACATCCTTAACAACTGACACTATACTGTCTATATGAAACTATACTTAACTTCACCAAAATCTTCTCCTAAAATCTTAACAGAAATTCTATTAAAAAATCAGCCATACATTAATGGCTCAAGTAACTCAAACAGTGGCTCTCTATCATCCTAGTGGGGTGGGATGGGGAGTGAGGTGTGAGGGAGGTTCAAAAGGGAGAGGATATGGCTGATTCATGTTCAGGTTTGACAGAAAACAGCAAAATTCTGTAAAGCAATTATTCTTCAATAAAAAATAAAGTAATTAAAAAGAATTAATCATACATTATTTGAAAGAACTAAGATAGAAAATGAAAACAGTAATGGAAGAAACATAATTCAGCAAAGAATCTGAAATATGTGCATATGGCACCTTTCTGCCACACAAAGTGAAACTGTTTACCTCGGATGGGACTTGAACCCATGTGGTCATGATTCAAACCCAGCCAAAATCCACAGAGCGTGGTTTCAGGACCTAAAGGAGCTGAAGTTCTTGATATTTCACTGCAGAAAGAATTCAGTGATAGGCAAAGTGATATGTAAGAAGTGGATTTATTCAGAGAGAAACACTCCACAGAGAATGTGGGCCAACACAGAGAACAAATGCCACCTCGAAATATGGGCTGGGTAATTTCATAGGCTAATGATTGGGAAGATTATTCCAATCATTTGGGTGAAAGGGTGGGGATTTCCAGGAATTAGGCCACTGTCCATTTTTTGGTATTTGATGGTCGACCTTGGGACTGTCATGTGTTTCATTTAGCTTGCTGATGTGTTACAATGAGTGTATACTGAAGATCAAGGTCTAGTTGAAGTTGACTTGTCTGCCATCTTGTTGTTCAGTTGCTAAATCATGTCTAAATCTTTGGGACCCAATGGACTGCAGCATAACAGGATTCCTTGTCCTTCACTATCTCCGGGAGTTTGCTCAAATCAATGTCCATTGAGTTGGTGATGCTATCTAACCATCTCATCCTCTGTCAACCTCTTCTCCATCTGCCCTCAATCTTTCCCTGTATTAGGGTCTTTTCCAATGAATGAGCTCTTCGCATAAGATGGCCAAAGTATTGGAGCTTCAGTGTGAGTCTGTTCAATAAATATACAGAGTTGATTTCCTTTATGATTGACTGGTTCAATCTCCTTGCTTTCCAAGGGACTCTCAAGAGTCTTTTCCAGCACAATTTGAAAGCAACAATTATTTGGCACTCAGCCTTCTTTATGGTTGAAATCTCATATCTGTACATGTCTGCCACCTTGGAATATTTGATTTTAATCAGTTTATGTTGTGTCCTCAGGCTAAGTCATTTTTCAAAGGTTATGCCCTTCTACTTCCCTCCTGTTTCAAAAGCAAAAAGTTCTGTGGAGCACTTAGCTTTCCAGTGACACACAGCTGACTATCTAAGACTGATGTGGTCAGGAGTCAAATTTCTCCATTTTTTGGTTTTGCACTCCTTTCTCATGGATTCCCTACATGTTTCTTCACTCTATGGAGGTCCATTACTCAATATTCATTTAACAAATATTTATGGAACACTCCAAGTGATAGAGTCAGAAACTCTAATAGTAAATACATATTCTTGAAAGTGTTTTTATTACAAATGTGGTAAGGGTTAGAAACACCCCCACAAAGTATCATCCTTATATCCTGATGTGAAAATTGCAGAAATTGTTTATTGTGCAAAGCCAGTCTTAAGAACTTAGAATTTATCATTTTACTATATATATTATATTGATTACATCTGTATTGCTTTAGGCATATCTTGAGATATGCTCAAATTATTATAAATATAATTTGTCTCAAATACAAAGGTACTCTGCAATGTTATTCCTGCTTTCTAATGTTATCAGAAATCCATATTAAATGTGAGAAGTTAGTCCTATGGGCAAGACAATAGTAACTGGTTAAAAATAGTAACATGGTATTCCAAAAGCATATTCTATCATTACTGTCACAACTCTCTTCTCTCCAAATCTACTCTTTTAATTACTGAAAGTCTTGCCATTTCTCTCCCTGGCCCCATTTTTCCCCAACGATCTGTCTAAAATTGTACATTCCACACATGTCTTTTTTATACTCTGATATAAGAAAAGTGGCTTGTTTCACCACCAGAAGCATTTTTGTCTCAAGTATTAGAATGCCAACATGTAAATTTTCCACTGTAACTGGAATTTCAGGCTCTCTGGGTTATTTTTTAAATAGCTCTGATTCTCAGCTCACCAGCTTATCGCTTCTGCTTGTGCTACTTACTGTTAATGATGTAGACATACACTAAAATTTATTTCTGTCCTTATTATACATCATTTAGCAGAGAAAATTCCAGGAAAATATGCAAAGTCCAAAATGACAGGTGGAATATGATTTCATAGGCCTCTTGAAATTTATGTAGGCAACATTAACATTTTCTGACTGCATACTGTCCGGATTATCTTTATTGAGCAGGAGCATTTTCTTCTGTAGTTGATTTTTGTTACTCAATTGTCCTTCAGCTGCAGTATTAGTATTTAAAAGCATAAATATCTTAGCTACAAGTGCTTGCTTGCTTTTGTTGGGGTTTTAAAGTTTGAGAGTTCATGTCTTTGTTTACTAAAAATATAAGTTGTAGTTTCAATAGATGTTATTATTACCATGCTATTAAAGTTGTCAGACAACATTCTTATTAATTTATTTTTATTCCCTCCAATTTATCCTCTTCTATTTTGTAGCAGATCCTTCTATCTTAGTAAAGTATTTAAAGTGGGTTCTGCTATATTTACCATGATTACAGAAATAGAAAATGCAATAATGATTGTAAAAATATTAAAGTCAGTCCGTGGTGGGTAATATTGTGGGCCCTGGTTATAAACACCAAAAATCAATTTAGCTGAGAAAGAAAAGCTTGAATTTAAAGCAAGCTGCCTCTATGGGCTGTCTCCCAATTAAAGTAGCTCAGTGCATCTTCAAAACAAAATAGTTAAGGGATTACGGATTAGGAAAAAATTAAGTGCTTCAGATACCTTTTGTAAAAATAAATTTAATTTTTCTTTCTTACTTAAGCTATTTTATCTCAGATATATCAAACAGCAGATGAAAGTGAATACTTCAATTTATTTTGGCAACATTTCCTTCTAATTATTTTCAAGTGGGGAACTTAACTTCAAGTTATTTTTTGACTACTAAGTAGGACACTGTCTTTTTTATAAGTGAAAATTTACATTAGATTAACCATGTAAATTATCATAGGCTCATAATGCTAAAAGACTATTTTCTACAGAATGATTTCTCAAGTGCTTTGGTATTACTGCACAGAATGCATGCATGTGCAGTCTCTCAAGTTGAGTCTGATTCTTTGTGACTGCCATGGACTGTAGCCTGCCAGGCTCCTCTGTCCATGTGATTCTCCAGGCAAGAATACTGGAGTGGGTTGTCATTTCCTCCTCCAGGGGATCTTCCCAACCCAGGGATCAAACCCATGTCTCCTGAGTCTCCTGCATTGGCAGGTGGATTCTTTACCACTGAGCCACCTGGGAAGCTCACTGCACAGAATGTTATCAACCTAACATAATGCTATAAAGGAAAATGGATTTTGAAAGCTATTTATATTCAAGGATAAAAAACATAATAAAACTTTATCTGGCAAACTATCATGTGGAACTATAAATTAGAGATATATTTCTCATGTTATGAGGTTATTGGGGCAGTTCCCTTGTGTATTTGGGAATATAGATGTGTCCTATAAATGAATCCTGGAAAGGGACCATATTTTCTATCTGGGTTTTATTTGTTTGTTTTGATTTTTACCCTAGTGCTGTCTTCTATAATGTGTACATCACTTATTGTTGGATCTGGGATTTAACAACCTGTGCACAACTTAACAAGTGGGTCTTAACTGTCATATACACTAGCAGAAGACAAGAGACTGCTGAGTCAAAGAGGGAAGGTTTTATTACTCACAGCATAGCAAGCAGCATGCCCATCAGGATATCTGCATCACATCTCATTGTCCCTGAGTCTCATGAGTCCACCGTGAGGCAGCCCAGCAGCCCACAGATTCAGCATTCATGCTGTATATAGAGTGTGTTTCTTCACTGTTGAAGAATACAGACCTTGGGGGATCTACTTGTTTTATATCAAGCAATAAACAAATCTGCTCTTTGGCCTATAATACCTCATCCCTCAAGGTTGCCTGCCTGCTGCAAACACAACCCTGAGAAATGGCATAAGTAAAGAGCTGTCAGGTCCTTATATTCTTAGCATACTCCGTAAGACATAGGAAAACAAAAACCCAGAGTGAATTTCCAGCACACACATAACTTCTCTCTCTCTCATATAATAGAAAAACAACTGATGACTTACCTTTCATATAGCTGTAGTATACTTTGGAAAAAAAATTTAGAGTACTACTGATGTATAAGTGACGTATGTCTATATATTTCTAGACGAATTTGTCCTATTTTAGAAAAGATGGAGTACTTGAATAAAACAAACTATCAAATTCCCCATTTTGTTCAAATACTAAAAATGTAAAATTTTAATTATAAAATTTAATTTTTTAAGCAAGCTAATTTTGCTTAACTACTTAAGTAGTTTTTAATCTATTTATTTATTTTTGGTTGTGCTGGGTCTTTGTGGCTGCATGTGGGCTTTCTCTAGTTGCCATGACTGGGAGCTACACTTCCTTGTGGTGCACAGGCTTCTCACTGCAATGGCTTCTCTTGGTGAAGAGCGCAGGCTCTCGGCACATGGCTCATTAGTTGCAGTGTGCTGGCTTGGTTGCTCTGCATGGCATGTGGAATCTTGCACCAGGAATCAAATCCTTGTCCCCTGCCTTGGCAGGTGAATTCTGATTCACTGTGCCACTAGAGAAGTCCAAATTAACTGTTAAATGATATAATAGGGTGTCATACTATTTAAGATTTGCAGGTAACTGAAAAGTTATCAGCATGTAAACAAAGCATACAATTACTTCTTTCTTAATTTCTCAAAAATAAAAATGTCCCATGGATGAATTTAGGGATAAAATTGATAATCAAGTATCATAATTATGACATCTGTTTATCTGACTATGAGAATGCTGCTGCTGCTAAGTCACTTCAGTCGTGTCCGACTCTGTGCGACCCCATAGATGGCAGCCCACCAGGCTCCCCCATCCCTGGGATTCTCGAAGCAAGAATACTGGAGTGGGTTGCCATTTCCTTCTCCAATGCATGAAAGTGAAAAGTGAAAGTGAAGTTGCTCAGTCGTGTCTGACTCTTTGCGACCCCATGGACTGCAGCCCACCAGGCTCCTCCATCCATGGGATTTTCCAGGCAAGAGTACTGGAGTGGGGTGCCATTGACTTCTCCGATGAGAATGCTAGATTATACTATATATGATATATAATAAAATATACTAGCTTTATAATGAATAAAATTTTAAAAGCTATTCAAGAGATAAAGCATATTCTAAGAAATAAAATATGACTTTCTAAATTATTTTCAAAATTGAGATAAAATATGGAAAATAGGCTTTATTAATTTTAATTTTGAAGAAGCTGAAGTTCAAATTATTTAAGTACTCTAATTTCTAGGGCCCAACAGTTGTTTGCAGAGATAACAATTTTAGGATTGAATATTTGAAAGTCTCCAGGTTAGTTGCTCAGTTGTGTCAGACAGTTTGCAACCACATGGACTGCAATTCATCTGGCTCCTCTGTCCATGGAGTTCTCCAGATAAGAATACTGGAGTGGGCAGTCATTCCCTTCCATAGGGGATCTTCTCAATCCAGGGACTGAACTCACATCTCCTGCATTGGCAGGTGGATTCTTCATTGTGTGAGCCACCAAGTACCTCTCTGCTGCTGCTGCTGCTAAGTCGCTTCAGTCATGTCTGACTCTGTGCAACCCCATAGATGGCAGCCCACCAGACCCGCCCCCCCCCTCCCCGTCCCTGGGATTCTCCAGGCAAGAACACTGGAGTGGGCTGCCATTTCCTTCTCCAACGCATGAAAGTAAAAAATCAAAGTGAAGTCGCTCAGTCGTGTCCGACTCTTAGCGACCCCATGGACTGCAGCCCACCAGGCTCCTCCATCCATGGGATTTTCCAGGCAAGAGTACTGGAGTGGGGTGCCATTGACTTCTCCGATGAGAATGCTAGATTATACTATATATGATATATAATAAAATATACTAGCTTTATAATGAATAAAATTTTAAAAGCTATTCAAGAGATAAAGCATATTCTAAGAAATAAAATATGACTTTCTAAATTATTTTCAAAATTGAGATAAAATATGGAAAATAGGCTTTATTAATTTTAATTTTGAAGAAGCTGAAGTTCAAATTATTTAAGTACTCTAATTTCTAGGGCCCAACAGTTGTTTGCAGAGATAACAATTTTAGGATTGAATATTTGAAAGTCTCCAGGTTAGTTGCTCAGTTGTGTCAGACAGTTTGCAACCACATGGACTGCAATTCATCTGGCTCCTCTGTCCATGGAGTTCTCCAGATAAGAATACTGGAGTGGGCAGTCATTCCCTTCCATAGGGGATCTTCTCAATCCAGGGACTGAACTCACATCTCCTGCATTGGCAGGTGGATTCTTCATTGTGTGAGCCACCAAGTACCTCTCTGCTGCTGCTGCTGCTAAGTCGCTTCAGTCATGTCTGACTCTGTGCAACCCCATAGACGGCAGCCCACCAGGCACGCCCCGCCCCCCCCCCCGTCCCTGGGATTCTCCAGGCAAGAACACTGGAGTGGGCTGCCATTTCCTTCTCCAACGCATGAAAGTAAAAAATCAAAGTGAAGTCGCTCAGTTGTGTCCGACTCTTAGCGACCCCATGGACTGCAGCCCACCAGGCTCCTCCATCCATGGGATTTTCAAGGCAAGAGTACTGGAGTGGTGTGCCATTGCCTTCTCCGAAGTAAGTCTCTAAGAGATGGCAAATCATATTTTGTTCTTCCTGGTTTGAAATAAAAAGTATATAAAATTAGAATGCTTCACAATTTATTACTAGTCTATCACTTTTCATATAAAATGATGTATTAAAATCTACAGGCCTTCTACATTTGAAAAAGTAATTGTCATTTTATATGTATATTCTTGTCTTCACTCGAGTTCATTAACTCCTTCAGAATAAAAAACTTTTAATGTACACTTATTTATTTAAATGGTACTTTTGTTTTCTCCTTTTTCTTTAGTTTGAGCTAGATGCTAGGCATAATGAATTCTTGCCTTGTGGATTTGGGCCAAGCTCGAAACAGAAGCAGCAATTAATTAAGCTTCTAAATATTTTTTTTTCTAATACCCTAAATATAGTAAAGAAATTCTCACTGAGGATCAAAAGAATGAAAGAATATTTAGAAACTGAGAAGGAAGTAGATTTTTCCAAAAATCCATGAAGGTCACAGTAGTCTATGGCTTCATTTTATTTCTTTCCTGACCATCTTATTAAAATTGCTTATGTTGTTTCTCTCCTTGTCCTCCTATTTATTTCCCATAAAACCAATTACCTTCAAACATACTATATAATTTACTCATTTGCCCCATTTCTTGTAATAGTCTGTCTTCTTCCTCTAAAAAGTAAGTTCCAGGAAAGCAGGACTTTTTTTTCGTTTTGTTTTGTTTTGCTTATTGTTGTTTTATATTTCACATACCTGTAAAAGATGATTACATTTGAAAATGATGACTAGCAAAGCAAAATAAAATAAAAAATGTTAAAATATCTGGAATTTTCTGACTTAAGAGTGGGCAAGTAAAACTAAGACAAATAAAACTCAGATACAAAATTTTAATTTAACAAATTTTATAGAGGTGTTTGACCTGTATCCAGTTATTTTATGAATCAATAAATAACTTTGAGCTTTTAATTAATTGGACTAATGGGTGACATAGATGTAGTGCATGAATATTGTAACAGGTGACATTACACTGATTAACAGGATAATTAAAGAATGTTAATAGTCACAGTGCATGAAAATGATTAACAATTCACTATTTCATCCCTTTATGTGAAAAGTAGAAATGTAGCAAAGCTGCTTTATTCAGAAGATCAAAAGAGAAAAAGGTCTATTTTTGTCAGAAATTAAAAAAAACTCATTTTATAAGTAGTTTCTTTTTTATGAATATGTATTTTTTAAACAGAAGGAAAAAATAATTTGAGTTTCTTTAAAACTGTGCTAGATCAAGTTTTTAAACTCAAACTGGGGCTCTGTAATAATCTAGAGGAATAGGAATGGGTGGGAGTTGGGAGGGAGATTCAAGAGGGTGGGGACATATGTACATCCATGTTTAATTCATATTGATGTATGACAGAAAGCAAACCACTATTGCAAACCAATCATCAGTCAATAGAAAATAAATATTAAAAAATCCTATAAGTGGACAGTCTAAATATTATGTAGCTACAAGGAACGAACACATAAAAAAGAATGTAATTACCTATTTATTGCAACTCATTTTTGAGTGTTTTCTTTTAAAATATACCTGAATATCATGAAAGTTGAACAAGGTGATGATAACCTGCTTTTCACTATTCTACTTCAAATTAGTCCACAGAGAATAAAAAACTTTTCAACCTGTCAGAATCTAAAGGTATATCTTTATATCTTCATTCATCTCTAGTTATTTTTTCCTATTTAAACCTGTCTGGCACAGTGAAAAAGAATAATATTCTAAGTCCTGTCTCTGTACTTCCTCTTTTACATTTTCATCTTCTTGACCTTAGGAAGCCATTTCAGAAATAGTGAAAAAGTACAAGATACTGGAGGGGGCTATGACCCCAGCTCATTCATTAACTCTATCTAGTAAATAGGGCAAGTTGGTAAACATTTCTGAGGACTAGTTTTTTTTGTTTGTTTGTTTGAAAAAGATGGATAAACAAAGAACTTGGCTAATTTTTTAACATTAAAAAACACATACAAAGTTGTAATTACATGTTATATATTCAATAAATAATATCATTCATGCTTCATTTCCCCCGTCCCCAATCCCAATAACTAACAATACCCTTGCTTTTCTTTTTCTACTGGATCCATAAATGCAATTATTGTAAAGTAGATTTTTAGGATTCATTCTTCTCTAGGGGATGTTTTTCTTTTAATAACTCTAAAGGGATATATTAAAACAAAGAATTAAATATCCTTTCATAGAATAGAGATGCTAGCGGATGATTCAGGAATGACAGCAATAATACTTACATTATATAGACAACTACCATATTCTGCACATAAATCGGATAATAATATTTGTTGTATGTTTTCCCTTTTTATTTTAACTTATTTTAGTTTATTCACTGAGTTTCATAAATTATTCTTTTGGGGATTGAGATTGAATGATCAGTAAGCATATTTGGTAGAATTAAACACTTATTAACAAAATGTTAATTGAGTATATATTACATGCATGACATATTTCTAGGTATTAGAAATATAAATTTAAGAAAAAAATAGACACTGATACATTTTCCTTAGAAACATACGTACCACAGAAAAAAATGAAAAAAACATTGAATTTAGTTTTAGTCAGTTTATTATTGTGAGATTTAAATATCCCATCTATCTAATCACAAGATGGAACTAGATAATTTTAAGTTTATTGCAGGATTAAATATATATACGTAAGACAGGAGAAGGAAATGGCAACCCACTCCAGTAATCTTGACTGGAAAATTCCACGGAGGGTTACAGTCCATGCGGTCGCAAATAGTCTAACACTAACACACACACACACACACACACACACACATATACATAATATTTATACCAGATGCCAATAAATCTAGTTAGAAGGAATCAGCTAAAATGTTTAACCAATTACCAAAGACAGAATCTAGGCTAGTACAAGCATTTAAAATTCATGCTTGCTTCAGGCTCTTCTCTACAAGCCTCTAGACACACACACACACACACACACACACACACACACAAGATAAGAGTCAAAGCCAGAGACTGGAGAATGCTTCCCTTGTGGTTCAGGACTCAAAGAAGAGAATGACAATGGCTGTAGAGACATTTGAGGCCATGCAGACCTCTTCTCCCCAACTCCCTTGTGGAAAATGGCCTTAAGCTGCAGTAGGAAGAGGGCTGAACCTCATTACCAACCGGAGACAGGTAACACACTACAGCCAGGACCAGGCCATACCACTAAGATCCTCTTTCTGCTGGAAGAAGAGGGACAAAAATCACTGAGAAAATATCATCCAGGAGACAAAGGGACACAGCACCTAAGATCCATGCTGAACCATAGCAACAGATCAGCACTCCCAACAAAAGGTTGGTGAGAATTAAATAATAAAGGACTGCAGTTGACCATAAAGGAGGGAGAAGAGTAAGGAGGGCCACACACTTTAAGTTGTAGGTAAAAGAAAGGACATAATCTGGGTATGAAGAAAATATTTATAGAAAATCACGCTCAATATAACCACAAGGCAATGATGTTGTTACTCAGTTGCTAAGTCATGTCTGACTCTTTGTGACCCCAGGGACTGCAGCACACCAGGCTCCCCTTTCCTTCACTGTCTCCCAGAGTTTGCTTAAATTCATGTCCATTTAGTCAGTGGTGTTATCTAACAGTAATGTTATCTAACAGTAACAGTTAGAGGAATTTAAAGCTGTGGATCACTGAGAGTAACTGCAGCAACAACAAATGCCAAACCTGGATCAGGTTCTCAATGACTCAAAATCCCCACTTGAAAGAAAATGCATGCTCATTTCTGGGAATAAATAATATTAATATTTTTTTCATTTTCTATTGTCAAACATAAATGTCTGGTATTCAACTAATAATGATGAGGCCCCAAAAGACCAAGTAATCATACTTCTAGGAAGATGGTCTCCACAAATAATCAGCAAAGTTGAATCATTTTTATGAACAATAAATTTTCAATAGATAGTTTTAGGTGCCAGCCCTGGAAAATCCCATGTACGGAGGAGCCTGGTGGGCTGCAGTCCATGGGGTCGCTAAGAGTCCGACACGACAGAGCGACTTCACCTTCCCTTTTCCCTTTCATGCATTGGAGAAGGAAATGGCAACCCACTCCAGTGTTCTTGCCTGGAGAATCCCAGGGACGGGGGAGCCTGGTGGGCTGCCATCTATGGGGTTTCACAGAGTCGGACAAGACTAAAGTGACTTAACAGCAGCAGCAGCATGTCTCACTCATCCACTTAGCTTCCAAATTTTTTTAGGACTGCTTCTCAAATGCTGATGTGAGAACCTCAGTGGTCATTTTTTCACCTCAGGAATGTCTACCCAAGCAAAAAAAAAAAAAAAAAAAAATTAGCCAGGACAAACTACTTGATATAACTAAAAAATTCCTGTTGTTTTGGATCAGTTCAATTCAGTTCAGTTCAATTCAGTCACCCAGTCATGTCCGACTCTTTGTGGCCCCATAGACTGCAGTATGCCAGGCCTCCCTGTCCATCATCAATGCCTAAGGTTTACTCAGACTCATGTCCATTGAGTCAGTGATGATATTGAACCATCTCATCTTTTGTCATCCCCTTTCCCTCCCACCTTCAATATTTCCCAGCATCAGGTTCTTTTCAAATGAGTCAGTTCTTTCATCAGGTGGCCAAATATTAGAGTTTCAGCTTCAACATCAGTCCTTCCAATGAATATTCAGGACTGATTTCCTTTAGGATGGACTGGTTGGATCTCCTTGCAGTCCAAGGGACTCTCAACAGTCTTCTTCAACACGAGAGTTTAAAAGTATCAATTCTTCTGTGCTCAGCTTTCTTTATAGTCCAACTCTCACATTCATACATGACTACTGGAAAAACCATAGCCTTGAGTAAATGGACCTTTGTTGGAAAAGTAATGTCTCTGCTTTTTACTATGCTGTCTAGGGTGATCATAACTTTTGATCCAAGGAGTAAGTGTCTTTTAATTTCATGGATGTAATCACCATCTGCAGTGATTTTGAAACCAAAAAAGATAGTCTGTCATCCTTTCCACTGTTTCACCATCTATTTGCCATGAATTAATGGGACTGGATGCCATAATCTTAGTTTTCTGAATGTTGAGCTTTAAGTCAACTTTTCCACTCTCCTCTTTCACTTTCATTAAGAGGATCTTCTTTGCTTTCTGCCATAAGCATGGTGTCATTTGTATACCTAAGGTTATTGATATTTCTCCCAGCAATTTTGATTCCAGCTTGTGCTTAATCCAGCCCAGCATTTCTCATGATGTACTCTGCATATAAGTTAAATAAGTAGGGTGACAATATACAGCCTCGACTTACTCCTTTTCCTATTTGAAACCAGTCTGTTGTTCCATGTCCAGTTCTAACTGTTGCTGCCTGACCTGCATACAGATTTGTCAAGAGACAGGTCAGGTGGTCTGATATTCCCATCTCTTTCAGAATTTTCCACAGTTTGTGGTGATCCACACATTCAAAGGCTTTGGCATAGTCAATAAAGCAGAAATAGATGTTTTTTTGGAACTCTGTTGCTTTTTCAATAATCCAACGAATGTTGGCAATTTGATCTCTTGTTGTTTTTGTGTTTTAGTTCCTAAGTCATGTCTAACTCTAGATGACCCCATGGGACATATCCTGCCAGGCTCTTCTATCCATAGGATTTCCAGACAGGAATACTGGAGTGGGATGCTAATTACTTGCCCAGGGAATCTTCCAGATCCATGAATTGAATCCATGCCCTTACTTTGGCAGGCAGACTCTTTACCACCGAGTCACTTTACCTCTAGTAACCGTGGATAAAATGAAAAAGCTACGTCCAGAATGGTAGAAAACGTCTGCAAAACATATATCTGTGAAACAATTAACATGAAAAAATATAAGGAACTCCTACAACTCAATAACAAAAAGACAATCAGGTTTGAAAAAGGGCGAAAGACCTGAATAGACATTTTCCCAAAAAAATACATGTTAATGGCCGACCTGTGTATGAAAAGGAGCTCAACATTAATTACCAGGTAAATGCAAATCAAAAATTCAATAAGAAATAGCCTTACATCTGTTTAAATAGTCTTTATCAAAAAGACAAATGATTCCAAGAATTGGAGAGAATATGCAGACAAGGGAATCCTTATTTTTTTCTAAAAATGAACATAAGATAATGGAAGGCTTGTAGAAAAGTATTTTATATGATGGTGTGATCAGTCTCGTAGAATCAGACATCTTGGAATGTGAAGTCAAGTGGGCCTTAGAAAGCATCACTAAAAACAAAGCTAGTGGAGATGATGAAATTCCAGTTGAGCTATCTCAAATCCTAAAAGATGGTGCTGTGAAAGTGCTGCACTCAATATGCCAGCATATTTGGAAAACTCAGCAGTGGTCACAGGACTGGAAAAGGTCAATTTTCATTCCAATCCCAAAGAAAGGCAATGCCAAAGAATGCTCAAACGACCACACAATTGCACTCATCTCATATGCTAGTAAAGTAATGCTTAAAATTCTCCAAGCCAGGCTTCAGCAATACATGAACTGTGAACTTCCAGATATTCAACCTAGTTTTAGACAAGGCAGAGGAACCAGAGCTCAAATTGCCAACATCTGCTGTATCATCAAAAAAGCAAGAGAGTTCCAGAAAAGCATTTACTTCTGCTTTATTGACTATGCCAAAGCCTTTGACTCTGTGAATCACAATAAGCTGTGGAAAATTCTGAAATAGATGGGAATACCAGACCACCTGACCTGCCTCTTGAGAAACATGTATGCAGGTCAGGAAGCAACATTTAGAACTGGACATGGACCAACAGACTGGCTCCAAATAGGAAAAGGAGTACCTCAAGACTGTATATTGTCACCCTGTTTATTTAACTTATATGCAGAGTACATCATGAGAAACACTGGGCTGGAGGAAACACAAGCTGGAATCAAGATCGCTGGGACAAGTATCAGTAACCTCAGATATGCAGGTGATACCACCCTTATGGCAGAAAGTGAAGAAGAACTAAAGAGCTTCTTGATGAAAGTGAAAGAAGAGAGTGAAAATGTTGGCTTAATGTTCAACATTCAGAAAACTAAGATCATGGCATCCAGTCCCATCACTTCATGGGAAATAGATGGGGAAACAGTGGAAACAGTGGCTGACTTTATTTTTCTGGGCTCTGAAATCACTACTGCAGATGGTGATTGCAGCAATGAAATTAAAAATTGCTTACTCCTTGGAAGGAAAGTTATGACCAACTTAGATAGCATATTGAAAAGCAGAGACATTACTTTGCCAACAAAGGTCTGTCTAGTCAAGGCTATGGTTTTTCCAGTGGTCATGTATGGATGTGAGAGTTGGACTATAAAGAAAGCCGAGCGCTGAAGAATTGATGGTTTTGAACTGTGGTGTTGGAGAAGACTCTTGCAAGGAGATCCAACCAGTCCATCCTAAAGGAGATCAGTCCTGGGTTGTTCATTGGAAAGACTGATGTTGAAGCTGAAACTCCAATACTCTGGCCACCTGATGCAAAGAGATGACTCATTTGAAAAGACCCTGATGCTGGGAAAGATTGAGGGCAGGAGGAGAAGGGGACGACAGAGGATGAGATGGTTGGATGACATCACCGAATCGATGAACATGGGTTTGGGTGGACTCCGGGAGTTGGTGATGGATAGAGAGTCCTGGCCTGCTGCAGTTCATGAGGTCGCAAGAGCTGGACACGACTGAGCGACTGAACCAAACTGAATACATTTGTAAATATTGTTCCTTCTTAGGTTTAATTCTTGTTTTAGATTCATATAATGCTATGATTCATGGGGTCGCAAAGAGTCAGACAGGACCAAGTGACTGAACTGAACTGAACTGAATGCTTCCCTAAGGTTTAAAATCATTGCAGCATTATTGTCCCTCTTAGTTGTAGAATTGTAAACTATTTTATAGAGTATCTGTACTGTTATCAAAAACAGATTTTGACACTATATATGTGTTAATCTTGTTATTTCCAGTTTTTCTGTAAAATTTTATAAATGCAATTGGAGATTGCTTTATTTGTACTGAGATGTTATTGCATTCAGTTCTTTGTGAATAGGTCAAATAACCTCATGGGGCTTAATCTGGGCATCAGCAGTTAGTTTACACATAAAATGCAAAGTGCAAAACAGAAATTAACTCAGTTTAGCAAAGGACTGATCACAAATGATACAAAGGCCAAAAAGAAAAAAAAAAATTACAAGGCTTTATCTTCAACCATATTTTTTCACTTCAAATCTGAATCTGAGATTTTTCTCTCCCACCTTTATCAAGTTGATCCAATTTTTATGAATAATAGTGTTTATTTCCAAAGGATATTTTAATTGATTATATATTATAATTTATAATATTATATATTATAATTTGTCATATATTATAATTTATTATATATTATAATTTCCTTATAATAAATAAGGAAACAGTTGAATAACCTCCCTGGAATGATAAGGCCAGATATTTGCCTAGTTACATTAATTAACCCTGGGTATGGAAAAAGTGCTCCACCTAAATCATTCCATCCTTATTCTGTAACTAAATTCTCACAACTAGTCATTTTTAAGAACGAAGGTATAGTGGTGGTGGTGGTGGTTTAGTCACTAAATTGTGTCTGACTCTTGCATCCCCATGGACTGTAGTCTGCCAGGCTCCTCTGTCCTTGTGGGTTGTCCTGGCAAGAATACTGCAGTGGGTTGTGATTTCCTTCTCCAGAAAACATAGTAGTTGCCACTTAATATAGCATTTGGGACCAGTTACCTGTTTTATAATCATAGCATTATATTTGATACTTTAATAAGATCATGTAACCTCTCCCTCCCCAAAATGGGAAACTTTGGGAGAATTTTGGTAAAATAAGAAAGAGGACTTTATTCCAAAAGATTTGAATTTTCCCACTGTGAAATATTGGGAAAATTTTTGTAAAGTTGAGAAACAGTAGTTTACTAGAAATCAGAATGAGTTTACTATGACATGCAAAATCATCTGCATTTCATGAAAGTTTAGAAGCTCTTGACTTATTTAATATTTGCTATTTTCACTTTCATGCTTTGGAGAAGGAAATGGCATCCCACTCCAGTGTTCTTGCCTGGAGAATCCCAGGGACAGGGGAACCTGGTGGGCTGCCATCTATGGGGTCGCACAGAGTCCGACACGACTGAAGCGACTTAGCAGCAGCAGCAGCAGCATAGTGAACCAGAGCATAAAAGTGCCACATATTGTGGATGTAATTGCAAGCATAAGAACTTAAATTTTTCGTTTTGATTAAAAAAAAAAAAGAAAATAACATTCTCCTCTACTCAGGTCATTGAAGATATTTCAACAATAACAATTTAAACTCTCACAACCACAGGAAAATTTATGAATTCTTTCCATTTTATTCTCTATTTTTCTACCTTTCATTAGTCATTGGTGGTTCATTTTCAAAGCAGAGTAGATATTTACTGGTATAGTCATTAACTCAACAGATTCTAAAATACAGAAAATTGTTTTTCTGTAGAAATAAGTTGATACATTAGTTCAGGCACATAATAATATACAAATGTCTGCTGATTTGTCTAAATCTTTAGCAATGTATAAAAAATATATATAAAGCTGTTTGGCTGTAAAAATTGTAAATTTCCTGCTCTAAGCAAATCTTCACAACCAAATTAAAACAAATATACTAGAAAAATTTCTGAGAGGCTCTTAAGTTTGCTGCTACTAAAATATTCCTATTTAACTACCAAATAATATGCCCAGTTTATTGAGATTTGCAATGTCATGATAGGTTTATTTGCTATTTATAAGCAATCCTTTTTATTAAAATTTGCCTTCTCTACATGGATATAAAACCATTTTAGTTTTGTTTTAGGTGTTAACACTGGCAACTTTGCATGGAGAACTGGATATAAAGTGTTAATTTACATAAAAACTCCTCTTTGTTTTTTAGTTTCTATAGCTTTTAGTTACTAAATTAGTTCATATGTATAGTTACTTTAAAAAGTTTTTTTTTATTTTATTTTTTTTTTCATGAAGCAAATTATATTTTTATGAGCTATAGCTCACATACTGAACCCATCAGGCATTCAAAACAGCCTATTTGTCCCTATTTAGCAGTACTTTTTTTTTTCTTTTTTTCTTTTCTTCTTTTTTTTCTTTTTCTTCTCTTTTTTTCTTTTTTTTCTGATATTTGGCAAAACTAATACAATTTTGTAACATTTAAAAATAAAATAAAATTAAAAAAAAAAAGACTCAAGCATAAAAAGTTTAAAAGATGGAGAGGTGAATTGAGAAAATAGATCTATTTTTCTCATTCTCTTATTAGCATCATATTGGAAAATAAACATAAACCAACATTAGATTTAAATTGAAATCACTTAATAGTGCTTATTGAGTTTTCTATTAATTGCAGACTGATTGGAAAAGAAAAGTGTTGCAAAACTCTGTACCATTTCTTAACATATCCTAGGTAATAACAATAATAAACATTTACATAAGCAAAAATAGAGTTGGGTCAGAATAAATGTAAATACTTATTTGTGGTTGATTGATAAAGTAGTAGTTAATAATAAATATCCCCAGGATTGGACACAAAAAAGTACATTTTGGGTAAAGTGTAACCAAAAAAAGGCTTCTAGGATAGCAAAACTATAAGCTAATCCAGTCCACCTTCTTAGAGGTGGGCTGCAAGCAATGTATTCATTTTCTGTTTCTTCTATAAAAATGGCCATAATCTTATTGACTTAAAACAACACAGTCATTTATAATCTTACAATGGTAAAGATCAGAAGTCTCAAACTAGTCTTGTTGGGCTAAAACAAAGGTGTCTGCACAGCTGCATTCCCTTTGAATCCTGTGAAAGCTCTTAAAGCTGCTCATCTGTACAACTTGTCCACTTTCTTAAAGGGGCCCCTGGTGAATATATTTGGCCCACTCAGATAGTATAGGATAATCTCCTCATTTTATAGTCAACTGATTATCAAACTTAATGATCTGCATATTTAAATCTTCCTTGCCATGTAACAGCACATGTTCACAGGTTTTAGGGAGTAGGACATGGAGATCTTTTTGAGAGGGGAGCACAATTATTATCCATTGGATCATAGAAAAAGCAAGAGAATTACAGAAAAACCTCTACTTCTGCTTCAATGACTATGCTAAAGCCTTAGACTGTGAATCACAACAAACTGTGGAAAACTTTTAAAAAGATGGGAATATCAGACCACCTTACCTGCCTCCTGAGATATGTATGTATGTATGTACATATGTGTATGCAGGTCAAGATATGTATGTATGTATGTACATGTGTGTATACAGGTCAAGAAGCAACAGTTAGAACCAGACATGGAAGAGACTGGTTCCAAATTGGGAAAGGAGTACATCAAGGCTGTATATTGTCACCATGAATATTTAACTTATATGCAGAGTACATCATACAAAATGCTGGGCTGGATGAAGCACAAGCCACAGTCAAGATTTCTGGGTGAAATATCAATAACTTCAGATGACACCACATTTATGGCAGAAAGCAAATAACAGTCAAAGAGCCTCTTGATGAAATGTAAAAGAGGAAAATGAAAAAGCTGGCTTAAAACTCAACATTCAAAAATCTAAGATCACGGCATCTGGACCCATCACTCCATGGCAAATAGATGGGGCACAATGGAAAAAGTGACAGACTTTATTTTCTTGGGCTCAAAAATTACTGCAGAGGATGACTGCAGCTATGAAATTAAAAGATGCTTGTTCCTTGGGAGAAAAGCTATGACCAACCTAGACAGTGGGTTAAAAAGCAGAAATATTACTTTGCCAACAAAAGTCTGATTAGTCAAAGCTATGGTTTTTCCAGTTTTATTCATATTTTCCACATATGAATGTGAGAGTTGGACCATAAAGAAAGTTGAGTGCTGAAGAATTGATGCTTTTGAACTGTGGTGTTGAAGAAAAGTCTTGAGAGTCTTGAGATCCAGAGTAGGAGAGTCTCTTGGACTGCAAAGAGATTAAACCATCTATCTTAAAGGAAATCAGTCCTGACTTTTCAATGGAAGGATTGATGCTGAAGTTGAAGCTCCAAAACTTTGGCCACCTGATGCGAAGAGTTGACTCATTAGAAAAGACCCTGATGCTGGGAAAGACTGAAGGCAGAAGGAGAAGGGGACAACAGAGAATGAGATGGCTGGATAGCATCACTAACACAATGGGAATGAGTTTGAATGAGCTCCAGGAGATGGTGAAGGACAGGAAAACTTGGTGTGCTGCAGTCCATGGGGTCACAAAGAGTTGGACACGAATGAATGACTGAACAGCAGTGCCAACACTGTTATTCTCCCTGCCACATTAAGTAACTATAGTATGAAAAAGTGGAAGTGTTAGTTGCTCAGTTGTGTCCAACTTGGACTCTAGCCCACCAGGCTCCTCTGTCCATGGAATTCTCCAGGCAAGAATACTTGAATGGGTAGCCATTTTTCTCTTCAGGTAATCTTCAATGCCCAGAGATTGAACTCAGGTCTCCTGAATTGCAGGTAGATTCTTTGCCATATAAGCCACCTTATAGAGGATATAATATGGTCTTAAATGTTATGATGTGATGGCAAAAACAGGAATTAATATGTGTGAGGAAAGGCAGAGGAACAAATGTCCTTATGTAAAGAAGAGTTGAAGGTAAATCATATTGGGTGAGATGATATTACTGCATGTTTAGAAGTGTTTTTGACCATAATTTGGGGAATAATGGTAACTTTTAATATTTACTATTAACTTTAATTCAGCCTAAGTTGAATTCAAATTTATTTTATTTAATATTTTTTCTAGGAGCTAATATTTTTTACTTTCCATTATGTTACATTTCATGATACATTTAGCAGGATTGTTAATTTGTCCTTCTTTTTACCATAAAAAAGTTCTACTTGGCTATGTCATCCAGTTAATACGTATAATTAAGAAATGTTTTATTAATTTGATCTAGTAAGCAGATGCTAGACAAGAAAGAAAATACAAAATGTATCCTTGCTGTCAAAAATAAGGAAGGTTCTTGTTAATCTGGAAACATTTCAGTATCTGACTGAAACATTTCAGTGACCATGAGTAAAGATAAAATGTCCTAAAATGCTAATTGCTGTTCAGTCGCTCAGTCATGTCTGACTCTTTGGGACCTTATGGACTGCAGAACACCAGGCTTCCCTGTCCTTCACCATCTCCTGGAGCTTGCTCAAACTTATGTCCATTGAGTCGGTGATGCCATCCAAACATCTTGTCCTCTGTTATCCCCTTCTCCTCCTGACTCAGTCTTTCAAGCATCAGGGTCTTTTCTAATGAATCGGGTCTTCACATCAGGTAGCCAAAGTATTGGAGCTTCAGCTTTAGCATCAGTCCTTTCAATGAATATCCGGGATTGATTTCCTTTACTATTGACTGGTTTGATCTCCTTGCACTCCAAGGGACTCTCAAGAGTCTTTTCCAACACCATAGTTCAAAAGCATCAAATCTTTGGCACTCAGCTTTCTTTATGGTCCAACTCTCACATCCATACATAACTATTGGAAAAACCATAACTTTAACTAGACGAACTTTTGTTGACATAGACAGACCTTTGTTGGCAAAGTAATATCTCTGTTTTTTAATACTCTGTCTAGGTTGGTCATTTCTTTTCTTCCAAGGAGCAAGTATCTTTTAATTTCATGGCTGCAGTCATCCTCTGCAATGATTTTTGAGCCCAAGAAAACAAAGTCTGTCACTTTTTCCATTGTGTTCCCATCTATTTGCCATGAAGTGATAGGACCAGATGCCATGATCTTAGATTTTTAAATGTTGAGTTTTAAGCCAGCTTTTTCTTTTTTTCTTTTTTTTTCTTTTTCTTGTTTTTGTATTTTTTTATCTTTATTGTTTTTTGATTTTATTTTTTGATTTTTATCCATTTTTTTGAGGTGGATTACAACATGTGAAAATATTTTTTATATTGAAGTTAGTTGATTTACAATACTGTGTTAGTTTCAAGTGTACAGCAAAGTGATTCAGTTATACATATAAATGTATTTAATTTTTTCAAATTCTTTGGCTGCAATAGTACTTTATTTATTTATTTATTTTTTAATTTTATTTTATTTTTAAACTTTACATAACTGTATTAGTTTTGCCAAATATCAAAATGAATCTGCCACAGGTATACATGTGTTCCCCATCCTGAACCCTCCTCCCTCCTCCCTCCCCATTCCATCCCTCTGGGTCGTCCCAGTGCACCAGCCCCAAGCATCCAGTATTGTGCATCGAACCTGGACTGGCAACTCGTTTCATACATGATATTTTACATGTTTCATTGCCATTCTCCCAAATCTTCCCACCCTCTCCCTCTCTCACAGAGTCCATAAGACTGTTCTATACATCAGTGTCTCTTTTGCTGTCTCATACACAGGGTTATTGTTACCATCTTTCTAAATTCCATATATATGTGTTAGTATACTGTATTGGTGTTTTTCTTTCTGGCTTACTTCACTCTGTATAATAGGCTCCAGTTTCATCCACCTCATTAGAACTGATTCAAATGTATTCTTTTTAAAGGCTGAATAATACTCCATTGTGTATATGTATCACAGCTTTCCCATCCATTCATCTGCTGATGGACATCTAGGTTGCTTCCATGTCCTGGCTATTATAAACAGTGCTGCGATGAACATTGGGGTACACGTGTCTCTTTCCCTTCTGGTTTCCTCAGTGTGTATGCCCAGCAGTGGGATTGCTGGATCACAAGGCAGGTCTATTTCTAGTTTTTTAAGGAATCTCCACACTGTTCTCCATAGTGGCTGTACTAGTTTGCATTCCCACCAACAGTGTAAGAGGGTTCCCTTTTCTCCACACCCTCTCCAGCATTTATTACTTGTAGACTTTTGGATCGCAGCCATTCTGACTGGTGTGAAATGGTACCTCATAGTGGTTTTGATTTGCATTTCTCTGATACTGAGTGATGTTGAGCATCTTTTCATGTGTTTGTTAGCCATCTGTATGTCTTCTTTGGAGAAATGTCTATTTAGTTCTTTGGCCCATTTTTTGATTGGGTCATTTATTTTTCTGGAGTCGAGCTGTAGGAGTTGCTTGTATATTCTCGAGATTAGTTGTTTGTCAGTTGCTTCATTTGCTATTATCTTCTCCCATTCTGCCAGCTTTTTCACTTTCCTCTTTCATCTTCATAAAAAGGCTCTTTAGTCCTCTTTGCTTTCTGCCATAAGGGTAGTTTCATCTGCATATCTGAGGTTATTGATATTTCTTCCAGTAGTCTTGATTTCAGCTTGTGCTTCATCCAGCCCTGCATTTTGCATGATGTACTCTGTGCCATGTTTACTCATTCAGCTATGTCTAACTCTTTGTGACCCCATGGGCTGTAGCCTGCCAGGCTCCTCTGTCCATGGAATTCTTCTGGCCAGAATACTGAAGTAGGTAGCTTCTCCCTTTTCCAGAGGATTTTTCAAACCCAGGTCTCCCATGGATTTGGGAGAATTCCATATGGATTCTTTACCAACTGAGCTACCAGGGAAGCCCTGTGCATATAAGTTAAATAAGCAGGTGACAGTATACAGCCTTGACATACTTCTTTCCCAATTTTTAAACCAGTCTGTTGTTCCATGTCTGGTTCTAACAGTTGCTTCTTCACTTGCATAGAAAACACTATAGATGTTCCTCAAAATCTTGAACAGAACTACCATGTGATTCAATAATTCCACTTCTGAATATATAGCGGAAGGAAACAAAATCGCCATTTCAAAGAGACATCTGTAACTCCATGTTAACTTCAGCCTTTTAACAATAGCCAGAATCTGTAAACAACTTAAGTGACCCTTACCAGATGAATGGATTAAAAAAAAGGATATATATGTATGTTTATGTATATAATATGTGAAACTGGGTAATATACTGGTAAAAACATAATTTTGCAATATGTTAAGTCATTATGCTGTACACTTAAAATATACTGCTACATGTCAATTATGTGAATAAAACTAAAAGAAAAAAATAAAGTCAACCAAAAATGAAAGACAAGTAAATATTTATTTAGTTCCTAGTCTTGGACAAACTTTGATTTTTAAAGGAATATTTTAATGAATGAATATAAATTTAAATACTTATTCATAATTCTTTATTCAAATTTTTTCTGAAAAATGTCATGGAAAGCATTTCTTCTTATTTATTAAAATAAGTCAAGGATCATTTTACTGTGACTTTCTCCATCTTCCTCTTTCTTAGTACATGGGATGTTCTAAATAAGCCAAATTCAATTTAAATATCACACAGTGAATATTGTGATTTGCTACATTATGGTAGAAGTGTGTGTGTGTGTGCGTGTGTGTGTGTGTTTGATTAACGGTCGTAGGAGCAGGGTAGAAAAAACAGGAATCTACCTTCAAATAACTTACAATTTGTTGAGTAAAAGTAGGGGACAGATTGCTATGAAGCACTTAGAATTACTTAGTTCTACAAGTCAGTGATTATGACTGAGGGATTAAATTCGAAGAGGGAAAAGCCCATTTGAACTGAGTTTTTACAGGCAGAAAAGAATATGTAGAAAGAATATTCTAGGCTTAGAAAACAGTGGAAAGATTCAAAGTATATTTGGGGATCTGTATATTTTTAATCAAGCAAGAAATTCCCAAGAAATTCATGATGAATCGATAGCAGTTATAAAAGCATTTCCCCCTTTGCTGAATGCCAAATCTCAAATGCAGACATTTCTTATTTACCTTTTGAGAGATAAGTCAAAGCATGGAAAAGAAAACAAAAACCCCAAAGTTAGATAAAATGAACTAACCAGAATAAAATAAAGTTCTGAAAAAGGTATACACAAAAGTGAAATAAATCAGACACACAAAAAAATAGATACATACTGAATGACCTCATTTATATGACATCTAAAATAGTCATAAAACCAGAAAGCAGATGATGATTTCCAGCCAGTAGAATAGAGGGAAGTGAAGAAATGGTGGTCAGAGTACAAATCTTCATTTATATAAGATAAATGAGTTCCGGAGATCTACGATATAGCATGGTACCCATAGGTAACAATAACATATTGTATACTTAAAATTTTCTATGAGGGTAGATCTTACATAAAGTGTTCTCAGCAAACACACACATACACACACATAAACCTCACCATCATCATCATTATCATCATCACAAAAGGGGGCAGGAAGAAGCTTTGGGAGGTTATGGATATTTCTATGGCATTAATGGTGGTAATCATTTTGTGGGTGTATAATTATCCCCAAACTTATTGAATTGCTTACCTTAAATATGTAATCAATTTTTACATGTCAGTCACATCTCAATAAACTGTAAAAATGTATATAAAATACTTTTTAAATTAAAAATAAAATATTCATAAAGAATACTATAATACCACAATATAAATTAAGATCTCATAAGTTAACAAACATTCTATCACATTGAGTAGATTAGATTTCTAGACAGAGATCACTGTTAGTACTTGAGACGGCCTTAAAGAAATTTAACTCAATGGAGGTGAAAAGAAATGAAGGACAGCACTTTCTTGACAAAAAAGAATTGAACAGTTATGTGGCATGAAAGTAGGATATTATAGGTAAGAGTAAGTCATCCAGTTTCACTTGACCAGAAGTATCCTGTAAGGAAGTAGTGGAAGTCAAAGTTAGAAAAGTGTATTTTAGATGTTAGTCCAAGAATACTAGGATAAGAAGCTTACATTTATTGAATAGAAAGTGAAAGTCCCCTGGAATGTGTGTGTTTGTGTTTTTTCCTGACTTGTATGATCATTAATTTCGTATGTCAAGCTCATCTCACACGCTAGCAAAGTAATGCTCAAAATTCTCCAAGCCAGGCTTCAGGAATACATGAATGATGAACTTCCAGATGTTCAAGCTGGTTTTAGAAAAGGCAGAGGAACCAGAGATCAAATTGCCAACATCCACTGGATCATCAAAAAAGCAAGAGAGTTCCAGAAAAAACATCTATTTCTGCTTTATTGACTATGCCAAAGACTTTGACTATGTGGATCACAATCAACTGTGGAAAATTCTGAAAGAGATGGGAATACCAGACCCCCTGACCTGCCTCTTGAGAAACCTGTATGCAGGTTAGGAAGCAACAGTTAGAACTGGACATGGAACAACAGGCTGGTTCCAAATAAGAAAAGGAGTACATCAAGGCTGTATATTGTCTCCTTGCTTATTTAACTTATATGCAGAGTACATCATGAGAAACTCTGGGCTGGAAGAAGCACAAGCTGGAATCAAGATTGCTGGGAGAAGAATCAATAACCTCAGATATGCAGATGACACCCCCCTTATGGCAGAAAGAGAAGAGGAACTACAGAGCCTCTTGATGAAAGTGAAAGAGGTGAGTGAAAAAGTTGGCTTAAAGCTCAACATTCAGAAAACGAAGATCACGGCATCTGGTCCCATCACTTCATGGCAAATAGATGGGGAAACAGTGGAAGACTTTACTTTTTTGGACTCCAAAATCACTGCAGATAGTGATTGCAGCCATGAAATTAAAAGACGCTTGCTCCTTGGAAGGAAAGTTATGACCAACCTAGACAGCATATTAAAAAGTAGAGACATTACTTTGCCAACAAAGGTGCATCTAGTCAAGGCTATGGTTTTTCCAGTGGTCATGTATGAATGTGAGAGTTGGACTATAAAGAAAGCTGAGTGCTGAAGAAATGATCCTTTTGAACTGTGGTGTGAAGAAGACTCTTGAGAGTCCCTTGGACTGCATGGAGGTCCAACCAGTCCATCCTAAAGGAGATCAGTCCTGGGTTGTTCATTGGAAGGACTGATGTTGAAGCTGAAACTCCAATTCTTTATCCACCTGATTTGAAGAGCTGGCTCATTTGAAAAGACCCTGATCCTGGGAAAGATTGAGGGCAGGAGGAGAAGGGGACAGCAGAGGATGAGATGGTTTGATGGTATCACTGACTCAATGGACATGAGTTTGGGTAAGCTCCAATAGTTGGTGATGGACAGGGAGGCCTGGCATGCTGTGGTCCATGGGGTCACAAAGAGTCGGACATGACCGAGCGACTGAACTGAACTGATGATGGTTAATTTCATATGTCAAGATGACTGGCCTAAGAGATGCTTCAAATCTGAAAAGATAGCATTTGATTCAGGAGACTGAGGAAGAGATCCACCGTCACCAATGCAGACAGGCATCGTCTAATTTAAGGGCTAGAATAGAACAAAAAGCCTGGGGAAGGGGGAATAATCTCTCTCTTCTTGACCTGAGACAAGCATCCTTCTTTGGTTGTCCAAGATCAAAGCTCCTGATTCTTGGGCCTTCATACTCCAAGACTTATACCAGCTGCACTGTGGTTCTCAGGCTTTGGGACTCAGACTGAATTATGCCACTTGCTGTCATGGTTCTTCAGTTTGGAGATGGCAGACTGTGGACTTCCTGGTCTCTGTAAATACATGAGTCAATTCCTATAATAAATCTCTTCATATATGCTTATATATATACATATATATATATAACCTAAATGATATATAACCTAAATGATATAACCTAAAATAAACTAGATGATATATATATCATCTTAGGCAATCATTCTTGCCTAAGAGAACAATGCAGTTTCTAGAGATATATAAAATTGCAAAAAAGAAAATAGAAATATGTGAGCAACAACTAAGCAATAAGTTAAACAAAAAACATTTCAGTACAAAGCATTTACATTAATTGTGAAAAGCAAAATACAGCAGTAAAGTGTAACTTCCAAATGTTTATTTGTATGCATATCTATAGCCTATTTGTTTTTATGATTTCAAGAATTATGTATATAAGTTTATAATATACTAATACAGATTGTTCTTCCACGACACATTATAGAATCCTCTTAGATCAGTATATGCGGAACTGACTCATTTGTTTACTTTTTAAAAGTTCTATTAATATTTAAGTTTAATATATATATATACAGGAAATTTCACATGTAATTGCATAGTAAGATAAATGGTCACAAAGCAAATTTTCCAATAGACTCAGATCCCAGATCAAGAAACAGAAAATTAACAGTGCTCTAGAAGTCCCACCTAGAGTTTCTTTAAGGTCTAAGTTGTCAGATTTTGAAATTTAATTGTATCTGGCTTCTTTTGCTCAACTTAATGCTTGTGAAGCTTATTTGTAATATTATGTATCACTGTAGAACATTCTCATTACTGTTTTAATATTCTTTTGTGTGATTCTACCGTTATTTATTCATACAATTTACTATTAATGACCATTTGGGAGTGTCCAAGTTTGGAAATAATAGTAGCTGTGCTACTATGAATACATTTGTTCATGTCTGACACACATACACATAGATACATATATAAATGCACACATTTATATTTCTGTTGGAATAGAATTACTGGACCTTGGTATATTCATTTGTTCAGCTTCAAGTTACTGCCAGACTGTTTCAGAAATGTTTATACAATGGAATCACCTCACGAAAAATGTATGAAACTGCTAGTTGATTCACCTCCACTTTAACACTTTATTTCTTCTGTCTCTTTTACTTGACATCTTCCAGTGAGATTGTGAAACTGTTGTGGGTTTATTTTGCATCTACTTGTTGGCTAATAAGATTGAGTACTATTTCCTATGTTTATTACCATTTGGTTATTCTCTTTTAAAATTTGAACATATCCCTTGAAAATGTTTTTAAATTAGCTCACTTGCCTTTTACTTGCTGAAAAGTATTGTAACAGTACTTTACAAATGGTACCTATATTAAATATACTGTATACTGAGGATATTTCTTTCACTCTTGCCTTTTTACTTTAAGCTGGGTGTGTGTGTGTTTGGAACTGAGTGGTTATTGCCTAAAAGGTTTCTGACTTGCTAGGCTTTTTCCTGGTAATTTTGCTAGAGAGGCCAAAGTTTGGTTGGGTCTTGGTTTGTCTGAGTCTCTTGGCATTTGTGGGATCTAGGAGGCAAAAAGAAAATCCATGGAACACTACTACATTGTTCTTACATCCTGAGGTCCCTAACCTGTCTGCCTTCTCATCATTTTTCAAAGTCTTCTTGTGTTCATTTTATGCATAATGTACACATTTGACAATTGTAGTAAATGGAAAGAATAGGGAAAATATGTCTACTCCATTAGCCAGAAAAGAGAGTGCAATGTGAATACCTATTTTTAAATTAGCAGTTTTCAAGGAATTTAATATTAATAATATATCTTTTTTATTTTTAAAAGATCTGTTTTTAGAAGAATGTGGATGACTTGTCTTTTTCAAGAAAATTCAACCACTGTATACCACATCCTCACCCTGGAGACCACAGGTTTGGAAGAATGATTTCAGCAAATATATGTGGTTATTTATCCATCTGTATCAGCTTAATAAATCCAAGGAAAGAATTCCCATAGACTTGAATCAACTGAGATGCTATGGAGTTTTTATTAATTTTGTCAGCTCTAAAGCACTTCAATCACCCAAAATATTTGTTTATGAAGATTTTGTGTATTAATTTGATCTCACTTTTCTTCAAGTGAGAAAGTGTAGCTTTATATAAAATTATTATCCATCTCATTTAATAGTGGATTTTAGGATTACTATTATACAAATTCAACTTAGATATATTTTAACTCTCACAAATTAATAAACTATTAACAAAGTATTGTATTTTTACAATTTGAAATCTGTAGATAAAATTGAATCCTCTTTTGATTTGCTAACACTAAATATTTTTGCCATAATCTTTTATAACATTCCAAATCTTGCTTAGCAGTATCTTGTACATAGTTGATACTCAAATTTGCTGATTTTTATTTCCATACATTAAGGATTTCACTCATGTTTTACTAATACACTTGTTTTGCTGTCAAATTGTATGATATTTTTGTTATACTTTAAGTGTTTTTTTTTTTTAATTTATTTTAATTGGAGGCTAATTACTTTACAATATTATGCTGGTTTTTGCCATACATTGACACGAATCAGCCATGGGTGTACATGTGTTCTCCATCCTGAACCCCCCTCCCTTTTCCCTCCCCATACCATCCCTCAGGGTCATCCCAGTGCACCAGCCCTGTATTTTATAGAGTCAGATTTTTCAGTGTATTTCACACAAATGATATGACAATTCCATAGTTGAGCCTTCAGCAGAGGGCTGGGTGTATAACTATTTTTATATAAAACAGTAAACCATTTGGGTGAACAGTTTTCATTAAGTATTATTTTCTAAAAAATTCACAGTATATATTGTAACTCATACAAAAAGTTTTATGTAATTAAATGCTTATTAAAATTAGTGTGATAGCAATAACCATTTAAATGCAAAGGAGATAATTCTTTCCTTACACATTTGGAAAGATAACAGTGGCTATTTTCCAAACCCATATACCTTTAATTCTATAGACACAGACTTTTAAACTTATAGACTCAGTCTCTTTTAAAACTGAGTGTGATTATTTGCCCAAGCTCTCAAAATAGAATGTGAATGAAAGTGTTGTGGTCCAGATTCAGGTCTGGTCAAAATATCTTGTTTGTGATATTCACTGCTCTTTTTTTTTTTTGGGTGTACAGTTATGATGGAGAAGGCAATGGCACCCCACTCCAGTACTCTTGCTTGGAAAAATCCCATGGGTGGAGGAGCCTGGTGGACTGCTGCCCATGGGGTCACGAAGAGTCGGACACGACTGAGCGACTTCACTTTCACTTTCCACTTTCATGCATTGGAGAAGGAAATAGCATCCCACTCCAGTATTCTTGCCTGGAGAATCCCAGGGACGGGGGAACCTGGTGGGCTGCCGACTATGGGGTCGCACAGAGTCGGACACGACTGACGCAACTTAGCAGTAGCAGCAGCAACAGTTATGATAACCAAGCAGGCTTATAAGTCATCTCTTGGAAATGACACAATCTTTCTTGATCCTTCAGCTTCTGTGTGAAACAATCACTCTTTTCCTTGTCTACATTGTTGAAAACCCATCCTGGAAAGTTACATCAGAGAAAAAATAAACTTTTATTGGGGTCTATTTATTAGAGATCAGTCTAACCTGACAGAATATTTAATTCAAACTTGGATTAGATTCTAAATAAATGCAAAGGACCATTATGTTTTTACCTTGCTGTTTATATAATACAACTACTTAAAAAGGGAATTCTAGAGATGTTACCATGGTATAGTGTAATAATTCCTTTCACATATGTAGATTTTTGAACTTTGCTTAAAATGATAAATGGCATTGAGAGATAATGGCAAGTCCTATACAGATGTGCCTGGATCTGCTAAATGATCTTTTTCATTGAAACAGGATTACGGAGTTTTACTTTTTCTTCCTTTTCAGGTTTAACACAATGGACATTTTATACTTTTGTAAACAAAAATATAAATACATTTACATTTAAAATTAAATATATCCATCAAATCTTTAAGAGAAAGCCTGCTGTTTTTCCTTCTACATACATATTTGTTGATGTCCTCCAGTCAAAAACAGGTAAGGGTTGAATAAAGCTGGACCTATTGGCTTGTTGCTGAGTGAGAACACATACAGTGGGTAACTATGGGGCTTCTCACTAAGAGATACCACAAATTGTATTACATATATGACTTGTGCTTCTGTTAGGTAATTTGGGGGAAGGGTAAGTGATGCAGAATTTTGCTTGATATTAGACACACTTACAAAATAGGGATGATTTTGTGTTTGAGTATCTTAAACACTTTTACTTAGAATATGAGAGTAACAAAGTGGGGTAAGGCTACAACTTTAAAAAAGGCAGCAGTTATATATATTAGTAAAGAAATCGGTGTCTAGCTGTTGTTTTAGTTTACAAAGTTATTGTTTTTTTCTCTGCTTAGACATTATTACACTTTTCTTCTTTTTCCATCATGATCATAAGTGACTTTGTCTGTTGTTTGTGTTTGGTACAATATTTTAAGTGGTTTGGTCACAAAGAGTCAGACACAACATAGCAACACCATGGACTGTAGCCCGCCAGACTGCCATGCTCATGGGATTTCCCAGGTAAGAATATTGGAGTGTGTTGCCATTTCCTTCTCAAGCAGATCTTCCCAACCAAAGGATCCAATTTAGGCCTCCTGCATTGTAAGCAAACTCTTTATGGACTGAACCACCACAGAAGCTCGAACAGGAAGTCATCAGGGCTTAGCTGTATCACCCCAACTTTTAGGAACATCAAATCTTAATCGTCAGGGGTAAGCCAGCTACTTACTGTCAGGAGTTTCTTTTCTATTTCTCAGGCCCTGCTTTTGTCTAAAGGTAGATGAAATGAGGACTCACTCTTTGACAAAGATATTCACTCTTGCCAAGATTTTGCTCCTTGGGAGGTTGTTCAAAGCACATTGTCTTTTGTTTGAATAGAATTAGTTTTTTCCATTCATTTTTGGTGGATTTGAAATGACAGTAGAGTTTAAAAGATTGAACAAGATACTTTAGTCAGCTTCAAGAAAATAGTTTTTAGTCTTTGTGATAGGCTTTGAAGATAGAGGCCTGAATTATCCAACTAAAGCAATAAAAACCTGTTTTAATTCAGCTGTGCCATTTCTAAAGATCCAGTAAGCTTTTGGCCTAATCACAATTTATTCCATGTGACCTGCTGTATTTACATATGCACAGCAAGAAATTTTTATTATAGTATTTTTTGTTGTAGTATGATTTCTCCCTTGATTGTCATCCTAGGTCATGTCTGACTCTTTCACAATCTCATGGACTACAGCATGCCAGACTCCTCTGTTTATGGGATTTTCCAGGCAAGAATACTAGAGTGGATTGTCATTTCCTTCTCCCAGAGGTCTTCCTTAACCAGGAATCAAACTTGTATCTCCTGCTTGGTCAGGTGTGTTCTTTACCACTGAGCCACCTGGGAAGACCCTCCCTTGGTTATGTAAATAGAAATCAAGGTTATGTATTTGTTCATGACAACTCTGACTAATAAATTAAAATTAAAATTGGTTTATTAAACTTCTAGAGCATAAGTTATATTTTTAAAAGAAGACTAATGAGCACATAATATTTATTTCCTTCGGAGGTAATCAATTACTGATTATTTTGCTGAGAAGATTCTTAATAAAATTAAGCAGTTCCTGCAGACAGTAGCCTGGAGAAGGCAATGGCACCCCACTCCCATACTCTTGCCTGGAAAATCCCATGGACGGAGGAGCCTGGGTGGACTGCAGCCCATGGGGTCACTAAGAGTAGGACAGGACTGAGCGACTTCACTTTCACTTTTCACTTGCATGCATTGGAGAAGGCAATGGCAACCCACTCCAGTGTTCTTGCCTGGAGAATCCCAGGGACGGGGGAGCTTGGTGGGCTGTCGTCTATGGGAATGCACAGAGTCGGACACTACTAAAGTGACTTAGCAGCAGCAGCAGCAGCAGCAGCAGCAGAGTAGCCTGGAATGTCTCCAAAGAGAATAATCTAACTGTTGTAACAAAGGTAATCCCAATACTACTGTTAGGTAGTTAGAATAGGAAACAGAAGTCCAGAACGGCGGTGGCTAAAAGATAAGGAAGGGAAAAGCCCGTGAAAATAGAACAAAAGAAGATCCAAGGACCAGAGTGAGGACCTCAGGTAGAACACTCTTCCCTTTTTTTAGTTGTTGTTTTTGTTTTTTTTTTTTTTCTCTGCCTCCCTATCATGACTGTCTTTCAGATGGCAAATAACCAATCCATTTCCTGGCAGATACCCTTGAGATGCATCCTTGATAACTGGAAGCTGTTCGATCCTCTAACTCTAAGGAGAAGTTGCTTAAAACACGTCTTTTGGGTCGGCATGCCCTCATGCCTCAAGGATGTATTTTCCATTTGTTTTCTAAATAAAATAGAGCTGTAACACGGAGCTGTAACACTAATCTGTCCGAGAGCTATAAAACGTTCTGTCTCAGATTTTTGTTGAGATGAGACAGAACTGAGGAAATTACCCACACCCTTGACATCTATGGTGCCGTGACTCCGATTTAACCTGGCTGAAACAACCTCGGCGCAGCCACCACAAGGAGGAGGCCAAGCATAGCAGGAGCCCAACTCGGCAAAAGCTCCCGTGGTAGAAGTGGAACACGAAGAAAACCCAGTGCAGGGGAAGTGACAAGAAGACCATCGTGCTGGAAACTGGGACAGCAAAAAAGAACTCAGCAGAAAGCTCATGTAGCTCAGTCTCAGATTCCAGAAGACTTCTGGTTAAGGTAGAAGGTCCTTGCTCCTATGGCTGGAGGGACAGATGCCTAACAAAATCTTAATTCCTTTACAATCTCTCATTTCTTGTTTCCTTGAACCCCCTGCAAACAGGCGAGCAGCAGTTGGTGTGAATGTCATGTGTCACTCAGTGTGACTCTGAAGAGGCTACTCCTCGGTATGTCCCAAAGGCACTATCTGCTGAGCCCCAGTAGCTGCCTTGAGATCTGGTCCTCGAAAGGTTGTCACACCTCAACCTGTCAGGGATCCTCCAGTCCAGGGGTCCCATGAGGTTGTCACGCCTTGACCTTCCTGGGGATTCAATTTCCAAGAGGCTGTCATGCCTCAGCCTGCCTGGGGATCTACACCCTGACCCAGGGACGCCTGGCTCTCAGGTTGAAACAGTACTGGATAGGATAAGCTTCAGAAAGACTCACCCCTAAGGAAGTCCCCCCATGGAGATTAAAGGAGACTATTAGTTGTTGTTTTTGTTTTTGTTTTTTTCTCTGCCTCCCTATCATGACTGTCTTTCAGATGGCAAATAACCAATCCATTTCCTGGCAGATACCCTTGAGATGCATCCTTGATAACTGGAAGCTGTTCGATCCTCTAACTCTAAGGAGAAGTTGCTTAAAATTATTTTGTTCCACTGCGTGGCCACAGTATCCTCTGGGGGATGAGGAACACTGGCCTGAGGATGGGAGTTTAAATTACATTACCATCCTGCAGCTAGAATTATTCTACAAAAAACAAGGGAAATTGACAGAGATCCCCTATGTCCAAATTTTCTTCCAACTAAGAGATATGAAGAAATTCTGTCTTAAGTATGGGATTGTTGTATGCCCTAATAGTGAGCCTACTAGGCATGGTGTTAGGCACAGACAACCAAGAGAAGGAACCCTCCCTCCCCCCGCTCCCCTGTGAAGGCTCACCTTCCACACCCTGGAAGAGGCTGGAGCCTCCCACAACTCCTGAGTTGCGTAGTGCTCCTTCCTTGTATCCAAACGTGCCCCGATATCCAGGAGCACCCCCTCCACAAAAGCCAGCTCGAGTACATCCCTTAACTGAAACTGGAGGAGAATTCAGACCAAATTGGATCCATAAGCCCTTCTCCCTCTTAGAACTAAGACAGATCAAACAAGACTTGGGAAGCTATACAAATGACCCAGGCAAATATATAGATACATTCCAACACATTACCTTGGCCTTTGACTTGACATGGAAGGACATCATGGTCATATTTAGTCAAACTTTATATGACCCTGAGGTCATAAAGGAAGCCTGAAGGTATGCAACAGGGCTTCACATGTCAAGTGATAAATACCCAGTAGGGGAACCTGTAGTCCCCTCCTCAGATCCTAGTTGGAATTATAATGACCCTGAGCACATCTGGGAAAGGGATCATTTTCTTATCTGTGTGAAGACAGGACTGAAAGCAGCCCAGAAAAAAAGTAATCAACTATGCTTGGGTCTCAGCAATAATTCAGGAGCCCAATGAGAACCCCATTGCCTTTCTGGAAAGGCTAAAAGAGGCCCTCCAAAAGTTTACCAATCTGAACTTAGACTCTTACGAGGGACAGGTGATTTTAAATGACAAATTCCTGTCTCAATGTGCATCAGATATCAGAATAAATTTACAACAGCTACAGTAGCAGGACCCTGCTTCCTCTTTAGATGAAATGGTCCAGACAGCCACCAATACCTTTTATAACAGAGAACAGGAGAAGGAGGCCAAGGCCCAGGAGAGGTAGAAAGGGAAAGAGACTAGGCATGCCCAGATGCTGGCTGCCCTCCAGGGAAGCCCTATGGCAAACCTGAGTCCTTGAAGGACAAGGCATGAGGCAAATGCCTAATTGGTAGACAGGCGGGGCATTGGGCCTAGAGTGTCCAAACAGTGACAAGTCTCCTAAAAGAGATTGCTATAAATGACATCAACTGGAATATTGGGTAGCACTCTGCCCTCAGGACCCAAGGTCCCGGGACTCTCAAGGTAAAGCACCAAGCCTTCCCTCACGATGATTCAATAGGACTGAAGTGGCTCACTCCAGAGGTGCGAGCCAAGGGTGCAAGTGAATGTGGCAGGTAGGCCTGAGAATTTCTTGGTTGACACAGGGGCTACCTACTCTGTCTTGATCTCCTACTCCAGAGTCTTCTCCTCCCAAACCTGTACCATTTTGGGTGCTATAGGAAAAACAAGTACTAAAAGATTCACCTGAGCACTTCTTTGTTGCTGGGATGGATAAATATTTTCCCACAAGTTTCTGGTGGTCCCTGAGTGTCCTACTCCCTTATTGGGAAGAGATATGTTCACTAAACTGGGAACCACCCTTGCACTGGGAAGCTTTTCAGCCCCTAAAGCCCTACAGCTTCTGGTTACTACTGAAGAACCCATAGCACCCTCTCCAATAGAAAGGGACCAAAAACTATGGGAGGACAAAATTGACCCCCAGGTATGGGACCAGGGGACTCCTGGATGAACCCACTAAGCTGAACCAGTCATCATTGTCCTCCAAGATCCCACTTGGTTTCCTAATGGGAAACAATATCCCCTCAAAACAGAGGTTCATGGGGGACTACAGCCTTCAATAAATAAATTACTTGCTTGTGGGCTATTGGTCCCCACCAATTCGCCATGTAACACCCTGATCCTCTCAGTAAAATAAAAGGATGGAACCTGGTGAATGTTTCAAGATCTCCAGATCACAAATGAAGCTGTAGTCTCCCTCCATCCCACAGTACCCAATCCCTATATAATCTTGGGAGAAATCCCACCCTGTGCCAAGTTTACAGTCTTGGATCTCAAAGATGCATTTTTTTTTTCATACTACTTTCTAAAGAATCCCAATACTTTTGCCATTGAGTGGGAGGTCCCTGGAGAAAAACACCAACAGATGACTTGGAGAGTATTACCTCAGGGGTTCAGAGATAGCCCCCATCTGTTTGGACAGGCCCTTAGCCGGGATCTCCTAGATCTGCACCTGGGACCTTGTGGGAAAATATTACAATACAGAGATGACCTACTAATCTGCCCTCCAGATGATAAAAATGCCCAACCACATGCAATTCAGGTTCTAAACTTTTTGGCAGAGAAGGGATATAAAGTCTCCTGTGCTAAGGCACAGATGGTCAAGACAAAGGTCACTTACCTGGGAGTTCAGATTACACATCTGAATCAGAGGAGGCTGTCCTCTGATTGGGTACAAGGAATCCACCAGTTGCCCTCCCCCATGACTGGAAATCAATTGCGAGCTTTCATGGGGCTAACTGTGTACTGTAGAATCTGGATACCCAACTATGGTCTAATTGCCCAGCCCTTAGATGAAAGCTTAAAGGGACAGGATGATTCAATCCCACTGATGTTGAGAACTCCTCAGAAGAAGGCAGAGGCTACACTGAAACAAACCTTAACTCAAGCAACCATCTTGAGGTTGCCAGACACAGAAAAAACATTTCAACTTTATGTCCACGAAAGAGAGGGAATAGCCTTGGGAGTGTTAACTCAAAGGTTGGGATCTGAGCCTTAGCCTGTAGCTTAGTTATACAAGAGGCTCGACCCAACTGCCCAAGGCTGGCCTCCCTGCCTTCGAAATCTTGCAGCTATTTGCAATCATGATAGAAGATGCTTTAAAACTCTCTTTAGGGGGCAAACTATTTTTACCAGCCACCAAGTGAAACAACTCCTGAATGGGAGAGGCCATTTATGGATGTCTGATCAAAGAATCCTCAGATATCAAGTAGTGCTAATGGAAAATCCAGGCCTTACTATATCCCCTTGTGAGGTTCTTAACCCAGCCACCCTCTGGCATACCCCCAAGAGCTCTCTCCCCTTTCACTCTTGCCTAGAAACCTTGGATCACTGGACAAAACCCCACGAGGGGTTTTTGGAAGAACCTCTGACCAATCCTAAGGAAATCTGGTGCACTGATGGAAGCAGCTTTGTCTTGGATGGAAAAGGAAGAGCTGGATATGCAGTAGTCTCCAATTTTGAGACGATAGAGGCTAAACCTTTGCCAGACTCTTGGAGGCATTCCATCTGCCCACTGAGGTTACAGTCTCCCACTGTAAAGGACACCATAAAGGGAGCATGGAAGTGGCACGAGGGAACCAAGCAGCTAATCAGGCAGCTAAGACAGCAACATTACAGAACAATGACCTAATAGATGTTGCCACCTTAGTTCCACAGGCTAATTTGCCAGAAACTCCTTCATATACTGAAGGTGAGACTCTTAAAACTAAGAATGAGGGCTTTCAAGAAGATCATACGAGTGGTTCCAAAAAGAGAGACTTCTTTTTCTGCCTGAGAACCTCCAATGGAAGTTTATTAACTACTTACATGCCACCACTCATTAGGGGAAAAGGCCCTCCAAAGATTACTAGAAAGGTCCTTCAGAGGAACAGGCCTCCAAACAACTATAAGGCAAGTGGTCTTCTCTTGTCCCACTTGCAAATTAAACAACCCCCAAGGAGCTCAAAGACCCTAGCTGGCCCAGCCTGTCTAATGATGTGGAACCTACTCAGGAGAGGACTGGCAGATGGACTTCACCCAGATGCCAATTTCTCAAGGGTATAAATACCTATTAATCATGATATATACATTCACAGGATAGATTAAAGACTTTCCTACCTGGACGGAGAAGGCTGAGGAGGTGATTAAAAAAAAACTGTTCAATGAAATCATTTCAAGATTTGGTCTGCCCAGGTCATTACAAAGTGACAATGGGACATCATTTACTTCTAAGGTCACCCAAGGGGTCTCTAAAGCATTGGGCATTGCTTATTATCTTCATTGTGGCTGGAGGCCTAAGTCCTCAGGAAAAGTAGAAAGAGCCAACAAATTCTTATAATCAGCGATAAAGATGATAACCCAGGAGACCTCCTTAGGATGCAAGGAGGCTTTACCAATAGTTCTCCTCTGCACCCATATTGCCCCTAAGGAACAGGTTGGTCTTTGTCCTTATGAGATGCTATATGGAGGCATTTTGTTTATGTCAATGACCTCTTCCTAGATCCAGAGGCTCAGACCCTCCAGTCTTATACCATGGCCACTGGGCAATTTCAACAGCATATACACTTGTGGGGTGTGAACCAGGACCCAAAAGATTCTAAGGAGCCACCACTATATGCTCCAGTGACTCAAGTTTTAATTAAAGCCTGGAAAGATGGGTCCCCCAAAATTCAACTCCAGCCCACATGGAAGGATCGTTACTCTGTAATACTTTCTACCCCCACAGCAGTCAAGGTACCAGGACATGACCCCTGGATTCACTACTCACCAGTCAAGCCATGGAAGAAAAGAGAAGAGGAGACTCAATACAACACCCCCCCCCCCTTCACCTTGGGAGATCTCAGATACTTATTCAACACTACAAATAAGTGCCATTCTAATGAACACCCCAAAATCTAGTTTCTGGGGCTAAAAATTTCTCAGGAAGCTCTAAAGAGCCTACATAGTTTGGCAGGTGTTGTACTCCAAAATAGACCAGAGATAGATCTTCTGATCCCTGAACAAGGAGGGACTTGAGCCATCCTGGGGTTGGGAATTTGGAGTTGGCTGATGCCCCTACTGGTCCTTGTTATGCCATATTGATGCTGTTTATGATTGTTCTATGTATTATCAATTGTCTAACCTGTTGTATCTCTGCCCAGGTCAACAAACTACAACATGCAGTGCCAGTTAAACAAGGATATATAAAATTACAGCCAACCACGGAAAATATCACTCATCCTCAGATGGACACCACTGTAAGGACTCTGAGGCCTGAGTCTAGCAAGAGGGGGAGGCCCAATAACCCTCACGGTTCCAGTTCAGCAGGAAGTAGCCAGAAAGACCGTGACACCCCTATTCCCAAAGAATTTGGCCTCCCATCTCTTGAGGGGGGAATGTTAGGTAGTTAGAATAGGAAACAGGAGTCTAGAATGGCAGTGGCTAAAAGACAAGGAAGGGAAAAGCCCGCAAAGATAGAATAAAGGAAGGTCCAAGGACCAGACTGAGGACCTCAGGTAGAACAAACTGCACTCCTGGCTAGCCCAGTTTACATACGGCAGGCCTAGAGGGAGGAAAAGACATATAAAAGAGGAGCCAATGGGACAGGGCTCTCTTCTCTTCGCGTCTTTTGGGTCGGCATGCCCTCACTCCTCAAGGATGTATTTTTCTTTTATTTTCTAAATAAAACTGAACTGTAATGTGGACCTGTAACACTGATCTGTCCAAGAGCTATAACACAGTCTGTCTGAGAACTGTGAGATATTGAGGGCTTTAATGTCTGTAGCCTTAAATTTTTGTTGAGATGAGACAGAACCAAAGAAATTACCCACTCCCCTGACACTACTTTATATTCCTGGTGGTGGACTAGATTTTGCTGGTAGGATTGTAATTCTTCAGCACAACTATCTGTTGATATGGGCTCAAAGTTCAATATTAATAAGATTGAAGTTTGGAATTAATTATGGAGAAAAATTTAAGTATCTGAAGAGATGTTTTAAAGATGTTTATCTCCTAAAATATTTAAAGGAACAGCTATTAAATTTTTAGTCAGTAAGATTAGGTAGAGGACGAAATAGCCATCAGTTGGTTAATTTCAGAGCAATCACAGAAAATCATTGTGTTTAAAAGCAACAAAATGAAGGTAACAAAGAGTACAATGATGAAACTTTGTTAATTAAAAGAGTATGTCAAATGTAATAATATGTAAGATTAATGATAGAATAAAAAGCAAAAGGCTACTGAAGACTTAGAAAATTGATCTTGTTATCTTACTTTGCTCAGAAGCCACCCACTTTTGCAATCGTTAACGTGTTCTGTCATCTTCAGTGAAAGCAGATCACTTTTACAGCTAGTTTCTGGTGAATTTCTAACAATCTTCAATTTGATATTTCCTAATGGAATCGTCATATAATAGTCATGAAAAACTTACGTCTTTTTAGCTGGAAATCATAAGTCAAAGGATAACTATGATGGAGTTTTACTGTTATGTCAGTTGTCAAAAGATAAAATCTCCATAATTCAAACTATGTAAGCGCTGTTTCCAGTGGTCATGTATGGATGTGAGAGTTGGACTGTGAAGAAGGCTGAGTGCTGAAGAATTGATGCTTTTAAACTGTGGTGTTGGAGAAGACTCTTAAGAATCCCTTGGACTGCAAGGAGATCCAACCAGTCCATCCTAAAGGAGATCAGCCCTGGGATTTCTTTGGAAGGAATGATGCTAAAGCTGAAACTTCAGTACTTTGGCCACCTCATGCAAAGAGTTGTCTCATTGGAAAAGACTCTGATGCTGGGAGGGATTGGGGGCAGGAGGAGAAGGGGACGACAGAGGATGAGATGGCTGGATGGCATCACTGACTCGATGGACGTGAGTCTGAGTGAACTCCGGGAGTTGGTGATGGACTGTGAGGCCTGGCGTGCTGCGATTCATGGGGTCACAAAGAGTCGGACATGACTGAGCGACTGAACTGAACTGAACTGAAGGGCTATTTGGGTAATAGTTTTGAATATGCAATTTGAATAAATTTGTACAAATGCTGAAGGTATCATAGGGGCTACTGGCAGTATTTAGTCATGTTGGCCAGTAAAATAGGAGAATCTCACAATTCTAAAATTCTTGTGTATCTAAAATTCTTGTTGTGTCTGACTTTTTGTGACCCCATGGACAGTAGCCCACCAGACTCTTCTGTCCATGAAATTTTCAAGGCAAAAATATTGGAGTGGGTTGTAATTTCCTACTCCAGGGGGATTTTCCTAACCCAGGGATCACTCCCACATCATTTATGTCTCCTGCACTGGCAGGCAGGTTCTTGACCACTAGCTCCACTACAGTGAAGGTAGTGGAGCTCCAATTACAAATGAAGGTAATTATGCAAAAATATTTTTCAAAGTCATAAAAAGATACAAAAATGTTTAATTACCAGTCTTTCATTCTTTTAGGCATTAATGACTGCTTTGCCAGATTAGATAATCCTAGTGTGCCTATAGGACTTCCCAGGTAGCTTTAGTGGTAGAGACATGAAATTATCATTCAATTATCATATGAAATTATCATTGAAAAGCACCAATGTTCTTTATTCTACCAGTAAAAGGCAGAAAATTTAGATGTAGTAAAAGGCATTCTAACATGTAAACACAAAAAAAAAAGTGTGCTTGAATTAATACATTGAATCCCTAAAATTTTAACAAGCTGCATATTTAACAAATAATAATATTTATTAATTCCTAAATAGACATATGATTGGAGTATTTCATATGCTAAGCAAAATATTTTTCTTCCTTCAAGGCTGTACTTTGCTTGCACCTCTCAGTAAAACAATTCTGTTCACCTCAAAATTCTAAGAAGTGAGCATTGTAATTTCAAATTATTCTAATGAAATTGTGCCAGTCTGAGAAATAAACATAATTTAACATTGTAGTAAAGAAATAGGAATAAAGAAAATATTTGGCCTGGAAAATCTATATTTTATATTAAACAGGCAACATGAGAACAGCAATGACCAGTGTAATTGATGTTTCTGTACTCTTGTGTCTCTAGAATTCAACAAAAGACCAATTGACAAAACTTTTGATTCTGAGGAGATAAAATTGAACAAAGTTCTCAGAAACATTAAGACAAGACTGAGAAAGAAGTTCCATATAAGTTTCAAATGATGAGCAGAAGATATATTTCTCAAAAATTTGGTCTGAGAAGACTTAAGAATCCCTCGACCTCAGGGTTAATTCAAGGAAACTGATCATGCTATCATTTTTTCATTTTTTCCTTTTATAGATTACAAAATAAAACACTCAAAGGACAAATAAAAAACCATGGCAGCAGAAATTAGAAGACAAGGAAAAAAATCATTAACAAACAATAGAAGTTCAATAAGATAATCAAACTCCCCAGAGGACTATATTCCTTGACAAAGAAACAAAACCAAATAAACCCAACAACAAAGGGCCTCAGCAAAATACTGGTGCTGCATTTAGCATAAGCTTACCGTCCAACTACAGATATTGTGGCCTCATTTCCGTCTATCTCCAGGGATTGCTCATGCACACACTATTGTCAGTCTTCATCGGTGGCAATGAGGGATTTAGCTGGATCTTGGCAGAACCATCATTTCTCTCAGAAACCTCAAGAGACACATCTGTAGCCAGACAAAATTGGGATGATGGCATCACTGCAAAGGGGGTGTACATGGGGAACTATGAGGTGTCTCAGAGAACTTACTATGGGGTTGTTAGGTAATTTTTCAAACTGGGGTCTTCTGCATTGTGGATGGATTCTTTACTAGCTGAGCTACCAGAGAAGCCCAAGAATACTGGAGTGGGTAGGCTATCCCTTTGCCAGGGTATCTTCCTGACCCAGGATTCAAACTGGAGTCTTCTGCATTGCGGATAGATTCTTTACCAGCTGAGCTACCAGGGAAGCCTTAGATTGCAATGGGGCTGTAATAGTCTCTTGACAGGTTGAGAAAAACCACAGAATCCTAGAAAGAAAACAGAATGATGCCTTATTTTAACAATTACAGATGAAGGCACTTCCTTTAATTAAAGGAGGAAATAGGTTTAAAAATAGACGCTGATCAGAAATTTATTGCTGAATGTTTCACAGGTTGCTCATCACCAATGCGTATATTTCATTTACAAAAGTTAAATTAATGTGTACAGAAAGTATCTAGAGCAATATACTTCCTTTAAAATATCATAATGTATATATCTATCCTAATTTTGCTTTATAACTTGGCCACTATTTTGGGTGTATATTTTTAGTTGGACTATTTGTATATTCATATATATATTTTAATACAAATGCAGTTTATTCCTTTTTAACTCAAAATTTACTTAGGAGAGATTTTTTAAAAAACTCCAAGAGTGTAGATTTTTAAGTGCTTAAACTTTTGTGCTTTCAAATCAGTTTCTATGATTTATAAAATTAGCAAACTATTTCATGTCTTAAAACTCAGCATTGCTTATAATGTTCTAAAACCAGATTTTTATTTTTTATTCTTATGAAAATCTTTGTTTTAGTGGCACATTTCCCTGGGGAACCTTGGTTAATTCACCTTTAAAAATTTCAGGCTCAACAACATCTTCCTTCAAAAATTAAATAGTCTCCAGTAGTAGAACTAGAAGAGACCTTAAAGTTCCTCTAATTCTCATCTTTCCTTTCATGTGCAGCATGCCATGTGCTCAACTGTGTCCAGCTCTTTGTGACTCTAAGGGCTGTAGTCCACCAGGCTCCCCTATCTATGGGATTTTCCAAGCAAGAATACTGGAGTGGTTTGCCATTCCCTTCTCCAGGGGATCTTCCAGACCCAGAGATTCAATCTGCATCTCTTGTGTCTCCAGCACTGGCAGGAAGATTCCTTACCTCCATACTATCTGGGTAGCCCTACTTTCATAGATGAGTTTAATTTACTTTTGCAAAGACACATGGCTAGTAAATGCTCAGTAGGGACCAGAATTCAAGTATCATACTTCTCAGAACATAATTCTTTTTCTATTCATTTCTCTTTCAAATTTCCAAGCTTCCCTTCTGTGTGGGTATGTGTATGTGTATGCATGTGTTTTTGGAAATTTACTCCAACCCAAACCAATGTCTTCATTCAATATTACTGCTATATCCTTCTATCTGCTTCTTCTTTACTCAACAGAATCTTTTTATCCCAACTTTTTTCCACCTAGTAGTTGGATGGAAAACCTCAAAGTGAAAATTAGATGTTATAATACCATTCCCAGGCTCATAACACATCATTTTCTATTGTACTTGAGATAAAATGTAAAAAACTTAATACTATCTTCAAGATTCTGTTGAGTTTGGTTCTTGTCCTGTTCTCCAGCCCCTCTGGTACCATTCTTATTCTGTCAGTATTTTCTAGGCTCAGTCACTAGCCTTTCTCCCATCATCAAGAACATCTACCTCTTTCTTGTCCTCTCTGCCTGGAATGCCTTTCCCTAACACTACTTTTATTTTTTATTTATTTATTTTTTTTAACCAAAGTAACTCCTCCTCCATTTACTTGCTCAGTTACTTATCAACTACTTATTGGACATCAGTTGTGTACCAGACCTAGGCACTGGGGGTAATTTGATAAGTGAAATTCACAAAATCTGTGTTATTTTGTCATTGACCCTCCACTGAGTGCTGTTGTATCGCTTGCTCTGTGTTTCATGGGTTGTAAGTTATAATCTTTACCTGCATAAAAGGAGCATGTTGCATAATCTGTGTCTTTGGCATGTGCCTGTGTGCATGTGTGCTTGGTAGGATCTGACTCTGCAACCCCATGGACTGTAGCCTGGTAAAGCTCCTCTGTCCATGTGATTCTCCAGGCAACAATACTGGAGTGGGCTGGCATTTCCTTCTGCAGGGAACTTGCCAACCCAGGAATCAAACCCACACAGTCTCCTGTGTCTCTGGCAATAGTAGGTGGATTCTTCACCAAGGAGCCACCTCGGAAACCCCTATCTTTGGCATATTTTCATCAATTATTTTCACACTTTTGGCAGCAGTATTATACTTCTTTTGGACATTTCACATAATCTTAAAGACAATTTATAAAATATTACTTCTAATTTTATTTTATATCACTAGTGTTTACCTAATATACATTTCCTCTATGCAACTTAACAACTGTAGTCTTTTGTTAAGCAGCATTGTTTTTTCTCCTGCTTTTTTTTTTAATTTCCTGTCTTGTGGTGTTTAATAACATTGCCCATAATATAGATTTATTAAATGAATTAATACATATTCATTTTTCCTCCATATTGAGATAAATTATTTATTTGACAATAATAAGGAAATATTATGGATACATCTAAATAAAATTACCTTATTTCCTTTTATTATTTAGGATACATAATGATTACAATAACTCTAGAACATGAATTGGTTAGTGTCTAGTATATTTTATCACTAAAAGCAGATAAATATAGATACTTATATATGGCTTCAATTCAAGTAATTATTGACATTTTATGCAAAATAATGTGCTTTTAATCAATACAAGCAAATTTAGATAATTTTTATCTTTGTCTTTTTTTAAAATAAATATCAGTATGCTCCAATAGTTAGAAGTGAGTACTATAGGCTTCTTATCCATACCCTTATTGCCAGGACACACCTATTTCCACAGATGCTACAAAGAAGCAAAGAAAAGGGGAGAGAATTAATATCTTTAATCTGCTCATCAATTGCTAGCTCCATCATTCACAAACAGTGTTTACTTTGGTTAGACCCTAGCACGGGAATTTGGGAAATCTTATTTGTATACTTCTAGCTCCAGCAATTCAAAGAAGGGCATATTTAAGATCAATATGTTATTGGTACATAATTGGACTATTGGAAGTTTCCTTCTGAGTAGAAAAACATGAAAAGGTTGTTAAGGTATTTATGAGAATGATTCTAAAATATTTCTAGTCAATACCACAAATATCACCAGTAAGAGTCTAATTTTGACTCTCATTACGCTAATGATACAGAGAGCTGAAGGGTATTTGCTGCCTCTGGTCATGGTCTTTGAACCCCTTAGTGTTATATTCCTCATTAAGGAACAGGCTGCCCCAAATGCATAGACTACAACTCACCTCTACTGATATCACACTGCCTTTACTAAAAGAATTTTAAAATAAATTATAAAATATTAGCATTATGATTTTTTTTTATTGTTCTCATGGTATTTTATTCTAACTTTGCTTTTTTACCATAGGGGTAAGATTATATATACAGCAAAACCAATGGAATCTTTTTAATTCTGTTTCTATAGATGTTAGCAAGACTTCAATGTACTTGTCTTCTACTTTACTGATATTTCACTGACTTCCTTCTAAGGAAATGTGAAGAGATAGCTCATGTTGACTCTAAAACTTCTTCAGGCTACAATGTGTTCCTTTGCTGGTTCCTGCTTTGCTGTTATCTGCACCAAAGATAGCAGTATCACTTTTATGCTGAAATAAATATTTGTCAATTGATTTCTTACCTTGGTAACTTTTTCAGCTCCATGCTGCTACAACTGCCAATGTTGATTATTTATTATTAATACACAGTAGAACTATTACAAAAAACATTATTATTATTTTTTTACATCTCATCTTTCTAGAATATAAGTTAAGAGTTCATGAGAGGAAATATGAGGAGTCTGGGCATCTTCATTCATGACTGAATTCCTAGTTAAGACTGAATTTTGAATCTCTAACTTATTTACATAGCTTAATGTTCCATAAAAGCCCAAAGTGGAAACCCGAGTTTAGTTGTTTGCAGAAGTAGCTTACTCCAGTTTTTATGTGAAAATGTTATAATAACCAGATTGTGAGCAATATGTGCTATGAAGAATAAAGAAGAAAGTGTTAATATGATTGCCAGTGGAGAAGTAGAAGGGCCAAAGGCATTGGAGAGAATTTTACATCTTCTCTCCCACCTGGCCAAAATAATAATTCTTTATTTTACTTTTTAATGTGGAGAATGAATAAAGCCAGTAGTGGAGGGAGCCTGGATTTATGAGAGATTTAGTGTGTTTCTTTCGGGTCCAGGTGACAGATGCCATGGCAGAGTTGAGGAAGGATTATTAAGCCACTTCACATTCTTCCACTTCCAGTAAAACAGGGAATAATTGTGGCACTTTGACCTCGGGGTTGTGGCTTTCCCTTAGGTCTTGGTGTTTTCACACAGGACACTGATACTGACTTTATAAACAGTTAAGAGCTTCTTACTAAGGAAAACAAAATGAAAGATGGAATAAAATAACTCAAAATCACTTGTAAGACATTTAGTATTGGATAGGGTTGAGGTACTAATACACTACAGATATCAACATTACTGTTACATTGTTTTTCTTCATTTGCAGGTAAATCACAATGAATGGATTTCCAAGATTTAGATAGGTCTCAGACATCAACTATAGTAATTCTAAGTGTCCTATATGAATCTTACTGTTTTGCTGGTGTCTTAAAACAGAGTGCTTTATTAGTTTCATAATTGGTATACACAGGGTGCCTCCTTCTGGAATCAAATCCATGAAATTAATTTTTTCTAGACTGTGTTTGTGGAAAAAAGAATTAGAAATTCCATGTAAGTCCTCTAAAAAAAATCATTGATGTGCAATGAGGCAAGAAACAAAAAATTGTTATTGAAGATAATTAGTCAATCATTATGCCATAAATATATAATAGGGTTTTTATTTCTAACAAATGTACTAATCAAATTACCCAATTAAAAACTTCTGTAGGAAGATATTAGACTATTTTTGGAAAGACTGTAGCAATGTTTAAGGAAAATCCACTTTATAAGGCAATTTAGCAAGAAATGCTGTCCTTTCCATGTATATAATCAGGGTCGGTTATGAACTTCTTTCTTTCTTTAGGCTTTTTACAAGACATGAAACTGTTTTACATGTCTTTTAGGTTGGTGTTAAGGCAAAAACATGATCTATACAAATTTCCCCTAAAATAGCATTGTCTCTTCCCTCTAGAAACTCATCGTTTAAAAGATAATACAAATACAATTACAATAAAATAACGTGGTCCACAGGGCAGCTTACCTGAGAAGCCAGATTATGTTGGATAAAATCAGGCAAAAGTGATTCTTACTCTACCCAGAACTCATTTTAGATCTGTGAGTGTGTGGGTGTGTTTTTTCACATGAGGTGAATTTGCATGTAATTGAGCAGCTGTAATTTAGTTCAAAAACAAACAAAAGTAAATGGGATTTCCATTTACTAAACTATCATGTCTCAGGCACTTTGATAGATGCTTCAATGTATTTACTCTTTTATTAATAACTTAATTCGGAGAAGGCAATGGCACCCCACTCCACTACTCTTGCCTGGAAAATCCCATGGATGGAGGAGCCTAGTAGACTGCAGTCCATGGGGTCACGAAGAGTCAGACATGACTGAGTGACTTCACTTTCACTTTTCACTTTCATGCATTGGAGAAGGAAATGGCAACCCACTCCTCCAGTGTTCTTGCCTGGAGAATCTCAGGGATGGGGAAGCCTGCTGGGCTGCCATCTATGGGGTCGCATAGAGTCGGACACGACTGAAGCAACTTAGTAGCAGCAGCAATTACCTAAATAAATGATGAGACAAGGTAGTGTTTTTGCTTATATAGCTATCATAGGAGAGTACAATACATTGATTATAATCTTGTTCAAAAATGTGTATCAGAAATTTTTAGTTCATGAATTACTATAATAAGTTGTCATGTTTCAAACTATTAAGGAAGCGTGTAGTAGATTCAATTCAGTTCAGTCGCTCAGTCTTGTCCAACTGTTTGTGACCCCATGAATTGTAACACGCCAGGTCTCCCTGTCCATCACCAACTCCTGGAGTTCACTGAAACTCACGTCCATCAAGTAGGTGATGAAATCCAGCCATCTCATCCTCTGTCATCCCCTTCTCCTCCTGCCTCCAATCCTTCCCAGCATCAGTTTTTTCCAATGAGTCAACTCTTCACATGAGGTGACCAAAGTATTGGAGTTTCAGCTTTAGCATCAGACTTTCCAAAGAACACCCAGGACTGATCTCCTTTAGGATGGACTGGTTGGATCTCATTGCAGTCCAAGGGACTCTCAAGAGTGTTTCTCCAACACCACATTTCAAAAGCATCAATTCTTCAGTGCTCAGCCTTCTTCACATCCATACATGACTACTAGAAAAACCATAGCCTTGACTAGACAGAACTTTGTTGGCAAAGCAATGTCTCTGCTTTGTAATATGCTATCTAGGTTGGTCATAACTTTCCTTCCAAGGAGTAAGCGTCTTTTAATTTCATGGCTGCAATCACCATCTGTAGTGATTTTGGAGCCCCAAAAATAAAGTCTGACACCGTTTCCACTGTTTCCCCATCTGTTTGCCATGAAGTGATGGGACCAGCTGCAATGATCTTCACTTTCTGAATGTTGAGCTTTAAGCCAACTTTTTCACTCTCCACTTTCACTTTCATCAAGAGGCTTTTCAGTTCCTCTTCACTTTCTGCCACAAGGGGGATGTCATCTGCATATCTGACGTTATTGACATTTCTCCCAGCAATCTTGATTCCAGCTTGTGCTTTTTCCAGCCCAGCATTTCTCATGATGTACTCTGCATGTACGTTAAATAAGCAGGGTGACAATATACAGTCTTGACGTACTCCTTTTCCTATTTGGAACCAGGCTGTGTTCCATGTCCAGTTCTAACTGTTGCTTCCTGACCTGCATATAGGTTTCTCAAGAGGCAGGTCAGGTAGTCTGGTATTCCCATCTCTTTCAGAATTTCCCACAGTTTACTGTGATCCACACAGTCAAAAGCTTTGGCATAATCAATAAAGCAGAAATAGATGTTTTTCTGGAACTCTCTTGCTTTTTTGATGATCCAGCAGATGTTGGCAATTTGATCTCTGGTTCCTCTGCCTTTTCTAAAACCAGCTTGAACATCTGGAAGTTCACGGTTCATGTATTGTTGAAGCCTGGCTTGGAGAATTTTGAGCATTACTTTACTAGCGTGTGTGATGAGTGCAATTGTGCAGTAGTTTGAGCATTCTTTGGCATTGCCTTTCTTTGGGATTGGAATGAAAACTAACCTTTTCCAGTCCTGTGGCCACTGCTGAGTTTTCCAAATTTTCTGGCATATTGAGTGCAGCACTTTCACAGCATCATCTTTCAGGATTTGAAATAGCTCAACTGGAATTCCATTACCTCCACTAGCTTTATTCATAGTGATGCTTTCTAAGGCCCACTTGACTTCACATTCCAGGATGTCTGGCTCTAGGTGAGTGATCACACCATCGTGATTATCTGGGTCTTGAAGATCTTTTTTGTACAGTTCTTCTGTGTATTCTTGCCACCTCTTCTTAATATCTTCTGCTTCTGTTAGGTCCATACCATTTCTGTCCTTTATCGAGCCCATCTTTGCATGAAATGTTCTCTTGGTATCTCTAATTTTCTTGAAGAGATCTCTAGTCTTTCCCATTCTGTTGTTTTCCTCTCTTTCTTTGCATTGATCACTGAGGAAGGCTTTCTTATCTCTTCTTGCTATTCTTTGGACCTCTTCATTCAGATGCTTATATCTTTCCTTTTCTCCTTTGCTTTACACTTCTCTTCTTTTCACAGCTATTTGTAAGGCCTCCCCAGACAGCCATTTTGATTAACTTTCATTAAATGAAAATAGTTATGAAATGGGCTATCTCTTGTAGGATATGCATATATCTCTTACTTATACATATGCCACACTGTCAAAAGAAAATAAGAGGTGTAGCACCAACAGAACAATGATCTTTTGGTACTTCCTGAAGATTAGGTCATACAGAAGATGAGATTTTTACTAAAGAAAAGATGACTTAAAAGAATCTTCTAATTGTTTCTCAACTTGCAGGTTCTGATTATGAGTAACAAAATAGAAAGTACACTGCAGATGAAATTTCAAAAAGTGAGAAAAAGTGAAAATTTAAAAATCTTGCAAAGAAGAACACAATATCCACAAAACAAATGATATCAGATTTCTCAGATTTAAATGTAATGAAAATTAATCTTTACCCAGCCAATGTAAGATTTAATTCAAAGGATGAAATAAAAAATGAATGCTAATATAAGGATTCAGTGTAGGCAATCTATAGATACTCTTCCAAATGATGTCATAGATGACATTTTCAAACCAAATTAAGATAATGAATACAAAAGCAATGTTTGGAGTTTAACGAAATAGTAACCATGAAAAAAATAACATGATGGAACATGTTACTTTTTAAAAAAATGTTACCTAATAATCAGGTTATCTTAAAAAATGGAAAAATTAAAGCTTACCACAGATCTTGCATTTTTGAATGAGAGAATAGAGATAGAGATTAACTTCACACTTTTCATTTAAAGTGTATTTATAGGTGTGATAAACATGTCCAGGTTGAAGAATTCAAGAAGACATCTGGAATACACTGCTTTCAAAATATTAAGGAAAGCTATGTAACAAGTTAACCAATGCAATAAATCTCAAAACTATGGAAATGTATATATGTGTATCTGTACCATTGTATGTATGACTAGAAATTATCATGTAAATACAAAAATAAGAACATAGGAATAATTCCAAGCATGGCAGTAACCACAATCAGTTAAAATTAAATATCTTATTAACACACAGATACAGTAGGATTAGATAAGAAAACAAATTCTAGCTAAATGATAATTTTAAGGCTTATATCTAAATAAAACTCATGAAGGAAGATGGAAAATGAATGGATGGATAAAAATGTTAACCAGAAACAAAAGGAGGTATGGCAACATTCAACAAAACAGCTGAACAACAGCAAAATAATTACAAATGATATAAAATCATTTATGCTTATATAACAACTATATGCTTAGTTATAACAATTATAACAACACATTTTAAAATTCATATGAAAGTTTGCATGATGCCAATTATTTAAAAATTTTAAATTCTATGATGCAAAATTCCACATCTCTAAAAATAAAGCAAAAATGTTAGAGCAACAACAAAAGCATAGTTTAGGGAAGAAAAAATGCTGTTTAAGTGGAATTTAAATGTCACATATGAAAGAAATCAAACATCAAAACATACAGATTATGAGTAGAGAAATAAATGAATACCAAATGGAGAAAATTAAAATTATTATTTCATATATAGCAGTTTAGTATCACTAAACTATAAAGCATTTAAAAAATTTGTAGAAAAACTCTTAACAGTATTCTAATAAATGATCAATCAATTGCAACAGACACGTAAAAATTCTAATAGACTGTACATTTGTTTTCAAGGCTTAAAATTACTGCAGTTGATAGAAATACTATGTAAAATTTCATGTGTTCATAATGATATTAACAAAATAATCTCATTGAAAACTATTGATAAATCCATAGTGCTCAATAGGCAGCATCCATTCTTTCTACACACTGAGAAGAAACAAGGGATACAACAAAATGTTTCTTTATTTACTGTATGAACTGTATTTAACAACTAAATAATTGAAGTGAAGAGATAGTCTATATAGAAAAAAAATAGTTAATAAATACTAAATACATAATAAATCCAGAGCATCATTATTTTGCAGCCTTTAGGGAATGATCTCAGAGAAGGCAGTGGCAACACACTCTAGTACTCTTGCCTGGAGAATCCCAGGGATGGGGGAGCCTGGTGGGCTGCTGTCTACGGGGTTGCTAAGAGTCGAACACAACTGAGCGACTTCACTTTCACTTTTCACTTTCATGCGTTAGAGAAGGAAATGGCAACCCACTCCAGTGTTCTTGCCTGGAGAATCCCAGGGACACGGGAGCCTGGTGGGCTGCCGTCTATGGGGTTGCACAGAGTCGAACACAACTGAAGCGACTTAGCAGCAGCAGCAGCAGCAGAAGTAACTTAGCAGTAGCAGTAGCAGCAGGGAATGATTTAGACAGCAATTATCACTGGTTGCAAAAAACATTATATAAAAGATAATGGAAAACTTTAGAATGGAAGATCAAACAGACAATGTATGAACTCACTAAACGATCTCAAAATCACTAAAATATGTGATATTTTTAGTGACTAGATAGCATATGTATTTTCTTGTATATTGCAATAGATAACACACTGTATGAAGTGAAAGTATTAGTTGTTCAGTTGTGTCCAACTCCTTCCTTGCAACCCATGGACTGTAGTCTGCCAGTCTCCTCTGTCCATGGGATTCTCCAACAAGAATACTGGAGTGTGCTGCCATGGTTTCCTCCAGGGGATCTTCTGAATGTAGGGATTGAACCCTGGTCTCCTGCACTTCAGGCAGATTCCTTACTGTCTGAACCACCAGGGAAGCCTGTGATAATACACCAGATGCTTATAAATTATTCTTGCCAAAACACTGAATTTGAATCTGAAAGACCTGCTAGCTATAAATATCAATATACCAGCATTATAAAAGATAGATGCATATGAATCAATGCCATGACATTGAAAGTATTAGCTGCTCAGTCATGTCTAACTCTTTGTGACTCCATGGACTGTAACCCACCAGGCTCCCTTGTTCATGGAATTCTCCAAGCAAGAATACTGGAGTGGATTTCCATTCCCTTCTCCAGGGGATCTTCCTGACCCAAGGATCAAACCCTGGTCTCCTGTATCACAGGTGTATTCTTTACCATCTCCAGAATGCAGAATATTCTACTAACAAATGCAAATGGAAAGATGATGAGAGGAAGTATAGATTTAAGGCTTCACCAAACTCATTATATGGAACTTGCTTTATTCTGACTTAAAGAACCATTTAAGGAAAAAAATAAGTTAATCATGGAAATTAAATATTATCTGATATGTGCTAATATTAATAATCAATTTATAACTTTTCCTGTTAAAATCAGAAATAAGGATTCCAGCTATCCTTACTTCTATTCAACATTACACTGAAATTTCTACCCAAGTTAATAAGACATATGAGAAGAATTAAGATGGAAAAAACTTTTCACTGGTGGATGAGTGCATGAACTGCCTTAAATTTCCTGGAGAATCTATGTCAGAATTAGAGGAATAGAGTTCAGAAAGATGACCAGATACAAGATAAATCTTAAAATATATATCTGCAATCTTCCAGTTTCTAGTTCTGCATGTAAGGAAGGGGTTTGGAAGTTGCTACTCCATCCTAACAACAAGTAAAGAACAGATAGACTGAAAAATCAACAGCTTTTCTCAGACGGCTAAGAGACTGGAGGGCACAGGGCAAACCAGTGCTCTCATAACCAGAGATGCAGACCAGTGAATACTCAGCTACATCTAGGCACAGAGTCTCACAAGCTGAATCCACCAGAGAAACTAGTTCTCTGGTAGGAAAATATCAACTATAGCTGAAAAATGTCTAGGGGCTTTAAAAACTCCACAGAAATCCAATCTTGGTGGGAAAATATTGTGAGATTTACCTCCAGGAGTTTGACCAACTTCCTACAGAAAAATATCAGAGAAAAATTCCTTCATGATTTCATGAAGGCAGTGAAAAAGGAACCATCTTGTTAGAGCACACTGTTCTTAGTGCTTCCCTGGCAGCTCAGATGGTAAAGAATGTGCCTGCAATGCCGCAGATGAGGGTTCAATCCCTGGGGCAGGAAGATCCGCTGGAGAAGCAAATGGCTACTCACCCACTCCAGTATTCTTGCTTGGAGAATTCCATGGACAGAGATGACTGGTGGGCTGCAGTTCATACGGTTGCAAAGAGTTGGACATGACTGAAAGACTGATACTTTTTCACTTGCACACTATTCTTAAGAAGACTTGCCCTCAGGAGAAACTATTCAACCAGAGCCTAAAATCAGGACCAAGTTGAACTGGGGGAATAGAAATACCCGACTCCAGTAGGCTGTAGCCTTCCAGGTAGGAGAAGATAAATACCCACCTCTATCCAGGGACAGCAGAGCCTGGTGGGTTGCAGTCCACGGGGTTCGGAAGAGTCGGACACGACTGAGCGACTTCACTTTCAATTTTCCCTTTCATGCATTGGAGAAGGAAATGGAAACCCACTCCAGTGTTCTTGCCTGGAGAATCCCAGGGACGAGGGAGCCTGGTGGGCTGCCGTCTATGGGGTCGCACAGAGTCGGACACTACTGATGCAACTTAGCAGCAGCAGCAGCCGCCGCCGCCGCCCTCTTTGGGCTTCCCTCATAGCTCAGTTGGTAAAGAATCTGCCTTAAATGCAGGAAACCCGGTTTCGATACCTGGATCGGGAAAATCTCCTGGAGTTGCCTGTCAGGCTACAGTCAATAGGGTCCCAAGAGTTGGACACGACTTAGTGACTAGAGAGAGAGCCCTCTTTAGCTTCCTGTCCTACCTAAGAGAGGGAGAAAGGAAAAAAACTGAGACACAGGTTCAGTACTATCTGAATGACTGATTTAAACCATATAAATGTTTTCTAAATTAAACGCCATTGTTGTCCTAATTTCATAGATGAGGCAGATAGAGATACACTATTTTACCAATATCACTAAGCATATAAGTAGGTAAGCCCAACCTTGAACCCACATCTGTTTGTCTCCAGGGCCATGCCTTATCTTCAGAATGGTTAATGGTTAATTGCAGAGTAAACATGCTACAATTGAGGCCTCAAATTTATAACAGAAGTTTTTCCTTTCAGAATGTAAAAGATTCCAACCTCCAAACAAAACTAAAATTACTTTGGATACTTTTACTCCGGGAGAATGTTTCACATTAGCATTGCTCAAGGAACCCTGAGAAATGGTATGCAGTAAATAACTTCAAATAAGATTGAACATAACTCTCTCAATATTTTTAGTAGAGTGATTATAAAGAGAAAATGTATACAAATGTCAATAAGCATATTTTATTACAGAATATATTTGACAACATATTTGAGAAATCATTCATATACACTTTACTTTCAGAATTCAGATAACACTAAAATTTAAAATAATGCTTGATGATCATTATTTTTGAGCAACAGTTAATACACTAAAATGTATTTCACATGAAATAAACATTTTTCAGGTTTTCAGCTCTTATAATGGGGAGCATGGCTTAAAGTGTCAGTTTATATGAGCCTATGAGCTGTTGTTTTTGAAAAGAAAATTGTTAATTTATTAAACTAAAAATGAGTTCCTTCATCTTTAATTATGATAATTATTGGAAAATAGTTTTACTTTTAATTTAAAATATATTAATGATTATATAGTAAATTTTATGTATATGTAGTGTACTGTGTGTGTGCTCAGTCATGTCTGACTCTTTGCAACTCTATGAACTATAGCCCATTAGACTCCTCTGTACATAGAATTTTTCAGGAGAGAACAGTGGAGTGGGTTGACATTTTATACTCCAGGGGGATCTTCTCAACCCAGGGATCGAACCCACTTCTCTTGCATCTCCTGTTTTGGTAGGCAGATTCCTTACCACTGGGGCTACCTGCAAAGCCCAAATTTCATGTATAACATAAAATAACTTCAATTATTTATTTATGTATGTTATATGATTTTATAGTTGACTTTTATTTCTTATATAAAGTGGAGGGTTCAACCTTCCTACTTTTCAAATGGGCTAAAACTCTTCTCATCATAATTTTCATTTATTAATTAAATATATATCATCCATGTTTATTGTTTTCAAATCGATTTTATGTAGAAAGGATTGATAAAGAAATTATACTACATAGAAATATTTAGAATATACGATAAGAGAAAAAAATAATGAAAAGTTTTACCCATGATATTTTTTTCCTTCTGCTTATACTAAAAATCTACTTTTCTATAAAGATATTTCTATCTTTTTTATTAATTTTTATTGGCTATAGACGCTTTACAATGTTGTATTAGTATTTTGTTGTACAGCAAAGTGAATGAGTCATATGTATACACATATCCACTTCTTTTTCAATTTTCTTCCTGTGGATATATGTATACATATGACTGTATTCACCACAGAGTATTAAGTAGAGTTCCTTGTGCTACAGAGTAGATTCTTATCAATTATCTATTTTATACATAGTAATGTATATATGCCAGTCTCAGTTTCCCAATTCATTCCACCCCTCCTTTCCCACTTTGGTGTCCGTATGGTTGTTTATGTTTCTGTTTCTGCTTTGCAAATAAGTTCATCTCTACCATTTTTCTGATTTCCACATATACACCATATTATACAATATTTGTTTTTTTCTTTTTGACGTACTTCACTCTATGACAGTCTCTAGGTCCATCCATGTGTCTTCAAATGATACTATTTCATTGTGCAACTGGAACACAAGAAAAGATTTGTGTGGTGTATGCAAAAGGTGCTGTGACTGACTGAATCTGTCAAAATTGGTTTGTGAAGTTTCATACTGAAGTTTGAAGTTTGTGAAGTTTCTCACTGGATGATGTGCCGCACGCAGTCAGGAAGACCAATTGAAGTTGATAGCAATCAAATCAAGATATTAATTGAGAACAATAAACATTATACCACATGAGAGATAGCTGACATACTCAAAATATCCCAATCAAGCATTGAAAAATTGTTTACATCATCTTTGTGCAAATTGCTTTGATTATTGGAGTACCCATAAATTAAGTGAAAAAAAACCTTCTTGACATATTTCCACATGCACTTCTATACTAAAATGTAACAAAAATGTTCCATTTTTAAAACAAATTGTGACAGGTGATGAAAAGTGGACACTGTACAATAATGTAGGGTGGAAGAAATTGTGGAGCAAGTGAAATGAATCACTACCAACCTCACCAATAATCGGTCTTCATCCTAAAAAGGTGATCTTGTTTATTTGCTGGGATTAGAGGACAGTCCTCCATTATAAACTCCTAGAAAACCGAATGATTACTTCCAACAAGTATAGCTCCCATTTAGACCAATCGAAAGCAGAAATTGATGAAAAAATGTCAGGAATTGTTAAACAAAAAACACATAATTTTCCATCAGGATAATGCAAGGCCACATGTTTGATCAAACACCAGGCAAAAACTGTTACGGTTTAGCTGGGAAGTTCTCATGTATCCACTGTATTCACCAGACATTACATCTTTGGATTTCCATTTATTTTGATTTTCACAAAATTATCTTAATGGAAAAATTTTCAATTTCCTGGAAGACTGTAAAGGCACCTGAAACAGTGCTTTGATAAAAAAGTTTTGGGAAGATGGAATTATGAATTTGCCTGAAAAATGGCAGAAGGTTGTGGTACAAAACTGTGACTATGTTGTTCCATAAAGTTGTTCGTAAAAATGAAAAATATATCTTTCATTTTTACTTAAAAACCAAAGGGACTTTTTGTCCAAGCCAATATATGCCTTCTTATAGTGTATTAAATTACCACATAGGAAATAATGGATTTATCTATCTAAGGCATGTTCAAAGTTATGATTCTCAAATCATTTCCCACTATTCTGTACTACATATTTCTCACTTCAGAAATACAAGTCTTCATTTACCTTTAATATGTCATGTTCTTTCACAATTAAAAATATTTTTTATATTATTGCCTCTCCTGAAATGTTTCTGTCCTTTTACTCTTTATATTACTGTTCATACTTAGCCATAGCTGCCAATAAAAGGCTTCTGTCCATTGATTTATTTTTCCAACCTCCTCAGGCTGACATTAGTGTCTCATTCCCTGAGCTCTGTGATAGATCTCTGTGTTATGACATACCCACATAGAAACTTGTCTCTCTGAATTGATTTTAAATATATAGAAAGCAAGCCCTGAATCTAATTTAGAAAATGAAAATTTTTAAGTGCTTAGAAAAGATAGGCTCTACACATGAATGGGCTCGATAAATACCTGTGGAATGAATGTACATGACTTTCAAATTATAGAGGAATAGAGAAATGTATTCTTTTTTTTTTTTGTCCATTATGAATATAGCAAAGGCTTAGGTTTTGTCTACTTATGAATGCACCATTGCCACAAGAACTAGTGTATTCCAATTCCTGTGCTTATGACATTTAATATTTTGGCTTCTAAATTGATATAACATCACTATACATATCATCATTAGATTACTTTTATTTTAAATAGATTTTTGAATTTTAAAATGGATTTTTGAATTTTAAAAGGTCATTTTTCCCTTTAACTAACTAAACCACATCCTGTTCAAGTAATTGTATTTCCAGTTCCTTGTCCTGGAAATTGAATTAATTGAAGTACTGTTCTTTTATAATGTATGATAGGCTTTGAAAAAAATGGCTGCAACTTTATTGCAGTTGGGGAAAAAAAATCTATAAACGAATCAGTGGCAGCTTCCTCAGCCAAATATAGCTGTATGTCTTTTAAAATTTTAGTGAAGATTAAAACTTTGTCATTCCAGTGCATCACTCAATTTAACATGTAGAATAATGTTCTCTGGTGAATGATGCAGAATAATGATATAACTAGAAAGTTGTAAAGACAAATGTCTGTGGGTAGAAGCTATCCTGGTTTGAATTTTTTTTCTTTTTAAAATGAAAAGATCTTATGTATAGGCTTCCAGTATTGTTCTGTGATAATTGGCTAATAAAGGTATAGCCTCATCTGCTACCTGGGCATGATGATACTTCTGATAAAAAGTTAAAGACACCATCTATGATAGACGTTTAATAATATGAATAAATCTTTAGTTTTACAGCTTTTGTACTGAAGCTATACTGATATTGCAGCTCCATTAATGAATCTAAAAAATAAGCCTCAACAATAGCAGTAAAGGAAATCACTGTTAGGACATACCCTAAATTCACTTAAACCTTAAAAAGTTATATATATCAAAAAATAAGTTATATGTATATTTTTTTCCTAAATAGAAGATTTTGATTATATGCAAACACTAACATTTGATATTTTTTTATTGAACTTAGCTATCTGTTCAATAAGTTTCTCATATGATATCAAATATTGTACTTCTTTATATTTCTTAACCAATATATGTGCTGAGTTCTTCCTGATATACATGGAAAGTTACTGAGTGATGAACTGCAAAATCATTAAGACTGAATATCTTCTTACTGCAAAAAAGATCTTCAATTAATGTGGATTTATCCTTCACAAAAACCACAAAATAAATCCTTTTGTAGGCCAATGGGATAAAATTTTGAAGGTGAAGTTCGTATGTGAAAAAGCAGCTTTCCTTTCTCCTTTTTATCTTTACAAACTTGTTCATTATCTTCCCTAACCCTACTATATTCCCACAAGAAATTTTATTGTAGTCTTGCTGCACTGCTTATCAATTCCTCTTTCATCCTCCCTCATTTCACAGGTTATAGATTTTCAATCCTTCATCCTGGACTGATATGCTAGAATTTGACTAAATATGATGTTCAATATCAGGAACTGAAGGAGAGATTTCCTGGAATATCAAAATGAGCCACTCCAATGTCTACTGGATTCCCATATATTTTGAGGTACCCAAAATGCTGCTTTATATCTTATGCTGCAGTGAACAGAGCGCCCTTTCCAGTTGAAAAATGATCTGTATCTTACCTCATTACGTTTTATTACTATAATGTACTTTACCTGTGACAATGGCAAAGAACCCGAAAGATACTGTTATTGAACCACAAGTGACTCTCTACTTACTCTTCTAACCTTAGGGAGTCACGCTATGTGATATTTATGTCAATTACTAATGGAATGCAACATATACAATCTAGATGCTTAATATAAGACCTAGTTTTGTGACTTAGTCAACACAAATGAATGCAAGATGATGACAGTAACATTGCTACATTTCTAATTGGCTTATTGACTTGCAACCTCCTTGGGAGCTGCCCCAAGTGTAATCTGGAACCATCCCTGTATGTGGAGGATAGAGACAGACTAAAGAAAAGGCAAACCATGTCAAAATGGTAGGTGGCAGGTTCAATAAGCAAGGGAACTTATGATGCTTGTTTTGGGTAGTTGCAAGGTTAATAGATTTCTTCACCTATCTGCCAGAATCTTGAAAGTTTATAAAGAGGTCTTAACTGGATTCAGTCAGATGTCCAGTTCAGACAGCTTCAACATCACATTCCAATTTCAAGGCTGTATATGGGAGTAGCTTCTGCGAGTGGGGGAAGCAAGCAGAACTCACATTCTAAGGATTGGGGTTGGGGATCAGTGGGATCCTCCTATTGCCTGGGTTCAGCTCATGGATCAACTTGACCTCCTCCAACACAGCTTTGAATAGAAATCATACAGTAGGAATATTAAAGGAACTTAGATAAAATTTAGTTCAAATGATTGCAAATGCAACATAAATAGGTACAGTAGACACATAAATTTGTACACAAGAGATGATAAAGTTCCTAATACCTAAATTGTGGGCAAAGTAAATGTGACCTGGAAATATGTATAAGAAGCTATCACTGTCTAATATTGCCTTGAATTTGAATTATGAGAAATGCATAACAGAAAAAAATTATTGTGTATGCATATGTGTATGTTTGTCATAAAACTCCTATTCAGCATTTTGCATTTGAAAATATCTTGTTGATTATCATATTTAGAGATCTTATCATGTAAAAGGGAGGAATACTAGAAAAATATGGAATGTTCTGCCTCTTTGCAATTCTGAGACAGTCTTCCAAAACCCTCATAATTCAGAGGAATTCAAAGTAAAGAACATCTTATAAATGAGATCAAATGAGAAAAAAAAGGGATGCTGATGAAAAGATATCAGAAAACCTGAGAAGCTTGTGACACCCAAGACGCAGCTGGTAACTCTTTGGAACATTGCTATAAACTCTCATTACCCTAGCTTGATGACAATTGTTCACGCTTTTCACAGCTGTTTAAATTGCCAGAACAGCTGTTACCTGCAAAAGATTATTTGAAGAGATTAGTCTCCTGTAGACCATCCAACAGCCCTCTTAAAAAGACTGACATGCACAGCACAAATCATTCAGCAACAGAAGGCAAGCAGATACTAAATTAGATCTGAGGTGTCAATTGAAGAAACATTGATAATTCATGGGGATTAGTGTTTTGATTCCTCAAACTTGTCTCTCTCAAATCACTGAAGTGATTTCTGCAATCAGTTTTTCCCTCCTTTAAAGGAAAAATAACTTTGGTAAATTTATGATTAATCATGGTTTGGTATCTTATGTACATAAGTTGTCCTGATAACTGATACTATTGTCATGATAACTCTTAAAACTGAATATTGATTTTTTTACACCTTGTGGAAAAAGTCCACCAACAGTCTGACATGACTGAGTGACTGAACTGAACTGACGCTTTGTGAAGGAAATATGAGTCTTTGCAAAGTTCTCTTTAGATAATTTTTAAATATTTTTAAAAATTCTTTAATTTTTAGACCTTTAGCATTCAACAGATGTTCATGATCTGCTGAAAGTTCATTGGTAATTTTCCACCTATCATGGAACTCTGTTTTGAAGACACTATAAATGGCTAATTGCTACTGAGAGCAGTATTTTTTACCTTATTCAGAATCTGTAGATATGGAATTTGTTTGAATGATCTTAATGAAGTTAAAAACACTGTGTCAAGTCCAGAGAATTCTATTGTTCTCTGTGCCCTATAGATTTATGTAAATTATATCTCTTTTCTTAATGTCTTAATGCTAAATGTCTTTCATGTAAGAGTATTCCTTTTGATCTCTCTAATAATACAAGTGTGGAAGAGTACATTGGAAGGCTTTTTAAGAGTATTATTCACTTTCTAGTAGCCTCTTTAATTTTGTATATAAAGGATGATCTGGCAAAAAAAAAAAAAAAAAGAGGTTTCCTCTTTATAATTTTAAAAGATGGCGAGTTGTAACATTTAAAATAACACTTCAAGTGACTGAGTTTGTTATTTATTAAGGCATCATGTTTGGTTAAATATATCTAACTTCAGTTCAGTTCAGTCACTCAGTCATGTCCGACTCTTTGCAACTCCATGAATCGCAGCACACCAGGCCTCCCTCTCCATCACCAACTTCCACGGAGTTCACTCAAACTCATGTCCATTGAGTCAGTGATGCCATCCAGCCATCTCATCCTCTGTTGTCCCCTTCTTCTCCTGCCCCCAATCTCTCCCAGCATCAGAGTCTTTTCCAATGAGTCAGCTCTTCGCATGAGGTGTCCAAAGTACTGGAGTTTCAGCTTTAGCATCATTCCTTCCAAAGAACACCCAGGACTGACCTCCTTTAGAATGGGCAGTAATCTTATTATTATGATCATACTTTTTGTCATGAAATAGCTAATATATTTGTTCAATCTTTAAACTTTGTAGCTAATTTTTCTTCATAGTATAATGTTTATAAACTTTAAAAAGTAAATATGTAAGAATAGTGATATAATCTAATCCTTATATATCCTTGTTATGAGGCACTTATACCTCTATATGGCTTCCCTGGTGGCTCAGCTTTAAAAAATCCACCTGCAATGTAAGAGACATGGATTCTATCCCTGACCAAAGATCCCTTGGAGAAGGAAATGACAACCCACTCTCTAGTATTCTTCTCTGGGAAATCTCATGGTCAGAGGAGCCTGGTGAACTATAGTCCATAAGGTCACAGAAGAGTTGGACACAACTTAGCGACTAAACAACACAATCTTTTAAAAAATAATAGTACCTCAAAAATTTTGAAAATAGTGCATACTTGAGAATAGATGTTTTGAAGATCTAAAGATGTAATCTGATGATTTGACGCTTGCTGCAAATAATTTATTCAATCATTCACATACACTTAAATTTAGTAGAATTTGCCAAAATGTGATCAAAACTCCAGTGAATTGTTATGTTATCATAAAACCTAAAGAGCAAATTTCAACTAAGTTACATTCTCATGTAGAAAGCATATAGTACATTTACATTCTCCTTCTGACCAGAACATTACTACAACAGTAAAATTTTTGAGGAAATAAAGCAATATCTTACATGCCTTTGATTGATGAGTTACTAATATAATTTTCAAAATGAATAAGACTGATTTTAGTTATTTGTCAGGAGCCTCTTATTTTTCATTTACATTTTGGGTAATTTTATCGATTTCCTTATTTTCTTCACTTTTTTTTTTCCTATGGTAGACTGTGAAGTTTTTCTTGAATACATAGAATAATTATACATTTTACATACTGGTAAGGTTATTTAACAAGATTTAAGGCCATATTTAGTGGAATACTTACAGGAAAAAATTTGTGAGTAAATTTAATTTTTCAGTTGACATTATTAGTTTGCAGAAGAAACAGGATGAATATTATTATCAGAAATAAATCTCTCAGGAATATCAATTTATGTTTTTCAGTTTTTAGTAAGAAATAAGACAAAGGAACTCGATAATTTCTTATAATCAGGTAAAGTCATGCCAACCATATAATGGTGGAGATGTAAATCAATGAAAACACAGTGTTTTTTTGATAGGTGTTATCTGAATCAATTCCTTTTCCCACAACAAACATTAGAGAAGCCATGCAATGATCGTAATCTTGATATTTTATTTAGAATAAAATAGTAATTTTTTGTTATTGCTAACAATATGAACAAGATATGCCATTTTCGTTTCCATATACTCATTTCACCCAAACTTATTTCCCTCCTATAATATGAACCTTGTTAATCATACATCTCCTTTACTACCACTTTCATCTAATTTTATTTATCCTTAACTTCTGTAATGGATTTTTATCCAGAGTTCTTTGTTGTTATTCTGTTTTTTTTTTTTTTTTTTTTACATTGCTCTTAGAGATGCTCTCCAAATCTTGTCACATTCCCTTTTAAAACTTTCAGTGACTCCCTACCACCATAGGGTAGGTGACAAATTCTAAATCAAGACAAAGTCCAATTTCCTTAGCAAAACCTGAGATGATAGTCTTTGTTAGACTACTGTATTCAAGTATACTGATTAAGTTGTTCATTCTAAAAGAAGCTTTACATAAAGAAAGCAGGAAGATTTATTTGGATATAATGATGCTGGGAGGGATTGGGGGCAGGAGGAGAAGGGGACGACAGAGGATGAGATGGCTAGATGGTATCACTGACTCGATGGATGTGAGTCTGAGTGAACTCCGGAAGTTGGTAATGGACAAGAAGGCCCGGCGTGCTGCGATTCATGGGGTCGCAAAGAGTCGGACACGACTGAGTGACTGAACTGAAATGAATGAACAAGAAGAAAAGCATGTTACTTCCTTCTTTTAATCCTTCATGTATCTTTTACATTTAGTTCCAAAGTCAGGTGATTTTGTATCTAGTTTAGGATAGATATCCATTCTGCATCAGGATAGACATGGTAAGAGATATAATGTTAGGGAATTCTGTTAGATCATGCCTTGACTGAGAGTGAAAAAGCTGGATTAAAACTCAACATTCATAAAACTAAGATCATGGCATCCAGTCCCATCACGTCATGGCAAATAGATGGAGAAAAAGTGGAAGCAGTGACAGATTTTATTTTCTTGGGCTCCAAAATCACTGTAGATGGTGATTGCAGCCATGAAATTAAAGATGCTTGCTCCTTGGAAGGAAAGCTATGACCAACCTAGACAGTGTATTAAAAAGTAGAGCCATCACATTGCTGAGAAAGGTCTATATAGTCAAAACTGTAGTCATGTACAGACGTGAGACCTGGACTATAAAGAAGGCTGGGCACAGAAGAATTGATGCTTTTGAATTGTGATTCTGGAGAACACTCTCATGAGTCCCTTGGACTGCAAGGATATCCAATCAGTCAATTCGAAAGGAAATCAACCCTGAATATTCACTGGAAGAACTAATCCTGAAACTGAAGGTCCAATACTTTTATCACCTGATGCAAAGAGCTGACTCACTGGAAAAGACTGATGCTGGGAAAATTGAAGGCAAAAGGTAAAGGGGGTGGCAGAGGATGAGATAGCATCACTTACTAAATGGACATGAATCTGAGCAAACTCCAGGAGATAGTGAAGGACAGGGGAGCCTGGTTTGCTGCTGTCCATGGGGATCACAAAGAGTGGGACATGACTTAGTGACTGAGCAACAACAATAGAAACAAATTCTCTCATATAATGGTGATTGTTTAACTTTGTTCATATTATATGATATCATCTAACTTCCATTCCCAAGTTTTTAAATTGTTTTCAGAATTCCTTTTTCAGCACTGTGACTGGCAGATTATTATAGAAATAGAATGTTTATAATTTGGAAAAAAGATTTTAAATTATAATAAATAACATTATAATAAAACTTTTGCTAAAATCATGACAAAACCCTGATTCATATAAACAGCACTTGTTTCAAACTAAGTTTTCATAGTTTGGTTGATATTTTTATGTTTGACAGCTGAAGTTGAACAGTGTTATATGTAGCTTCTAGTGATTTGGTCTGACAATCTTTAGCTTATGCAATTATAGATAAATTTTCAAACAAAATTTGGATTTGTATTTATTCAAACTTTATGAAAAACAGAGATATGACAGACCTATAATACAATATTTCTAATGTGCTACAATTTGTTCTCTAAAGTCAATTGCTCAATATTCCTCTCTTCTCTGTACTTACTGCTCTGTGTGGAGTCAGTTTCCTATTTTATTGTATCTGCATTGAACTTGCTTTGACCATTCAAATGGGCAGAAGTGACATGCTCCTATTCCTTGTATAGCTCATAAGATGTCTGGTAGCTTCTGAGGGTTGACCATCTATGCTTCTAGAGGAAGAGGAATCATGAAAGGAAATCAAGGCTCACAGCCAGCATCAGCTGCCAGGCATATGAATGAAACTAAGTAGTCATCCAGCTCCAGTTAAGTTACAAGCTGATTGCAGCCTCATGCATAATCCAAATAAATCATGTGCAATAGGACTCTGCAGGAATCTTGACCCCCAGGATCATAAAAAATAACATTTAATGGTTGGAAGATCCTAAATTTCTAGGAAATTTGTCATAATTTGATACATGCATTATAAGCATTCACTTTAAATGAGGCTATGCTGTTTCTGCAATTCATAAACATATTCTTAATTTTCTCCTAGTGTATATATTCTGGAGAAGGCAATGGCACCCCACTCCAGTACTCTTGCCTGGAAAATCCCGTGGATGGAGGAGCCTGGAAGGCTGCAGTCCCTGGGGTCGCTAAGAGTCAGACACGACTGAGCGACTTCCCTTTCACTTTTCACTTTCATGCATTGGAGAAGGAAATGGCAACCCACTCCAGTGTTCTTGCCTGGAGAATCCCAGGGACGGGGGAGCCTGGTGGGCTGCCGTCTATGGGGTCAAGCAGAGTCGGACACGACTAAAGTGACTTAGCAGCAGCAGCAGCAGCAGCAGTGTATATATTCAGAAAAAATGATAAGTAATCTAATGTATATTCTTTCCTGATAATTATTCACAATATTGTCATCTTTTAAAGTATTTCATCTTCTCTTTTATTCTCTACCTAGGTTTATGTTAGTCATACAGTTTACTTCCCTTGAAGGATTACACCCTAGCTGCTCTTCTTTAACTTCTGCTTCCACTTCTAAATAAACGTAGTCTACTTCTCAATAATTATTTTCTTAATTTATCCCATTGAATCATTTTCTCCTCTATACTCTCTCTATCTTCAGAAATATGAGTTATCCTATTTTTGTGATTTGCTTTATAACTCTGCCAGCTGTTGCCAAGGCTAAGCAGTTAGTCCCTGTTTTCTCTATATCAAGAATCAGGGGACTATTTGATAAAAATTTTTGAAGAAATTTATTTCTTTCCTTTCTTGACAACCCACATGTACACAAAATGTACAAAAGCAATCTACAAACTGTACGTTCTCTGCTAACATTGGAAGGATAAACAACTCTTGCATAAGTAGATAGCATTTTTTCAAATAATTTCACTTATCATTTTGCTACCTGCAGGTAGAAGCCTTCTTCCTTTAAATCCCATAGTCATCAAAGGCAAAAATCCTGCTGTAAAAATTAAATTAACTTACATGAATCAAAGTGTATATATATATATATATATATATATATATATATATATATATATAGTATATATCCTCTTCACAGAATTAAAAAGAAAATGTGAATGACTAAATATTGATCTGTTGCTGTCTCCTCTAGAATTTTTTGTCTTGTTATTTTCTATTAATGCTTAGTTGCTGGAACAGCAATAAGACTTATTTATAATAGTCACTTTTATTATGTGCAGATAGGTGATTAACAAGCCAAATACATATTAGTGTTGATGGGACAGTATATATGAATGTGATTCTAAACAGAAGGGATCATATTGTAATGATGCATTGGTAGTGTTATTGCTTTTATTGTAGTTATTTTTTAACATGAGTTCTTTAGTTAAAATGTTGATTAAAAAGTTGAGAGATATCTGCATAAAAAATAAATATTTGAAGGGGTGGATTATGGGTGGATATTTTTAACACTAAAATTTTCTAAATAAAATAATCTTGCTTCACTTGTAGTAAATTGTGGAGACTAAGAGAACAGTAGTTGAACGACTAACACTTTCACTTTTCTCACATTATTTTACATTTTAGGAATGACAGCTATTTTGTATGTTTTTCAGTATCTCTTCAAAAATGCCATGTCTTACAGACCAGATCAGATCAGTCGCTCAGTCATGTCCAACTCTTTGCGACCTCATGAATCACAGCATGTCAGGCCTCCCTGTCCAACACCAACTCCCGGAGTTCACTCAGACTCATGTCCATCGAGTCAGTGATGCCATCCAGCCATCTCATCCTCTGTCGTCCCCTTCTCCTCCTGCCCCCAATCCCTCCCAGCATCAGAGTCTTTTCCAGTGAGTCAACTCTTCGCATGAGGGGGCCAAAGTACTGGAGTTTCAGCTTTAGCATCATTCCTTCCAAAGAAAGCCCAGGGTTGATCTCCTTCAGAATGGATTGGTTGGATCTCCTTACAGTCCAAGGGACTCTCAAGAGTCTTCTCCAACACCACAGTTCAAAAGCATCAATTCTTCAGCACTCAGCCTTCTCCACAGTCCAACTCTCACATCCATACATGACCACAGGAAAAACCATAGCCTTGACTAGACAAACATTTGTTGGCAAAGTAATGTCTCTGCTTTTGAATATACTATCTAGGTTGGTCACAACTTTCCTTCCAAGGAGCAAGCGTCTTTTAATTTCATGGCTGCAGTCACCATCTGCAGTGATTTTGGAGCCCAGAAAAATAAAGTCTGACACTGTTTCCACTGTTTCCCCATCTATTTGCCATGAAGTGATGGGACCAGATGCCATGATCTTCGTTTTCTGAATGTTGAGCTTTAAGCCAACTTTTTCACTCTCCACTTTCACTTTCATCAAGAGGCTTTTTAGTTCTTCTTCACTTTCTGCCATAAGGGTGGTGTCATCTGCATATCTGAGGTTATTGATATTTCTCCCGGCAATCTTGATTCCAGCTTGTGCTTCTTCCAGCCCAGCGTTTCTCATGATGTACTCTGCATATAAGTTAAATAAACAGGGTGACAATATACAGCCTTGATGTAATCCTTTTCCTATTTGGAACCAGTCTGTTGTTCCATGTCCAGTTCTAACTGTTGCTTCCTGACCTGCATACAGATTTCTCAAGAGGCAGGTCAACTGGTCTGGTATTCCCATCTCTTTCAGAATTTTCCACAGTTTATTGTGATCCACACTGTCAAAGGCTTTGGCATAGTTAATAAAGCAGAAATAGATGTTTTTCTGGAACTCTCTTGCTTTTTCCATGATCCAGTGGATGTTGGCAATTTGATCTCTGGTTCCTCTGCCTTTTCTAAAACCACCTTGAACATCAGGAAGTTCATGGTTCACATATTGCTGAAGCCTGGCTTGGAGAATTTTGAGCATTACTTTACTAGCGTGTGAGACGAGTGCAATTGTGTGGTAGTTTGAGCATTCTTTGGTATTGCCTTTCTTTGGGATTGGAATGTAAACTGACCTTTTCCAGTCCTGTGGCCACTGCTGAGTTTTCCAAATTTGCTGGCATATTGAATGCAGCACTTTCACAGCATCATCTTTCAGGATTTGGAATAGCTCAACTGGAATTCCATCACCTCCACTAGCTTTGTTTGTAGTGATGCTTTCTAAGGCCCACTTGACTTCACATTCCAGGATGTCTGGCTCTAGGTCAGTGATCACACCATCGTGATTATCTGGGTCGTGAAGATCTTTTTTGTACAGTTCTTCTGTGTATTCTTGCCACCTCTTCTTAATATCTTCTGCTTCTGTTAGGTCCATACCATTTCTGTCCTTTATCGAGCCCATCTTTGCATGAAATGTTCCTTTGGTATCGCTGATTTTCTGGAAGAGATCTCTAGTCTTTCCCATTCTGTTGTTTTCCTCTATTTCTTTGCATTGATCGCTGAGGAAGGCTTTCTTATCTTTTCTTGCTATTCTTTGGAACTCTACATTCAGATGTTTATATCTTTCCTTTTCTCCTTTGCTTTTCACTTCTCTTCTTTTCACAGCTATTTGTAAGGCCTCCCCAGACAGCCATTTTGATTTTTTGCATTTCTTTTCCATGGAAATGGTCTTGATCCCTGTCTCCTGTACAATGTCACGAACCTCATTCCTTAGTTCATCAGGCACTCTATCTATCAGATCTAGGCCCTTAAATCTATTTCTCACTTCCACTGTATAATCATAAGGGATTTGATTTAGGTTATACCTGAATGGTCTAGTGGTTTTCCCTACTTTCTTCAATTTAATTCTGAATTTGGCAATAAGGAGTTCATGGTCTGAGCCACAGTCAGCTCCTGGTCTTGCTTTTGCTGACTGTATAGAGCTTCTCCATCTTTGGCTGCAAAGAATATAATCAATCTGATTTCGGTGTTGACCATCTGGTGATGTCCATGTGTAGAGTCTTCTCTTGTATTGTTGGAAGAGGGTGTTTGTTATGACCAGTGCATTTTCTTGGAAAAATTGTGTTTTATATACTAGCTTATCTCACACTTCTCAAAGATTTCTTAAATATTATAATGTGTATCTTCTAAATGAAATACTGTTTTCTTTTCATCCAAATAATGTATCAATGAGGGACCTGGCAGTCAAAGCTTATCTTTTTAGTCAAGGATAACCTAAATGGGAAAAGAACTTGAAATAGAATATATACACACATATGTATAATTGAATCACTTTGCCATACACTTGAAACTAACACAACATTGTACTCCAATATAAGATGAAAACATTTTTTAAAAAGGATAAGAAAACCAACAAGGAGAAGTTAAGCATCTCAGGATCAGAAATATCCAAATACTTTTGAATTCCAGTGATTCTTACTGTCATTTCAGCCTGGATGCTTACAGTGTCTAGAAAGAACTGTAGTAATGGAAGAAAAGCTATCCAATGAAGACATGGCCATTGGTAGAGGAGAGGGTCAAGACAGAGGGCTGGAAGTGGGGAGATATTACTGTATCTACCTCCTTCCTCTCTCTGTGCCTTGTGCTCCCTATAGGTCAAAGTCAATCAGATGACAGAGAGAAAAACAAGTCTGAATGGTAAAATTCAAAGAGGAGAACCTCCCAGAATGCAGAAAAGGTCAGAGAACAGTGGAAGATGAAATCAAAGGACAAAATTCTGTGTTTGTCCTTTGTTTAGATAGAAGAAAAGCTGGGTAAACAACTCGGAGGGAATTAAAAAATATCTCAGTCTCTATTTTTGCAAGGGTTTATCATAGTCGAGAAGATCCCCTGGAGGAGGCAATGGCAACCCACTCTAGTTTCTCTGCCTGAAAAAGTCCAAGATCAGAGGAGCCTGGTGGGCTACAGACCATGGGGGTGGAGAATAGTCAGATACAACTTAGTGATTGACTATGAACACACACACAGATTTCAGGTAAGGTAGGCAGAACAACTAGGAGATTTTAAAATAATTATTACTACGATTTCCACTTATGTTCTTTGTCTTGAAGTCTAAGATGACATTAAACACTCCATCAACATTCCATGTTTCCTTACTCTCATTGGTCTCTTGATATGTCGAGGAGTGTTATTTGGTATGCTTTATTGGCATAAGAATAACAAGAGGCAGCCCCAAAAATGATTAGAATATCGAGCATAGTCTTACAGCCTTCATCTCTCTCCTTATAATCAAGCTGAGTCACCTATGCCAATACTTGGGGAATTTCTCTTCTTGGTTCTTGAATTGCAAGTCTTGGAAAATTCAATAGCTGAAAAGCAGAGAATGTCTGATTTGTCATAGTTACAATACCACATCTGGAATCACAGTTGTGATTAGTACCACTGCCTGAATAAGTCTGTGATAACCCACAGTTATTCTCAAAGACCCATCCAATTTTTGCAGTGGTCAGATAGGCAAATTAAACAAAGATGTGATAGGAAGACCCTATCATCACCCTAGCATAATTCAGACTTTCTTATTGCACTAACATCTATAATTTTCTCAAGTATTCAGTGTTGATTTTGTTTACTATTTCAGTGAGAGATGGGAGGCAGTTCTACTTGGCTCTGACTATAAAATTAGCCTTCACAATTACTGTAAACTTTCTCAGTTAATAAGTTTGTGTATCTCCATTATATATTTGGAATGAGAGAGCTGTAACTTACTTCTACAGTCCCACCAAACCTTCTGTGAAATGTACTGATACTGACTCCATCTATCACCTGAATTCCATTACCCCCACTCTGAATAGAAGACCACAGTAACATTTGGGTTACCTAGGAAACAGGAAATTGTGTCAATTCAAAGATAGGATATCTGAATATTTTCCTTTCCAGAAAAAAAAAAATTAACCCCAATATGTGGCCACTACTCCCTGTAAGGGTGTAGCTTAGACTAAAAGGAGGAATTAGAAGGTACATTTTAGTGTTCGCATCACAGAGTTCATTTAAAAAAAAAAACAAAAACTTAGTCTTATCCATAAGTGTGACAGCATCTCTGAACTGGTGTATTATTCCAAGAGATATGCCAAATATGTGCCAAAAATGTGTGATACTTCAAAAAAGTATAGTGTGGAATGGGCAGGGCTGGTGAGTAAATAGCATGACCTCTCCTTCCTTCCTCACTCTACTCTCTTGCTGGTGCCTCCCTTTGATTAACTTCAATCAAAAAATAGAGAGTAAGAAAACACCATTGATACAGACCTTAGAGATTGGCCTCATGAAACACTGACCAGAGCAGAGTAGACAGACCTGGAGGAAAAGAATAAACAGCAGAAAAGCAAGCCAGTTATACAACCAAGTCTTCTGAGCCTGGTGGGCTACAGTCCATCACATAGAGTCTGCCATGACTGAATGACTGAGCATGCATGTATGCGTATCTTAAATGTGAGATGGGAACTCCACTATACTGGTGAAGAAATGGCTTAGATAGATCTTTAAATTTCATAAAACACTTATCATAAGCTCCAGGAAAGTGAAAAAGATTTAGTCAGATTTCTAGGAAATTTCTTAAATATCTAGGAACATGGACAATTTTTCTTTAGAGTTGTGCAGACTGAATATTATATAGCATTGAATAATAACATAATAATTGAATAATTCTGTTAATAATAGAATATTACATGCAATTGAAAATAATTTGTATAGTGCATGAACAACTGAAACCATCCATAGCAATGTGTTTAATTACAACAAAAATTCTAAAGGATTGTTATGGATTTCACAGGTGTATTTTATATGTTACTAAATAGAATTTGAATGCAGAGTTCCAAAGAATAGCAAGGAGAGAGAAAAAGCCTTCCTCAGTGATTAATGTAAAAAAAAGAGGAAAACAATAGAATGGGAAAGACTAGAGATGTCTTCAAGAAAATTAAGGGACTTTCTAATCTCAAAGAAAGCCAATGCCATTAAGGGATGCGAAGGGAACATTTCATGCAATATGGGCACAATAAAGATGGAAATGGTATGGACCTAACAGAAGCAGAAGGTATTAAGAAGAGGTGGCAAGAATACACAGAAGAACTATATAAAAAAGATCTTCATGACCCAGATAATCATGATGGTGTGATCACCAACCTAGAGCCAGACATTCTGGAATGCAAAGTTAAGTGGGCCTTAGAAAGCATCACTAAAAACAAAGCTAGTGGAGGTGATGGAATTCCAGTTGAGCTATTTCAAATCCTGAAAGATGATGCTGTGAAAGTGCTGCACTCAATATGCCAGCAAATTTGGAAAACTCAGCAGTGGCCACAGGACTGGAAAAGGTCAGTTTTGATTCTAATCCCAAAGAAAGCCAATGCCAAAGAATGCTCAAACTACTGCACAATTGCACTCACCTCACACGCAGTAAAGTAATGCTCAAAATTCTCCAAGCCAGGCTTCAGCAATACATGAACCATGAACTTCCAGATGTTCAAGCTGAATTTAGAAAAGGCAGAGGAACCAGAGATCAAATTGCCAGCATCCACTGGATCATCGAAAAAGCAAGAGAGTTCCAGAAAAGCATCTATTTCTGCTTTATTGACTACGCCAAAGCCTTTGACTATGTGGATCACAATAAGCTGTGGAAAATTCTGAAAGAGATAGGCACACCAGACCACCTGACCTGCCTCTTGAGAAACCTGTATGCAGGTCAGGAAGTAAGAGTTAGAACTGGACATGGAACAACAGACTGGTTCCAAATAGGAAAAGGAGTATGTCAAGGCTGTATATTGTCACCCTGCTTATTTAACTTATATACAAAGTACATCATGAGAAATGCTAGGCTGGATGAATCACAAGCTGGAATCAAGATTACCAGAAGAAATATCAGTAATCTCAGATATGCAGATGACACCACCCTTATGGCAGAAAATGAAAAGGAACTGAACAGCCTCTTGATGAAAGTTAAAGAGGAGACTGAATGTTGGCTTAAAGCTCAATATTCAGAAAACTAAGATCATGGCATCTGATCCCATCACTTCATGGCAAATAGATGGGGAAACAGTAGAAACAGTGAGAGACTTTATTTTGGGGGGCTCCAAAATCACCGAAGATGGTGACTGCAGCCATGAAATTAAAAGATGCTTACTCCTTGGAAGAAAAGTTATGACCAACCTAGACAGCATATTAAAAAGCAAAGACATTACTTGCCAACAAAAATCCATCTAGTCAAAGATATGATTTTTCCAGTAGTCATGTATGGATGTGAGAGCTTAACTATAAATAAAGCTGAGTGCTGAAAAATTGATGCTTTTGAACCGTGGTGTTGGAGAAGACTCTTTACAGTCCCTTGGACTGTAAGCGGATCCAACCAGTCCATCCTAAAGGAGATCAGTGCTGAATATTCATTGGAAGGACTGATGCTGAAGCTGAAACTCCAATACTTTGGCCGCCTAATGCGATGAACTGACTCAGTTGAAAAGACCCTGATGCTGGGAAAGATTGATGGCAGGAGATGAAAGGGGATGACATGGTTGGATGGCATCACCAACTCAGTGGACATGAGTTTGAATAAACTCCCGGAGTTGGTGATGGACAGGGAGGCCTGACATGCTATACGTGGACTATAGTCCACAGTCACAAAGAGTCAGATACGACTGAGTGAAAAACTGAACTGAAGATAGAATTTACATCATTTTTAGTATGCACATGTTCTCAGTACATCTTAGTAAAAAAAACTATACAGTCACTGCCATTCTTTCATTTTTAGATAGAACCTAGTGGTACTATGACTTTATCAAAACCAATCTACTTTCTTAACTCTTCTTTTTCTTTCTTTCTTTTTTAACAGTATATGTTAGTTATGCTCTGTCTCTTGTATTTTAACGAACATTCATGAGCACATGATAAAATCAGTCTAACCTACTATTCCAGGTTTTAATAATTCTTCATAATTCATAATATGAAAGTCATTGATCCTGTCTAGATAATCTGGCATGCAAAATTTTATAAAATATGTTTGAGGATAATTTAATATCAAGATGAAGATTCACATTTTCTACTAGAGCTGGTGTCTGTGGGAGTGATTATGAAAGAAAGAGGCATGAAGTGAAACAAGATAAGAACTGGCACACACAGTGATTCATGAAATGACTTAAAAATAGGAAGAAACCTATAAATCATTTCATTTCCTTCTAAAAATAAGTGTTACCAGATTTTTTGATGCTATTCAAAGTTCTCCATGTGACAACATCTCTATCTAAATCTGGAAGAAATATTCCTGCAAGTGAAATAGGGAAAATGCTGAAATAACAGACTCGGTTTTGTTGAACAATCCCGACTGAAGGATTCTTTTGATCCTCTGAGTCTTTTGAAGCAATAGCACATTGGAGTTCCATAAACTCGAAAAATGGAACCCATAGAGGACATTGCTGAGCTCCTGAACTAAGATGTCCCTTAAATAACATTCCTGGGATATTTCTAATTTCAATGTTGAGGTCACTTCAAAATTTAGATTTGTTCCTGTCAGTGGAATGGCCCTGACTTTTCTACTAGAATTGTTTAGATATTCATGAAATCACCTTTTCATATAAATCTGGGGTTTAAATCTGTTTTTAGATATTTTCAAAAGAAAAAAAATCATCTATCACTCTTCTATAAATTATATATGAATTTATAATACTGGTTCATCTAAAATTATATGCGTCCATCTGTAAAACTAAATCTTGATCTTCCTGGATGACAAGGGAACTTCTAAGATTCATATAATATACCTTCCTATTATCCATATTGGTCTTAGCTCAAAAAAAAATGCATACTATTCCCAATATATGTCTGTCATTTCTGTGATCAAAGAAGATGTTCCTGTGGTACCTTCCCCCCACTCCTACCCCCCAGAGAGTAATAATGGGAAGGAGAGAGTGAAGCAGCTAGCTTTGCTTTCAAGGATGTGAAAGCATGTTTCATATACTTTCAAAGAAGTTGGAAACCTCACTTTTGCTTAGTTCTATTGGCCTGAATTTAATCACATGGCTACATGTAGCTGCAAGGGAGGCTAGAAGGTGTCATCACCACCTTGAAGGCAATATGTTCTGCTAAAACTCAAAGTAGAAAGAAAGAGAGACAGGAAGAGAGAATGGATATTTAGAAACCCTAAGAAATTTCTCATACATTGTGCATATGTTGAAATAAGTTACTGGTATTCATGGCCCTGTATGGAAATTTATTTTATACTTTATTGACGTACATTATATTATCCCAGGTGGCACTAGTGGTAAAGAATTGCCTGCCAATGCAAGAGACTTAAGAGACGCGGGTTTGATCCCTGGGTCAGGAAGATACCCTGGAGAAGGAAATGGCAACCAACTCCAGTATTGTTGCCTGGAGAATCCCTTGGACAGAGATGCCTGGTGGGCTAGAGTCCACAGGGTCACAAAGGGTTGGACACAACTACAGTGACTTAGCACATAGTTACAAATATGCTAACTGTTAAGTCGCTTCAGTTGTGTCTGACCCTGTGCGACCCCATAGACGGCAGCCCATCAGGCTCCCCTGTCCCTGGGATTCTCCAGGCAAGAACACTGGAGTGGGTTGCCATTTCCTTCTCCAATGCATGAAAGTGAAAAGTGAAAGTGAAGTCGCTCAGCTGTGTCCAAATCTTAGTGACCTCATGGACTGCAGCCTACCAGTCTCCTGCGTCCATGGGATTTTCCAGGCAAGAGTACTGGAGTGGGGTGCCATTGCCTTCTCCGAGTCACAAATATAGGCCCTCATAATTTTTATAAACAAATAATCTATTTTATAGTTTTTAATTAATTTTAAAAGTATTTATTTATTTATCTGGCTGCATCATGTCTCAGTTGCAGCGACCTGGCCCAGCTGCCCTGTGGCACATGGGATCCTTGCTATCCAATCAGGGATTGAACCCTGTCCTCCAAACTAGAAGGCAGAATTTCAACCTTTGGACCACAAAGGAAGTCCCAGGAGTTTGGAATTAAATCATGAACTACATATTCTTCAACTCTGTGACACAAATTATATGTGCATTGGTATATGCTTTTATATTTTAATCTCCTGTTATGTCTCTACATGATGGTTAAAGTCTTTGAAGAAAGGAAATATTTCCAATACAGTTTCCTAGAATTTCAGTTTAAATTTCATACAACAATGGCTTTTAATTCAGTTGGGATACTATGCAGGGGAATACAGAGAATAAAATATGAAAATAATACTAGCTATATTATCTATTTTATGATCATAAAACCTTACAGCCCAGATCTCAAGCATATGGTTATAGGAAGACCCTAGTAAATAAAATGTCTTTGGGATGTAACTTTAAAATTCCTACTGACCTCCTGTATGAAGATTTAGTGAGACATAGAAAATGGATCCAGAAAAAGTGCTTGAAGATCATTCTGAGGATGTTTTTGCTCAGAGAAAGCATTGCCCATATTATACAGTGATAGCATTGTCAGAAAAGAGGTGACTTAAGACTAGCATAAATAAAATACTTGAAGCTAACCTTAAAATCTTTTAGGATAGACACTTAGAATATGCATGTGGCCAACTTCTTCAGCTCTATTGCAAGACACAGAGAATATTGGATTAAAATATGAATCTATAGGGACTCACTGGATCCTGTACTTTGCATGTAAGATAGATTCTTCTTTTCCGCTTTTCCACAGACTTTCCAGAACAGTTAAAGCAATTTAGACTTAAGTTCTGTGAGACCAGAGTACAGAGTTGGGAACCAAGAGTTAAGCATTCTGGTTCTCTTTCTTTCACTCAGTAATTGTGTAACCTTGAAAATCACTTCAGTTCTTTAGGTTTAACAAAAACACTGAGTGCTTTGGACAAGAATATCTTTAAGGGTTGTTTCAGCTCTAATAGCCTGTGATTATGACCATCTCCTCTCTACATTCCAGTGTTCCTTTCTGCCCCAAATACTTTGCTTGCCTCTATTTTTTCTACCTCTTCTTTTAGAGTTTTTCTTTGGGTCTTTTATTTTGTGCACAGAAATGCACTGTGTCTTTTAACCAATGGATTTTACCAAATAAGGGATACAACTAACTACATTTCTTTGTATAGGAAGGGTGAATTTTTTTATAGGAATATATTTCATATCACTCTAGAAAGCAAGCAGTGCAACGTGATAAATCATTGCTTTCTTCTCCATTCAATACATTGTCTTTTTAAAATATTATCAACAACTTCTTTATGATCCTAGTTACTACTGATTTTACTGTGCTATTCTTCATTTGCCTCCTCTTTTATGTTATTTTCTTTATGTTGAGGTTGGGCTTATATTTTACTAAGATAAGGATGGAGTGTTCAAAATAATTAGTTGTAAATACTATCTTTATAATCCTTTTTAAAATTTTTACTCAAAAAGAAAAATTATTCAATGAATTTTCACATAAAGAGTGACTTAAAAGAATCTTTTACTTTATATTGGAGTATAGTTGATTAACAAATTTGTGTTAGTTTTAGCTGTAAAGCAAAGTAATTCAGTTATATGTATACATGTATCTGTTTCAGGGAGGAAGCCAATTCAGACTCCGTGTTGGAAACTGTATCTTTGAATTTGCTTTTATTATTATAGTCATACTCAAAGGCTTGCCTGGAGGACGCTGCCCCTGTGCTTGATTATAAACTAAACTGCCTTTGTTCAGCTATTAAAGAGATAGCCCCTGCCCACCTTGTGAAGATAAGGGATTAACACACCCCTTTCAGAGATTGGACATTCCCTTGGAGATGTTTTACAAGACTGAAGATGCTTTCACTCTACTTCTCCACTGCATCTTCCTCTCTATTCTGCTTTTTTACTTTTGTTACTCATTGCTTCTTTCTCCCAGATCTATAAAAGAACTGGGCATCCAGACCCCACTAAGATAGTTGTTTTGAGGTGCTGGCCTGCCATTTTCTTGATCTGCCAGCTCCTGATTAAAGTCTCCTTCTTGCCTCAACACCTGTCCTTTTGGATTCATTGGCCTATCATGCAGTGAGCAGAGTAAACTTGGACTTCGTATCATATCCATCATTTCTCAAATTCATTTTCTATTTAGGTTGTTACATAATATTGAGCAGAGTTGCCTATGCTATACAGTAGATCTTCATTGATAATCCATTTTAAATATCAGTCCAATACATTTCAGTCACTCAGTCATATACGACTCTTGGGACCCCATGGACTGCAACATGCCAGGCCTCATTGTCCATGACCAACTCCCAGAGTTTACCCAAACACATGTCCATTGAGTCGATAACATCATCCAACCATCTCACCCTCTTTCATCCTAAACTCCTCCTGCCTTTGATCTTTCCCAGCATCAGGGTCTTTTTAATGAGTCAGTTCTTCCTATCAGATGGCCAAAGTATGGGAGTTTCAGCTTCAGCATCAGTCCTTCCAATGAATATTCAAGACTGATTTCCTTTAGGATGGACTGGTTGGATCTCCTTACAGTCCAAGGAACACTCAAGAGACTTCTCCAACACCACAGTTCCAAAGCATCAATTCTTCGGCACTCAGCTTTCTTTATAGTCCAGCTCTCACATCCATACATGACTACTGGAAAAACCATAGCCTTGACTAGATGGACCTTTGTCAAGAAAGTAATGTCTCTGCTTTTTAATATGCTGTCTAAGGTGGTCATAACTTTTCCTCCAAGGAGGAAACTTTTTTTTATTAATTTTATGGATGCAGTCACCATCTGCAGTGATTATGGAGCCCCAAAACATAAAGTCTATCAATGTTTCCATTGCTTCTCCATCTCTTTGCATGAAGTGATGGGACCAGATGCCAAGATCTTAGTTTTCTGAATATTGAGCTTTAAGGCAACTTTTTCACTCTCCTCTTTACTTTCATCAAGAGGCTCTGTAGTTCCTCTTTGCTTTCTGCCATAAGGATGGTGTCATCTGCATATCTGAGGTTATTGATATTTCTCCTGGCAATCTTGATTGCAGCTTGTGCTTCTTCCAGCCCAGCATTTCTCATGATGTACTCTGCATATAAGTTAAATAAGCAGGGTGACAATATACAGTCTTGACATACTCCTTTCCCTATTTAGAATCAGTCTGTTGTTCCATGTCCAGTTCTAACTGTTCCTTCCAGACCTGAAAACATATTTCTCAGGAGGCAGGTCAGGTTGTCTGGTGTTCCAATCTCTTTCAGAATTTTCCACAGTTTCTTGTGATCCACACAGTCAAAGGGTTTGGCATAGTCAACAAAGCAGAAGTAGGTGTTTTTCTGGAACTCTCTTGCTTTTTTGATGATCCAGGGGATGTTGGCAATGTGATCTCTTGGTCCTCTGCCTTTTCTAAAACCACCTTGAACATCTGGAAGTTCACAATTCACGTATTGCTGAAGCCTGGCTTGGAGAATTTTGAGCATTACTTTACTAGCGTGGGAGATGAGTGCAATTGTGCAGTAGTTTGAGCATTCTTTGGCATTGGCTTTCTTTGGGATTAGAATCAAAACTGACCTTTTCCAGTCCTGTGGCCACTGCTGAGTTTTCCAAATTTGCTGGCATATTGAGTGTAGCACTTTCACAGCATTATCTTTCAGGATTTGAAATAGCTCAACTGGAATTCTATCACCTCCACTAGCTTTGTTTTTAGTGATGCTTTCTAAGGCCCACTTAACTTTGCATTCCAGAATGTCTGGCTCTAGGTTGGTGATCACATCATCATGATTATCTGGGTCATGCAGATCTTTTTTGTATAGTTCTTCTGTGTATTCTTGCCACCTCTTCTTAATACCTTCTGCTTCTGTTAGGTCCATACCATTTCCATCCTTTATTGTGCCCATATTGCATGAAATGTTCCCTTGGCATCCCTTAATTTTCTTGAAGACATCTCTAGTCTTTCCCATTCTATTGTTTTCCTCTTTTCCTTTGCATTAATCACTGAGGAAGGCTTTGTTATCTCTCCTTGCTGTTCTTTGGAACCCTGCATCCAAATGGGTGTATCTTTCCTTTTCTCCTTTGCCTTTTACTTCTCTTCTTTTCCAGAGAAGGCGACGGCACTCCACTCCAGTACTCTTGCCTGGAAAATCCCGTGGATGGAGGAGCCTGGTAGGCTGAAGTCCATGGGGTCACGAAGAATCGGACACGATTGAGTGACTTCACTTTCACTTTTCACTTTCATGCATTGGAGAAGGAAATGGCAACCAGCTATTAGTAAGGCCTCCTCAGACAACCATTTTGCCTTTTTTGCATTTCTTTTTCTTGGGGATGGTCTTGATCCCTGCCTTTTGCACAACGTTCCAGTGTGTATTTGTCAGTTTCAAATTCCCTAACTACCCTTCTCCCCACGCTTTCTGCCAGTCCCCATAAGTTCCTTCTCTAAGTCTGTGATTCTGTTTCTGTTTAGTAAATAAGTTCATTTATATCTTTTTATGTTTTACATTCTGCATATAAGTCTTTGACTTTTCAACTTTTCATTATATTCAAGTAACATTGTGCTTGTCAGCTTGGGCCTGTCCATTGTTTCTTGACATTTACCTGGGTTTCACTTTGTTTGTATTTTTTAACTTAAGAAAGGCAGCCCAAGCATTTTTCCCCTCATCGGTTTTCCCTGCTTTTTCTGCTCTGTGTTCCCCAATACAGCACTTCTTTCCCAACATTTCTTCCCAATACAGTTTGATGCTACTTCTAAAGCTGTGAGATTAAAATAAAATCCACATTTCCTTTTAACTTAGCATAATCCACAGGACTGGAAAAGGTCAGTTTTCATTCCAATCCCAAAGAAAGGCAATACCAAAGAATGCTCAGACTACTGCACAATTGCACTCATCTCACAAGCTAGTAAAGTAATGCTCAAAATTCTCCAAGCCAGGCTTCAGCAATACATGAACCATGAACTTCCAGATGTTCAAGCTGGTTTTAAGAAAAAGGCAGAGGAACCAGAGATCAAATTGCCAACATCCCCTGGATCATTGAAAAATCAAGAGAGTTCCAGAAAAACATCTATTTCTGCTTTATTGACTATGCAAAAACCTTTGAATGTGTGGATCACAATAAACTATGGAAAATTCTGAAAGAGATGGGTGTACCAGACCACCTGACCTTCCTCTTGAGAAACCTGTATGCAGGTCAAGAAGCCACAGTTAGAACTGGACATGGAACAACAGACTGGTTCCTAATAGGAAAAGGAGTTCGTCAAGGCTGTATACTGTCACCCTGTTTATTTAACTTATACGCAGAGTACAACATGAGAAACACTGGGCTGAAGGAAGAACAAACTGGAATCAAGATTGCCGGGAGAAATATCAATAACCTCAGATATGCAGATGACACCACCCTTATGGCAGAAAGTGAAGAGGAACTAAAAAGCCTCTTGATGAAAGTGAAAGAGGAGAGTGAAAAAGTTGGCTTAAAGCTCAACATTCAGAAAATGAAGATCATGGCATCTGGTCCCATCACTTCATGGCAAATAGATGGGGAAACAGTGGTAATAATGTCGAATTTTATTTTCTGGGGCTCCCAAATCACTGCAGTTGGTGACTGCAGCCATGAAATTAAAAGATGCTTACTCCTTGGAAGGAAAGTTATGATCAACCTAGATAGCATATTCAAAAGCAGAGACATTACTTTGCCAACAAAGGTCCATCTAGTCAAGACTATTGTTTTTCCAATGGTCATGTATGGATGTGAGAGTTGGACTGTGAAGAAAGCTGAGTGCTGAAGAATTGATGCTTTTGCACTGTGGTGTTGAGGAAGACTCTTGAGAGTCCCTTGGACTGCAAAGAGGTCCAACCAATCCATCATAAAGGAGATCAGCCCTGGGTGTTCTTTGGAAGGACTGATGCTAAAGCTGAAACTCCAGTACTTTGGTCACCTTATGCAAAGAGTTGACTCATTGGAAAAGACCCTGATACTTGGAGTAATTGAGGGCTTATACATTTTTTTTCATTCATGTCTGGAAAGATATATTTTAAGTATCAAGCTCTAGCTATTTCCTCATGTGGCTTGATCAAAGCTGATTCAAATGTTTTTGTCTTTTGCTTCCTTGTGCTGTTGCCTACTGTTTAAAATAATCTGATTCCTTGTAAGGCAGAGTAGCTCATCAAGAACTTTGATATTTCGTGTAGCCATTTACTAAGATTCACAAATTTTTAGTGTATAATTTCAAAAATAGACAGTAGTGAAAGTGAAAGGGGTAGTCACTCAGTTGTGTCCCACTCTTTGCAATCCCATGGATTGTAGTCTTCCAGGCTCATCTGTCCATGGAATTCTCCAGGCAAGACTATAAGTCTGGGTAACCAATTCCTTCTTCAGGAGATCTTCCTGACCCAGGGATGGAACCTGAGTCTCCCGCATTGCAGACAGATTCTTTACTGTCTGAGTCACCAGGGAAGCCTCTGGTGTGTGTATAATTTCACAAATGGACAGTAGGCATAGCTCTAAAATCATTGTTAGGAAAAAGAAATTTGTGTTTTAAAAGAGTTAACATAAAATTCTCCGTTACATATACCCAGGAGTGGAGTTGTTGCATCATATGATAATTCTATTTTTACTCCTTTGAGGAACCTCCATACTGTTTTATATAGTGTCCTCACCAATTTACATTCCCACCAGCAGTGTATGAGGGTTCCCTTTTCTCCATTTCCACATCCCTGTCAATATTGATTATTTGCTGTCTTTTTGAAAATAACCTTTATGACAGGTGTGATGTGATATCTCATTGTAGTTTTGATTTGCATTTCCCTAAGATTGCCGGGAGAAATATCAATAAACTCAGAAATGCAGATGACACCACCCTTATGGCAGAAAGTGAAGAGGAACTAAAAAGCCTCTTGATGAAGGTGAAAGAAGAGAGTGAAAAAGTTGGCTTAAAGCTAAACATTCAGAAAATGAAGATTATGGCATCTGATCCCATCACTTCATGGAAAATAGATGGGGAAACAGTGGAAACAGTGTCAGACTTTATTTTTGGGGGGGCTCCAGAATCACTGCAGATGGTGACTGCAGCCATGAAATTAAAAGACACTTACTTCTTAGAAGGAAAGTTATGATCAACCTAGGTAATATTCAAAAGCAGAGACATTACTTTGCCAACAAAGGTCCATCTAGTCAAGGCTATGGTTTTTCCAGTGGTCATGTATGGATGTGAGAGTTGGACTATAAAGAAAGCTGAGCACCAAAGAATTGATGCTTTTGAACTGTGGTGTTGGAGAAGACTCTTGAGAGTTCCTTGGACTGCAAGGAGATCCAACCAGTCCATTCTCAAGGAGATCAGCCCTGTGATTTCTTTGGAAGGAATGATAAAGCTGAAACTCCAATACTTTGGCCACCTCATGCGAAGAGTTGACTCCTTGGAAAAGACTCTGATGCTGGGAGGGATTGGGGGCAGGAGGAGAAGGGGACGACAGAGGATGAGATGGCTGGATGGAATCACTGAATCAATGGACGTGAGTTTGAATGAACTCCGGCAGTTGGTGATGGACAGGGAGGCCTGGCGTGCTGCGATTCATGGGGTCACAGAGTCGGACATGACTAAGCGACTGAACTGAACTGAACTGATCTATTAGTGATATTGACCACCAATTTTCTTGTCCCTCCTGACATCTGTATTGATTTTTTTTTGAAAAAATGTCTATTTAAGTCTTCTGCCCATGTTTCAAATTAGGTTGGTTGTTATTTTTTATATTGAGTTGTATGAGCTTTTTATATATTTGAGATATTAACTCTTTATCAGATGTATCATTTACAAATATCTTCTCCCAGTCCATAGATTTTGCCATTTTATTGATGATTTCTTTCACTGTGCAAAAGCTCTTAAGCTTAAATATTTTATTAGGCAAAATCATTTAGAAACTTTTTTACTCTAAGGCACACAAAAAGAAACAATAAAAATAATTTACTAGGACATTGAGGGAAAAACTACTCTGGTTGCAGAAGTCCTGATGTATCCTTACACCAATAGCTCAGTTGAAACAAAATACCCTGAAACCAAAAATGCTGTACAGGGAACAGCTGATGTTAGGGGTTGGGTAAAAGAACTTAGAGTTCTTGTTAGTGTGTAGTTCATGCAGTAAAAGCACTGTCTTTAAAATGGAGCAAAAAAAAAAAAAAAGCCTATATGTGCAAATTATGTTAAATTGCAGGATATAATACAAATATTTACTATTGCAGCATATCATGGGGGAGATAAAGTTCATTGTGCAGCTGAACATTGTCCAGCAGCATTCAGCATTATGAAGTCAACCAAACAGAAAAGACATTGTTATAAAGTTCATGACATCTTTTCATATCCATAATTTGCATAAAAGTAAACAATAGGCATAAAATAGCAAATTTAAACTTTGAGATGAATGGGCAAAAGACAGTATTTTAAGCATTGAGATTTTTAAAATAGGAAATATACAATATCCATAACCAATAAAATCTCAGAGTTAGCAGTAAGCATGTAAATACAGGTTGATGAATATTTAGTATTATAAAGTTTGCAAGAATCTACAAGGTTTTAAGGCCAGCATTCTCAGTGTCACTCCAGTCTGTTGAGGCCCTATCTTGCTGGGCATGTGATGCTACCAATATTTTCCTAATTTTATGTACCTTCCTTTCATTCAGTGAATACCATATTTTTCTTTTTAAAGAAACTCTTTCCTAGATTGAAGTTCAATTTTTTTTTTTTTTTTGCAGAGGGCATCTATTTTGGACTTTGATCACTTCATCTATTACTTTATGCTTTAACCAGTATCATTTAGGTTTGTTTTTTTTTTTTTTTTCCTTTTTCTTTTCTGCTTTATGGGCTAAAAACTTACTGTTCTCCAAAATAATCATATGTTTTCAGAGTAGCAATATCAGACATTTTCTGAGGAGCCATCAGCTGCATTTTGAGAATCACATCTTTGTAGATGACATCCTTGTTTGTCATATATGACCCACTCGAATGAAGATACATCTCTGCTTGGTGAGTAGTAAACACACTAAGGCATGAGTATCAAAGAAGAGCAGCTTCTTCTCTGAGTAACAGCTCTCCTTTGGTGCTCCAGTTCAGGGACTGACAGAGAAATTAGCTGTCATGGAGGAAGCAAGAGCTGCAGCAGCCACCAGGAAGCTACATAAATAACACCAGACAAGACAGGCACAATTTCAGCCACCACTTGCTTGGAGAAGGGAATGGCTACCCATTTCACTATTGTTTTGATGCAGAATTCCATGGACAGAGGAGACTAGTGGGCTACAGTCCACGGGTTCACAGTCGGACACGACTGAGCGTTTTTTTTCATTTTGCCTCTATTTTCTGGGTATATTCGCTGCCTGTCCCTATCTAGCTAGATGGTTCCCAGTCTTCAAGTTCTAATAGACTTGAGTCTGGTAATGCAGATCTAATTGATGGCCTTTGAAACATGGTGGTACAAAAGCCTGATGGGACTGTCTGAAGAATAGGAATCCAGCAAGCTTCTCACAAAGTTCATTGTAAATTGAAACTGAGCATTTGCCCAGAAGATAAGATATCCAAGGGAGTTTTTTGCTTTGTCATAAAAAATATTGCAGTGTGCTTGTATAGGGGGAGTAATGTATCTGAGGGGGAAATTAATTATTAAATAAGGAAAGGAGATATTTTAAAGACTTAAAATCTCTTAAGTATTTCAGAGAGTTGGGACCTAGGTCAGGACTGGAAGGGTCAGACTTGGGAATGGGAAAGGCTAGTCTAGGAATTGTAAAGGGGATGGCAAGGCTGGGCATGTGGGTTCTGATGTTGTTTTATTGTTTTAATCTTGAATCTTCACTTTTTTGTTACTGGTACTCTTTAAGAGTCTTACAGTTCTTGGATTTGTGTTCAGACTACAAGGAGATGACTATATTAATGGCAATAAGTCTTTTAAGTGTATTCCATTGGAAGGAAAGGCTGCATGCTAGCTATCTAATGCCGATGGAATGTAGACTAGATGTCTCACTGACTAGGGTGTTGGCAGTGAATAGCAAGCAATATGACTTTCCACCAGGCCTTTACAGTATGAACAGGAGAGCGCACCACACTCACTTTGATTGTGGGCAAATTCCCCAGCATCTGTTCACTATCTTTGGCAATGGATACGTTCAGTTTATACTTTGGCCGGATCTACTACTTCTCCAAGTCAGAGGAAGTAGGGAGGAGGATACTACTGATCTTCCATCAGCTAATCTTCTCAGGTCAATGTAATATAACTGCTGTGTGATAAACCCACTCCACTTTATTCTCAGAATTGATACTTCTCTGTAAAGCTTTTATACTGAAAACTTCTTTCTTTCTCTAATTGTTAACATTTATTAATAGCTTCATAATCCTGTTTACATTGCTTTGAATGTAAAGTGAAATGAATTTGCTCAGTCGTTTCCGACTCTTTGTGACCCTATGGACTGTAGCCTACCAGGCTCCTCAGTCCATGGAACTTTTCAGGCAAGATTACTGGAGTGGGTTGCCATTTCCTTCTCCAGGGGATCCTCCTGACCCAGGGATCGAATCTGGGTCTCCCACATGCAGGCAGATGCTTTACCATCTGAGCCACCAGGGAAGCCCTTTGAATGTAAAGACTGGTTTTAAGTTTGAGTAGAGATTTCTTATAAGGTTGCTAAATCATCATTTTCTCTTAAAGTTGTGCATTAAGAATCTGCCTGCAGGATATGCAGGTTCGATCCCTGAGTTGGGAAGATCCACTGGAGGAGGGCATGACAACCCACTCCAGTATTCTTTCCTGGAGAATCCCCATGGACAGAGGAGCCTGGCAGGCTACAGTACATGAGATCACAAAGAGTCGGACAGCTGAGTGACTAAGCACATAAGGTATAATATAAAATTATCTTTAGTTTTTTCATTTTTTTTTTCAGTTAAAACAATGTGTTCTGGGTTTTGATTTTTTCTTTTTAATATATTTTGAAAAGTTTAGTTGATTACTTTAAAATTTCTCTTTTCATGTGTAGAAGAATTTCTAAGAAGATTTTTCCAAATGAAGCGATTCTTTTCTTCATTCCCAACAAATGCTAAAAATGGTAACTGGCCCTAGTGTCAGTAGAAGTTTTGCTTGTGTAAACTGCCAAATCAGGTCCCGTGGGTGGAATCTGACAGCTGTATAATGCCATACTGCAAATTTCTCGACAGCTGAGCACAGGAAGAAATTCCATTTGAAGATTTGAAAGTTCAGGAGAAATTTAGTTGAGTGGAAGTAAATTTCACAACTTGGAAGATACATAGGCTTTTGAAACTATTTTTGTTTTTTCTTTGAAAAGTATCAGATTTTTATTTAAGTATTTATTATCAGATAATAAATGGTTAAGACCTCAGTTTTACATTACTTTTATTTATTATCAGATAATAAATGGTTAAGATCTCAGTTTTACATTGCTAATCATATACTGTCCTACTTCTTTGTTTGTCTAATCTTCTAGTTTAATGACTGGAATAATTCATGGTTTCAATAACAATTTTAAAATATTTTATGGCCAGGAATTTATTACCTAAGAAAACAATTTTGTGTATTAATATAGAATCTTGGAAAAAACACAAATATTATACATATATATACCTTTTGATGTTAGAATTAAAGATTTCATTTATTTTTTTCTCTGGTACTGTTCAAATCAATTACATTGCTTTTTCATTAATTTGTTAATTATTAAATATAAGATATCTGCCAACAATAGTTAAAAACTAGTAGTTCTTAACCATAATAGATAAGATTTGTGCTCTAGGGTTTTAGTTTACCTCAGTCTATTTAAATAAGTTTTCAAATAACGTGTAATAGGACCTGTTACATAGGAACAGTGTACAGGATTCTTAAAAATCAGATAAACCTAGATTAAAATGGTAGCATTACCACTTACATACATAGTAAGTCTACCTATTCAACAATACTATTTTTTAAATTAAAAAGAGATAATGCTTTTTTGTGTTTAATACATAAGTATTCAATAAATTTTATGTATTAATTTAGTATTAGAATCAGCTATAATTGCCCACAGATATCTGCCATGAGAATACAAAAAATATATCCTTATGATTATCTTGGAAAGCTTCAAAAATTCAGCTTTATTTCCCTAGACTTCAAAAGATTAATACAAATTTTCTAACTATTCAAGGGTATAGGTTTTCCAAATGTTGAAATAACCCAAGAAATGTCTTAGTGGTTTTTAAGGAATTATATGTGTGTATGTACAAGTGGATGGACGAGAGTCCAACAAAAAGATAGAAAATTAGCTTGGATTCAGATAAATGAAATAATTTACATGACATAATCATTAACACAGGAAATGTCAGACCGCCTTACTGGAATAAGAAAGATCATGAAAGTCTACCTAGTAGGTTGGTCTTGAAAGACTACTAAAAATATTTAACCAGTTTTCTTAGAGCTCTTATTTTAAAAAGAGATGGGGGCTAAAAAGAACAAAAATAAAAAAGAATTATAAATCTTATAAGAAAATAATAAAATGTTAATACTCAAATTAAAAACTAGATAAGAAACACCCATATGTATACATCTGGGTGAGATAAACAATAAAAAAGAGAAGAAGCCTTAGGTAAGTTTTCAATCCAAAAATGTAGAGGAAAGTGATTTGCCATCAATATTTTGGGGAGAAGAGTAGTATATAAATCTAAGTTGACAAGGTTTAGAAAAGAAAAAAAGAAATGTTTGGTTGTCATTTGGTAGAAAGAAATGATGATCTTTCTTTGGCATACAAATAACTTTTGAAGAGTAATATTCAATCTCAAGGGACAGTGAGACACTTTTGATCTCTACCTTTCAGTACAACCCAGGGTATCTAGGGGCTTCCCTCATAGCTAAGTGGGTAAAGAATCTGCCTGCAATGCAGGAGACTTGGGTTCAGTTCCTGGGTTGGGAAGATACCCTGGAGAAGGAAATGGCAATCTACTACAGTATTCTGGCCTGGAGAATCCCATGAACCGAGGAGCCTGGCAGGCTACAGTCCATGGGGTCTCAAGAGTCGGACATGACTGAGTGACTAAACCACCACCAAAGCATCTACTGGTGATACATCCTTTCTCAAATTAAGAGAATTTATGTTACATTTTAATTCATGCTGAATTCTTCCAGACAAAAATTAGCCATGCCCCTCTAATGTTTCTGTGTTTCTTGAAAATTTCTGAGTTCCACGTTAGCTCTCAAACTGACTTTGTTTATGAGTGAATTCTGCAGAGGGGTTCATAGGCACAGGAATTTAATATTGTAATAATTGCATTTAAAGGATTTTTTATTATGTAGTTTCAGCTAAAGTCATGGTTATCCACATATGCTGGAGTGTCATTTTCAGCTGTCTACGAATGGGTTTTACTGGTTACATATCTTTATCTTGTAGCCAGAGGGACGCTCACTGTAAATTCCCAATCCACCAAGAACTTAACACTGACACTGAACAAAACTTGGCATCCCCAGAAATATACTTAGATGCCCCACAGGTCCTTTTAATAATAATAAATGGTGAAACCACTCAGTTTATAAAGGCAGAACAGCTATCAGAGTGAAAAAAAATCATTATTTTCTTTTGGCTTAAATTTTACTTGAAGAATATATTTTTTAAAAGAAATTTGTGCAGAAGGCTACAAATTTGGAGCTTACTACTACTAGCACTTCAATGTGAACTTTCTTCAGTCCATAGTTTCCTTCTTCAAATGATGTTTTGTTATGTCACAGGCTTGTGACAAATGAAACAGGATTCTGTTATAAAATTCACAGGTTGTAGACTGTAGAGGGCTAGTGTAAATAAGCAGAGAATCATTTATGTCTCTGAAACAGCAAAATGTTTCCTTAATAAATCAGTATGTTAACTGATTCAAGATCACACCTAATTGTGAGAAAATTATAACTAAGGGATAGTTGATTTAGAAACAGCAATTAATGTAACCTATTGAGATATACATATTTTATTTATATAATATATATTCTCCAGGCATTAATACTGGAGTGGGTTGCCATGCCCTGCTCCAGGGAATCATCCTGACCCAGGGATCAAACCTGTGTCTCTTACCTCTCCTGCATTGGCAGGTGGGTTCTTTACTTCATATACATATTCTTTCATCTATATACATAAATGGGCTTCCCTGGTGGCACAGAAGAATACAGAATCCCTGGTGGTAAAGAATCTGCCTGCAATGCAGAAAACCCAGGTTCAATCCTTGGGTCAGGAAGATCCCCTGGAGAAGGGAATGGCTACCCATGGATACACACTCTAGTATTCTTGCCTGGAGAATTTCATGGACAACAGAGCCTGTCTAGTATTCTTGCCTGGAGAATTTCATGGACAACAGAGCCTGACGGGCTACAGTCCATGAGGTTGCAAAGAGGTGGACACGACTAAGTGACTAACACTATATACATATGGATACACATATATATTCATTTCAGTTCAGTTCAGTCGCTCAGTCGTGTCTGACTCTTCACAACCCCATGAATCGCAGCACACCAGGCCTCCCTGTCCATCACCAACTCTCGGAGTTCACTCAAACTCACGTCCATCAAATCGGTGATGCCATCCAGCCATCTCATCCTCTGTCGTCCCCTTCTCCTCTTGCTCCCAATCCCTCCCAACATCAGAGTCTTTTCCAATGAGTCAGCTCTTCACATGAGGTGGCCAAAGTACTGGAGTTTCAGCTTTAGCATCATTCCTTCCAAAGAAATTCCAGGGCTGATCTCCTTCAGAATGGACTGGTTGGATCTCCTTGCAGTCCGAGGGACTCTCAAGAGTCTTCTCCAACACCACAGTTCAAAAGCATCAATTCTTTGGCGCTCAGCTTTCTTCACAGTCCAACTTTCAAATCCATACATGACCACTGGAAAAACCATAGCCTTGACTAGATGAACCTTTGTGGGCAAAGTAATGTCTCTGCTTTTGAATATGCTATCTAGGTTGATCATAACTTTCCTTCCAAGGAGTAAGCGTCTTTTAATTTCATGGCTGAAGTCACCATTTGCAGTGATTTTGGAGCCCTAAAAAACAAAGTCTGACACTGTTTCCACTGTTTCCCCATCTATTTCTCATGAAGTGGTGGGACCAGATGCCATGATTTTCGTTTTCTGAATGTTGAGCTTTAAGCCAACTTTTTCACTCTTCTCTTTCACTTTCATCGAAGGATAGGCTTTAGCTTTTCTCTAAATGTTTGATAGAATTCTTCTGTAAAGCCATCTTGCCCTGGGCTTTTTTTGGGGGGTAAGATGTATGATCAAAACTTCAATTTCAGTGGTTGTAATTGGGATGTTCATAATTTCTATTTTTTCCTGGTTCAGTCTTGAAAGATTGAACTTTTATAAGAACCCATCTATTTTTTCCAGGTTATCAATTTTGTTGCCATATAGTTGTTCATAGTGAAAGTGAAATTGAAGTCGCTCAGTCTTGTCCGACTCTTTGCGACTCCATGGACTGAGGCCTACCAGACTTCTCAGTCCATGGGATTTTCCAGGCAAGAGAACTGGAGTGGGTTGTCATTTCCTTCACTAGGGGATCTTCCCGACCCAGGGATCAAACCTGGGTCTCCCACATTGTAGGCAGACACTTTACCCTCTGAGCCACCAGGGAAGCCCAATAGTCTCTTATAATCCTTTGTATTTCTGCATTGTCTGTTGTAACCTATCCTTTTTCATTTCTAATTTTGTTGATTTGATTCTTCTCTCTCTCTCTCTTTTTTTTTTTTTCTTGATTAATCTGGTTAAAGGTTTGCCAATTTTGTTTATCTTCTCAAAGAACAAGCTTTTTAGTTTTATTAATCTTTACTGTTGTTTCACTCACTTCTAGTTCTGCTCAGTTCTTTATGATTTCTTTCCTTCTACTAATTTTAGGTGTTTTTTGTTCTTCTTTTTCTAGTTTTTTTAGGTGTAAAGTTAGGTTGTCTATTCTGTGTTTTTCTTATTTCTTCAGGTAGGATTGTATTGCTATAAACTTCCCTCTTAGAACTGCTTTTGCTGCATCCCATAGATTTTGAGTTGTTGTGTTTTCATTGTCATTTGTTTCTAGAAGTGTTTTGACTTCCCTTTTGATTTCTTCAGTAACCTCTTAGTTATTTAGAAACATGTTGTTTAACCTTCATGTGTTTGTATTTCTTAAAGTTTTTTTTTTTGTAATTGATATCTAGTCTAATAGCATTGTGGTCAGAGTGATGCTTGATACGATTCCAATTTTCTCAAATTTACTGAGGCTTGATTTTTGACCCAAGATGTGGTCTATCCTGGAGAATGTTCCATGTGCACTTGAGAAGAAAGTGTGTTCTTCTGCATTTGGATGGAATGTCCTGAAGATATCTATGAGATCCATCTCATCTAATGTATCATCTAAGACTTGTGTTTCCTTATTAATTTTCTGTTTTGATGATCTGTCCATTGGTATGAGTGGGGTGTTAAAGTCTCCTACTATTATTGTGTTACTGTCCATTTCTCTTTTTATGTCCATTAGTGTTTGTCTTATGTATTGAGGTGCTCCTATGTTTGTGCATAGATATTTACAAATGTTATGTCTTCCTCTTGGATTGATCCCTTGATCATTATGTAGTGTCCTTCCTTATCTTTTGTAATCTTCTTTATTTTAAAGTCTATTTTGTCTGATATGAGTATTGCTACTCCAGCTTTCTTTTGTTTGCCATTTGCATGGAATATAGTTTTCCATCCTCTCATTTTCAGTCTATATGTGCCTTGAGGTCTAAAGTGGATTTCTTGTAGACAGCATATTTATGGGTCTTATTTTTGTATCCATTCAGCTAGTCTGCATCTTTCGTTGGAGCATTTAATCCATTGACATTTAAAGTAATTATTGATATGTATGTTCCTATTACCGTTTTCTCAGTTGTTTGGGTTTGAATTTGTAGAACTTTTTCTTCCATTGTATTTCTTGTAAACAAATGCCTTTAACATTTTTTGTAAAGCTGGTTTGGTTGTACTGAATTCTCTTAAATTTTACTTGTTTGAAAAGCTTTTTATTTCTCCACCAATTTTGAATGTGATCCTTGCTTTGTACAGTAATCTTGATTGTAGATTTTTCCCTTTCAGTACTTTAAATACATCCTACCATTCCCTTTTGGCTTGCAAAGTTTCTGCTGAAAAATCAGCTGTTAAGCATATGGGTTTTCCCTTGTATGTTACTTGTTGCTTTTCTCTTACTGCTTTCAATATTCTTTCTTTGTGTTTAGTCTTTGTTAGTTTGATTAGTATGTATCTTGGCCTGTTTCTCCTGGGGTTTATCCTGTCTGGGACTCTTTGCACCTTTTGGCCTTGATTGACTATTTCCTTTTCCATGTTGGAGAAATTTTCAACTATAATCTCTTCAAAAGTTTTCTGATATCCTTTCTTTTTCCCTTCTTCTTCTGGGATCCCTTTTATTTAAATCTTGGTGTGTTTGATATTGACCCAAAGGTCCCTGAGATTATCCTCAGTTCTTTTCATTCTTTTTACTTTATTCTGCTCTTCAGAGTTATTTCCACCATTTTAACTTCCAGCTCACTGATTCTTTCTTATGCTTCAGATATTCTGCAATTGATTCCTTCTAGAGTATTTTTAATTGTGTTGTTTGCCTCTGTATGTTTATTCTTTAATTATTCTAGGTCTTTGTTAATTGATTCTTGCATTTTTTCCATTTTGCTTTCAAGGTTTTTTTATATATCATCTTTACTATCATTATTCTGAATTATTTTTTTAGGTAGTTTGCCTATTTCCTCTTCATTTATTTGAACTTTTGTGTTTCTATTTTGTTGTTTCATTTGTGTAGTCTTTCTCTGCCTTTTCATTATTTATTTCTTTTTTTTTAACTTATTGTGTTTGAGGTCTCCTTTTTCCAGGCTTCAAGGATGAATTCTTTCTTCCCTTTGATTTCTGCCCTCTAAGTTTGGTCCAGTGGTTTGTGTAAACTTCTTATAGGGTGAAATTTGTGCTAAATTTTTGTTTAGTTGTTTGTTTGTTTTTCCTCTGATGGGCAGGCTGAGTGAGGTGGTAATAGTATAAGCTGATGATTGGGTTTGTGTTTTGTTTGTTGCTTAGATGAGGCATCCTGCACAGGGTGCTATTGGTGGTTGGATGATGCTGGGTCTTGTATTACAGTGTTTTTTTTTTTTTTTTTTTTTTTTTTTTGTGAGTTCTAACTATTTGATATCCCCTAGGGTTAATTATCTGGTAGTCTAGGGTCTTGGAGTCAGTGCTCCCACTACAAAGTCTCAAGGCTTGATCTCTGGTCAGGAGCAAAGATTCAACAAGTGGTTTGTTATCACATTAATTGAGATTCAAACAAATATCTGAAACTGAGAAATCACAGATGAAACCCAGACAAATGGCAGTTACAAAATCAGGCAAATAATAATAAAAATAATGGAATATACGCATATACCTATATGCACCCATGAACAAAGTTAAAACAGTCCTATAAAAATAAAGTAAAATAAATTGACCCAGAGAACAAAGGAAATTAAAAATTATATTTATTAGTTAAGAACAAAACCAACTAAAGCACAAACTGGAAAACAAAACTAAAGCAAGGACCAAGTGGAGAATAAAGCAGTGAAAACAGAACTAATAAATATGTTGAGAGCAAAGGAAAGAAAGGAGGAAAAGAAAGAAAGAAAAGAAAGAATAGATATGCAAAGTTAAATAGAGGTAGATGAAGAAGATTTATATATATTAAAGATTAACTGCAAGGGGAAAAGAACAGAAGGAAAGGTAAACAAATTAATAAATGTAAAAAAATAGGTTTTAAAAAATTAAAAGTTAAAATTATTTAAAAAAGATAAAAGATTAAAAGTAAATGGAAGAAGAAAAAAAAGGAGAAAAAGGAAAATTCCACAAAACTGCAAACATTCCACAGAACGCAAAAGCCCAACGTAGATTCAGAGGTCTATAACAATAAAAAGTGTGACTGACTATACACACACACATACATATTTATATACATACACACCCATAAGCAATATCAAAACAGTTCAACAAAAATAAAGTACAATAGATTGACCCAGAGAACAAAGGAAACCTAAAATTATATCTATCAAAACAAAACTAACTAAAGCACAAACTGGAAAACAAAACTAAAGCTAGGTTCCAGTTGAGGTATAAAGCAATGAAAATAAAACTGACAAATATGCTGAGACTAAATGAAAGAAAGAAAAGATAGATATGCAAAGTTAAATAGAAGTAGATAAAGAAGATTTATATATATATTAAAGATTAACAACAAGGAGAAAAGAACAGTAGGAAAAGCAAACAAAGGAATAAATATAGAAAAAATTATAGGTTTAAAAATTAAAATTAAAAAAAAAAAGGGGGGGGGAAACTTTGGAAAAATGCAGAAGCCCAATACAGAGGCAGAGGATTATAACAACAATAAAAAAAAAATGTGAATGAGAAAAAAAAAAAAAGCTCAAAAGCTTAGTTAGATTTTACAGTGCCAATAAAATTAACAACTAAACAGAGAGGGTAAAAAAGAAAAAAAAAAATAATCCAAAAGAATCTACAGAACATGTCGAAACATAAGAATAATAAATGTTTTTTCTTGAGTCACTGCTGTCAATGTCCTTTCCCTCACTGGGAGTCACAGTCCACTTCACCGCCCTAGGATGCCCTCTAACACCATACTGATCTCTGGACCCACTGAGAGGGCAGTTCAGACTTTAATCAGCTCCTACTCTCTGTGTTCTTGCCTCCAATGTCCACAGTTATCGGAATGAGTGCGTTTTGTTTTGTAGGAGCTCTCAATGTCCTTTTATATATTCCACAGACACAGAATCTGCCTAGTTGATCATGTGGATTTACTCTGCAGCCGTACAGCTGGTGAGAGGGTTTTGGGTCTTCTTCCTTAGTCACACTGCCCCTGGGTTTCAATTATGATTTTATTGCCACCTCTGGATATGGGTCATCCACCGGGGTTTATTTCTGCGGCTGCCCTGGAGGACTTGGTTTTGCCCCTGTGAGGACCATGTGTGAAGGTGGTGCAGCTGCTTGAGTCACAGGGGTTCTGGCAGCACCAGGTACTCAGGGGGGTTGGCGGCTAGGGCAGAAGGAAATGTGCTCAGGAAGGGTATGGCAACTACTATTTGCCAATATGCTCGAGTATTCTTGCCTGGAGAACCCCCCTCCCTGACAGAGAAGCCTGGCAGGACACAGTCCACAGGGTTGCAATGAGTCGGACACTACTGAAGCGACCCTGTGCACATAAGTGAAAGACATTTTCTGCCTGTGGCAGCTCTGCCCCAGTGGGATTTGAACGTGAAGGTAGTGCAGCTGCTTGGCTTGCAGAGGCCCTGGCAGCACCACGTGTGCAGGGACATGGACTGCCTCTCCTGCAGGAGTTATGGCCCTATCAGAGTCTTTTTTCCAGCTTCTTGCAGCTGGGGATCAGAAGGCCTCTTTGGTCAGTCTTTCTCCATAACTCCACCCATTCAGGCACTTAGAAGGCTTCCTTGCCTGGGGTCCTATTCTGTCGATCAGCGCATCAGGCACTTAAAGGGGCGCCCTGGGTGGGGTCCTACTCTGTAATTTGGCACATCAGTCTCTTAAAGGAGCACCCTGGGTGGGGTTCTACTTTGGAGTTCAGTGTGTCAGACATTTGGCGGCCCATCCTCTCTATTGTTCAGCTGCCAATGCTGGTGTGTGGGGGGAGAGAGGCTATGGTGATGGTTCCACCCCCTATGCATGACTCAGCAATATCTCTTTGCTTCCATGGCTGTTCAGCTTTCCTCCACAGGCAGTTCCCACCACAGTCTCCTCACTCACATCCCCTCAATCCCTCTCTCCACAGTCAACAGCGTCACTCACCTTGGGATTGCTCCACAATCCCTAAACTACAGCCCCCAGCCACTGTACCGTCTAGGGTATGTATGTATGGGGAAGGACTGTCTGATTCTCATTCCATTTAGGCTGCTACAGATCAGCTGTTTCTCTCTCGGACTTAAATGATTCTCCTCTGACAGACAATCCTGGTGTGGGGATGGGACCCCTGCTGCAGTTCCCCCACTCACAGAGGGTAGGTCCAGTCCTATTAACATTCCCAGTTTTCCCCCTAGTTCCTTCATCCTACCAAGTTTTTTGTGGGTCTATATATATTCTTTTCTGCTGGTCAGGTACTCCTGTCTGCTCTCAGCTGGCATTTTGTAAGCACTTCTGTGTCTGAAGGTGTATTCCTGATGTATCCATGAAGAGAGATGTATTCCATGTCCACCTACTCCTACACCATCTTGCTCCTCCAAAGGATTATTTATGTCTAAGAATCTAATGTAAAGCATGGCAAATATAGTTGATAACACTGTAAGTATATAATTGAAGTTTCCTAAGAGGGTAGAACTTAAATGTTTTTCAACAAATAAAGATTAAATATGTAATGGATGTGTTAATTAACTTAGTGGTGGGGATCTTTTTACAGTGCATATGTTTACCAAATCACAATGTACACTTTAAATATTTACAATTTTATATATCAATTATACTCCAATAAAGCTGAAAAAGTACTTTCTAAAAGATTGGCCTTATAGGGTTAATTCTAAAGCAGATGGAATTTAATAAAGTGGAATTTAGCTTTTCTTAAAAAGTATTGTTATTAATTTTAAAAGACTTGTGAAAAGTAAATCTGAGCTCCAGTATATGACTCACTGATATGAAAATGACCACATATCATTTCTATTAACCATATATGCACTTGTATTGCTACCACTGACCTCCTGTAAAAGTTATTTGGCTTTTTCCTTTCTGAATAACCACCTGTAAAGTCTCCTCATGCCTTTGCTGTTAGGTAAAATGAATGATAAACAAATATTCTCATGAAACACTTGTGACCCACAAACAAGCTCTAAGAAAATATCAGCCTATTATTATAATAGAACAAGCAACAAATAGCTTCACTCAGTAAAACTATATCCTGTAAAATCCCACATCTTAAAAAAAAAAAAATAACTAACTTTACCAGAAAAAAAAAAAAAAAAAAAAAAGGCAGATTTTGGTATGGATTAGGACTATACCATTCGGAGAAGGCAATGGCAACCCACTCCAGTACTCTTGCCTGGAAACTCCCATGGATGGAAGAGCCTGGTAGGCTGCAGTCCATGGGGTCATGAAGAGTTGGACACGGCTGAAAGACTTCACTTTCATGTTTCACTTTCATGCATTGGAGAAGGAAATGGCAACCCACTCCAGCATTTTTGCCAGGAGAATCCCAGGGACGGAGGAGCCTGGTAGGCTGCCGTCTATGGGGTCACACAGAGTCGGACATGACTAAAGCGACTTAGCAGCAGCAGCAGCAGCAGAAGCAGGACTATTCAGTTCAGTTCAGTCGTTCAGTCGTGTTCAACTCTTTGCAACCCCATGAATCACAGCACACCAGGCCTCCCTGTCCATCACCAACTCCCGAAGTTCACTCAGACTCACGTCCATCAAGTCAGTGGAGTCAGTGATGCCATCCAGCCATCTCATCCTCTGTCGTCCCCTTCTCCTCTTGCCCCCAATCCCTCCCAGCATCAGAGTCTTTTCCAAATGAGTCAACTCTTGGCATGAGGTGGCCAAAGTACTGGAGTGTCAGCTTTAGCATCATTCCTTCCAAAGAAATCCCAGGGCTAATCTCCTTCAGAATGGACTGGTTGGATCTCCTTGCAGCCCAAGGAACTCTCAAGAGTCTTCTCTAACACCACAGTTCAAAAGCATCAATTCTTCGGTGCTCAGCCTTCTTCACAGTCCAACTCTCACATCCATACATGACCACAGGAAAAACCAAAGCCTTGACTAGATGGACCTTTGTTGGCAAAGTAATTCCATTAGCTAATATTTTAGAACCAGCTCTCCTACTATAAGTAATGGACTTACCTGTGGCTCAGATGGTAAAGTATTTGCCTACAATTCAAGAGACCTGTATTTGATCCCTGGGTTGGGAAGATTCCCTGGAGAAAGGAATGGCTACTACTCCAGTATACTTGCCTGGAGAATCTCATGGATAGAGGAGCCTGGTGGGCTACAGTCCATGGGTCGCAAAGAGTGAGACACGACTGAGCAATTAACACTTTCAAAAGTAAGTAATAAAACCATTAACTTTAAAATTATTTTCTTCTCTTTTTTAAATGGAAATGTTTTGTCTTTATTTTCATATATGTTAAGTTTTTTCTTTTTCCCCTGTCATCAAAGGTTAAATTTCTGTTCCTTTATTGCTATTTGATAGATCAACAACTAGAAACATACTCTTTTCCTTTCTATAAACCCTAGTGTTGGTTGATGTTTATCTTCTTTTGCAAAATGTATATTAAAATCAGGACAATAAAATGACAGATTCAGATGTTTTATTTTACTTATTTTTCCTAGATTTTATATATGTAAACATATACATTTGTGTACATTGTATATACTAAGCAAAGAGGAACAAAAGAGCCTAAGCAAAGAAGAACAAAATACGAATAACACCAGATACGCAGATAACACCACCCTTATGGCAGAAAGCGAAGAGGAACTGAAGAGCCTCTTGATGAAAGTGAAAGAGGAGAGTGAAAAAGCTGACTTAAAACTCAGCATTCAAAAAAATCAAGATCATGGTATCCGGCCCCATCACTTCAAGGTAAATAGATGGGGAAACAAGGGAAACAGTGACAGATTTTATTTTCTTGGGCTCCAAATCACTGTAGATGGTGACTGCAGCCATGGAATTAAAAGACACTTGCTCCTTGGAAGAAAAGTTATGACAAACCTAGCTGCTGCTGCTGCTGCTGCTGCTAAGTCACTTCAGTCATGTCTGACTCTGTGCGACCCGGTAGACGGCAGCCCACCAGGCTCCCCCGTCCCTGGGATTCTCCAGGCAAGAACACTGGAGTGGGTTGCCATTTCCTTCTCCAATGCATGAAAGTGAAAATTGAAAGTGAAGTCCCTCAGTCGTGTCCAACTCTTAGCGACCCCATGGACTGCAGCATACGAGGTTCCTCCATCCATGGGATTTTCCAGGCAAGAGTACTGGAGTGGGGTGCCATTGCCTTCTCAGGACAAACCTAGAGGTTGTATTAAAAAGCAGAGACATCACTTTGCTGACCAAGATCCATATCATTAAAGTGATGATTTTTCCACTAGTCATGTATGGATGTGAAAGCTGGACTGTAAAGAAATCTGAGTGCCAAAGAATTGATGCTTTTGAACTGGGATGTTAGAGAAGACTCTTGAGAGACCCTTTGGCAACAAAGAGATCAAACCAGTCAATCCTAAAGGAAATCAATCCTGAATGTTCATTGGAAGGACTGATCCTGAAGCTGAAGCTCCAATACTTTGACCAACTGTTGCAAAGAGCCAACTAATTGGAAAAGACCCTGATGCTGGGAAAGATTGAGGGCAGGAGGAGAAGGGGGTGACAGGGAATGAGATGGTTGGATGGCATCACTGACCCAATGGACATGAGCTTTAGCAAATTTCTGGAGTTAGCAAAGGGAATCCTGGCGTGCTGCAGTCCATGGGGTCACAAGGAGTTGAAGTTGAACACGACTTAGCAACTGAATGATGACCAACATATATATAATTACATATATGCTATGCATGCTATGCTAAGTCGCTTCAGTTGTGTCCGACCCTGTGAGACCCCATGGACAGCAGCCCACCAGGCTCCTCTGTTCACAGGATTCTCCAGGCAAGAGTACTGGAGTGGGTTGCCATTTCTTTCTCCTTACATATAATATATATGTAAATCAGCGTGGGTCATAGGAGGGTTATACACGAAACAAACAAACAATAAAGACAAATTGTGAAAACTGTCACTACTTCATTACCAGCTTGAGTGTGTGTTATGTTCCAAGATAGATTTTCTTAAGCTATGTTAAAGTGTGCAAGCCCTAAGGAAGGCCTTTCTTCCTCCTGACTGTACTGTTGTTACCAGTTTGCTAGCAGAAACCGAACATTCTGTGCTCTCAAGGAATAAAAGCTGACTGGGATCTTGCAAGAGGAGACAAATCTCTATCAATTTCTTCTTTGTTTTGTATGAAAGGGTAGGGTTGGGAGGGAGCAAGGAAAAGAGAGAGAATAGTAAGAGTGTGGAGGAGAGAGAGAAGATAGGGTGTGAGAGTGAAAACAAGAGTTCAAGAGAAGATTTAAGAGCAAAAGACAGTGAAAGTGAAGTTTTGGAAAGTCTGAGGAGTGAAAAATACTGAATGAGAGGGAATCAGAGAGGTAAGAGAAAGAGAGCAGTAAAGAGGATGCTATTTTAAAAATAGGAGAGGATGTGGAAGAGAATGAGAAAGAGGGATATAAACAAGAAACAGAAGGTGCACATGAGCACAGAGAAGAGTTATGGATGTGGGAGTGAGTGAGAGTGCCAGGAAGAGGGAGTGTGTGTGAGAGAGATTGAGAGGCTGTGAGAGCATGGGAGCAAGTGAGAAAGAGGGAAGAGGCAGAGAGAAGAATCAAAAGGGGACATATGTGTGTGAGAGAAAAAGTGTGAGGGAAGTGGCAAAAGAGAGAATGTGCTAGACAGTGTGAGAGACAAGGAGAAATGTATATCCTAATGGAGAACAAAGAATTTAAGTCTATTTGGATTTTTTTTTAACAGCAATGGAAACCTAATGAACCATTACCACACCTAGCAGCAAATGCTGTGTGTGTGTGTGTGTGTGTGAGTGTGGTGGGGAGTCCTTTAGAGGATCAAAGTAAGGGTTAGTACAAAACAATACTTTCTGGATGGAAGAGAAAGACTAAGTGCTCGCTTCTCTCCAAGAAGCCCAAATACATTTACCTCTACAGTAGTCCCTCAGCATCTATGGGAGATTGATTTCAGGACCCCAGTGGATATCAAAATCTGTGGATGCTCAAGTCCTTCATGGAAAATGGCATAGGATACTCGGCCCTTGATATCTATGGGTTCTGCATCCATGGACAGCAAGGGCCAATTTTATCATTCTTCTTCCTGGATAACTCATTGAAAACCAAACTTTAAAGAGAAATAAACTCTCGTATATATAAATACAGTTTCAAATGCTATACATGGGTGTTGCCACCAAATTTTCTCTTTAATCTATTTCTTGTTTGTTTTGACTTCCTTGATAGCAGGTGATCATAATTAAGAAAGTCACAACTCATTATGTCTGAAAATGAATCGATTTCTTGCTGCAGAAACTGTCTAGAAGTACTCTAGGATCAAAAGCAAGTGGTTGTAGGTTAAACCATAAAAAGTGATAATAAAATCCCTTACATAATAATGGCACAAAAATATGTCTAATTCCTTATTCCGTTTGTCATGCCTCATCCACCTTTTTCATTTAATTTTGTGTGTACTCTCTGAACAATAGTAAATATGAATCCATATAACAGTTGATCATTGAAATACCCAACAATGCAGTTACATTATATTTGATGACTTCCAGTTTTATATTTTTTATTTGCTTTGAAATTGCTATAACATTTTTAAATTTAATTTTATTGCCTTGCATTGGTGAGATATTGAATGTTTTTTTCATTCCAGGAAGAATAAGGAATGAAAAATTATAAATGTTAAAACTGCAAGGGAATAATTCTAAAATTAGGGAAAGAAATAAAGATAATACAGGAATTGGATTTTATGTTAGAAACAACATTGTGACTAACTTGTGATCATGACTAAGATATAAAACAGAGTTTGTAGTATGGATATAAATGATGTTTGTGAAAAGGAAATTAGTTTTATTTCTTTAAATATCTTACTATGCTAGATTGTGGCCAAACTCAAGAATTTTGGCTGGTGAAATTTTTTCTCTTTTCTTTTTTGTTTCCTTTCCTTTTTCTATTTTTTAATTAGAATAAAGTGTAATTATTATGAAGCAAAACAAAAACAAAAACAAAAAAACTCAAGCTAACATAGTAAACACTGTGCTCTAAAGCAGGTAAGAAAATATTTTGACGTACAGTGTAAATAGAGGAAAATGTCTTTTTTTTCTGATCACTAATGATTTTTTCCTTATATTGAAAATGCTGATACCTTACACTCAATATAATATATGATGTTTCTAAGAAAGGTATTTTGTATCTCCATTGATATGACTATCAATGGCGTATTTTTAATGTTTCCTTCCACTGACCATCTTCATACTTATAGGGACAAAAAGGCATCAGACTTCGTGAGTTTTCAAAGTAAGGGGCTACCTTCTGTACAGGATGGGTTTCCTACACATCTTTAAAGAAGGTTTATTAGGGAGTGCAACTGAGAACAACTGTGAAATTATAAGGAAAACAGAATTGTGCAGAGAGAGAGAGTAAACTGTGATACAGCTGTGACAGAGGTGTCAGTCAATCCTGCAAATTCAGGTTCTGGTATGACCTCTGAGACATGACCTGAAATGAACCACAGGGGCCTGGCGTTTTACGTAAATATCAACAGATGCAGCCTGCTCCCACCAAAAGGGTATCGTTAGGTGTCCTTCAGTCAGGGCAATTCCTGGGGAAGAATTTAACTGTGAGCTTTCAACAGCCAATGTGATTTAAGGATAGGTTCATTTTTTATAGTGTCTACTTTACTTAAGAGTCTGGTCCTGCCATAGGTGTGGGGGATAAGTCAGACAGAGTGATGTTTACTCTCAAGGGGAGATACCATCAGAGGGGATGAAAAACCTCTGAGCAAGCAAGTGCAATAGAAAAAAAAATAGATCTAAATCACTGATTTCAACCAGAAGTACTTTTGTCACTGGGGGTGATCAGCAACATCTGGAGACACTTTTTGTTGCCAGACCTTGGTGAGATGCTACTGGCATGCTAGAGAGTGGAAAATCAGGGACATTTAATGTATCTCTGGTCTTACAATACACAGGACAGTCCTCTCAAACAAGCTTCATCCTGTCCAAAATGTGAATAGTGCCAAGGTTGAGTAACTCTGACTTAGATGCTTTGATAGAAACATATGTTGAATGCAGTGGGACAAAGTAATGAACACAGAAATGTTAAGTAATTTTTTAGGAAGAAACTCATGGAAGAGGTGATAGAAAAGTGTTTATTATGTAGGAAATGTGAGGGATAGAATTCCATGAATCTATTCTATAAAGAAAAAGATGCATGAAATAGAAAGTATGTTAGTATGTGGTAAGCACAAAAATAGTTCAAGCTAAAGTTGGAGACACAGTCAGGGTGAAATAAAAGAATTTAAGTATCATTACTGAGTATTAAACAAAGTCACTGGTTGGTTTAAAGCAAACTGGTATGTGCCCTTTAGCCTATCCTTACCACCCATTCAGTAGGTACATTCCTTGGCACTTCTTGTCGGTTCACTTTCTTCATTCACCCCTACTTCATTTCTAGATAGGCATTTGATATCTCTGCTCCTAAAGTAGGTACTGGCATAATCTTTCTTTCAGATCTCCTCAGACCTGCCATTGGTAGAAGAGAAAAGAAGGTAATTGATAGGTCTGAGAAATCAACTGTAAGAGAAATTAACCAGCTATTTGTAGGATGGTGTTATGCTAATCCTTGATATACTACACTGAATCAAAGACCTCATTCATTCTTTGATAATTGGTATGGAGAAAGACAAACAGGCAAAGAGAAAAATAGGTGAGGTGAGGGTGATTAAAAGGCATAAATTTCTAGGTGCAAAATCAATGAGTCATGGGTATGAAATGTACAGCATGGGAAACAAAGTCAATAATTATGCAATAATTTTGTATGGTGACAAATGGTAACTGGACTTCTCAAAGTGATCACTTGGAAATGTATAGAAATATTAAATCTGTATGCTCAGTAATAGAAACTAACATAATATTGTAGGTAAATTATACTTCAAAAATAAACAAACACCTCATAGGAAAATGGATTTGTGGTTACTATAGCAAGACCTGCTAGAACTAATACCCAAAAAAGGTGTCCTTTTCATTATAGGGGACTGGAATGCAAAAGTAGGATGTCAAGAAACACCTGGAGTAACAGCCAAATTTGGCCTTGGAGTACAGAATGAAGCAGGGCAAAGGCTAACAGAGTTCTGCCAAGAAAATGCACTGGTCATAGCAAACACCCTCTTCCAACAACACAGGAGAAGACTCTACACATGGACATCACCAGATGGTCAACACAAAAATCAGATTGATTATATCCTTTGCAGCCAAAGATGGAGAAGCTCTATACAGTCAGCAAAAACAAGACCAGGAGCTGAGTGTGGCTCAGATCATGAATTCCCTATTGCCAAATTCAGACTTAATTGACGAATGTGGGGAAAACCACTAGACCATTCAGGTATGACCTAAATCAAATCACTTATGACTATACAGTGGAAGTGAGAAATAGATTTAAGGGACTAGATCTGATAGAAAACGGGCCTGATGACTATGGACGGAGGTTCGTGACATTGTATAGGAGACGGGGATCAAGAACATCCCCATGGAAAAGAAATGCAAAAAAAAGCAAAATGGCTGTCTGGGGAGGCCTTACAAATAGCTGTGAAAAGAAGAGAAGTGAAAAGCAAAGGAGAAAAGGAAAGACATAAACATCTGAATGCAGAGTTCCAAAGAATAGCAAGGAGCCATAACAAAGCCTTCCTTAGTGATCAATGCAAAGAAATCGAGGAACACAATAGAATAGGAAAGACTAGAGATCTCTTCAAGACAATTAGAGATACCAAGGGAACATTTTATGCAAAGATGGGCTCAATAAAGGACAGAAATAGTATGGACCTAACAGAAGCAGAAGATATTAAGAAGAGGTGGCAAGAATACACAGAAGAACTGTACAAAAAAGATCTTCATGACCCAGATAATCATGACGGTGTGATCACTGCCTCTCACCTAGAGCTGGACATCCTGGAATGTGAAGTCAGGTTGGCCTTAGGAAGCATCTCGATGAACAAAGCTAGTGGAGGTGATGGAATTCCAGTTGAGCTATTTCAAATTCTAAAAGATGATGCTGTGACAGAGCTGCACTCAATATGTGAGCAAATTTGGAAAACTCAGTGGTGGCTACAGGACTGTAAAATGTCAGTTTTCATTCCAATCCCAAAGAAAGGTATTGCCAAAGAATGCTCAAACCACTACACAATTGCACTCATCTCGCCACTAGTAAAGTAATGCTCAAAATTCTCCAAGCCAGGCTTCAGAAATATGTGAACTGTGAACTTCCAGATGTTCAAGCTGGATTTACAAAAGGCAGAGGAACCAGAGATCAAATTGCCAACATCTGCTGGATCATCAAAAAAGCGAGAGAGTTCCAGAAAAACATCTATTTCTGCTTTATTGTCTATGCCAAAGCCTTTGACTGTATGAATCACAATAAACTGTGGGAAATTCTGAAAGAGATGGGAATACCAGACCACCTGACCTGCCTCTTGAGAAACCTGTGTACAGGTCAAGAAGCAACAGTTAGAACTGGACATGGAACAACAGACTGGTTCCAAATAGGAAAAGGAGTATGTCAAGGCTGTATATTGTCACCCTGCTTATTTAACTTCTATGCAGAGTACATCATGAGAAACGCTGGGCTGGAAGAAGCACAAGCTGGAATCAAGATTGCCAGGAGAAATATCAATAACCTCAGATATGTAGATGACACCACCCTTATGGCAGAAAGTGAAGAAGAAATAAAGAGCCCTTTGATGAAAGTGAAAGAAGAGAGTGAAAAAGTTGGCTTAAAGCTCAACATTCAGAAAGCTAAGATCATGTCATCCAGTCTCATCACTTCATGGCAAATAGATGGGGAAACAGTGGAAACAGTGGTTGACTTTATTTTTCTGGGCTCCAAAATCACTGCGGATGGTGATTGCAGCCATGAAATTAAAAGATGCTTGCTCCTTGGAAGGAAAGTTATGACCAACCTAGACAGCATATTGAAAAACAGAGACATTACTTTGCCAACAAACGTTTGTCTAGTCAAGTCTATGGTTTTTCCAGTTGTCATGTGTGAGAGTTGGACTATAAAGAAAGCTGAGCACCAAAGAATTGATGCTTTTGAACTGTGGTGTTGGAGAAGTCGCTTGAGAGTCCCTTGGACTGCAAGGAGATCCAACCAGTCCATCCTAAAGATCAGTCCTGGGTGTTCATTGGAGGAACCTATGATGAAGCTGAAACTCTAATACTTTGGCCACCTGATGTGAAGAACTGACTCATTTGAAAAGACCCTGATGCTGGGAAAGATTGAGGGCAGGAGGAGAAGGGGATGACAGAGGATGAGACTGTGGATCCCATCACCGACACAATGGACATGTGTTTGGGTGGACTCTGGGAGTTGGTGATGGACAGGGAGGCCTGGCGTACTGCGGTTCATGGGGTTGCAAATAGTCTGACATGACTGAGCGACTGAACTGAACTGAACTGAATAGGTAGTGTGTTGGAGAAGGGAGAATTGGATGAAGGTGGTCAAGAGTATAGAATTCCAGCTGTAAGATAAATAAGGACTAGGGATGTAGTGGCAATGCGTTCTTAGTCGCTCAGTCATGTCTGACCCTTTGCAATCCCAAGGAGTGTTAGTCTACCAGACTCCTCCTTCCATGGGATTCTCCAGGCAAGAATACTGTAGTGGGTTTCCATGCCCTACTCCAGGGGATCTTCCTGAGCCAGGGATTGAATCCGCATCTCCTGTGGCTCCTGAATTGCAGGTGGATTATTTACCACTGAGCCACCAGGGAAGCCCATGGATATAATGTACAATATGAGAAATATGATGAACACTGCAGTATGTCATATATGAAGGTTGTTAAGAGAGTAAATCCTTAGTTCTCATCACAAGGAAAAGCAAAATTGAAATGGAACACATCATCTTGACAAACTAAAGTTTCTGTCCCCATCCCACTTATGTTTTTATTCCCTTTATTATTTGAAGTTGCACATGATTGTTTGGGGGGGAGGGGGACCCATTTCAATAAATCAGTGAGATGAAGTGTTACTATTTTAAATGAACTGTCATTGTCCCTCCGAAGGATAATGTGTTGCTTCATTATCAACAGTAAAATTTCTTAAAACAGTATTGTTCTTTGGGATGGAGGTCAACTTCAGATTTCTCTTCAGGAAATTGAAGTGAGGTCTGGATCTAATGTAGCCCTGAAATTCATTCCATTGATTTGGAATGAAAATTTAAAAAAATTTTTAAATTCAGTACAACCTTCTGATAATAATATATACCATCCTCTTAAAAATTGACATACCCTGTGTGTATGTGTGTGTGTGTGCGTTTGCACAGTTGTTCAGTTTTGTCCTACACTTTTTGACCCCATGGACTATAGCCTGCCAGGCTCCTCTGTCCAGGGAATTTTTCATGCAAGAATACTGGAGCAGGTTGCCATTTCCTATTCCATGGGATCTTCCCAACCCAGGGATCAAACCTGTGTCCCTTACACCTGCAGCATTGGCTGCTGGATTTTTTACTACTGTTCCACCAAGGAACCCCTTACATACCCTAGGCCACTTTTAAAACTTCATAGAACTTGAGTAAATAAGGTCTTATTGTATATTACAGGGAACTATATTCAATATATTGTGATAAACCATAATGAAAGAGAATATGAAAAAGAATGTATAGATGTATAACTAAATCACTTTGCTGTACAGTAGAAATTACCACATTGAAAGTCCACCAGACTTTAATTAAATAAATTAAGAAAAAATCTATAGATCATAATGTGCCTTATTTTAGAGAGCCTGCTGCTGCTGCTGCTGCTGCTGCTAAGTCGCTTCAGTCGTGTCTAACTCTGTGAGACCCCATGGACTGCAGCCCACCAGGCTCCCCCGTCCCCGGGATTCTCCAGGCAAGAACACTGGAGTGGGTTGCCATTTCCTTCTCCAATGCATGAAAGTGAAAAGTGAAAGTGAAGTTGCTCAGTTGTGTCCAACTTAGCGACCCCATGGACTGCAGCCTACCAGGCTCCTCCGTCCATGGGGTTTTCCAGGCAAGAGTACTGGAGTGGGGTGCCACTGCCTTCTCCTTTAGAGATCCTACTCTACATCAAATGTATAAAAATACAACCATGTTTACTTTAATAATAATGTTTTTTTTAAGTCGCTCAGTAGTGTCCGACTCTTTGCGACCCCATGGACTGTAGCCCACCAGGCTCCTCCATCCATGGGATTCTCCAGGCAAGAATATTGGAGTGGGTTGCTATAATACTTCTGCTATAAATACTTGAATAATCTTAAAATGTTACTAATAAACTGACTAACCTGTGTGGAATGTAACTATTATGCCTACTTAAACTTTCTTATGAAGTAAGAAACTTTTAGTAAAAGTGTATCTACAATAGGAAATTTTAGCAATATTAAATGTAGTCATTTTATTAAATTAATAATGCTACCTTTAAGGTAATTATTCATTTTTAATTTGTTGCTTTAAACATTTTTTAAACTAACTCACTATTCCCTTTTTGATTTAATTATTTTCACAGACCCTTGAAAATCTTATGGGAATTAGGTACCTACATGTGTGGCTACCATAAAATTTCATATATAAAATGGCCTCATATATCCCCTTTGCTATGAAAAGTCATGAATAAAATTTTATACTAAATAATCAGTAAAAATTAGTACAAAAATTTGTTTATAAATATAATTATTGTAGAATATTTATTGTTTATAATAGCAAATAATATTTTAATGAGATGAGTTTAATACATAAATTTCATGTTTACAATAGAATAACATGTATGTGTTGACTGTGACTTTTGCAGAATTTGTGGAGTAATAATGGAAAAACAGTATGTTAAAGATTTAAACACAATTTATAAAATGGTATTCATACTCTGAATCCTTTTATAACATACACATAAATATAACATCTGATGAATACATACTGACATGCATAAAAAGAGTGTTTTCTTCTAGTCACAGATTTTGGAATTTTCATTTTCTTTAGTTTTATTATCCTATTTTCTACTTTTCCTATGAGAGTGCAACTTCTTTTTTTTTCCAACAATCATTCAGAAAATATTTATTCAACATATTCATTGCCCTGTGTCAGTCCCCAGGAGAGATTCAGATATACTCGAGGCATTTATGGCTAAGTGAGGAATCAGACATGTACATAGGGAAATGTAACAGATCGTTTGATGAGGGTGTGCATAGGTCGAGTGCTATGAGAGTGTGTATGAAAAATGAAAACAATCATAGCTAAAACTGGTAAAAACATACAGGAAAGTATTCAGTTGATATAAAAATAGCCCATAACATTGAGCAGAGTGCCAGCCTGGGTGGGAGGGGGCTTTGAGGAAGAATAGATACATGTGTATGTACGGCTGAGTCCCTTTGCTCTTCACCTGAAACTACCACAACATTGTTAATTGATTCTACCCCAATACAAAATGTGTTTGGTGTTAAAAAAAATAAAAATAAAAAATTAAAAAAATAGATTATTGTAAATAAAAAAGATAACTCAAAAATAATATATATATAGCCCAGTTCATTGGCTTTTAAAGCTAGTGTTGTATAGTATTGGTAATACTTAGTATTTGTACTTTGATATTTATGTTATTTTTAATAAAACATTTTTCAAACTACAAAAAGCATCTACCCACTAACCACTGAATAAAAATAATAATAAAGATTAAATAATAAAGTAGAAAACTGTAAAGAAGTATCAGTTCAGTTCAGTTGCTCAGTCCTGTTTGACTCTTTGCGACCCCATGGACTGCAGCACCCCAGGCTTCCCTGTTCATCATCAACTCCCAGAACATACTCAAACTCAGGTATACTGGGTTTCATTTATATGTTATAATAATTTTAACAAGTCATCAGATTACATATACTATTTTTTTAACAGGAAAAAGTCAGACAGGACTGAGCAACTGAACTGAACTGATACTTCTTTACAGTTTTCTACTTTATTATTTATCTTTATTATTATTTTTATTCAGTGGTTAGTGGGTGGATGCTTTTTGTAGTTTGAAAAATGTTTTATTAAAATTGTAAATTTGAAAAAATAACTTATTACAAAATTTCTATTTATTGATTACTTACTCATTCAATTTTTTGTCTTGCCATAGTCTCCTAATTAAAACTGTTCATAACTTTATGAATGTTTGTTGCTTATGGAAAGTTCACACTTTCCTTCAGGAATGTGATGCAAGTAAGATTCTACAAAGAAACTATATAATAATTAATATCTATAGATTTCTTCTTTAGTAATTTTCCAAGGCAGGGGCCGTGGCAATGAACATTTTATTACTGACATTGATGAGAATCAATAAACATGGTGATAATGAAAAGTAAACTGAAATTAGTAGGTTTATTTTGCTTTTAAAAAGGTCCACAGAATTATGCTCCCCTGACGTACTACAGTGGCTGCTTTCCTACCTCACTCATTTAGTATGCTGCTATGCTCCTTCAAAACATGTGACTTTTAAAATGCAGAGTAAATATGTTACATATTAATCATGTGCTGATACTTAAACTTGTGAGCTTTCTTGGGAAGCTAAATTAGACACCTGTGAAAATAATTAACTCAAATACTAATCTAATAATTCGTGAATTAAGATTTATGATGAAAATACCAATTTAGCTTTAGAATCCTACTGGTCTGAGAGAATTCTGCCATTCAACAAGTCTTCATTGGGCATTCAATTTGTTAAGGTTGAATTCAAGTATCAATATTATAGCCAGGGCCACTGCTCTCAAAGAATCTCTTACAGTGAGATAATTAGACTATAAGTGAAAAACTCCAAGAGTTTTGAATGCTATTTATGAGAAATATTTGGTGCCACAGTTATAAATGAGGAAAATGACAAAAGTGAAGGATTGAATTTAAGCTTCAGAGAGAATGACTAACTTCATGACATAAATATAAGAGATGATATTAAATGGTGAATAATCCAAATTTTTCTTATTTATTGCTGAAAAATGTATTTTTATTTATGAGTGTGCATAATGAATTACTGCTACAAAATAATGTAAATAATGAGGGAATGGAAAACTTGAAGTATTTGATTTCCCTAATTATATTACATATATTCCTTTTCCTTTCTTGGAATAGCTCTTTTTGAAACAAATATTAACACAGTATCAATCTAAGCACTCATTTTGTTGATTTGTATTATTGTCTCCATGGCTCCCACTTCCCTGAGGCCACAAAAGTTTTTTGTTTGAAAATATTTCATTTCCATTGTCTGCCTGATAACTGTAAATAGTGATAGTGCTAAGGACTTAGTGAATCAGAAGAGGTGACTTAAAAAACATTAGAGCAAGCTTTGCAATTTAGATGGTCTGAATGTTGATACAGGAGAATGAACGCTTTCTTAGATGGGACAAAAACAAAATCGACAAGCTCACTGTGATGACTTACTAACTGAAAGAAATTTTAGCAGACCATTTTATAAAATGGAATCATTTGCAATAAATAAAAAATTAAGTGAAATAACTACTTAAAGTAAAAAATATCTATCAAATGTTCTCTTTCCCTGCACCATGTTACATGATGGGAATTTACAATTTTTTAAATTTACTCTTACCAGCACATATTCCACATTTTCAGATCTCTATTAATTTTATGTTTGAAATAAGATGCATATCATTAGGATAATGCATATCCAAATAAACAATAGGACATGCTTTGGAAGCTGCTGTTTGGAAGCCTTCCACATGCACACAAATACACATACACCGTGTCCCATTTAGTTTTCTCATTGTTTCTGTGTCAGCTGAGTACGCATCAAATTCATATATTTAATACAGAAATCCCTGGGTGGCTCAGTGATGGGGAACCCACCTGCTAATGCAGGAGACCTGGAATCAGTCTCTGGGTTGGGAAGATCCCCTGGAGGAGGAAATGGCAACCTACTTGAGTAAGCTTGCCTGTGAAATCCCATAGACAGAGGAGGTTGGCGAGCTACGGTCCATGGGGTCACAAAGAGCTGGACACAACTTAGTGACTAAGCGACAACAATCCCAGTACCCTAGGATGTGACTGTATTTGGAAACAAGATTTTTTAAGAATAAGTTAAATTCAGCTTTTTAGTATGGGCCCTAATCCAATACACCTGGTGTCCTTATAAGAAGAGGAGACCAGCACAGATACACATAGAGAAAGGACCATGTAATGATAGAAGGAGAAGACAGCCATCTGTGTGTCAAGGAAAGAGGCCTCAGAAGAAACCAAACCTTGATCTCAGACTTCTACCTTCTGGAATTGTAAGAAAATAAATTTTGGTTGTTTAAGTCACTTAGTCTGTGGTATTTGTCATTGCAGTCCTAGCAAACTAAAATTGCATCCAATTAAAAACTGTGACATAAATGAAACTTACAACAAATGGAACAGATGGTATAGGGAAAAATGATTTTAAAGCACTCTAAGCACTATAACAAATACATACAAAACTTTTTAGAATATGACCTAATTTTGCAAAAGAAAAATTTTAATATTTAATGAACAATATGCTACCTACAAATGATTTGTTCCCTTTATAGTACAAATTCAAATATTTGTCACTCATATTACAGTCTGACTGAATTTGATAACCACTTAGACAAAGTGAAAAATGCATAAAAACTAGGCAAAAATCAATAATGATCTTAATAGTGGGAGAAATTGTATATCACATTTCCCCCATAGATCCATTTATGCCTATTTAATCTTAATTTTAACTCTTATATTATCTTCTTATTAAAAATATCAGTCCCTTCTTTCCTGTAAACAACTGACCATGCGTCTTCACTCATAGAAAACCTTGAAGAAATTAAAAGAATTTAAATACCTTCCCATCACAACAAACTACTTGTATTAACATCTGTATGTACATACTTCTTTTCACTCCCATTCTATCAATGAAATATGCTTGCTTTTAAACATTTTTCTCTACTTGATTAATCAGTTCAGTTCAGTTCAGTCGCTCAGTCATGTCCGACTCTTTGTGACCCCATGAATCTCAGCATGCCAGGCCTCCCTGTCCATCACCAACTCCTGGAGTTCACCCAAACTCATGTGCATCGAGTCGGTGATGCCATCCAGCCATCTCATCCTCTGTCGTCCCCTTCTCCTCCTGGCCTCAATCCCTCTCAGGATCAGGGTCTTTTCCAGTGAGTCAACTCTTCGCATGAGGTGGCCAAAGTACTGGAGTTTCAGCTTTAGCATCATTCCTTCCAAAGAAAGCCCAGGGCTGATCTCCTTCAGAATGGACTAGTTGGATCTCCTTGCAGTCCAAGGGACTCTCAAGAGTCTTCTCCAACACCACAGTTCAAAAGCATCAATTCAGCGCTCAGCTTTCATCACAGTCCAAATCTCATATCTATACATGACCACTGGAAAAACCATAGCCTTGACTAGATGGATCTTTGTTGGCAAAGTAGCATCTCTGCTTTTGAATATGCTATCTAGGTTGGTCATAACTTTCTTTCCAAGGAGTAAACGTCTTTTAATTTCATGGCTGCAATCACCATCTGCAGTGATTTTGGAGCCCAAAAAAATAAAGTCTGACAGCGTAGTTACTCTGTAGTAACTTGGTTACTACAACCTATCTAATTTCTTCAGCATGACACCGATATATTTTAGCAAGTTCCTTTTACTTCTGTAATATGAGTTTTCTGCTATAAGGAAACCTTCCCATCAGAGTACAAATATGCTGTAAATCCTCACCTTAGAAAACCCTTCCTTCAGTTAATATCTCTGCACATAATTCTCCTAAATATTTGCATAGAGCTTTTTCGCACAGCCCTTCCACTTAGTCAGCTCTCACTATCTTCTGAACCCATAAGCTCATATTCCCAATAAGGGAACAGTTCATTTTTGTATTGACAATCCACATGTGTTCCTTAAACAAGCACTTATGCAACATTCATTACTTACAAGAAAACAAGGTGGACAATGAGGGTACAGCAATGAATTTAAAAGACCAAGCCCTTGTCCTCCATGAGATGAGTAGCAGCTTTTTTATTGTAATGAATAGAAATCAGATAGCAGGAACAAATGAGGGCTATAGCACTCATGACTCACAGTATAGTCTGTGGACCCCTAGTACTGTCATCACCCGGGAGCTTGTGAGAAATGTAGAATATCATTTCCCATGCCAGTCCTACAGAATCAGAACCTGTATTTGGCCAGATCCCCAGGTGATGCAAATAAACAGTAAAGTTTAAGAAACACTGGAAAACAGCAGTCACCTACTGGGAATTTGTATAACAGACCTCTTTAACAATTTAAAGGTCAGCATTTATCAATTATTTTATCCATGACTGTCTAAATGCTATATATTCTTAGTTTTATTTCTATGGTTTACATTATAAATTCTTCTCTTAGTTAAGATTTCATTTAGCTCCAAGAATCTAAAAACTTCTACAGATGTAAAAAGTTACTGCCATCCTTTCAGCTGCTCAAAAGCATTACTTCTGATATTTCTCTGATTATCTTAAATATGCAGCTATGTTATACGATGGTTTTTGCCCTTAAGCTAGAAAAGAGAGAAGGAATATACCAGGTATGACTTTGTTTTAATTAAAAAATAGTGTAGTATCTTTCCCCAATGCACCTCCATCCCCAAACTTATCTGCTTATTTATTGTGTGCTAAAACTGAGCCACTTGCCCACAGTTAGCTGCAAGGGGACTGGGAAAATGACTCTATGGCTTTCTGGTGATATAGAGGGAAGTAGTACAAGAGATGTGATCAGAAATGTTTCTGGAGTAGAAAAGCAAGTGTCTGCCACAATATTATAGATAAATGCACTGTGTTTTTAAACCTGAAATAGATAGTAACAATTATCCTCTACTACAACCACCAACACATTGAGCATCTCCATGCTCCTTCAGAAGTACTGCTGTCAATTCTGTTAGTAGTAAACAACTCAGTATACCCCAAAGGGATCAATGGTTTAGGTAATTCTTTGGAGTTATGTCATATGCTAGACACAGCTTTCATACAAAAAATATGTTCTTCACCTTTAAAGTGAAAATGAGGAAACACTTTTGTGATGGACAGGTTCTCCTTTCCTGTCTTTGAAGAAGGTTGCTGACATGTTCTGAGATCGACATGGCAAAGGAAATGAGAGAAACCTCCAGAGGAGCCAGAAGAAAATGAAGGCTTCATCCAGACAGATGGCAAAGTCAACACTTGGACTGCAGCCTTGCAGAAGTCCAGTCATAGTATGACTGGGCTTAAGCCTCAACACATATTTAAGGCTTAAATAAGGCACTGTTTGGGCTTCCCTGGTGGCTCAGACAGAAAAGAATCTGCCTGTAATGTGGGAGACGTGGGTTCGATCCCTGGGTTGGGAAGATCCCCTGGAGGAGGGCATGGCAATCCACTCTAGTATTCTTGCCTGGAGATCCCAAGAACAGAGGAGCCTGGGGGGCTATAGTCCTTGGTGTCGCAACAAGTCAGACATGACTGAGCAACTAAGAACAATGCAAAGCACACAAGGCATTGTTTGGTGTTGCTATAAAGATACTAAAGACTCAGTGCATGAATAAAGGGTCTCTTGACTAAACAAAGGGATAAATGGAACATGCAAAACCCAAGTATAATATGGTTCTCCTTCAATAAATAATCTACTCTTCTAGTGTTTTAAAAGAGTACAATTGAATATTGCCATTGTTAATGAATAACTATGTCCCCAAATAAGTGTTCATATAAATACAAAATAAGTATTAATGTGGTGTTTCAAATTTGCTGGCATACTGAGTACAGCACTTTCACAGCAACATCTTTTAGGATTTGAAATAGTTCAACTGCAATTCCAACACCTCCACTAGTTTTGTTTGTAGTGATGCTTCCTAAGGCCCACTTGACTACTCACTGCAGGATGTCTGGCTGTAGGTGAGTGATCACACCATTGTGGTTATCTGGGTCATGAAGATCGTTTTTGTATAGTTTTCTGTGTACAATGGCCACCTCTTCTTAATATCTTCTGCTTCTTTTAGGTCCATATCATTTCAGTCCTTCATTGTGCCCATCTTTACATGAAATATTCCCTTGATATCTCATTTTCTTGAAGAGATCTCTGGTCTTTCCATTCCATTGTTTTCCTCTATTTCTTTGCATTGATCACTGAGGAAGGCTATCTTATCTCTCTGTGTTATTCTTTGGAACTCTGCATCAAATGGGTATATATATATATATATATATATATATATATATATATATTTCCTTTTCTGCTTTGCCTTTAGGTTCTCTTCTTTTCTCAGCTATTTGTAAGGTCTCATCAGACAATCATTTTGCCTTTTTGCATTTCTTTTTCTCAAGTGTGGTTTTGATCACTGCCTCCTATACAATGTCACAAACCCCCATCCATAGTTCCTCAGGCACTCTATCAGATCTAATCCTTGAATTTATTTGTCACTTCCACTGTAAGGGATAGTAAGGGATTTAATTTAGGTCATACCTGAATTTGGAAAACTCAGCAGTGGCCACAGGACTAGAAATGGTCAGTTTTCACTCCAATCCCAAAAAAAGTCAATGCCAGAGAATGTTCAAACTACCACACAATTGCACTCATTTCACACGCTAGCAAAGAAGTGCTCAAAATTCTCCAAGCCAGGCTTCAACAGTACATGAACTGAGAACTTCCAGATGTCCAAGCAGGGTTTAGAAAAGGCAGAGGAAGCAGAGATCAAATTGCCAACATCCATTGGATAATTGAAAAAGCAAGAGAGTTCCAGAAAAATATCTACTTCTGCTTTATTGACCACGCCAAAGTCTTTGACTGTGTGGATCACAACAAACTGTGGAAAATTCTTGAAGAGAGTGAATACCAGATCACCTTACCTGCTTCCTGAGAAATATGTATGCAGGTCAAGAATCAATGGTTAGAACTGGACATGGAACAACAGACTGGTTCCAAATCAGGAAAGGAGAATATCAGGGCTGTATATTGTCACCTTGCTTATTAACTTATATGCAGAGCACATCATGTAAAATGCTGGGCTGGATGAAGCACAAGCTGGAATCAAGATTGCCAGGAGAAATATCACTAACCTCAGACATGCAGATGACAGCACCCTAATGGCAGAAAGTGAAGAGGAACTGGAGTCTCTTGATGAAAGTAAAAGAGGAGAATGAAAAAGTTGGCTTAAAGCTCCTTATTCATAAAACTAAGATTATAGCATCTGGTCCCATTACTTCATGGAAAATATGTGGGGAAACAATGGAAATAGTGACAGACTTTAGTTTCGGTGACTATAGTCATGAAATTAAAAGACGCTTGCTCCTTGGAAGAAATGCTATGACCAACATAGATGGCATATTAAAAAGCAGAGACATTACTTTGCTGACAAAGTTCCATTTAGTCAAAGCTATGATTTTTCCAGTAGCCATGTATGGATGTGAGAGTTGGAGTATAAAGAAGGCTGATTGCTGCAGAATTGATGCTTTTGAACTGTGGTGTTGGAGAAGGCTCTTGAGAGTCCCTTGGACTGAAAGGAGATCCAACCAGTCCATCCTAAAGGAAATCAGTCCTGAATATTCATTGGAAGGACTGACCTGAAGCTGAAACTCCAATACTTTGGCCACCTGATGCGAATAACTGACTCATTGGAAAAGACCCTGATGCTGGGAAAGTTGAAGGCGGGAGGAGAAGGGGACAACAGAGGATGAGATGGCATCACCAACTCAATGACATGAGTTTGAGTAAGCTCCTGGAGTTGGTGATGGACAGGGAAGCCTGGTGTGCTGCCGTCCATGAAGTCACAAGTAGTTGGACATGACTGAGTGACTGAACTGAATGTGGTGTTCTCAGTAACAGCTTTTGCAATATATCTATATCAGCATAATTCCTTACAGTAACTGAGTCTGGTCTTTGGTAGCTCAGATGGCAAAGAATTTGTCTGTAATGATAGAGACCTGGGTTCAGTCCTGGGTCGGGAAGATTCCCTGGAGAAGGGAATGGCTACACACTCCAATATTCTTGCCTGGAGAATCACATGGACAGAGGAGCCTGGGAGGCTACAGTCCATGGTTTCTCATAGTCTCCAAATGACTGAGCGACTAACACTTTCACTTTTACAGGCAATTGTACTCTGTGCTTACAAGGTGAACAGAAATGGGTGATTAGAGGAAGTACCTGTATATTAAAAATTTTCAGTTCACTTAATTTATGCCCAATAATTGTCACTATAAATCCAAAGCAAACATAATAGCTGAATCAGAGAACAGCAGTATGCAAGTACTGAAAGATTTTATAAAATATTAAGTTCCACATGGTAAGTGTGGGCTTATCTGGCAGCTCAGCCATAAAGACTATGCCTGCAATGCAGGAGATGCAGGAGACACAGATTCAATTTTTGGGTCAGGAAGATCCCCTGGAGGAGGGTATAACAACCCATTCCAGCATTCTTGCCTGGCAAATACCATGGACAGAGAATCCTGGAGGGCTATAGTCCATAGGTTTGCAAAGAGTTGGATATGACTGAAGTGATTTGACACACATGCAAGCACATGGTAAATGTATGATTCTGAAAGGTTTAAGATCAGCATAGGGAACAATCTCTATCTGGAAAAAATATACGAACTGAATGGAGAAACACAAGGTGGGGAGTATTTGCCATTTTAAAAATATAGTACATGTACACTATAGGTGGATTTCCCAAGTTTTCACTGAGATTTAGACAGGAAGTAGTGGATTTAAGTTGCAAAAAAGAAGTTGGAGATTAAAAATAGTTACTGACTTTAATGGTTATGAAATTGAATAATATATTTTTCTACAAATTAGCTATAAAAATTATTATTCAGTATTCAAGTGTTTTCAATACAAATTAGACAAAATACCAAATCATCTTGGTCCTATTATCTTTAAATATCACTACATTCATCAGCAAAACTAAAGAAAACTAATCCTGCTAAATGTTCTCAGTTTTAGAGATATCTTTGGCTTAATAGACATTTATTAAACTATATTAAACATAATCAAAATATGATGATCATATACAAAGCAATATGCTTGACATTTAGGAAGTCAAGTTTTGCATACTTGGAAGAGAGAAAACTGAGGATAAGAAACCATGTTATTTATGGGACAACATAACTTCAGATAAGCTAGAAACCTCAAAATGAGCCTAAATAAAATGATGCATGTGAGTAGAGAAGAAAAACACTAATATGGGAGGAAAAGCTACAAGAGATACTCAAGGAATAATTAGATTCTTCTTTCTGAGCCTGAGAATGTACATAGGGGAAAATATGAGGTGGAAAATATTGAGAATTAACAGTCTTTATTGATGTTCTAACTTCTTGTCTGAAAAAATTCTATTTTTCAATAGACATGTGATAGGGGAGTGGATTGGAGAAGGCAATGGCACCCTACTCCAGTACTCTTGCCTGGAAAATCCCATGGATGGAGGAGCCTGGAAGGCTGCAGTCCATGGGGTCGCTGGGGGTCGGACATGACTGCGTGACTTCACTTTCACTTTTCACTTTCACGCATTGAGAAGGAAATGGCAACCCACTCCAGTGTTCTTGCCTGGAGAATCCCAGGGACGAGGGAGCCTCATGTGCTGCCGTCTATGGGGTCGCACAGAGTCGGACACGACTGAAGTGACTTGATAGCAGTAGCAGCAGCAGGGGAGTGGATAAGTGTCCTTGTTAGTAACTGCAATAATAATAATAAATACATTGCACAATGTACATAAGTAAGGTAAATTTAAATTAAAATTTAAAATGTGTATTCCAGTAGCCCAATATTTCTACTTGCTAGACTTTACATTATGAAAATACTCAACAAGTAAAAGAAAACATATATAAGAATGTCCAGGGCAGCAGTATTTGCAACAGCAAAAATTAACATAAATAATTAATGCCCATCAGTAGGACTACAGATAAATAAGGTTTGGTTAACCAATACCTTGGAATACTATGCCAATTTGTGTAGCTCTATGTATTCTAATATGAAAACATTACTGAGATGCACTGTTAAATTTAAAAAATCATAGTAAAACATTAACCACCGCTCAACTATTTATTAAGCATTTAGTACATGTTATTCACTATTTGATGATTTATTTCTCTATTGTGGGAGCATTTTAAGGATTTTTAAAGCAGAAATAACTTTTCATACTAATATTTGGGCTTAAAATCACACAGTAAATTCTGCTCAGTTTAGATTTTGTTCTTATTTTTATATTTCTTTACACTCTGACTTTTCATTATAGCCTTTGTGTGGCTGAGATGATGAAAATTCCTGGAGTCCTTTTCTCCATCTGAAGTACCTTTCATGCCCTATTCAGTACAAATGATCTGCTGAAAACATAGATAAAGAGATACATCTTTAATCTTACAAGCTGTCTCCTTGCACAGGATCAGGAAAATGATTTTTCTTTTAACAGTTGTCAGCATGCTTGACATCTGTCACAGAGGCTTAGGTTCTATTTTTATTTTTCCTATTGAAATCATCCTCCAACACCTGCCCCTTTGATACTTTTAGACTGATGTCATGAAGAACTGAGTGCTTTTCAGTCAAAGAACTAACCATATTTCCTTTCTTTTTGTTTGGTTCAAAAATAAGATAAGAAATAAAACTTATTTTCAATATCATAGATTGTATAAATAGCTAAATTAAATAAATATATGTCATTATGCCATGAACAATGAAATTTCCTTAAAAAAGATAAAGCTGATCTTAACATATTCAGACTTCTCAAAAAAGTTTTAAATAACATATTCAAAGTTATTTTCTCTATTTATCAGAACACCATTAATGGCACTTAGCATAAAAATTAAGCATGTACATGTCAGCTGTTTCTGAGTAAAGCCTAATGACAAATGCTATAGTAACCGTTTACACAGATGTAATAATAGTGCAAGTATGTTTTTAAATTTTAAAGTGGTACTTTGTACTATTTGGGAAAAGGTTACTGTTTTATGTGAAATGGAAGAAAGTGTAGAGAATTTGGATGTCTCTATGAAGAAAAGTAAGATGGTATTAAAGGGCAAAGGTAATAGCCTCATCTTTTCTTTACACAACTGTCCAAAAAATACTCCTAGTAAAGCAATCATTGCATATGATGCTTTCATTTTGCCATAAAAATAACAGAAGATGTGTGGGATAGGAATATCAGAAAAGTAAAGAGTAAGCATCTCTGAATGTTCACATTCCACAGAAATACATACACACACACATACACACACGTACATTCATATGGCAAATGGCAATTCACCAGAACCTTGTCAGAACTCTAGAAGACACAGATTTACTCAAACCAGCAAATTCTTAATCAAGAAAGAGCAACTTGAAAAGAGTAAGAAAGTTGTGGATAGTTTTACCTGCAGTTGTTACACCCAAGTCCCAGTGTGATAGCAGTCTTGAAATGGCTACAGACTGTTCCTAGTGTGGAACCCATATCCCTGATTTTGGAGGGAGCATAACAAATCCTTTTTACAAATCACTGTAAATGTTTGTACTATCCAGACTAAGAGCTACCTGAAGGATGAATAGAGGCACTCAACTTGATTTGGTCTAATTAGGACTCAGGCCATAAATGGCAGGCCTTGTGTAACAAATGGTAGCAGGCAAATTTACAACCCACAGATGTTTATGATTAAGATGTACACTACACAAACTAAGGCCTGGGCGGAAAAGCTGGGGGATGGTCTTAGAGAAATCAGAGAATTCAAAAACACCTGAGTATTCAAGGAAATTTAGAAAGCCACATGCACGCACAGGCAATATACATGCTTAGAAAACAACTAAGAACTCTGGGATAATCATTAGGCTCAGTTCAAACCTACTTAATGGTAAAGGAATGTATGAGAACAGAGCTAATCTGCAAAGACTAGGAGATATTTGTTTTTTATTGCTTCACTTTCATTTTTTTTAATTTGGTATTTTTATTACTGTTTTACTGTTTTGTTTTGTTTCTTTTTAGCTCTTCCCTGTTAAGAAAATATCTGTGAACATAGTAGCTAAACCATGAGCTAAGCAACAGACTTTAATGGCTTCAGTGACTATACATGACAAGGAATACTGTCTTTGCAAAAATAGTTCTTGAAAAATACTACACAAATGGATTACTAAAGCATTTTGATGTTCAAAAAAACTTAAATCTTGAGAAGGGAGAACTTGATTTCCAGTATTACCACATTATAATATTTCAATGTACATTTTTCAACAATAAAAAATCATAAAGGAATAGAAAGAATCAAAAAAGTATGGCCCATTCATAGAAATAAAATACATTGATAAAAATCATCCATGAGGAAGCAAACATCAGATTTACTAAAATACCTTTAAAATAGTAATCTTAATTATGTTTAAAGCACTAAAGGAAAGCTAAGACAAAGATCTAAAAAAATCAGGAAAATGATATATGAACAAAATGAGAATTTCAATAAAAGGGATAGAAATTATAAAAAGAAAACAAATGGTAATTCTGGAACTGAATAGTACAAGAACTGAAATGAAAAAAAAAACTTAGAAGATAGGCTCACCTCAGATTTGAACAGGCAGAAGAATAATCACTGAACTTGAAGACAGGAAAATCTAATTTTTTGAGTCTAAGGAGCAGGAACAAAAATAAGAAGAAAATGCAAATAGGATTGAAGTCATCTGTGAGTCATCAATAATCAGACTAACATATCCATTATGGGAAGCCCCAGAAGAGAAACAGAGAAAAAACATGGACAATATTTGAAAAACATTTGCCAAATATGTCCCATATGTGATGAAATGCATAAATTTACAAATATGGGATCAGTAAACTCCAAGTAGTATAAATTCAGAGCTCTATACCTAAACAAACTATAATCAATTGATTAAAAGCCATGAGAAAGAGAGAATCTTGAAAGAAGCTGAAGAAATGACTCACGATGTACAAAAAAATCAACAGTTAATTTCTTATCAGAAACCATGGAGACCAGATCCTACAGGATAATACATTTAAATTATTGAAAGAGAAAAAGTTAACCAATAATTCTATAACTGGCAAAACTGTCATTCATAAAATTTTTATATTCCCAGAAAAAATCTGAGGTAGTTCATTCCACTTAGACAAGAACTCTGAAAGGAATTTTTCCAGTTGAAATAAAATGACACGAGACAGGTAACTTGAAGTTTTATAAAGAAATAAAGATATCTGGTAAAGGTAAGTGAAGTAACTTAGCACACAAAGGTAAATACATGTTCAAATATAAGAGCTAGCATGAATTCAGTAATTTTCAGGACAGAAGATCAACACATTAATCAGACGTGTTTATAGTCATCAGCAACGAATAATCCAAAATGTATATTAAGCATTTTCACATAATAACTTCTAAGGGAATAAATTTATTGTTGTTGTTTAGTGCTAAGTCATGTCTGAGTCTTTGCAACCCCATAGACTTTAGCCCACCAGATTCCTCTGTCCATGAGATTTCCCAGGCAAGAATACTGGAGTGGGTTGCCATTTTCTTCTCCAGGGTATCTTTCTGACCCAGAGATTAATCTCACATCTTCTGCATTGCAAGCAGATTGCTTACCACTGAGCTACCTGGGAAGCCCTAAAAGAAGAAAAAAGATTACTTAGGAATAAATTTAACCAAAGAGATAAAAGACTAGTACGCTAAAACACTGCAGAAAACAAAACTAGACATGTTGCTGAAGATCTAAATAAATGGAAAGACATTCCATTTTCATGGATTGGAAGACAAGATCTTTGCAATGCCATTGCCATGCAAAGTGACTTACAGAATCAGCTCATTTCTTTCAAAATTCAAACATAATTTTTTTTTCAAAATTGTATCCTCAAATTTATACAGAATTTCAGAGGACTCCAAATAAGTGAAATCATCCTGAAAAAAGGAAAATTTTGGAGACTCACACTCCCTGATTACAAGTTACAAAAAAACAATAATAATTGAAACAGTTTGCTACTGACCTTGGATAGACTTACAGATTGACTGAAGAGAATTGAGAGTCTAGAAGTAAACTCACACCTCCATGGCTAATTGTTTTTGACATGCCTAATCCATGAATAGGGAAACGATAGTATCTTCAACAGATGGTGCTGAAGCAACTGGATAGTCCTATGCAGATGAATGAATTTGCACTCCTACTTCACACTACTTAAAAAAAAAAATTAACTTGACATGAATCAAGGAACAAATGAATGGATGAATGAACAAAAATCACTAAATGAATCAACCTAACTTTAAGGGCTAAATCCATTTTACTTATAGAGAAAAACATACTGGTTAAACTTCATGACTTTGAATTTTGCAATGAATTCTTAGATATTACACTAGAAATATGAGAAACATACTAAATATTGGTGAGATCTACAAGTGGCCAATAAGCACATGAATAGAATCAAAATCACTAGTCTTTCAGATCAGTTCAGTCACTCAGTCATGTCTGACTCTTTGCAACCCCATGGACTGCAGCACACCAGGCCTCCCTGTCCATGACCAACTCCCTGAGTTTACTCAAACTCATGTCCATTGAGTCAGTGATGCCATCCAACCATCTCATCCTCTGTCATCACCTTCTTCTCCTGCCTTCAATCTTTCCCAGCATCAGGGTGTTTTCAAATGAGTCAGCTCTTCACATCAGGTGGCCAAAGTATTGGAGTTTCATCTTCAACATCAGTCCTTCCAATGAACAGCCAGGACTGATCTCCTTTAGGATGGACTGGTTGGATCTCCTTGCAGTCCAAGGGACTCTCAAGAGTCTTCCTCAACACCACAGTGCAAAAGCATCATTTCTTCGGTGCTCAGCTTTCTTTATAGTCCAATTCTCACATCCATACATGACTATTGGAAAAACCATAGCCTTGACTAGATGGACCTTTGTTGGCAAAGTAATGACTCTGCTTTTTAATATGCTATCTAGGTTGGTCTTAACTTCCCTTCCAAGGAGTAAGTGTCTTTTAATTTCATGGCTACAATTACCATCTGCAGTGATTTTTGAGCCCTCCAAAATAAAGTCTGACACTGTTTCCACTCTTTCCCCATCTATTTGCCATGAAGTGATGGGACCGGATGACATGATCTTCGTTTTCTGAATTTGAGCTTTAAGCCAACTTTTTCACTCTCCTCTTTCACTTTCATCAAGAGGCTCTTTAGTTCCTCTTCTCTTTCTGCCATAAGGGTGGTGTCATCTGCATATCTGAGGTTATTGATATTTTCCCAGCAATCTTGATTCCAGCTTGTGCTTCCTACAGCCCAGCGTTTCTCATATGTACTCAGATGTACTCTGCATATGAGTTAAATAAGCAGGGTGACAATATACAGCCTTGATGTACTCCTTTTCCTATTTGGAACCAGTCTGTTGTTCCATGTCCAGTTCTAATTGTTGCTTCCTGACCTGCATACAGATTTCTCAAGAGGCAGGTCAGGTGGTCTGGTATGCCCATCTCTTTCAGAATTTTCCACAGTTTATTGTGTGTTAGGGAAATGCAAATCAAAATTGCAGAGAGATAACATTGCACGTTCATTAGGATAGCAATAGAATTTTAAGTATAAGTAACATGTGTTGGCAAAATGTGGAAAAACTGGAACCCTTTTGCATTGCCATTGGGAATGAAAAAATGTTACGACAACTTTGGAGAGCAGTTTTCTTTTCCTCAAAATGCTAACCCCAAAATTGCCATTTGCCTCAGCAGTTGCAATACTACATATATAACCAAAATTATTCCAGCAGGACTCAACCAGATACTTGTAAGTGAATGTTTCTCTGCGTGTGTACTATGTTGCTTCAGTTGTGTCTGCCTCTTTGCGACCCTATGGACTGTGGCCCATCGTATTCCACTGTCCATGGGATTTTCCAGGCAAGAATATTAGCTTGGGTTGCCATGCCCTCCTCCAGGGGATCTTCCCCACCCACGGACTAAACCCAAGTCTCTTATGTCACTTGCACTGGCATGCAGGTTCTTTACCATTAACACCACCTGGGAAGACCAAGTGAATGTTTACTGCAGCATTATTCAAAGTAACCAAAAGATGTCCATCAACAAGTGAATGGATAAACAAAATGGGATATTTATATACAAGGTAATATTATTTAGCTATAAAAGGAATAAAGTTCCAATATATGCACAACATGGATGAACCTTAAAAACATGTTAAGTGAAATAAGGCAAGCCCAAAGGACAAATATTGTATGATCTCACTTATACAAAATATCTAGAATAGACAAATTAATAGAAACAGAAAGTATATTAGAGATTGCCATAGGCTGGGAGGAGGAAAAAAAAAAAAGGGAAATGTTACTTAATAATTTCAGAGATCTTGCTTAGGGTGGTGAAAGACTTGTGGAAATAGACTGTAGTGGTCATTGAACAAAAGTGTGACTGAAATTATGTCATTGAATTGTACACTTAAAATAGTTAAGTGGCAAATTTTATATTATACATATTTTAGCACAATAAAAAATGTACTGTATGATCTACCAAAAATTATATCATATTTTTCTTTTTCTTTTTTAAGTTATCACACAATATAATTGATTTTTTTTTCTTTTGGTGAACAGTTTTGTGTAATTTCCTATTACTGTGTAACAAATTACCACACAGTTGTTGACTTAAAAATTACACACATTTATTGTTTCAGTTTCTAAGGTTTAGAAACCTAGTTTATTTGTATCTCTTTTCAAGGTCTTACAAGTCTGCAGTCAAAGTGTTGGCTAGTGAAGGGGACTTATTTGAAGATTCAAGTAGGGAAAGATCCACTCTCAAGCTAATGTGGTTATTGGCAGAATTTTTCACTTCCTGCAGATGTTTTGCACCAAAGGTATTAGTTCCTAGCTGGTTATTTCCCAGAGACTACCTTCATTTTTGTTGCCACATGGGCCGCACCAACACATCAACTTACTTCAAAAGACACCAAAGGAGAGAACATGCTATTAGAACAGAGTCAGTGGCAATCTTCTATAACCTAAACATGCAAGTGACAGCTCATGTATTTGCTGCATGCTATTAATTAAAAGCAACTTATGAGCTCATTCCTCATTCAAGGAAAAGGGATTACACAAGGAAGTGGTTACCTAGGAACTGAGATCATTGGGACCATCTTAGCAACTGCTTCCCATCATTTCTATGAAATTTAACATATACAGATTTGTGTATCTACTGCAACAAATGAAACAGAGAAGTTTCATTACCTCCCCAAAATTTCTGCATATTCTCTTTTAATAGTCACAACCAGCATCATATTTACGATTGGTAACTACTGATCTGTTGTCTGTTGTTAGAATTTAGCCTTTAAAATGTCAAAATATATATGGAATCATATAGTGCATAATTTTTTGAGATAGACACTTCTATAACTCATATAATGCCTTTGGAATTCATCTAAAGTAGTGAATGTGTAAACAATTTGTTCCTTTTACTTGCTGAGTAGTACTCCATTGCATGGATATGACACTATTTGCTAATGCATTCGCCATTGAAAGATGTCTGGATAGTTTCCAGTTTTTGACTATCATGTATAAATGTGATATCAACATTTGTGTAACTTAAATTCTTATTTTAGAAACTTTTTGATTTTTTTTTGGTTTGGCCATAAAAATTGCTTTGGAAAATTGATATTAACAAATGTCATATGAACACAGATTTGAACTGTGTTCACTCATTTGGGATATCTATCTATCTATCTATATATCTATACCTATATATAGATATAGATATAGAGAGAGTGCTCCTGCATTTAAACAAACAAACAAAAATCATGTCTCAGATTGTTCCTGATAAAAGGAGAATGGGAGATTGCAGGGGCAGATCTGAGCTCAACTTTCAGATTGCAGACAAATCTACTAAGTCATTCAAAACCTGACTATCCAGTCAGTTGACAGGAAAGTGACATTAATGCAGACAACTCTATACCACTAAGTTTGTGGGCTGATTTCTAATGTGGCATTATTGGGGAAACAACTGAGTAATATTATGAATAAATGGAAATTTTATAAATAAATAACATGCCTAAAAGGAAGCTCCTTTATAATAAAATGTCTATTTCCATACATAAATACAGAGGCATGAGTGTACAGTAACAACTGATGGGATTGGATACAAATATGTTGTATCACCAACTTTACTTAAAAAAAGAAAAAAACTAAAATTTCAAAAAAAACTACAATAAACAGAGTCATATAATCTTCCTTCAGTACTTATATCCTGAAAAGATCAGTGTATTTGAAACTATGTAAGATATTTTCATTAATATATGAAACGGTTAAGTCTTGGGCTGAGATAAGCTATAAATGGGTTTATCATTTATATTCTGTCTTGTAGTCCACTTGAAAGTCCTGTGACATAATGTTTATCTGTGTAAGACAGTTATTATGCATACCAAAACTTTTAGCATTCTTTTTCCCTAATTATTTAATATAAGAACTCACAACCATTCTGGAGGAAAACACACACACACACACACTTTCATAGATTTTTAAAGTGCATTTCTGCATGAGTACATGCTCAGTCACTTCAGTTGTGTCTGACTCTTTGTGACCCTTTGACTGTAGCCCTCCAAGCTCCTCTTGTCCTTGGGATTCTCCAGGCAAGAATACAGGGGTGGGTTGCCAGGCCCTCCTGCAGGGGATATTCCCAACCCAAGAATCAAGCAAACCCACATTTGCTGCATTGCAGATGGATTGTTTGCCCAGTGAGCCACCTGGAAGACAAAAATGTCTTTCTAGTGGACAGTAAAAAACACACATGAAAATCACTCCTTTAAATGTATAGTCAGCTTGAGAACAATTGAGTCACCTGAAGTAAATCTGGGTATATTTACATCAACAAATACTTACAACAGTATAGAAAGGAGTATTTACATGAATTAATAAAGGGAAAACTCGAATTTTAAAATATTTGCAATCTGAAGTTCAAGAGGGCTCCCAAACTACAAGTAGAATATCCACATAGAGCATCAGGTATACTCCTGGCTGTTGCAAATATAAAAGAAAAATGTACCAATGAATAAATTCATCTATCTAAATAAAATAAAGATAACAAGGAAAATAAATATTAATAGGAAGTGAACCTCAGTTCAGTTCAGTTCAGTCGCTCAGTCACATTTGCTCTTTGCTACCCCATGAATCTCAGCACGCCAGGCCTCCCTGTCCATCACCATCTCCCGGAGTTCAATCAAACTCACATCCATCAAGTCGGTGATGCCATCCAGCCATCTCATCCTCTGTCATCCCCTTTTCCTCCTGCCCCCAATCCCTCCCAGCATCAGAGTCTTTTCCAGTGAGTCAACTCTTCACATGAGGGGGCCAAAGTACTGGAGTTTCAGCTTTAGCATCATTCCTTCCAAAGAACACCCAGGACTGATCTCCTTTAGAATGGACTGGTTGGATCTCCTTGCAGTCCAAGGGACTCTCAAGAGTCTTCTCCAACACCACAGTTCAAAAGCATCAATTCTTCGGTGCTCAGCCTTCTTCACAGTCCAACTCTCACATCCATACATGACCACAGGAAAAACCATAGCCTTGACAAGATGGACCTTTGTTGGCAAAGTAATGTCTCTGCTTTTCAATATGTTATCTAAGTTGATCATAACTTTCCTTCCAAGGAATAAGTGTCTTTTAATTTCATGGCTGCAGTCACCATCTGCAGTGATTTTGGAGCCCAGAAAAATAAAGTCTGACACTGTTTCCACTGTTTCACCATCTATTTGCCGTGAAGTGATGGGACTGGATGCCATGATCTTCGTTTTCTGAATGTTGAGCTTTAAGCCAACTTTTTCACTCTCCTCTTTCACTTTCATCAAGAGGCTCTTTAGTTCTTCTTCACTTTCTGCCATAAGGGTGGTATCATCTGCATATCTGAGGTTATTGATATTTCTCCTGGCAATCTTGATTCCAGCTTGTGCTTCTTCCAGCCCAGTGTTTCTCATGATGTAGTCTGCATATAAGTTAAATAAGCAGGAAAGCACACTTAATGGATATATCCTGACCCTTGATAGTGTCGACAGAGCTCCTCTCTCATGTAGTTAAAGCAAATTGGATAACAGAACTTCACTGTAGTCTGTGACTTGATATCAGTTCAGTTCAGTTGCTCAGTCATCTCCAACTCTTTGCGACCCCATGGACTGCAGCACACCAGGCTTCCCTATCCATCACCAACTCCTGGAGCTTGCTCAAACTAATGTCCATCAAGTCAGTGATGCCATCCAACTATCTCATCCTCTGTGCTTCCCTTCTCCTCCTGCCTTCGATCTTTCCCACCATCAGGGTCTTTTCCAATGAGTCAGTTCTTCTCATCAAATGGCCAAAGTATTGGAGTTTCAGCTTCAGCATCAGTCCTTCCAATGAATATTCAGGACAGATTTCCTTTAGGATTGACTTCAGATACACATGAGGTAAGGGAAATAAGGCATTTCAGAAAATAAATATAGAAAAGGAGAAAAACTATAAAAATACTTCTTAATTCAGGTTAATTGTTTAGAATGCTGAAAAAACTTCTGTTTGAATAGCCAATTATGCCTACAGAGGGCCCATTTAAATTTAATTTAGTCCAGTAGTGTAGAGGATGACAGGTAATTTTAAGTATATTTATTAATAGTCTTTTCCTCAATATTAAAGTACTATTTTGCTTTTTTTTTTTTTTACAAATTAACATCTCTAAAATTAAATTGTGTCTTACAAAAATACAGTAGTGTGTCAGTCTTTTCTAATAATCTATTTTAAGTACTCTCCGAGGTAAAAATCCATTTTTTCTGATATATTCTTTTGCTCCCCAAAAGGACATTTGGCTTACTCAGGGTAAGCATGAAATTGTTCTGGAAAGAGGAGGAACACCTGGGATCCACACAAAAAGGATCAACTATTTTCCTGTTCCCCTTTGCTTTCCACATTAGTGTCTTTTTCAGGTTCCGGTATTGTTTGTTGGCATCTGCTCCTAAAATAAGTGTGAAAAGGCAAAGACATCTTTGCCTTTCAGTCATATTCTCCATAAATCTATGGGGTGGCTAGTCCTACATAAAGTCTCTGCAATCTGGTCCTTCTTTTGCCACAGACACTCTCCTTCATGGTGTTGATCTCAGTTGTACTATCTTTCATTCCCTAGAGTTTTGGAAAACATATGCATATATTTCATGCTACCATGAGTGATGGCTCAGTTGGTAAAGAAACCACCTGCAATGCAGGAGGTACAGGAGACATGGGTTCGATCTCTGGGTCAGGAAGATCCCCTGGAGGAGGAAATGGCTAACTACTCCAGTATTCTTGCCTGAAAAATCCCGTGGACAAAGGATCCTGACAGGCTATTGTCCAAAGGATGGCAAAGAGTCAGACATGACTGAGCAACTAAACACAAGCACAACAGAGCTATCCCATACATTTTCACTGCTGGTCTACACTTGTGTTGACAGTAGAGCACTCTGATAAATATATGCTTTATTGAAATGGATCCATTTGGTGCAGCTCTCCACTCATGGATACAAACTGAGAGCTGGTATAAAAACCTGTCTCCTCGTTTCTTCCCTTTTCTACAAACATATTCAAAACTCTATTCTGTTCCCAAGAAACAAAGCAGAAGAGTAATCTTAGTGAAAAAAAAATATTTTCTGATCAATTCTGAGAAATAGATAATCTATCAGAAAGATTTAAAAATTACTTTCACTTCTGTTTTAGAGATGGATATATCTTATTGTCAGAGATTAATGTCATACAAATTAAATCAAGTAATACATTTTTTTCTCTAAGTTCTTTCTCATCAAGGGATTTCTTTTGATAACTTTCTTTTCTATAAAGTAATCTGCTCAGAAAACATCATACATGAGCATAGTCAAAGAACAATTTTTTTAGGTCCTATATTTATAATTTAGCTACAATATGCAATATATTATATGGTCTGTATATTTTAAGTCCTTTGTAGGTTTTGTTAATATAAATCAGTATTCTCCAAGACTCTCAGAGACTTTAACAAGAAAGAATTTATGAAACTACAAGTATGGGATCAAAACTGAGACTATAATGACTTCATGAAGACTATATGAGTCTTTGAGGATATATCAGAATAGCTATTCAGATTTATATAAGTACCATCTCCCTACTTGCCTGCAAATTTTAATTAGTCTTTTGCATCCAAATGTTCACAAATATTTATCTCTGCCACATAGTTTGCCTCAAAATACTGAGGCAATATTTAAAATATTCCATCTAAAATACTCCTAAAGATGTAAGCAAATAAGATTTAGGCTACAAATTAAGCTTTCACTATGTTAGAACAATTACTAAAAAAAGAAAAAGGAAAAAAAAAAAAAAAACAGTTCCCAAAGCGTACTATTGCCCACAATAAGTAATAAAATGTTCATATCTTTAAAGTTTTAAGAATGATTTTTAAAAGCAAGTAAATGTAAGCTAATTCATAACTTACTGTAAGATAGTTTACTTAAAAAATGCAACCTTGAGATGTCAATATAAACTAAATATTGTGAGACAAATGCTACCTTTATACTTTGAGACAAGTATTTAGTTCAGTTCAGTTGCCCAGTCGTGTCCGACTCTGCAACCCCCGTACTGCAGCAAGCCAGGCTTCCCTGTCAATCACCAACTCGTGGGGCTTACTTAAACTCATGTCCATCGAGTTGGTGATGCCTTCCAACTGTCTCATCCTCTGTTGTCACTTTCTCCTCCTGACTTCAATCTTTTCAGCATCAGGGTCTTTTCCAATGCTTTGAGACAGATATTAGCTAAATTTAAGTCTTTTTAGGGCTTCCCAGGTGGCACCAGTGGTAAAGAACCCATCTGCTAATGCAGGAGATAAAAGAGATGCAGATTCAATCCCCGGGTCAAGAAGATTCCCTGGAGTAGGAAATGACAACGTACTTCATTATTCTTGCCTGGAAAGATTCCATGGACAAAGAAGCCTGGTGGGCTACAGTCCACATGGTCACAAACAGTCTGACAGGATTGAGTGTGCACATATACACATATATGTCTTTCACATTAAATCCAATGAACTTTAGGAATCTCCACAATTTCTGGAATTTTCAAGTCAATGCAAAATTTCCAGATTTTTCAAGAAAACTCATTATTATTTTTACCTGAACACCCAGGATTTTAATCCATGGTCTTAATGAGATGTTACTTTGGCTTGGAGTTTATCTCATCCTGCTACTCTCTTTGTTCCATATCAATTCAAATGTTGTCTTTTATTTTTAATTTTTTATTTAGACTGGGTGATAATGCTAGTGGGCAACTTACAAGGTATGTGTACAGGACAGAATTTACTCTATGGTTGTGTGAGCAGAGGGGATATATATTGTAGAAAGAAAATTATAAAAGTGAACATTATCCATCAATGCTTATAAAAATTCCTATTCACCGTGGCAGCTATTCAGGTTTAGATTGGCATGAAGGTGAAACCTTGATGGGATTAATGTCATTATAAAATGAAGAAGAGACACTCTTGTCTTTCTCTTGTTCTAACCACTTGTACCCCACCATGAAAGGGTACAGCTGTAAGACATCTATCTGCAAACCAAGGCTTTCACCGTAAACTGAATCTGACATCACCTTAATCTTAGATTTCCCAACCTCCAGAACTGAGAGAATGTTATTTATTTAAATCGCCCAGTCTATACTTTGTTACAGCAGTCTGAACTAAGACACTTATATTTCTCCATACACTCCAATATTCTGGCATATTATGTAGATTGTATGTTCTATTCTTTCTTTATTCTTAGATGATCTCCAAATCATTTTCATTACTGATCCTGAGCAGGATATATTTTACTTTTGATATTGTTCCTAGGGCTTAACCTTAAACCCAAAATGAGCATTTTTCCCATAACCATCTGGGAAATTTGTTTCATATTATATGCCAATAATGTAATCATACAAAATTATTGACATACAAGTTTGATTTCTCAATTTATCTTGATATCATTACACTTTGGGCAATTTAGCTATCAGTTCAGTTCAGTTCAGTCACTCAGTTGTGTCCAACTCTTTGAGACCCCATGAATTGCAGCATGCCAGGCCTCCCTCCTGGAGTTCACCCAAACTCATGTACATGGAGCCGGTGATGCCATCTAGCCATCTCATCCTCTGTCATCCCCTTCTCCTCCTGCCCCCAATCCCTCCCAGCATCAGAGTCTTTTCCAATGAGTCAACTCTTTGCATCAGGTGGCCAAAGTACTGGAGTTTCAGCTTTGGCATCATTCCTTCCAAAGAAATCCCAGGGCTGATCTCCTTCAGAATGGACTGGTTGGATCTCCTTGCAGTCCAAAGGACTCTCAAGAGTCTTCTCCAACACCACAGTTCAAAAGCACCAATTCTTCGGTGCTCAGCCTTCTTCACAGTCCAACTCTCACATCCATACATGACCACTGGAAAAACCATAGCCTTGACTAGACAGACCTTTGTTGGCAAAGTAATGTCTCTGCTTTTCCATATTCTATCTAGGTTTGTCATAACTTTCCTTCCAAGGAGTAAGCGTCTTTTAATTTCATGGCTGCAATCACCATCTGCAGTGAATTTGGAGCCCCCAAAAATAAAGTCTGACACTGTTTCCAGTGTTTCTCCATCTATTTCCCACAAAATGATGGGACCAGATGCCATGATCTTAGTTTTCTGAATGTTGAGCTTTAAACCAATTTAGCTACACTGATAATGGATCTATCTCAGAACTGTATTATAAAATAAATAAAAAAACAACTAGCAGAAAAGTAGAATAATTCAGAGAATAGTTGATGAATTTCAATATCTTGGAAAAGTGAATGCTTTTTAATTTATATTTTTGACAGTTGTCCTTTTTTATGTATGTAATCAATCAGTGGAAATTCAGAATTATAGATAGGTAATAGAGGTGATTAAGTCATCAACTGGATTAACTTAATAACCATGCTTTAAGTGTGAATATATTAAGCAGTTTCATCGTTAATGAAGAAAAAAATATTATAAAACTTATTGGCAAAAAAAATCAATATTAAATATGTGAATTAATTTTCTATCTTTCCTTTCCCAATAAAATCTTTTTCATCTGATTTGATCTTTCTGTCATCTATTTTTCATCTGAAAATACTTTTTCCTAAAGTGAAGAAAAGTAGGGAATATCCTATACAACATGCACTTATGGACCACATGGTGATGGTGGTTTCGCTGATAAGTCATGTCTAACTCTTGGGACCCTCCTTTGCCCATGTGATTTCCCAGGCAAGAATACTGGAGAGGGTTGCCATTTCCTTCTCCAGGGGATCTTCCTGATCCAGGGATCGAACCCACTTCTTCAGCCTTGCAAGCAGTCTTCTGTATTGAAGGTAGATTCTTCACCTGACTAGGCCAGTAGGGAAGCCCTGTGCCATGCTAAACTGCTTCAATCATGTCCGACTCTTTACAACCCTCTGGATTGTAGCCCACCAGGCTACTCTGTCCTTGGGATTCTCCAGGCAAAAATACCAGAGTGGGTGGCCATGCCCTCCTCCATAGGATCTTCCAGTATTGGCTGGTGGGTTCTCTAGCACCACCTGGGAAGCCCAGGGAAGCCTTTCAGTTCAGTTCAGTTCAGTCGCAAAGTCATATTCAACTATTTGCAACCCCATGGACTGCAACATGCCAGGCCTCCCTGTCCATCACCAACTCCCTGAGTTAACTCACACTCATGTCCATTGAGTCAGTGATGGTATCCAACCATCTCATCCTCTGTCATCCCCTTCTCCTCCCACCTTCAATCTTTCCCAGCATCAGAATCTTTTCAAATGAGTCAGTTCTTCACATCAGGTGGCTGAAGTATTGTAATTTCAGCTTCAGCATCAGTTCTTCCAATGAATATTCAGGACTGATTCCCTTTAGGATGGACTGGTTGGATCTCCTTGCTGTCAAAGGGACTCTCAAAAGTCTCCAATACCACAGTTCAAAAGCATCAATTCTTCAGTGCTCAGCTTTCTTTATAGTCCAACTCTCACATCCATACATGACTACTAGAAAAACCATAGCTTTGTCTAGATGGAAATTTGTTAAGTCCTGAAAGTAAATACATATATGCTCACATAGATACCCTTTGAATTAAATCATTTAACCACTTCCAATAAATTGCATTTAGAGTATACACAAAAGGAAGATTACATGTGAGGTCTCTTCTCCTCTAAATGAATCATGTTCTTTGATCAGAAGATTAAACCCTCTACCAGTTGAATAGTTGGCTGCTTCATTTCTCCATCAGTATATGTACTGCCAACAACAGACACATCTTAACAATCAGAGAAGAATTATCCTTTGGGCAAACATTGTCAAATGACTACACTTTCCTTATATGAACTTATTTCTCTGATTTAAAATAAAATCATATTTTTTTGAATTTTGCAAAACAATTTTTAATTCGAAAATGTTTTACAAACTATTATCAAATATATTTCTTTTATAACATTTATGTGCATATTTCCATTTTTAACACCTGTCATTTAATATTTTGTACTATTATTTGACCAATGAAAAATCATTTCTCAAAGAATGTCACATAAATTGGCCAGTTATATTTGTTTATCTTTTAGTTCATCAGCTAGCAATTCTTCTCTATTGACTATTACAACCATTTTTTTCAATAAATATACCAATGGTATATGCATTTTTTCAATGCATATACCATTAAAAAATTTAAAAAGCTACTTACCACATAGTGACAAATTTAAAATGACTTCATTCTAAAACTGCCATTTTAAGGCAGTTGTTGTAGTGTGATAAAAAACACTGTTGCAAGGTTTTAAGTGCTTTGGCCTTTTCCAATTCTTAAAAATAGGCTCTAGATTTCCCTCTGACTTTTAAGAAGTGATCAAGATGATCTCTTCTCAGAAAAAAATTGTCTATTAAAAGGTCAAGAAAACTATGGAGTTCCCTTAAGAAATTGTAGAGGCACTTAATTTTAACAGTTTTATTAAGAAAATGATCTACCTAAGACAATACATTTACCTTAACTTACAGGAATTGTTGAGACTTTTTGAGAGTTCTTTGAATAATATTCTGTTTTTGCAAGAATAAAGAAAGTGTAATTGAAATGGGGTTTCAGAAAATTCAAAAATAAATAATTTTTAAATTACTATCAGAATTTTAAATTAATTTATTATTCTGGACTGTAACAGAGTTTAAATATAGTTATCAAATATTTAAAATTGCTATCCACCAATAATTTTAATTACTGAAAAACTTCAGAGTGATCTATCTGACTCTCACTGCACAGTGCACAAGTGCCTATGTTCTAATAGCAAGCCATTTCATGAAAAATGGTTCATTACCTCTCTTATGTTGTCTCCAACACATCAAAAATGGGTTCAACTGTGCACACAGACTACTAGAACATTTGGAAATTTGTGCTAATTTTTATTTTATTTATTTAAACTCTTGACAGAGAAACTAAAACTTGTTTTCTCTAAGAGTTTCTATCTACTTTCTTCTTTTTGTCTTCCTGTACTCTACATCATTCTGTAAACTCCAACTTTTTCTGACTCATGTGTACTAATCTTCTTTTAGTCACAACTTAAGCATTACTTTTAACAAAACCACATAAATAACATCCAAATTATGCTTATGCATTCTCACAGCATACTGTTTTTTACCTTTTTTTGGTATATAGCACTGTGAAGTATCTGCTTGCCAAGCAGTAGATGTGAGTTTAATCCCTGGGCCAGACAGATTCCCTGGTGGAGGAAATGTCAATTCCCTCCAATGTTCTTGCCTAGAAAACTCCATGGTGGGCTACAGTCCATTGGGGTTACAAAGAGTCAGACACAAGTTAGCAACTAAACAAGAAACAACTGTGAAGCAGAAGTGAGGAACAGATGGAGGAAGAGAAATCAAGGATGATAATAATCATATATCAGAGTTAATGAGGGGGTCAAGAGAGTGTCTGAAGCTAGAAGAATAAAATACAGAAAATGAAATATGTTATGGAAGTATTTAAAAAAAGTTTAAAATAACAGGGCAATAAATTTATGTGAGAAAGAGAAATCTACAACTATCCTATTGTTCCATTAATAAATCATATTTATAGCTAACAAAATCAAGAAAGAGATCCATAAACATTATTTAGACCTATGTAAGGAGCCTAAATGGGAAAAGAGTGAGTTTAGGAATGTTGGGGTATTGATTCCTATTAGTTCTTAAATCATGTCTGACTCTTTGTAATCCCATAGACTGTAGCCCACCAGACTCTGTCCATGGGATTTCACAGGCAAGAATACTAGAGTGGGTTGTAGTTTCATCCTCCAGGGGATATTTCTGACCTGAGGATTGAACTGGTGTCTCCTGCATTGCAAGCAAATTCTTCACTGCTGAGCCACCACAGAAGCCCTAAATTACTCTGGGTAGAATTTTTTTTTTTTTTTTTTTTACCATGTTATATTACTTAGTTACTTTCTTCTATAATGTTGTAGGAGAAAAAAAAAAAAAGACCTTGCAAATCAGTGGTATAAAAACAATAAGTACTTATTTCTTGTTAACATAGTTGCAGTTTAGCTAGAGTGACTCTACCCTAGGCTCTGCTGGGCTAAAAGTGTGTCATCAGATCAGATTAGTCGCTCAGTCGTGTCCGACTCTTTGCGTAGAGGCCAAATTACAGTCATCTACTACCCATAGCCTTTTTTCTTACTAAGACGGCAGAAGCTCAAGGGAACAATGGCAGTCATATATACACACAGCAAACCTCTACAGACATCAGGTCTACCAACATTCCGTTGGTCTGCACAAGTCAAATAACCTAGGCTCCTGTCAAGTAGCTGGGAAGTACATCCCACTATGAGATTCTGAAAGCAGTGTGTACATGTAATTTTACATAGGGAGTAAAGAAGAACCAACACATTAAATTTACTATAAAGTGAGTGAAGTCACTCAGTCGTGCCCGATTCTTTGTGACCCCATGGGATAGTAGCCTGCACCAAGCTCCTCTGTCCATGAGATTTTCAAGGCAAGAGTACTGGGGTGGGTTCCCATTTCCTTCTCCAGGGAATCTTCCCAGGGATCGAACCTAGATCTCTCACATTGTAGACAGACACTTTACTGTCTGAGCCACCAGGGAAGTCCTATACATGTCCACAAATCACTTTGAAGAAACTAATACTTTTTAAAATGTAATTTTAAATAAATATAAAGAAATATGTCATGTTATGTCCCTACTTTGACGGAAAATTTTCAATGTCTTCAATTATCTGAATTTAAAACTCTAAAATAATTAGAATATCCTGAAAGACATTACATGGTGGCTTTCATATATCTAATCTCATTGGAGAAGACTTAGCCTTATTCATCAACCATGCTGGACTGCTCTTTAGTCTTTCTTTACACATATGTTCTTTCATTTTGTCCACACGTGCTTTAAGTTAGTTAAATTTTATTCATTATTTGAATATAAATTGGGCTTCAGTTTAATGATTTGTTATGATCGCTGTTGGTTTAGTATTACTCTATACTTCTCATATGAAATGATCAACCGTCATGAAATGATTTGTTCAGGGACTTTTCTTCCTTGTTAAGCTCCTGGGTACACAAGGAAATGACCTATCCTGGACAACACATCACCAGGATGAAATATATTGTCTGTTACATATCCATACTATCACAAGATATCACTTATATGTGGAATCTAAAAAAATGGTACAAATGAACTTATTTAAATCAGAAACAGACTCACAGACATAGAAAACAAACTCATGGTTACCAAAGAGCAGAGGGAAGTGGTAGGGGCACGGGGGATAAATTAGTTTAGGATTAGAAAATGTAAGCAACTATATATAAAACAGATAAACAACAAGGTCCTACTATATATCACAGGAACTATATTTAATACCTGGCATGCTTCGATTCATGGGGTCACAAAGAGTTGGACATGACTGAGTGACTGAACTGAACTGAATAAACCATGATGGAAAAGAATATGGAAAATTTTATATATATATATATGTATATATATATGTATATACACACACACATACACACACACACATAACTGAATCACTGTACTGCACACCAAAAATGAACACACAATTGTAAATCAAATATACATTATATGAGAAATGAATCACCATTCCAGGTTTGATGCAGGATACAGGATGCTTGGGGCTGGTGCACTGGGATGACCCAGAGGGATGGTACAGGGAGGGAGGTGGGGGGGTGTTCAGGAGTGGGAACACGTGTACACCCGTGGCAGATTCATGTTGATGTATGGCAAAACCAATACAATATTGTAAAGTAATTAGCCTCCAATTAAAATTTTTAAAAAATAAAATAAAAAAAGAAAAGGGAGGAGATGCATGTATATGGATGGCTGATTCGTTTTGTAGTATAGTAGAAACTAACACAACGTTGTAAAGCAACTATATTCCAATAAAAATTAATTAAAAAAAAAGAAAAAATCTTGAATTGATTCCATCCCAAACCACCCACTTCACCACAACATATTCCTATATTACAGTTATGCAGTACATAATTGGTTTGTATCTTAAACACTATTATAAAACTAAACTAAAAGTTAATTTCTTTTCATTTTCTCATCTGTTTAATATAGATTTATTGAGTACTGGTTACATAGCTTTGTCGACCGTTTGAGATTAGGTGGGGAGTGTTAAAATGGACAAAGTTCCTACCCACAGAGAACTCTTATTCTAGTGGGGGAAAGAGAAGAGAATATATACACTATAATATTAGTAACAATTACTATGAAAGACAATAAGATCTATTTAAAGTGATAAGAACAATTTTTGATAGAGACAAATGGAAAGGCTTTTTTGAGACGATATTCTAATGATTCTGAAAACAGGAGGGAGCTATATGAACAACCGGGGAGCAGCACTGTAAAACTGATAAAGAAACCACCTGATGAGAAACTGAAGAATTAAACCTTGTGCACATCATTGATATATTTACTAAAGAAAGTTATTAAACTTTGAAATAAAATGCCAAAAAGTATTATATACTCATCCAAGAGTGTTATTGGATAAATAACAGTATTTTTATTTTATGAGATTGTAAAATACTCCTAACTCTTCCATGTTCTAGCTACTGTAAATAGTGCTGCGATGAGCAATGGGATACATGTGTCTTTTACAATTTTGGTTTCCTCAGGGTATATGTGTAGGAGTGGGATTGCTGGGTCATATGGTGGTTTTATTCCTAGTTTTTTTTTTTAAGGAATCTCCATACCATCTTCCATAGTGGCTGTTTCAATTTACATTCCCACCAACAGTGCAAGAGCATTCCCTTTTCTCCACACCTCCAGCATTTATTGTTTGTAGACTTTTTGAAGATGGCCATTCTGACTGGTGTGAGGTGATATCTTATTGTAGCTTTGATTTGCATTTCTCTAATAATGAGTGATGTTGTGCATCTTTTCATGTGTTTGTTAGCCATATGTATGTCTTCTTTGGAGAAATATCTGTTTAGGTCTTTTTTCCCACTTTTTGATTGGGCTGTTTGATTGGGTTTTCTATGTACAGTATCATGTCATCTGCAAATAGTGAGATGACACTGTTTGTCATCTGGATGACAAACATCTTCTTTTTTTCTGATCTGAATTCCTTTCTGAATTTATTTCTTTCTGTTGTCTGATTGCTGTAGCTAGGACTTCCAGAACTATGTTGAATAATAGTGGTGAAAGTGGACACCCTTAACTTGTTCCTGATCTTAGTGGGAATGCTTTCTGTTTCTCACCATTGAGAATATTTGCTGTAGGCTTATCATATATGGCCTTTACTATGTGGCAGTAGGTTCCTTCTATGCACCCAGTTAATCATAAATGGATGCTGACTTTTGTCAAAGGCTTTTTCTGCATCTTTTGAGATTATCATGTGGCTTTTATCTTTCAATTTGTTAATATCATGTATCACATTGATTGATTTGAGTATATTGAAGAAACTTTCTTCCCTGGAATAAACCCAACTTGATCATGGTGTATGAACTTTTTGATATGTAGTTGAATTCTGCTTGCTAAAATTTTGTTGAGGATTTTGATCTGTGTTCATCAGTGATGTTGGCTGGGAGTTTTCTTTTTTGTGTGTTGTCTTTCTCTGGTTTTGGTATCAGGGTGATGGTGGCCACATAAGAATGAGTTTGGAAGTGTTCCTTCCTCTGCAATTTTTTGAACGAGTTTTAGAAGGATAGGCATTAGCTCCTCTCTAAATGTTTGCTAGAATTATCCTGTGAAGCCATCAGGTCATGGGCTTTCTTTGGGGGGAGATGTTTGATTACAGCTTCAATTTCAGTGCTTATAATTGGATTGTTCATAATTTCTATTTCTTCCAGGTTCAGTCTTGGAAGATTGAATTTTTCTAAGAATTTGTCCATTTCTTCCAGGTTATCCATCTTATTGCTATATAGTTGTTCATAATAGTCTTTTATAATCCTTTGTATTTCTGCTTTGTCTGTTGTAACCTATCCTTTTTCATTTCTAATTTTGTTGATTTGATTCTTCTCTCTTTTTTCTTGATAAGTCTGGCTAAATTTTGTCAATTTTGTTTGTCTTCTCAAAGAACAAGTTTTTAGTTTTATTAATCTTTGCTATTGTTTACTTATTTCTTATTCATTTATTTCTTCATGCATCTAATTATTTCTTTCCTTCTACTAATTTTGGAGTTATTTTGTTCATCTTTTTCCAGTTGTTTTAGGTGTAAAGTTAGGTTGCATATTTAATGTTTTTCTTGTCTCTTGAGGTGGGATTGTATTGCTATAAACTTCCCTCTTAGAACTGCTTTTGCTGCATCCCATAGGTTTTGAGTTGTTGTGTTTTCATTGTCTTTTATTTCTAGAAATGTTTTGACTTCCCTTTTGATTTCTTCAGTAACCTCTTGGTTATTTAGAAACGTGTTGTTTAACCTCCATGTATTTGTGTTTCTCTAAAGTTTTTTTCTTGTAATTGATATCTAGTCTCATAGCATTGTGGTTGGAGTGATGCTTGATACAATTCCAATTTTCTCAAATTCACTGCGGTTTGATTTTTGACCCAAGATGTGGTCTATCCTGGAGAATGTTCCATGTGTACCTGAGAAGAAAGTGTGTTCTTCTGCATTTGGATGGAATGTCCTGAAGATATCTGTGAGATCCATCTCATCTAACGTATCATCTAAGACTTGTGTTTCCTTATTAATTTTCTGTTTTGATGATCTGTCCATTGGTGTGAGTGGGGTGTTAAAGTCTCCTACTATTATTGTGTTACTGTCCATTTCTCCTTTTATGTCTGTTAGTGTTTGTCCTAAGTATTGAGGTGCTCCTATGTTGGGTGTATAGATATTTACAATTGTTATGCCTTCCTCTTGGATTGATCCCTTGATCATTATATAGTGTCCTTCCTTATCTTTTGTAATCTTCTTTACAGTCTGTTTTGTCTGATATGAGGATTACTACTTCTTTTGTTTGCCATTTGCATGGAATATAGTTTTCCATCCTCTCATTTTCAGTCTATATGTGTGTCTTTAGGTCTAAAATGGGCTTTTTGTAGACAGCATATATATATATATATATATTTTTTTTTGGTAAACATGCAGCCAGCCTGTGTCTTTTTGTTGGAACATTTAATCCATTTACATTTAAAGTAATTATTTATATGTATGTTCCTATTGCCATTTTCTCTATTGTTTGGGGTTGAATTTGTAGATCTTTGCTTCTGTTGCATTTCTTGATTATATAAATCCCTTTAACATTTGTTGTAAAGCTGGTTTGGTGATACTGATTTCTCTTAACTTTTACTTGTCTGAAAATCTTTTTATTTCTCCACTAATTTTGAATGAGATCCTTGCTGGGTACAGTAATCTTGGTTGTAGATTTTTCCCTTTCAGTACTTTAAATATAGCCTGCTGCCACTGCTGCTGCTAAGCCGCTTCAGTCATGTCCGACTCTGTGCAATCCCATAGATGGCAGCCCAGCAGGCTCCTCCATCCCTAGGATTCTCCAGGCAAGAACACTGGAGTGGGTTGCCATTTCCTTCTCCAATGCATGAAGGTGAAAAATGAAATTGAGTTTGCTCAGTCGTGTCCGACTCTTAGTGACCCCATGGACTGCAGCCTACCAGGCTCCTCCATCCATGGGATTTTCCAGGCAAGAGTACTGGAGTGGGGTGCCATTGCCTTCTCCGTAAATATATCCTACCATTTCCTTTTGGCATGCAGAGTTTCTGCTGAAAGATCACCTGTTAAACATATGGGGTTTCCCTAGTATGGTACTTGTTGCTTTTCCCTGTTGCTTTTAATATTCCTTCTTTTTCTTTGTGTTTATTCTCTGTTGGGTTGATTAATATGTGTCTTGGTGTGTTTCTCCTAGAGTTTATCCTGTATGGAACTCTTTGCAACTCTTGAACTTAATTGATTATTTCCTTTTCCATGTTGGGGAAATTTTCAACTATAATCTCTTCAAAAATTTTCTCATAGGTTTTCTTTTTCTCCTCTTCTGGGACATCTATAATTGAATGTTGGTCATTTGATATGTCCCAGAGGTCTCTGAGACTATCCTCAGTTCTTTTCATTCTTTTTACTTTATTTTGCTCTTCAGAAGTTATTTCTACCATTTTAACTTCCAGCTCACTGATTTGTTCTTCTGCTTCAGATATTCTGCTACTGATTCCTTCTAGAGTATTTTTAATGTCAGTAGTTGTGTTGTTTGTCTCTGTGTGTTTATTCTTTGATTCTTCTAGGTCTTTGTTAATTGATTCTTGCATTTTTTTCCATTCTGTTTTCAAGGTTTTTTATTATCTTTACTATCCTTATTCTGAATTGTTTACCGGCAACTTTCCTATTTCCTCTTCATTTATTTGGACTTCTGTGTTTTTCTTTGTTCCTTCATTTGTGTGATATTTCTCTCTTTTCATTATTTATTTATTTATTTTGTTAACTTATTGTGTTTAAGGTCTCCTTTTCACAGGCTTCAAAGTTGAATTATTTCTTCCTTTTGGTTTTCTGCCCTCCTAAGCTTGGTCCGGTGGTTTGTCTAAGCTTCATATAGGGTGAGATTTGTGCTAAGTTTGTTGTTGTTGTTTGTTTGCTTGCTTTTCCTCTGATGAGCAAGGTTGAGAGAGGTAGTAATCCTGTCTGCTAATGATTGGGTTTGTATTTTTGTTTTGTTTGTTGTTTAGATGAGGCATCCTGCACAGAGTGCTACTGGTGGTTGGGTGATACCAGAACATGTATTCAAGTGGTTTCTGTTGAGTGAGTTCTCACTATCTGATACCCCCTAGGGTTAGTTCTCTGGTAGTCTAGGACCCTGGAGTCAGTGCTCCTACTCCAAAGCTCAGGGCTTGATCTCTGGTCAGGAACAAAGTTTCCACAAGTGGTTTGTTATGGAACTAATTGAGATTAAAACAAATACCTAAAATGAGAAACCAAAGATGCAGCCCAGTTAAATGGCAGTTACAAAATTAGGCAAATAATAATTAAAGAAATGGAATATACACATATACCTATATACCCATAAGCAAAGTCAAAACAGTCCAATTAAAATAAAGTACAGTAATTGACCCGGCAAAGGAAGGAAATCAAAAATTATATCCACATTCATAACTCTTGAAGAGCTTTTGCTGGAATAAGAAACATCTAGCATGTGATCCTCTCTTACCTTATGTGGCAAGCAATAGAGAAAAGAATAGTTTTTGAAAACTACTTGAAGATGCTAACAATTAATTAAAATTCCAGAGAGAAACAGGTCTTAAACACTGAACCATTAGAACATGAGGTACTTAAAACTGAGTAAATATGAAAACACTACACGCTGTAATCTAAACAAATGAGAAGCCTTATTAGAGCTGCTATCATCTTTGACATTCTACCACTATTGAGAATTATGTTAGCTGTGGACATGTTATATATGGCCTTTAAAGCATTGTATTATATTCTTTCTGTACCCAATTTATTAAGGGTTTTTATCATGAAAGGATATTGCATTTTGTTAGATACTTTTTCTGAACCCTTTGAGATGATCATATGATTTTTTTCTTTTATTCTACTAATGTGATGGAACACATTTACTGATTTGCCTATGTTGAACCATTCTTGCGTCCCAGGAAATTTGGTTGTGGTGTTGACCTTATTAATGAATTGTTGACTTCATTTTGCTAACATTTGGTAGAAAATTTTTGCATCTATAGTCATGCAAGTTATTAGTCTAGTTTTATTTTCTTCAGAGAAATAGAAAAAAAATCCTAAAATTTGTACAGTCATAAAAGACTCCACTGAGCCCAAGCAATCCCAAGAAAGAAGAACAAAGCTGAAGGCATCACACTTTCTGATTTCAAGCAATACTACAAAACCATAGTAATTAAAATGGTATGATACTGACATAAAAATGGACCTATACACCAATGGAACAAAATAGAAACCCAGAAATAAACCATCATGTTTATATATGCCTGTGTATATATAACCATCATGTTTATATATGTCTGTGTGTATATACATGTCTATGTGAGTGTATAAATATGTACTTTAATGTACCAATATACAATTAACTATTATTCAGTGTGAGGAAGAAGGAAATCTTGCTATTTGGAGTAAGATATAGATGGACTTGAGGGCATTATGCTAAGTTATATAAGTCATATAGAGAAAGACATACTATATACTAGTTACATATGTAATCTTTAAAAGCTGAACTTAAGGAAGGAGAAGGTAGAATGGTGGTTACCAGTGCTGGGGTCTGGGAAAATTGGGGAGCTGTTGCTATGAGGTACAAACTCATAACCAGTACATAAAAAAGTTTCAGAGATGTAATACAGAGCATAGAAACTATAGTCAACAGTATTGAATTACAAACTTCAAAGCTGCTGAGAGAGTGGATCTGGTTTTTATCATATACACACACAAAAAATGATAATTATGTGATGTGCTAGAGGTGTTAGTTACATTAGTAATCAAACTGCAATATACAATGTATCAAATTAACACACTATACATGTTAAATGTACACATGCTTTATGTCAATTATATATCAATAAGAAATATAAATCTGATAAATAATTATTTCAAACATACAAAGTATCTTTGAACTCAACAATTTAAAAAAAATTTTAAAAAGCTGATAAAAATGGGCCAAACGCTTTAACAGACAATTTACAAAAGAATATAGACAGATAGCAAAGAAACAGAGAAAAGATGTTTTACAACATATGTCTTTAGGGAAATGCTAATTAAAACAACAATGAGACGCTACTACAAAACCTGTATAATGGCCCAAATCCAGAACACTGACAATACCAAGTGCAGTGGGTAGAGTGGTAGGAATGCAAACATGTACAGGCACTTTGGATGACAGTTTGGTGGTTTTTTCACAAAACTTACCATATAACCATACAAATGGAAACCTTGGTATTCACTCAAAGGAGCTGAATACTTCTGTCCTCACATAAATCTGTACATGGTTGCTTATTGCAACTTTACTTATAATTGCCAAAACTTGGAAGCAAACAAAGTGTCTTTCAGTAAGTGAATGGATAAACTGTGACACATTCACAAAATGGAATACTCTTCAGTACAAAAATAAATGAGCCAAACCATATCATAAAAAGACATGAAGTTACCTTAAATGCATATTGTGTGTGTGTGTGTGTGTGTGTGTGTGTGTGTGTGTGTTAGTTGTTCAGTCATGTGTGACTCTTTGTGACCCCATGGACTGTAGCCCAACAGGCTCCTCTGTCCATGGAATTATGCCATTCCCTTTTCCAAGTGATCTTCCCAATCCATGTTGCAGGCAGAACCATCTGACTCACCACAAAAGCCCAAATGCATATTACTAAGTGAAAAAAGCCAACATTTCAGGTATATATAATGTTTATCATATAGTTTAGAGTTTAAGACAAGAAGAAAAATTCTGAAATATGTTCAAATATAGAATCGTTATGTTATAAACCTGAAACTAATATAGTTATTTGTCTATGATACCTCAAAAAATTAAGGAAGAATAAAAGCTTCTTCCTTTCAGTTTTATACATGTATTAATTAAAATTTAAACAAATTTAAGAAATATATTAAAACATTCCAGGAAAGATTGATAGCTAAGAAGTGCAAACTCTATTGGATATGTAAATAACATTTCATGTACTTATATTATTTGCATATATTGTTATTAAACTTGAAAATTTGACCTTAGTTGAGCTAAAATTATCATTTTGAAAAAAAAAACTGACTCAATTGAATTAATAAAAAATTAGCTACATGATTTCAACTTTGTTGAGACCAAATGTGGAACTCAATTAAACCCTCTAAAATAGTTTACCTTGAATAATCTTTTATATAGGTTTAAATAATCCACACACTAAATTTTTTAAATCACAAAAAATTTAGATATGGGGGGAAAAACAATAAAGCATTTGACCTGATTAAAATATCTTATTTCAAGAATAATTATACTGTGAGCGAATCATGTTTTGAAAATATGTCAAATATATTTTAAAGTGTTACTATATTTACTTATTTTCTTGAGTTCTAGGTCAAAACAGGTATCTGAATCTTATTAAATTCATTTTTTAGTGAAAATTATGTTTGCTACATTGTAATACTAAGCCACTCAGTTTTAGAAAATAAAGCATTTTATCCCAGTTTTCAAAAACAATTACTTTTCATGAGTCGATACAGTTTTTGATTGAGTCTGTCAGAAAAACTTGTATAGTTCTCTTGCTGTAATAAATGAGATATTCAGGCTCTAATTTCCATAAAAATAAATTTTTGAAAACAACAATTCTAGGATTTATTAGATTTTCCAGCAAAGCACTGTAATTATCACATACATCAACCATAGCTACTGCTTAATACAAGTGTCAGTTGTGATCATCTGCTGATTTTCAAGAAATACCAAAGATGTATTTGCAGTTTACCTTAAAATGAAGAGTTCAGATAAGTTTTTCCTTAAATTTTGGATAAATATTTTTATAAAGAATGTAATGACTTTCTATTAGAATTTACAAAGCTGCATCAAAGTTTAACTGATTTTTTTTTTCCCTTTGATTCTAGTAGGGCATTAGGTATCTATCCAATGGGATGTGAAATTCACCCCAATTTCTTTTCTGTTGTTTCACATACTCTGATTTTTCTGGCTGTACCCTTACTTGACTGTTCTCAAATTATCTGAACTGACACTTGAGAGCAGCTCTCACTGTATCAATGAGAAAGCTTAGATCAAAGGAAAATATAAGAAGACATCTTGAACATGATAAAGTATTTAATAAATAATGAGTTAAAAAGCACAAAAATAAAAAGTTTCATATACCCTTCTCTCCAACTCTTAAGAATTCAGAAACATAACTCTGAATATTCTATAAATTCAGGTGTGATATGCACTATTCCAGTGATATTTAAAGTTATAAATTTGTAAAAGATGGAATAGAAAATATGCATTAACTATCTTACTCTTGATGAGTGTGGTGATTTATTTGATATTTTTCTCAATTGTATGTCTATTTTCAATGAAATCATGCTATGTGATTCTGGAGTGATTGATGATTAATAAATAGGATGGGCTTACCAGGTGGCTCTGGTGATAAAGAACCTGCCTGCCAATACAGGGGACATAAGAGATGCAGGTTTGATTCCTGGGTCAGGAGGATCACCTGGAGGAGGGCATTGCAACCCACTCCAGTCTTCTTGTCTGGAGAGTCCCCAAAGACAGAGGAGCCTGGCAAGCTACAGTCCACAGGTCACAAAGAGTCAGACACAACTGAAGCATCTTAGCATGCACACAGGCAAATAAGAATATAAAACTTAAATGTTACTACAAAACTGACATAGTGATTTTAACATATGTTATGTGTTGCAGAAGACTCTTGAGAGTCCCTTGGACTGCAAGGAGATCCAACCAGTCCATCCTAAAGGAGATCAGTCCTGGGTTGTTCATTGGAAGGACTGATGCTGAACCTGAAACTCCAATACTTTGGCCACCTCATGTGAAGAGTTGACTCATTGTAAAAGACCCTGATGCTGAGAGGGATTGGGGACAGGAGGAGAAGGGGATGACAGAGGATGAGATGGCTGGATGGCATCGCAGACTTGATGGATATGAGTTTGGGTAAACTCCGGGAGTTGGTGATGGACAGGGAGGCCTGGCGTGCTGCGATTCATAAGGTTGCAAAGAGTCGAACATGACTGAGCAACTGAACTGAACTGAACTGATTGATAAAAACTATGGCTCCTAAGTCACATATAAGTGAAGACAGTTTAAGCAATATTATTAGAGGCTTTGACAACACAACAAAGATCAAAGTTATTGCAGATTATCTCATGCTTCTGTATCTCCCTCTCATAGATTTCCAACTAATAGTAGGTGATTATAGGACATGAGGGGCTTCCTTAGTAGCTCAGCTGGCAAAGAATCCACCTGCAAAGCAGGAGGCCCCAGTTGGATACCTGGGTCAGGAAGATCCCCCAGGATAAGCTGCCCACTCCAGTATTCTGGATTTTCCTGGTGGCTCAGATGGTAAAGAATCCTCTTGCAATGCTGGAGACCTGGGTTTAACCCCTGAGTTGGGAAGAACCCCAGCCAGAAGGCATGACAAGCCACTCTAGTATTGCCTGGAGAGTCCAGTGGACAGAGGAGCCTGGTGGGCTACTGTCTATGGGGTTGCAAAGAGTCAGACATGACTAGCAGAGCAGACACAGCAAGCACTGCAGAGCATAGGGTCTGATATACCCTATAATAGAATACGGCTTACATTTAGTAGGAATCATTTGACAAATTAAAATAAGGTCCACTTTGAAAGTGAAAATTTTTTTAAGATTACCTTAATAGGTAGTCTTAATAGACTACTCAGAGCAGATTTTTCCTATCAATAATTGTAGCAAAGTGAGAATTTTAAATATAAGAGAGTTTAAAAATTCATGGCATTTCATGTCCTCTGTCATCAAAGTGTGCTTGCTCGCTCAGTCATGTCTGATTCTTTGTGACCCCATGGACTGTACCCCACTAGGCTCCTCTGTCCATGCAATTTTCCAGGCAAGAGTACTGGAGTGGGTTACCATTCCCTTCTCCAGGGATCTTCCCTACCCAAGATTGATCTCAGGTACAATGGATTGCAGGTAGATTCAGATCTGATGCCAATTTTAAATATATGATTTAGCAGAATGATACACAGCTAAAACTCTGAAACCATACAAATCATAGCCTATGGTTGCTCAAATAATATAATTTATTGCACCAGTTTTATTATCACAATCTGATGAATGACTCAGTTAGATAAATTTGAACTTCCAGAGAACTCCCAATATCTATTTCATTCATTAAGAAGGATGAATAAATTTATACATAGTCTTGTACTATAATATGAGACTGCCAGTTAATAACTCATTGTGGCTGGTGGCCCAGATCAAAATCTGTCTTATGTTTTTACTTCAATAATATAAAATAACCCCAAACACTTTACTAAAGATTAAATTTAATAATCCTCAATCTAGGATAACAATCCTTGTTTTTTGTTTCCTCTTTTTCTTCTCCCCTTTCCACTAACCCATTAAGCCAGCAAAAAACAAACAAATCCAAACCATGTGTTGTACAATTTGATAACAACTTATATTCAACAATATAATTTGTATATGAAATAAGTGGAGATTTATTTACAATTCCAGTTGATTATCTAATTTTCCTTGTTATACAGAGTAACTGCATTACATTATAGATAATCTTCCTTTGCACTGAATATATGAATTTGATTCAACTTTAATGAGTTTCTGGAGTATTGATAACATAATAACATAACATTTAAAATTTATTTTAAATTATATTGTTAAAAATGTAAGAACAGATTAATAGGAAATATTTTATGGATAATGCATTGGTTTAAAAAAGCTAGCAAAATCTTGATTATTCTTTAAGTGATGAAAATGGTTTAATATCTTATTTTTCAGGATATAGACACTTTCAAGGATGTGAAGCTATCCCCAGTAAATTTTCAGAGTACAAGGATTTAAAGATTGAGAATATATATTTGATGGTTAAATTCTTTGACAATCACAATAAAAAAAGACCATCTTCTTAAGTAGGTTTTATAGATTATTAAATATAATAGAAGTTAGATACCCTAATCCTACCTGGTACATTGATGAGAGCATTTTATTGCAATTATATTCAAATTAAATGATTAAAATTTTTCAAAGAATCCCAGAGGTAATAATCCAGGCAGCTTCTGGCATGTGACTGATTGCTTTTGAAACATATCAGAACCCTCTGAGCAGAAGTAGCATTAAAAGCTTAAGTCTAGACATGAGGTCACCATGTCATTATTACATTCTATTGAAAGAAAAAAGTGATATCCTAGTGATGAAAACATGGTACCTATTGATAGAGATTTCTATTGAAAACTTATTTATTTTTGCTTGAATTCATTTTGAGACCCAATGACTTTAGACCAACCTGGAAAAATATGTGTTGTTATCTCTTCAAACAATAATTCCTTCAATTTGCTTGACTCATGATGTCTAGCCTGGAGAAGGAAATGACAACCCACTCCACTAGTCTTGCTTGGGAAATCCCATGGACAGAGGACCCTGGCGGGCTAAGGTCCATGGGCTCGCTAAAGAGTTGGACACAACTTAGCAACTAAGCAACAAACATGAATTCTAGAAACCTGTTAAATTGGTGCTGGTACTTCATAAATCCCTGGAAGCTTATTTATATTTTCTTACCTCCAGTATCAACATGAATAAATTTTACTGTTTCCTTTAATGGAAGTCTGGTCTTTTCTATTTTTGAGAAGATGAGAAGGCCTGAGCCTGGCAATTAGGGCAAAAAGCAACTATAGAAACAGTAAAAGCTCAATCAAGAAGCATGTTTACTATTTGAAATAGTATTTGAATCAGCTGAGACTGTTGTTTGCAGGTAGCTAGAGAACTTCCTTCTTTCTGATTATTGAAAAAAAAGGGGGGGCATTTATTTCATAGATCACATACTTTCATAGATTTCATATTCCACACTGGTTCCTTACTGTTTGCTTCCATTCCTCCCCCTTTATTTCTACTTTCAGATACAGCTCATTCTTCAAATATCCACATGACATCAGCTGTCACCCTGTCTACACCTTTTAACCTAACTCATTCATGTGAGCAAGGTGAAAACCAGCAGTTAGGCCTTAATTTACCTGGTCCAATAAAAAGAAAAGAGGTTTTGTTTTGTTTTGTATCTTCTGAAAAACTTTTACACATGTGCAGGATTGATCCTGATTGAAACATCTTAATGGGTATATTTCAACTGATATGGATCAATATGGCTAGAGTAATCAAAATGCACTATTTGGACAATGATGTGTCACACTGCCTGGCATAAATATCTGTGCCCTTTGACCCTGGGCAGGATCACATGTAACAAACTTGGAGTTATAAGTGTAGCATCATTAATATGCATGACTGCCAAATGGGCAAGATGCAGTTCAAAAAAACATTTCAAGCACTCTTACCAGCAGAAAATGGAATGGTGGTTAGATAAGGAAAATCAGCCCATGTTCACTTTAGCAAGACATTAAGGTAATTGATCAGAAAATAAATTTCACAGTCTCTTACACAGAGTTAGAAAAATGGATGTGCATGATGTATATTAATTGAATTAAAAATTACCTAAATATGAAGTTAATATATTTATCATATGTTAAATATATGCTTGTCATAGCTTTTATTAATATTTGATAAATATTTAATTTTTCTTCTTGTTGTGCTCCTTCTAAAGTGTGGTTATATATAATCCTTGGCCTGGAGACCTCAGGGTTGACTTGACTTGGATGATGTAGTATGAGTAGAAATGCCATATATGACACTTGACAGAAATTTTACAAAGTCGTTGTGTAATTTCCCCCCCTTTTTTTTTTGTCTCTTAATCACAATGATTTGAATGCAACTGAAGAGAAGCTGGGAAGTGGAATAAGGATTTAATGCAGCAAGATGAGGCTGATATGATTAGACATGTAGTTTGAATAAAAAATAAACACTTGATATAAGTCACTGAAAGTTTGAGGTTATTTGTTGCTGCAGTATGCTAGTACAAATCCTGACTAATATATTTTTTTTCTTATCTTATATCAAGAACTGCATCAGTTCAGTTCAGTAGCTTAGTCATGTCTGACTCTGTGACCCCATGAATCACAGCACGCCAGGCCTCCCTGTCCATCACCAACTCCCGGAGTTTACCCAAACTCATGTCCATCGAGTCTGCAATGCCATCCAGCCATCTCATCCTCTGTCATCCCCTTCTCATCCTGCCCCCAATCCCTCCCAGCATCAGAGTCTTTTCCAATGAGTCAACTCTTCGCATGAGGTGGCCAAAGTATTGGAGTTTCAGGTTCAGCATCAGTCCTTCCAATGAACAATCAGGACTGCATAGTCAAAGTAAAATAAAAAAGTGAAGCTATTACAGTCATCCATTATTTTAGGGTGCTCTTACATCAATTTTGGAGAATGGAGAATAAACACAACTTAATTATAGATTAAGGAGTCAGACACAACTGAGCAACTAAGCACATTGGCACAATTATAGATCATTTGAAAACACAGATACAGAAATAAAGATAGAAGAAATTAAACATCACCTGTGTCCCTCAGGATTAAATTAACTGAAAATACTTTTGTGGAGAATATCCTTTAAAGACAGGTTTTATTATTTTAAAACCAAAAAATAATATTATATTTCTTTCTTCAGATACACTCATTTATATTATGCAAGCCTCCACCCTTCTTGACTACAGATTATTTTATGCCATTAACCTTGAGAAACCTTAAGGAATGCTTATGCATAGATATTCCACAGATGAGTTCTTGTCTACTCTTTCACCCCTTAAATCATTAACCTAGCCCACTCAGATAGCTACTACCACCCTGTGATTTTTATATCAAGCACAAATAAAAGCCCATCAGCTAATGTTCTAATAGCTAACTGAAGGTCACTCAGTTGTGTCTGACTCTTTGCAACCCCATGGATTATACAGTCCATGGAATTCTCCAGGCCAGAATACTAGAGTGGGTAGCCTTTCCTTTCTCCAGGTGATCTTCCCAACCTTGGGATCAAACCCAGGTCTCCTGCACTGCAGGCGGATTCTTTACCAGCTGAGGCACAAAGGACTCAGGCAAGACTATTTCACCTGAAAAACAACAAGGTTCCTAAAGGATTAAGGGATTATAAAAAAGTAACTTTAAACAAAGACAGCTAAAAAACATTCCATTCGACATGATTATTAACAAAGTTTTAACTACAGTCTCTCTCCATTCAAGATTGGCTTTCATTTTATGTAATACTCCCAAACTACAAAAAGTTTGCTGTGTGCTAGATTCCAAAATGTTATTTTCCAAAGAATCAATAAAAACAAAAACACATTTCTAAGATTAATACATCTTTTTTTCCTATTTCTATAGAACATGATTTTTTTTTTACAGTGTATCTAAATACCTAGCCTATTCAGAATAATTTTGGCAAAAAACTCAGTCATGAAATATAGGTAAACATTGTCTATAGCCTGTTCTGTGTTTTCAACAATCATATCTCCATGACAGAAGAATATACAAATGAGTCAGTTCTACAGAAACTTGATCAGTTTAGTATTTTCCTTATTATGTCATGTTTAATGTAATTCAATTCCCTATTTCCATGTACCCTTTCATCTTCCTAACAGCATAGCATATAGGTTAGAGCTATGTGAATCCCATATATCAGTGGGGAAGGAGTGTCTGACCCAGGGCCATCCCTAGTCATTGATCCATGAGTTCTCCCTTTTCGTTATCTTATTAGGTTTTTTGGTACTCTTCTTAATCATTTTTGGAAATGTTTAGATGCTTTCATACTTTTCTTTGCAAAGAGGAGACTCAGCTCATCTGGGTACAACCAACTTCCTTGAGACGTTTGTAATTTCCCCAGGCTTCAATAGGAAAAAAGCAGAGCAGTCTGCTTGACCTCAAATATTGTTATATACCTGGGGTTTCTATTTGTGTTTCTCATCTACGGGGACTTCATAGGCAAAAGTCACAATGCTTTAAAAAGAAATGTGCACGATACTGGATGCTTGGGGCTGGTGCACTGGGACGACCCAGAGGGATGGAATGGGGAGGGAGGAGGGAGGAGGGTTCAGGATGGGGAACACATGTAAACCTGTGGCGGATTCATTTTGATATTTGGCAAATCTAATACAGTTATGTAAAGTTTAAAAATAAAATAAAATTAAAAAAAAAAAATAAATAAAAAGAAATGTGCAAAAAGTAATATAGTAGAATCTTAGTTAATATTCTAAAATTTTAAAACTGAGATAAATGTATGAGTTTATATATATATGTATACATATATCATGCAGATTGTTTAAAGATTATAAGGAAACTACATTATAAACTTAGATTCTGTTTCCTTATCTTTCCACAAAATTCTGTATGGAAATATGCCCATATTTTGATTCATTAGAGTATATGGTGTTGTTTTTTTTGTTGTTGTTGTAGAACATTTTGTGGTTTGAATATTTCAAAACTTATTTTGATAATTCTGGATTTTTTGTAAGCAAATCATCTTCAAATTGCTTTCATAAATAATTAAAAAGACAATCTTAATCATAGTTTTGGAAACATTCTGAAATTCTTTAAGGATAGAGCCCTAAGAAGTGGAATTATTGAGTGAAATAATATGGATATATTTAAGAATTTTGTTATGCCCTACAATATTGCTCTCCAAACAGTTCTATACATATCTTCCCACAATGGATATTTGTGTCTGTTTCAGCACATCTCTTCAACAATATGAATGACATATTTTGCTCTTCATCAATAGGTAAAATGATTCATTATAAAAATGATTCAATTTCTTACAAAGTCAAACAATATCTCATAGATATATCTGTATGATAGTCTGCAGATTTTCTATACATGGCCTTTCTATACATGGACATTTTTAACTTAATGATTTTATTATTAATCTGTAAGAATAAATTATGTACTAGATATTTTCTAGATTTTAATCCCGTATAATACATGATAAATATACCTGCTAAATTAGTTTGCCTTTTAATTTTATTTCAGAAATGTAGAATCTATTAATTTATAACTATACAAATCTATCAAATTTACATTTATATTTTTTATTAGCACTTATACTCAGCAAAATCTTTTTGCATGGCAAAATACCCAACTATGTATAGTTCTTTTATAGCTTCATCTATTATATTTAACATAGTTGATATTTAGATATAACATCTATCTATAAAATATAGTTAACAAATTATCATAATTCCCTATGTAAAATCTCCTGATAATGCTCCATATCACAAATGCATTTTAAAATAGTAATCTTTCCTTACATCTTTTGTTGAAGCTAACCACATGCTAGATATTCAAATTCACTTTAAATATCTCTTGGAAGTTATTCTAATATGGCAAAATTGGAATATAAATATATGGGTATTTCCTTTGATGTAATTTCATAATATCTTGATATAATCCCTATTAGAAAATCAATAAAAGAAAGTACTATCTCCCAATAACCTTATTTTTCCTAGATTTATATTAAAAAATGCACAAATGAACATTCAAAAATCTGTAGATTTGCATTTTCAATGACATTTTGGAAGTCAGGGACTAGGATTCTGAAAAGAATGACGTTTTTTTGTTGCTGTTGTTGTGTTGTTCCTCTTTCAACTTCCTATCAGGGTTACATAAACATATCACTCACAATTTTTCTTGCTCACAGACTGCATATCTATTTTATATCAGCAGGAGATTCTTTTCCATGTCATCTTTACTCAGGGACCCAGAGTGGAAGAAAAATTTCAAACTGTCTGAAATATCATCAGTAAGACACAGCAGGGTAGAAACAGAGAACACAGAAATGAGAGTCACATGTTTCCTTTCTTGGCTTAATCCTGGAATCCAGGCATTGATTTCACTTCTATTTTATTGGTTAAAACAAATAATGTGTCCTCATCTAATATCAACAGAGGGGGTATAATCAACAATGAATATGAAAAGATTGGAGCCATTTATAATGGTGAAGAGCTCCATCACCATAAGGTAAACAGTTAATATCTGAAAGGAATGAGAAACTATGTGAAGTCGGGATAAAAAATTGCCCAACACTGGAATCCAGATCAATGTTAGACCTCAGATATTAAAACTAAATAAAGTAGATTTAAACAATCTAGACAAATGTGTTACTATGAAAGACATTGAAATATGTTTCTTTAAAAATGTTTCAAACCCAGATAAATTTATACATACGTAGTTTATATAACTTGAGGAGTGTCTGACTTTTTTTAAGATTTCCACAGCTTTTAAGTTTCTCTACATATTTTAAAAACATTATATGAATGAAACAAATTGTTAGTAAAATCTAACAAGTATAATGCAAAAATGAAACATTATGCAAAAGTTTTCATAAAAATGCTAGCACATTTAATCCAGCATCATGGTAAAACATAATATTCCTTGATCAAATGAGGTATACAAATGAGTGCAAGCATGGCTTATGAACAGTAACAAAGGGTAGTATTCTTTACCTCAGCATTTCAGCCACATACACTATTAAGGAGATGAGATCCAGCAAGCCACATGGCAGGGAAGCAAACAAAAACAAAAATGTGGTCTTACGCAATCCTTTGGCTTCCCAGGTGGCGCTGTCAATGCAGGAGATGACAGAGACTCAGGTTAGATCCCTGGTTGGGAAGATCCCCTGGAGTAGGAAACAACAACCTGCTCTAGTAATCTTGTCTGGAAAATTCCATGAACAGAGGAGCATGGTAGGCTACAGTTCATGGGGTCACAAAGAATCCAACATGACTTAGGGATGAAACAATAAAAACAAATTATGTTACATATCATCTAATCTAAATGGAGAGCTAAATTGTTGTCAGGCATCCTCCTGGGTTTACTAAAAGGTAGTCAAGTTGGTACTTAAACCATTTCTCCTGTGGTTCTCCTATGACCCCCAAAGCTAATTTATTTGCCAAAGATTACATAGTAAGTGGCAAGGAAGAGATTTTAATGCTAATCCAGGCAGTATCAATACTCATGACACACAACACCTATCTGTGTTTTCTATAAGACAGTGTATAATCTTATAGTTTAGATTATAGTTTCCATAATCTTTCTAGGCAAGATTACAACTACTTTGTGACCCCATGAACTGCAGCCTACCAGGCTCCTCTGTTCATGAAATTTTCCAGGCAAGATTATTCACACAAGAATTACCTCACACTGGTCAGAATCAGTTCAGTTCCGTTCAGTTGCTCAGCCGTGTCCGACTCTTTGCGACCCCATGAATCACAGAATGGCCATCATCAAAAAGTCTACAAACAATAAATGCTGGAGAGGGTGTGGAGAAAAGGGAACCCTCTTTCACTGTTTGTGGGATACAGTCACTCTAGAAGATTCCTTAAAAAAAACTAGGAATAAAACCACTATATGACCCAGCAATCCCAATCTTAAGCATATACCCTAAGAAAATCAAAATTGAAAAAGACAGATGTACCCCAGTGTTCACTGCAGCACTTTTACAACAGCTAGAACATGGAAGCCACCAAGATGTCCATAGACAGATGAAGGCATAAAAAAGTGTGGTACATATACACAATGGACTATTAATCAGTCATTAAAAGGAATGCATTTGAGTCCATTCTAATGATGTAGATGAACATAGAGCCTATTATATATGAAGTCAGTCAGAGAAAGGTAAATACTATATACTAATGTATATATATATATATACAGAATCTAGAAAGATGGTGCTGATGAATTTATTTGCAAGACATCAATGGAGGAAAAGACATAAAGAACAGACTTGTGGAAACTGGGAGAGGGGAGAAGAGGGTGAGATGTATGGAGAGAATACCATGGAAACTTACATTACCATGTGTGAAATGAATAGCCAATGGGAATTTGCTGTACGTCTCAGGGAACTCAAACAGGAGCTCTGTATCAACCTGGAGGGGTGGGGTGGGGAGGGGCATGGGAAGGAGATTCAAGAGGGAGAGAACATGTGGTGTTTTTTATCTTTTCTTAATTTTTTAAAATTTAAATTTATTTATTTTAATTGGAGGCTAATTACTTTACAATATTGTATTGGTTTTGCCATACATCAACATGAATCTGCCATGGGTGTACACATGCTCCCCATCCTGAACCCCCCTCCCACCTCCTTCCCCATACCATCCCTCTGGGTCATCCCAGTGCACCAGCCCCAAGCATCCTGTATACTGCATCAAACCTGCACTGGTGATTCATTTCTTATATGATATTATACCTGTTTCGATGCCATTCTCCCAAATCATCCCCCCTCCCTCTCCCACAGAGTCCAAAAGACTGATGTTTTTAAATTAAAAAATGAAAATTAAAAAAAAAAAAATCTTACCACAATTGCTGCTGTTGTTGTTTAGTCACTAAGTCATGTCCAACTCTTGTGACCCCATGGACTATAGACCACCAGGCTCCCCTGTCCATGGGATTTCTCAGGCAAGAATACTGAGAATACAGGCAAGAATACTGGGTTGCCATTCCCTTCTCCAGTGAACCTTCCCGACCCTGGGATCGAACCCGTGTCTCCTGCACTGGCAGGCAGGTTCTTTACCACTGAGCCACCAAGGAAACCCCTACTAAAATTATTAGTTTTCATGAATGCCATTGACAAATATTTTAAAAATGAGGTAGTAAAAGAGGTATAATTCATAGTATAAACAGGAGTACTCAAATAAAATTTCAAGTAGATCCATGAAGTAATTAAATGAAGGGGAAAACAATGTACCAGACAACATGAAAGATTTTTTAAAAATGTCCCTCCTGGATTTTTGCAAGGCAAGTCCTGAGGAAGTGAATTTTCTTGTGTCCTCTGTCACACACTTTTGACAGGTGTACTAGCCATTCAAGCACATAAAAGAAAACATTAAGAAACTGAGAGAATATTGTGTTCCTGAAGAAGATGACATAATATTATAAAGACATTAGTTTCCTATAAAGCTCCATACAAATGTAAATTTATTCCATTTAACACTGATGAAAAAAGAGGAACTTTACAGAAATTATTCTGACATCATCTGGAAGAATACATGGTTAAAGACAGCTAAGGAAAATTTTAAAAGAAAAATAATTGGAGGGGATTATCTACCAGATACTAAAGTGTTTTATATGCTAAAGCAAATTAAATGAGTATTTTACTCACTCAAATATATTAAATCAGACTAGTAAAACAAAGCAAAGAATAAGGAATTAAACTACTTTTTTCAGTTCATACCTACTGAGCTCCTAGTAAAATGCAAAGCTCTATGTATACACACTGTGAACAAGCTTATGGCTTTTCTTTAAGTACTACTAGTGATTTTTCTTAGGTATTTTTTTCAGTATATTGGGCATTCTTTTAAATAAAATGATTTTTTCCCATTGGTCTCATGCTTATTATCTTTTAAAATGTTTTTCTGATCCAACTTTAAGGTTTTATATTCTGTTCAAATGCTACTTGGGAATATAGTGAATACATGCTCCCTTAGTACCCTGAATTATCACTATCTATTGAAAGCTAGTGAACATTATTTTTAAATAATAATTTAGAAGGATGATCTATTTCTCCATACACTTGTCTATTTTTGACATATCCACAGTTGCAAGGAGAGATCAGGGACCCTATTCCACACAAAGGAAAGTTCCATTGATTCTGTAGCAGTCAGAACACTTATCCTGCCCCAAAGAGTGAAGGTATATAATTCTAATATCAAGAATATTCCACATAAATTTTAGGAACGTTTGTTTCAGTTCTGTGGAAAAATGTCATCGGTAGTTTGATTGGGATTGTGTTAAATCTGTAGGTTGCTTTGGGTAATATGGCCCTTTTGACAATAGTAATTGTTATAATCCAAGAGCATGGATAGCTTTTCATTTCTTTGAATCATCTTAGATCATAAAATTTATATGCAACCATAAGAAACATAGGATTATCAAAGCAATACTGAGGAAAATAACAAAGCTGGAGGCATAATCCTCTAGACCTCAGACAATACTTCAAAACTATAGTAATCTAAAGAGCACGATATTGACAAAAAAAACAAGCATATTAATTAATGGAATAGAACAGAGCCCGGAAATAAATCTTCACACTTTTGGTCAATTTCTGACAAAGGAAACAAGAATATACAATCAAGAAAACATAGTCTCTTCAGCAAGTGGTGTTTGGAGACTGGACAGTCAGGCACACGCAAATCAATAGGGTTAGAACACTCATTCAGACTCTACTCAAAATGGCTTAAGATATGACACCATAAAACCCCTAGAAGAGAACACAGGCAAAACATTTTGACATATGACTTAAATAGTAACAATGTTCTTTTATGCCAGTCTCCTAAGGCAACAGCAAAATAAACAAATGGACCTAATCAAACTTACAAGCTTTCGTACAGGATAGGAAAACATAAACAAAATGAAAAGACAACTTATGGACTGAGAGAAAATATCTGCAAATGAAGTGATTGACAAGGGCTTAATATCCAAAATACACAGACAGCTCATATACATCTCAGTAACAAACAAGCAACCCAATTGAAAAATATAAGATATATCTAAACATTTCTCCAAAGAAGACATACTGTGAGTTAACAGGCATAAGTAAAAATGCTCAACACTGCTAATTATTAGAGAAATGCAAATCAAAACTACAGTGAGATACCACCTCACACAGGTCAGGCTGGTCATCATTAAAAAGTCTAGAAATAAGAAAAGCTGAACAGGGTGTGGAGAAAAGGAAACCCTCCTTTAGTGCTGGTGGGAATGTAAATAGGTGTAGTCACTATATAAAACATTACAGAGGTTTCTTAAAAAACCTCTGTAATGTTGCATATGATCCAGCAATCCCACTACTGGGCATATATCTGGAGAAACTAATTCAAAAAGACATACACACCCCAATGTTCACAGCAACACAATTTACCACAACGTGGAAAATTCTGAAAGAGATTGGGAATACCAGACCACCTGACCTGCTTCTTGAGAAACCTGTATGCAGGTCAGGAAGCAACAGTTAGAACTGGACATGGAACAACAGACTGGTTCCAAATAGGAAAAGGAGTACGTCAAGGCTGTGTATTGTCACTCTGCTTATTTAACTTATATGCAAAGTACATCATGAGAAATGCTGGGCTGGAAGAAGCACAAGCTGGAATCAAGATTGCTGGAATAAATATCAATAACCTCAGATATGCAGATGACACCACCCTTATGGCAGAAAGTGAAGAGGAACTAAAGCCTCTTGATGAAAGTGAAAGAGGACAGTGAAAAAGTTGGCTTAAAGCTCAACATTCAGAAAACGAAGATCATGGCATCTGGTCCCATCACTTCATGGCAAATAGATGGGGAAACAGTGGATACAGTGTCAGACTTTATTTTTCTGGGCTCCAAAATCACTGCAGATGGTGACTGCAACCATGAAATTAAAAGACGCTTACTCCTTGGAAGGAAAGTTATGTCCAACCTAGATAGAATATTCAAAAGCAGAGACATTACTTTGCCAACAAAAGTCCATCTAGTCAAGGCTATGGTTTTTCCTGTGGTCATGTATAGATGTGAGAGTTGGACTGTGAAGAAGGCTGAGTGCCGAAGAATTAATGCTTTTGAACTGTTGGAGAAGACTCTTGAGAGTCCCTTGGACTGCAAAGAGATCCAACCAGTCCATTCTAAAGGAGATCAGTCCTGGGTGTTCTTTGGAAGGAAGGATGCTAAAGCTGAAACTCCAGTACTTTGGCCACCTCATGCGAAGAGTTGACTCACTGGAAAAGACTCTGATGCTTGGAGGGATTGGGGGCAGGAGGAGAAGGGGACGCCAGAGGATGAGACGGCTGGATGGCATCACTGACTCAGTGGATGTGAGTTTGAGTGAATTCCAGGAGTTGGTGATGGACAAGGGAGGCCTGGCGTGCTGCGATGCATGGGGTAGCAAAGAGTCAGACACAACTGAGCGACTGAACTGAACTGAACTGAAGACATGAAAAGTGACTTAAATATCCTTTGACAGATGAATGAATAAAGAAGATGTGATATATATATATACACATTGTGTGTACATATACGTATATATGTATGTGTGTATAATGGAATACCACTAAGCCATACAAAAGAATGAAATAATGCCATTTTCAGCAATATGGATAGACCTAGAGGTGATCATACTAAGTGAAGTAAGTCAGAGAAAGACATATAATACTTTGTCACTTACATGTGGAATCTAAAGTGTGATGCCAATGCACTTATTTACAAAATAGAAATAGATTCACACATACAGAAAATAAACTTATGGTTACCAAAAGGGTAATGGAGAGAGGCATAAATTAGAAGTTTGGGATTAGCAAATATAAATAACTATATATATAATTGAAAAACACCAAGGTACCACTGTATAACACAGAGAAATACATTCAATAACTTGTAACAAACAATAATGGAAAAGAATATGAAAAAGCATATATATTTATATATGTTTTATATGCTTATATATATGTATAATACTGAATTACTTTGCTATATAATAGACACTAACACAACATTGTAAATCAACTGCACTTAAATAAAAAGAGTATTCCAATCATTTATTCTTCTAGCCTTTACCCTTTCTTGCCAGTTTCATATGTCCAGATTTAAGGAGGTACCTTATACCTTATACCTAGATCTGTTAATTTCTTTCCATTTATGAAAATAAGGACTATAGAACTAATGTGTAAGAACAATAGAATATTCTGATTCTGTTTAGACTAAAACACAGCATTTAGACAACAGTTTTGTATCTTTCCTGTCCAATGAGATTTCTATGTCTCTCTAAATAATCTGCCTGCAATGTGGGAGACCAGGTTCAATCCCTGAATCAGGAAGAGCCCCTGGAAGAGAGCATGGCAACCCAATCCAGTATTCTTGCCTGGAGAATTCCATGAAAAGAAGAAACTGGGGCCTGGTGGGCTACAGTTCACAGGGTTGCAGTGTTGGACATGAATGAATGACTAACACACATATGCATAGACACACAGTAATAGGTAGAAATATTACACCATTTTAACACTTACTTGATCTTCCATTTTGACTGAAGGCAACTAAAAGGATCATTTAGAGGTCATTTATTCTGCTGTTTCCATCTTATTTATCAATATGACTAGTTCCAAAATGGTGTTAAAATGTGCCACCTGGGAAGCCCCAAAGCACCAGTCTATTTCTACTGTTACAAGTTTTCATTATCTAAATAGCTAAACTCAACTGGTTACAAGCCTTAGAAGTGCTTTAGAAGTGCATCATAGGAAGGAACACTTTGATAGCTCACATTCATTCCTTTGATGCTTTGTAAAAATAGGAAAGATACTACCTATAAATTAAAAGGTATCAACTGAAGAATAGGTTAAATTAAAATTTTAATATTCAACATCAGACCTCTAAATGGTATATTTCAAAAATAACTGGTGATTAATGCCGAAAATCATACATTAAATGAGTCATTTCAAATGCAGTATAGATCAATGGATTTTGATGTAACTTAATAAAACAGTTCACTGATAATGTTTCAAAATTTATACCACAACTAGCTTTTAAGAAGCTAGCAATTGCCAAGTTTGGTATAGCATCAAAGAAGAATATCCACTATTACCTCAAAAAGTCATTCAAATAATTATATTTCCAATACCATTTCTGAGTAAGCCTGGATTTTCTTTACATATGAACAAAAAACAGATTCTGCATAGACTTAATAAAAAAGGTATAAAATGTAACTCCTCTATTAAGGCAGAAACAAGGGAAATAATGCCACTTCTCTCAAAAATAGCTTTTCATAAATGTAGGTTTTAAATGTCTTTTCTACAAACCTGTAATAGATTAATATTTTATAAAATTAATATTTTAAAAATAGTTTTCATATTTAATGTGTAAACATCAATGGCTATATCAACCATGTACTAAAGTTAGATTATACTGAATGGCACATGAGAACTAATTGTTTAATATTCTGAAATTTTGAGAGGCAATTATTAAACTATTGACAGCTAGAAATCTGAGATGATATCAAGATTTAAGCTATACAAATCACAAAGTTACAAATCAAAGTTTTTTTTGTATTTTTTCCCACATATCTGTTTTACCAGCCATCACTGGCATAACCCACCTAAATAAAAGCTGTATGGAGTCCTTGATAATTTCAGAGTATAAAGAATTCCTAAGATCAGAAAGTTTGAGAACTGACTTCAAATATATAATACGTATTATGCTCATAATTAATCACAAATTCTAAAACTAAATATAATTTAAAATCTTTGATAATTATTCATAGTTATGGGATGATCAAGATGGTCAGGAGAAGGGTAGAGGGCTATCTAACTACACTGAGTAATAAAGAGGGCAGAGATGGAAGCTGAAGTCATGGTTTAATTTCCATTATAAAGGACAGAGGATAGGCTGAGAATGGAATGCTTAAAAAATATAAATGCTTAGTAGATAAGTAAAAAAGTAAAGGTAAAGGCAACAAGACATAAACAGCAACAGTGGCTTATTCAGACAACTGGATATTGGAAGAAGTGGTCCACAGGATACATTTAGTTTGGCATCTACAAAGTCACATAAACCATTGACAGCAGAGTTCCTTTGGTGTGGTAGAGAGAAAGCCTGATTCTCATATTTTAAAATAAGAAACTTACAATATCCAATGGAGTGGCTCATGCAAGACTCCTCACAGGTTATTTACCAAGATCTCAATTTTGCCAAGATCTGGTTTCTTATCAATTCACTAAGGGTTTTCCCTACATAGAAATTCTTTAGGTATATGGACAATAATGATTAAAGCTAGAATCTTCCAATAATATTCATTATGTTATATTAACCTCAACTTTTGGGAAACCTAGTAGTAGTAAACATTACTGGTATAAGCAAGTTGAAACCAGTAAATGAAATAGAAGTAGCAAGACTTGACTTTACTATGAGAAGCAGACTGGTTATAGGAAGAATAAACAAAAAGTGATATTTTCACAGAAACAAAAAACATTAAATACATTTTTAAAGAAAGGCAAGTATGCTTTCCACTATATGTGAAGTACACAATTGCATATATATGAATATATTTGACTAGTAATATGTTGATCAGATATTTCATTCAAAAGAAGAAAAGACACAGTATGGTGTCTCCTTGGCAAATCCTTTAAGTGTAATTCTGTTATATAAGAAAGTATCACATTTGACTGTGAAAAAGTAACATTATTTGCTGAATATATTTCATCTACAACATCTCCTTGCAATAAAGCTGGTTATAGGTATGAGAATTAATGAGGGATCAAGGACAACACTTCACAAACAATCCCTTAGATTGACAAGAGAAGATGATTCTCATTATCCTGTAAGATCACCAGATATTACTTTAGTGCTGTGCTAATGAAAAATGTAAAATGCCACAGGAGCCTAAGTTCCCAAAACCTAAGTACAGATGGTCAACTGATTTTGAAAAAGAAATGAGCAGTCCACCTTTTGTCCATAACCTGAATTTCAGAGCTGGCTATCTTACCACACTGTCCCCCATATACAAGGCATATGAAAATACAACACAACAAAACCTTAATGCAGGAACACAAATGAGTAATCACTCTACTATTAATAATAACATTAATTTTCCTCATTTGACACTACTTCCAAACTGCCAAAAGAGATATGAAGTTTAAAGACTGATTTAAGGGAAGAATCTGAAGCATTTATTGTATCACTAAAGTAACTACACTGGAGAAGGCAATGGCACCCCACTCCAGTACTCTTGCCTGGAGAGTCCCATGGATGGAGGAGCCTGGTGGGTTGCAGTCCATGGGGTCGCTAAGAGGTGGACACGACTGAGCGATTTCACTTTCACTTTTCACTTTCATGCACTGGAGAAGGAAATAGCAACCCACTCCAGTGTTCTTGCCTGGAGAATCCCAGGGACGGGGGAGCGTGGTGGGCTGCCGTCTCTGGGGTCGCACAGAGTCGGACATGACTGAAGTGACTTAGCAGTAGCAAAGTAACTACGCAGGAAAAATTAAACATTTTTAGTTTCCTTTAGTTCAAAATCCTGCTAAAGTTAATTTTAAAAATCATTTAATATTCTTTTCAACTTTGTTATGCAAGCTACAGTAAAGGTCAGTGAATCTGACCTGTATACGAAAGAAATTTATGCCACCAAAAGAGTGCTTCTCATGGAAAATTCTATATGATTCCAGACAAAAACTAACTCAGTAGTGACTAATGTTTACTACAAGTCAGTAGTTCTTCCCTCATTTTACTTTTTGTGGTATAAGCCCCAGAGTCCCAGTATAAACTAAAGGAAACAGAGAATACCAAAAGGACACATATTGTGGACTTCTTACTAACCTTTGCAAGTGGAAGCCCAGAGCCAAATTTCATTTAAACTGAATAAATGCCATAAATGTTGCAACTCAATAATCAAAAAGAAACTTATACCTGTTTCCTGCAAAATTCGTACTAGTTATCCAGTGCTTGCTATTCTGATTACCCTTTACCAGAAATAATTTACCTTAGATAAATCAAGGTAGATGAATTTAACCAAAAATAGAAAGTTGTATGAGCCTGAGAATGATAAATTAGAAAAGTAAAGAAGCTGTATTATTTCAAATGTTTCTTTCAAAGCTGTTGGAAAATTCATGTTTAAAAGATCCACAGTATGTGTATCAATAATATGACTAGGAACAAAAAATACGGAAAAAGGAGTTTTCACTAAAGGAGAAGTGAAGCAAAAGAAGATTTTTTTTGCCTATTAAACTTTGCAAATAAGTTTTGCAATCTTTATGTTCCACCTCTATACAAAGTCAAATTTTCAGACTTTAATCAATGATGCTAAATAAATCACATCAAAATGAAATAAGCTGTTTTTCATGATTTAAGGTGAAAATGTAAAGAAAATATCTTAGTATCATTATTTAAACCTCTTCTGTGCCATTTGGTATTTTTGCCTGGAGAATGCCAGGGATGGCAGAGTCTGGTGGGCTACTGTCAATGGGGTCACACAGAGTCAGACACGACTGAAGCGACTTAGCAGCAGCAGTAGCAGCATGCCATTTGGAATGAAATTTTGCATCCTTGTTATGGAAAAAAGATTAAAACATTTTGAAGTAGAAATTCAAGAGTCTCTTCATTGATTATTTAGCAAATAGCTTTAACATCATTGAACAGATATCCCAAATAACATTATTATAAACCATATGGATGATTTCCATCTGATATGACAATCTAGATGCTATTGGTATATTACTTTGCCATACTACCCAACCTTAGCTAGAATAGCAGTTCCCTCCATATTATCTTTGGGTGGCATTATCATTCCCAAAGTGGACACGTTGTCTACATGATCTAAAATGGCTCTGGCACCAAGATCATGGTCCAGAAAACCTGACAAAGGAGTAGGTAAGGAAAGACATGCTCTTTTTCTTTAAAGACACAACATGAACATTTTAAAAACCACATCCACTGTCATCCCAATGGCCCAGACATGACACAGACCTAGCTGCAAATCATTCTGGGAAATGTACAGTCATTATCCTGGACAGTCATATATAGTGGTAAGATTTGGAATACTGTATATATGAAACTGATATACATATGGAAGGGGAGAGTGAATGTTGGAGAACAGTAGCTGTCTCTGCAACATGTTCTCTTTCAGTTTTCAGTTTCTGTAGTGTGCTCAGTTGCTTCAGTCGTGTCCAATGCTTTGAGATCTATGGCCCCGTAGTCGGGCAGACTCCGCTGTCCATGGTATTCTCCATGCAAGAATACTGGAGTGGGTTGTCATTTCCTTCTCCAGGAGATCTTCCCAAGCCAGGGATCGAACCCACGTCTCCTATGTCTTCACCATTGCAAGTGGATTCTTTACTGCCGGGCCACGAGGGAAATCCCTTTCAGTTTCTATCCTTATATAAATAAAAATCTAGAAAGAGGTCATTTGTTCAAGAGAACTGAATTTATAGTAAGAACTTTACATACTTTTAAGCAGGTGAGTAAAAAGCAGTTGCATGTCCTTGAAATCAAGTGTATAGAGGTTTAAAAGGGAAAGAAATAATTAAGCAAAAATCAAGGATACTCTTTAAAATTAGGGATTCATTTATTTAAGTATGTAATGTTTTATTATAAATTAGTCCACACCAGACCTTAAAGCTAACTGGTTTGAACATATTCATTTATTCCCTGCCACTATCTAACAGAAGACTTTAATGTGACTCAAGCGTTTTCAACACAATAAATTAAATAGATAGATTAGATAGATAGGTAATATAGTACTTGAGTGATGGAGAATTAAAGTCAGCATTCTAAAGAGGTACTAGAGAGTCAGTTGGTTCACAAAACATATTGTACTACTTAACAACTTTAAAGTAAGAGTTCTTGCCAGGATCTGGATTAATTTTTTCCTGTACCAGTCATAAAGTTAATTTGGAAATGATATGAGTTATATAATTCATACTATCTATGAGGACAAATTACTTTTCTAAGTATAATTTATAATACACATTTTACAGTTCCTCAAGAAGGAGTGTGTGTGTGTACGATGTAGTAAACAGTGTTTCCAATAGTGATGATAAAGCAACATGAGTAGTTGATAAACCCTAGAATTCAAATCTCACAGTGGTGAATATTTAAAAATCCAGCAACTGGCCAGCTTCATAATTTAGGCAAACTGCTCACACATTCAAAAGTTGAATTCTCAGTTTTGAAATAATGATACCCACATCAAGGTCATTGAAATTTAATTATACTTTGTATCAAGAACATAAAAGAAGGTAATTCTCTTTGTAGAAAGATTTATAGAATTTATAATATAAAATTGTCCAAATAGTAATATTTCAGTATTAGAATCTATTTACTGAAACTTTCTATTTTTTCATTTGTTTCAAGTGTACATGCAATTTCTCACTGAAGTGTCTATATCACCTAAATCTTGGCATCTGTGGATTATCTCTTCTCACTCATGTTAGGTTTTTCCTCGTTCTTATAATGATAAGCAATTTTCATGTGAATCTGGGATATTACATTGTAAGATTCTGCATCTTATTTAAATCCATTTTATCAAGTCTCTTCTGGTACCATGCTGGAGAACAAACGCAGGTAGTTTCATTATGGATAGATGTGGGGAAAATTCATGTTTCTTAACTTCATTACTACTATGGAAGTTCCCAACTTGGCCTCCACTGATACCCCCCTGGATGAGAAGGGTAAGAATGCCTCTTTACTGCTTCCTGTGTTATGTCCACTGACAAGGTGAAGGGGTAGCACTGTTATTCCAAGGCAGTGGTGAAAGCCCTAACCTTCCACTGAGACTCTTCTGACACCATACAGGAGGGCTGTTATTGCCAGGTGAACTTGGAACTCCAAGCTCTCCACCTGGTCTCATTGGACCCTGAAAGTGGAAGGAGGCTTTTTGCCAACTAGCAGATATGAGAGCCTAGTTCTACACTTGGCTTTCTGACAAGACAGAAGTGCATGCCTATGTGTGTAGGGGTGTGTGTGTGTGCATGTGTGCATGTGCAGGTGAGTGTGTAACAAACTTTCAACAGTTATAAGAGAGAGATTAGACTCCTCATTCAGACTTTCCTGAAGGGTGTGGGGACCATCGTGTTTTTCTGCAGGGATTTTGGCTGGAATAGAGTACTTATTGCCTGGAAATTTGTGCCTTGCCAGACATTTTTCTTCCCTTTTCTTTAGCTAAGCAGATCAGTCTTTTGGGGTCATCTTTTAGCTCATTGACATTTCCAAATTGCTGGTTTCTCTAATATCGAGGCCAGTACATATAAAGAAAAGTGAAAACCCAGGAGACTCACCAACATTTTGTTCTCTAGATTCTGAGATCCCTAGGTGGTATGTCTTTTCTCTCTGCCTTTCAGAGGTTTGTGTTTATTTTATGTATAGCACACAGGATTTAGTCCTACTTAGTGGAAGGAATAGAAAAAAAGCACATCTACTTTATTTTCCAGAGGTGAAACTTCAGTCTTTTACCTACTAAAAATATTTGAAACATACAAAATAATACTTCAACAGTTATATAATATAATGAACACCTCTCAATTCACTACTTGATCCAAGAAACACATAAACCTATGACTATCCCCCGACTTCCAAGCATAAAATAAATTTTATGTCTATCAGTTCTTTCCTTTCAATAGGTTTATCAAGTTTCAACTACTTATTTTACATTTAAAAACACTATTTTGTTCACACACACAAGCATGCATTTTTTTTCCCAAACAAATGGGATTATCTCAGGATCCTGTTCTACAATTTACTTATTAAAGTGACTATATTTTGTGTAGTAGGAAATGGCAACCCAGTCCAGTAATCTCATGGACAGAGGAGGCTGCTGGGCTACAGCCATGGGGTCACAAGAGTCAGGCATGACTTAGCAACTAAACCACCACCAGCATGTACTATATTTGATATCTTTGAAAGCTCTTCCTGCAAAATGTCTATTCTGGAACAATATTATTCTTGACAAAACATTTGAAACTAAGACTTAGTGTATTATACTGGGCTTTACTCAGCTTGGCAAATGTACAGCTCTTTTTCATTTGACTTTCCCTCATTTGACTTTTTTGTAAATCCACCATTCGTTTGAGTCACATACACAAAGAATTAGAGCATACTAGTTTTTGTTCACTGTTCCTCATTTTCTGGGTAAGGCATATTTATGGAGGCATAGTTTTAGCTTGCTTAATATTATTCACAAGTGCATTCACAGAGCCATAAATTGTATCCTGAAAGGGGTCATGAAACTGATCTTATTCCAAATGCCACTTCTCATTTCAGCATCTCAAACTGTGGTATAAATGAAAGTCTAGATTTCTCACCTGTCATAGTTTTTAAAATCAAAGTCAAAGAGCAGATTCTAGTTAATGAGCATAAACTTGAACCAAATAAGTTTATGAAATTCACAGATAGTATTGTTCAGCTGCTGCTTCTTCATATATCTGCGAACATTTTGTTCCTTTCAATAAAATCTACATTTGCAGGGTATTCAAAACTGAAGAATGCACCAGAAACTCTGATGTAAATTTGTAGTTTCTATCATTATTAAAAGTGAAAGGACCTATAAATCTTAATTGACTTTTGGTTTAATTATAGTATATTATCCATGCTGCTCCTCTAGGCCCTCCTGCGCCCACGCAGCCACGGCTCCTTGAACGTGGGGTTGGTCCTCCCGGCCACCGCCCCTGGCCTTGGTCGTGGGGTTGCTCCTCCCTGCCGCCGCCCTTGGCTTCAGGCTTAGGGGAGTGGGGTAGCTTCTCCCGCCCGCCGCCCCTGACCTCGGACGCGGGGTATCTCCTCTCAGCCGCCAGCCCTGATCTCGGATGCAGGGTAGCTCCTCTCAGCCGTTCCTGCGTGGTGGCAGTCTGGTACTCTCGGCCGCTGGCCGCTGCCCCTGACCTCGGACGTGGGGTAACTCCTCTTGGCCACCGCCCTTCGGGCATGGGGTCCTCCCGGCTTCTGCCCCTGACCTCGGACGTGGGGTGGCTCCTCTCGGCCGCCTCATGCGAAGAGTTGACTCATTAGAAAAGACTCTGATGCTGGGAGGGATTGGGGGCAGGAGGAGAAGGGGACGACAGAGGATGAGATGGCTGGATGGCATCACTGACTCGATGGACATGAGTCTGGGTGAACTCCGGGAGTTGGTGATGGACAGCGAGGCCTGGCATGCTGCGATTCATGGGGTCGAAAAGAGTCCGACAGGACTGAGTGACTGAACTGAACTGATGCTGCTCCATTATACACACACACATCCCTAAATACTGAGATGATATTAAAATTAAGAACAAGAAATAAAATTCTTAATTTTAAAAAAAAGCAGTATAAAAGCAAAGTTCTTAGTACTAAGTTTTTTTAGATTCATATTTTTGCTTTTCTCCATTTCCTTATCCATGCGTTTTCTATTCATGCATTTTATTAGCGTCAAATAACCATTACCTTTCTGATCAACGTTAGCTAATTCATGTCTATCTCCATTAAAATCTGACTATAATTACCTTTACTGAAAAAGAGGATGAAAAAGAGAACCAATAATTTCTATCAATTTTTATTTCTACACATTTAATGTTTAGGGAAACAGTACTGTATTTTATTGTACTATATTTATAAAGGATAATTTATAGTTCTTGTGGAAATAAAAATGTGATACTTTCCAAAACGCAACATCATATCTTTGGTTATACATACGTTTTGCCTATATTTTCTCTGAAAAAACAGCACTGACACATTCTTTTATTAAAGTTTAGTTTTAATTGTAGACATTCAGTTCAGTTCAGTTGCTCCATCATGTCCAACTCTTTGCAGTCCCATGGACTGCAGCATGCCAGTCTTCCCTGTCACCAGCTCCTGGAGCTTACTCCAATTCATGTCCATTGAGTCCATGATGTCATCCAACCATCTCATCCTCTGTCGTCCCCTTCTCCTCCTGCTTCAGTCTTTCCCAGCATCAGGGTCTTTTCCAATGAGTCAGTCCTTCATATCAGGTGGCCAAAGTATCGCAGCTTCAGCTTTAGCATCTGTACTCCCAATAAATATTCAGGACTGATATCCTTTAGGATTGACTGGTTGAATCTTCTTGCTGTCTAAGGGACTCGCAAGATCCTTCTCCAATACCACAGTTCAAAAGCATCAGTTCTTCAGCACTAAGCTTCTTTTATAGTCCAACTCTCACATTCATATGACTACCGGAAAAATCATAGCTTTGACTACACAGACCTCTGTTGGCAAAGTAATGTCTCTGCTTTTTAATACACTGTCTAGGTTTGTCATAGTTTTTCATTCAAAGAGCAAGCATCTTTTAATTTAATGGCTGCAATCACCATCTGCAGTGATTTTGGGGCCCAAAAATTAAAGTCTGTCACTGTTTCCATTGTTTCCCCATTTATTTACCATGAAGTGATGGGACCAGATGACATGATCTTAGTTTTCTGAGTGTTGAGTTTTAAGCCAACTTTTTCACTCTCCTCTTTCACTTTCATCAAGAGGCTCTTTAGTTCTTCATTTTTTGCCATAAGGGTGGTGTAATCTGCATATCTGAGGTTACTGATACTTCTCCCAGCCATCTAGATTCCAGCTCATGTTTCATCCAACCCGGCATTGTTCATGATGTACTCTGCATATAAGTTAAATATTCAAGGTGACAATATACAGCCTTGACGTACTCCTTTCCCTACTTGGAACCAGTCTGTTGTTCTATGTCCAATTCTAACTGTTGCTTCTTGACCTGCATACAGATTTCTCAGGATGTAGGTTAGGTGGTCTGGTATTCCATCTCTTTCAGAATTTTCCAGTTTGTTCTGATCCACAAAGTCAAAGGCTTTGGTGTAGTCAATGAAGTAGAAGCAGATGTTTTTTTCTGGAATTCTCTTGGTTTTTTTGTTTGTTTGTTTGTTTGTTTTTTATGATCCAACCGATGTTGGCAATTTGATCTCTGGTTCCTTTGCCTTTTCCAAATCAAAGTTCAACATCTGGAATTTCATGTTTCACTTAACTGTTTGAAGCCTGGCCTGGAGAATTTTGAGCATTACTTTGCTAGCATGTGAGATGAGTGCAATTGTGTGGTAGTTTGAACATTCTATGACTCCATCCCTTCATTCTTTCTGGAATTATTTCTCCACTGATCTCCTGTAGCATATTGGGCACCTACTGACCTGGGGAGTTCATCTTTCAGTGTCCTATCTTTTTGCCTTTTCATACTGTTCATGGGGTTCTCAAGGCAAGAATACTGAAGTGGTTTGCCATTCCCTTCTGCAGCAGACCACATTCTGTCAGACCTGTCCACCATGACCCATCCGTCTTGAGTAGCCCCACATGGCATGGCTTAGTTTCATTGAGTTAGACAAGGCTATGGTGCATGTGATCAGATTGGTTAGTTGTCTGTGATTGTGGTTTCAGTCTGTCTGCCCTCTGATGCCCTCTCAGTGCCTACCATCTTACTTGGTTTTCTCTTACCTTGGATGTAGGGTATCTCTTTATAGCTGCTCCAGCAAAGCACAGCCACTGCTTCTTACTTGGGACATGGGGTCGCTCCTCCCGGCCACTGCCCCTGACCTCAGAGGTGGGGTACCTCCTCCTGGCCAGAGCTGCCCACACTTATGTGCCGCTGCAGCTGCCCCCGCTTGTGCGCCTTCACAGCTGCCTGATCTGTGAAAGTGCTGCAATCAATATGCCAGCAAATTTGGAAAACTCAGCAGTGACCACAGGACTTAAAAAGTTCAGTTTTCATTCTAATTCCAAAGAAAGGTAACACCAAAGAAAACTCAAACTACTGCACAATTGCACTCATCTCACACACTAGCAAAGTAATGCTCAAAATTCTCCAAGCCAGGCTTCAGCAATATGTGAACCATGAACTTCCAGATGTTCAAGCTAGTTTTAGAAAAGGCAGAGGAACCAGAGATTAAATTGCTAACATACGCTCAATCATTGAAAAAAGAAGAGAGTTCAAGAAAAACATCTATTTCTGCTTTATTAACTATGCCAAAGCCTTTAACTGTGTGGATCACAATAAACTGTGGAAAATTCTGAAAGAGATGGGAATACCAGATCATCTGACCTGCCTCTCAAGAAATTTGTATGCAAGTCAGGAAGCAACATTTAGAACTGGACATGCAACAACAGACTGGTTCCAAATTGGAAAAGAAGTATGTCAAGGCTGGATATTTTCACCCTGCTTATTTAACTTATATGCAGAGTACATCATGAGAAATGCTCGGCTGGAAGAAGCACAAGCTGGAATCAAGATTGTCAGGAAAAATATCAATAACCTCAGATATGCAGATGACACCACCCTTATGGCAGAAAGTGAAGAGGAACTAAAGAGCCTCTTGATGAAAGTGAAAGAGGAGAGTGAAAAAGTTGGCTTAAAGCTCAGCATTCAAAAAATGAAGATCATGGCATCCGGTCCCATCACTTCATGGCAAATAGATGGTGAAACAGTGGAAACAGTGTCAGACTTTACTTTTTGGGGCTCCAAAATCACTGCAGATGGTGACTGCAGCTATGAAATTAAAAGACGCTTACTCCTTGGAAGGAAAGTTATGACCAACCTAGACAACATATTAAAAAGCAGAGACATTACTTTGCCAACAAAATTCCGTCTAGTCAAGGCTATGGTTTATGGATGTGAGAGTTGGACTATAAGAAAGCTGAGCACTGATGAATTGATGCTTTTGAAATATGGTGTTGGAGAAGACTCTTGAGAGTCCCTTAGACTGCAAGGAGATCCTACTAGGCCATCCCAAAGGAGTTCAGTCCTGAGTTGTTCATTGGAAGGACTGATGTTGAAGCTGAAACTCCAGTACTTTGTCTACCTGATGTGAAGAGCTGACTCATTTGGAAAGACCCTGATCCTGGGAAAGATTGAAGGCAGGAGGAGAAGGGGATGACAGAGGATGAGATGGTTGGATGGTATCACCAACTCAATGGACTTAGGTTTGTGTGGACTCCAGGAGTTGGTGATGGACAGGGAGGCCTGGCGTGCTGAGGTTCATGGGGTCGCAATGAGTTGGACATGACTCAGAGACTGAATTGAACTGAACTGAACTGACTTGAACATTCTTTGTCATTGCCTTTCTTTGGGATTGGAATGAAAACTGACATTCTCCAGTCATGTGGCCACTGCTCAATTTTCCAAATTTGCTGGTATGTTGAGTGTAGCTCTTTCACAGCATCGTCTTTTAGGATTTGAAATAGCTCACTGGCATTCCATTACCCCCACTAGCTTTGTTCATAATGATGCTTCCTAAGGCCCACTTGATTTCGCATTCCGGGATGTCTGGCTCTAGATGAGTGATCACATCATCATGGTTACCTGGGTCAAGAAGATCTTTTTTGTATAGTAGATATTATCTTAATTTATTCCTCTAATTATCTCAGTAATTTCATGTTGTTTAATATGAAGATAAGTTATTTAATAAATTATTTTATTTGATATAATCTATAACAGTTGTTGTGGGTAACAAGCAAGTGTTTTCTTCCATAAATAAATCTAAATATCTTCAAATTTATTTATTTTTTCATGAGAACCTATAGAATAGGTGACTTTAAGACTTAGTACTACAAATTTTCAATTATATTCTATTGGCTTGCTGAGAAGGGAAAGAGTAAGCAGAAGGAAAACTAAGATTCATAGTGGATTTATGTTAATCTGATTTGGAATAATGAACATTTTCATGCCATCAAGAAGATCACTTCTATGTTTCCATAATATTTGGCAAGGCACTTTTATATTTTAACCATCTTGTTGTTTGTCAGTGAGAGATAATGCTTGAGGCCATTAATTTTTATACCATAAGACATTTAAAAATTCTCATTTACTAGAATTACTATGTTTGAACAGCTAATATAATGAATTGGAATAGACACATTTTGTCATATTAGAGCATTACAGGATATATAAAAATATTGACATTTTAGAATTAAGGTTGACAGTGACAGAAGTTGATGGTCTAGAAAGGGATCTATTTTGTTTTTGTTCTGAAGTTTCACATTCCTTCTGAAGGGACATGCCTTCACAACATCCTCAAAATGGAGTAGTTTAAATTTGTATTTATACACAAATAAGTAAGTACTAAGATATGCATGTTGAGTCTCTTTAATGATGTAGTTGAAGGTTGCAATTAGAATTTCAGCCTTCAATGGGAACAACAACTATTGTTCTTCAGAAGTTAATTAGAATTGTTGTTAACGTGCTAGAACTATTGCTGTGTGTTATTATGGTATTCACACTCTGTAAGACTTAATCCAAGGCTCCAGTTTCCGTAGGCATCCATAATCTTAACCTGCTGCTGCTGCTAAGTTACTTCAGTCGTGTCTGACTCTGTGCGACCCCAGAGACGGCAGCCCACCAGGCTCCTCCGTTCCTGGGATTCTCCAGGCAAGAACACTGGAGTGGATTGCCATTGCCTTCTCCAATGCATGAAAGTGAAAGTGAAGTCGCTCAGTCGTGTCTGACTCCTAGCGACCCTATGGACTGCAGCCCACCAGGCTCCTCTGTCCATGGGATTTGCCAGGCAAGAGTACTGGAGTGGGGTGCCATTATTATAAGTAAGTGGAATGATTCCATTCCTTGCAAACTGAAAGAGTGTGCAAAACTACTCAAATACATTTCACTGTAGCAAAAAGTGACTTTTCAAGGTATGACGGTAGCTTAGGTAAAGGCAGATGATGTAGAAATTCTGTACATAGGGCCTAGAGTAATGGAAAGTTTCTTACCAAATTTTTAAGAAGTCTGTGTCCAGAAGAAGTGTTCTAGTCTCCAGACATCAGCTTGATAACTGTGATCAACCATCAGGTCTATATTACATCAATAAAGAAAATTATGTGGAAGGTGAGGATTGTTTTCACATATTCCCTATTGTTAAACTTGTTGACAGAAAAAAAATGTAAAAGACTGATTTTGAAATATTAAATTAGGATGTTGAGCCTCCTAGCAACACACACAGTCAGGGAACTCTGGCTTTGCTGTTTATTAACAGTGTTGGTGGTTTACATGACACTTTTATGTAGAAGCAGGAGGTTATTTGAGATTTTAAAATGTGAATTATAGCTCCATTGTACTTCACTGAATTATGAGCCAGGGAATTATTTTAATATTATTGGAGTTCACTCAGAAGCTGATTATACATTCTCTTTGGTGTGTTAATGAAGTACAGGATTTCTTGCATCTGCAGGACAACTTAAATGTCATTCTGTGAATTCCTTTACTGGTAAATAACAAATTTCACTGTCGGTCTGCTAGAAAAGAATTCTAATATGAAGATAATGTTATTAAAACTAAAAAACAAAGGGGTATTACAATTTTTTAAAATTCTTCTCAGACTTCGGAAATATAATATTTTGTGTTTAATTTAAGTGGCGATAATACGGTGGAGGAAGTTACAAGGTACATTTTTCAAAACTGAGTATGAGGAGGGGTGATTATGCTTAAAACATAAAATATCTGAGTACCATAATAGATCTGGATACAATAAAACTTGGTCCTATTTTGTAGTTGTTTAGTTGCCAAGTCGTGTTGGTCTCTTCTGCTACCTCATGGACTGTAGGTGGCCAGACTCCTCCGTCGGTGGGATTTATCTGCCAAGAATGCTGGATTGGGTTGTCATTTCCTTCTTCAAGGATCCTCATGACCCAGGGATCAAACCCGTGTCTTCTGCATTGCAGGTAGATTCTTTACCGCTTGGCCACATGGAGAGCCCCACTCTGTAATTTACAACCCAGTATAGTTCAACAGAAAAAGCTGATTTGTACATAACCTAGTAAAATGCCATTTCAATTCATCTTTGCTTTGTTGTTCCATGTTTCCATGCTACACACCTTTAATATTTTTTTCCTCATTTTGATTCTTTTGGCGGTTTACACAATCCTATCATTACACTGATGATGTTAATTACAATCTGAGTAGTATTATTATACCTGGAGCTTTTACTCTGTACCAGACAGTATGCTAAGCAAATAATCTAGTACAGTAGGAATCAGCAGAACGTTTAATTGGATTTGCTTTGAAGTCAGTTGCACATGAATCTGTACTATTTACTGCTCTATCAATGATGAACTTTGTGAAATATTACCTACCTCTCTATTTATTTGTTGTTGTTCAGTCACTCAATTGTGTCTGACTCTTTACAACTCTATGTGTTAGTTACCAATAAAGTGAAAATAATAATAACATGCACTATTAAGACTGTTGTGATAATTAAATGAGTGCTTAGCACATGATAACCAATTCATAAATTATATGAATGAGTTAAATTAATATATGAATTAATTTAATTCATAAATTAAATGAGTGCTTGGTACATGGTACCCAATTCAACAAATTATATTTGCAATTAATATAATTAGCTCTCTTCTACAGTTGAGAAAACTAAGGCTTAAAGATGTAAAGCAATCTTTCAATATCATATAGCTACCGAATGGTTTACAGAAGGTTTGGATCTAGGTCTTCTTTCTGATATCAGAACCACACTTTCAAACACTATGGCTGTAGTACTGCCTAGTATTACTAATCTAGTTGTGGCAACTATTTTCATATTTTAAGCTTTTATCCGTGGAGAAACTTAAACTCTGTATAAGGAGGCTGAATGTTTTGACTGACTATAATTAAATAATAAAATATTATGCTTTATGCTGAGTACGGTAAATGTTGACCAATATTGTATGTAAGATCATTGTATGTGTGATCTTCATATATGGAAAAATGGCCCTTTGCTAGCATATATGCATAATAAAATGCTTTTTGTTGGAATGAGGAAATAATTTTATGAACAGATGCATGTGCTGCCATGTATAAACCGAAGGATGACTGTAAATTAGAAACTGGGAGTTGTAGGATAGAAGAAGGATGGCAACTGATATTTATGGGGAAATAAAAATAACAATTACTGACAAAGTACTCTGACTCTATATGTTTATTCTGATATTATCAAGTGATCCTATATGTCATTATTATTCCTATTTTAGAAGTAATAAAAGAGAGAGTATATATGTTGGATAATCTGCTCAGCATCATAGTAATGGAACAAAAGATTAATAGAGACTAACAAAAAGAAGAAAAAAATATTAAAATATATATGTCTGTTGCAATTAAGCCTGAAGGTCTTTTAGAATGGTATTCTAATATTTGGTGCCAGGTTTAATTAAACATCTTCCAGATGCATCATTGGATGGTTTTCATTGATACCACTACCAGCACCAAACCAATGATGCAACTCCTTTTTCCCAGTGTCACTTAGTTGACCCAGTTCTTTGGTTTAGTATGCATTTTACTTAATTTAATGTGCAACCTTTATATATACACTAAAAGTTGATTGTTTTTAAGCAAAATTGTTCCATTTGGCTAATTTAATCTATTTGAGGGATTGATAAATAAATTACTAAAAGCAAAACAAAAACTACTGAGATAGAATCAGTCAAAGCTGATCTTGGTCAAATTCACTAAATAATGGAAGCAGGCCAATATTGTGGGGAGCATGACCATACTATAGGGAGTTTGGGGCTGTGGAAGCACTGTCTCCAGCTCTTCAGTGGAAAAGTCATTCAAAAGTATGCTAGGGCTCTGCTAATATCCTCTGAGAGAGTCTCCTGGGAGCCAGTTCTAATCGCTTTGATTGAAATCTAGAATAAAGCAAGCACAAGACTGAAGGAAAAAAAAAATATGCTGTTAAATTCATTCCTTCAATTTTGGTAGATATCACTTTTTTTATCGCAAGGACAAAAATACCATTGTAAGAAATGGGCTGAGTTTCAAATTAGATAGGAGGAGAATTAAGGCAAGGAGACCACCTAGTAGTACTATATCTAAAATAGAGATAACAATTATCAGTCAGTCAGTCAGTTCAGTTGCTCAGTCCGTCTGACTCTTTGTGATCCCATGAATCGCAGCACGCCAGGCCTCCCTGTCTATCACCATCTCCCTGAGTTCACTCAGACTCACGTCCATCGAGTCAGAGATGCCATCCAGCCATCTCATCCTCTGTTGTCCCCTTCTCCTCCTGCTCCCAATCCTTCCCAGCATCAGAGTCTTTTCCAATGAGTCAACTCTTTGCATGAGGTGGCCAAAGTACTGGAGTTTCAGCTTTAGCATCATTCCTTCCAAAGAAATCCCAGGGCTGATCTCCTTCAGAATGGACTGGTTGGATCTCCTTGCAGTCCAAGGGATTCTCAAGAGTCTTCTCCAACACCACAGTTCAAAAGCATCAATTCTTCAGCGTTCAGCTTTCTTAATAGTCCAACTCTCACATCCATACATGACCACTGGAAAAACCATAGTCTTGACTAGACGGACGTTTGCTGGCAAAGCAATGTCTCTGCTTTTGAATATGCTATCTAGGTTGGTCATAACTTTCCTTCCAAGGAGCAAGCGTCTTTTAATTTCATGGCTACAGTCACCATCTGTAGTGATTTTGGAGCCCAGAAAAATAAAGTCTGACACTGTTTCCACTGTTTCCCCATCTATTTCGCATGAAGTGATGGGACTAGATGCCATGATCTTCGTTTTCTGAATGTTCAGTTTTAAGCCAACTTTCTCACTCTCCTCTTTCACTTTCATCAAGAGGCTTTTTAGTTCCTCTTCACTTTCTGCCATAAGGGTGGTGTCATCTGCATATCCGAGGTTATTGATATTTCTCCTGGCAATCTTGATTCCAGCTTGTGCTTCTTCCAGCCCAGCATTTCTCATGATGTACTCTGCATATAAGTTAAATAAGCAGGGTGACAATATACAGCCTTGACGTATTCCTTTTCCTATTTGGAACCAGTCTGTTGGTCCATGTCCAGTTCTAACTGTTGATTCCTGACCTGTATACAGGTTTCTCAAAAGGCAGATCAGGTGGTCTGGTATTCCCATCTCTTTCAGAATCTTCCACAGTTTATTGTGATCCACAGAGTCAAAGGCCTTGGCATAGTCAATAAAGCAGAAATAGATGCTTTTCTTGAACTGTCTTGCTTTTTTCATGATCCAGCGGATGTTGGCAATTTGATCTCTGGTTCCTCTGCCTTTTCTAAAACCAGCTTGAGAGGAGGAGCCAAGATGGCGGAGGAGTAGGATGGGGAGAACACTTTCTCCCCCACAAATTCATCAAAAGAGCATTTAAACGTTGAGTAAATTCCACAAAACAACTTCTGAATGCCGGCAGAGGACATCAGGCACCCAGAAAAGCAGCCCAACTCTTCGAAAGGAGGTAGGAAAAAATATAAAAGACAAAAAAAGAGACAAAAGAGGGAGGGACGGAGTTCCGTCCCGGGAAGGGAGTCTTAAAAAGAGAGAAGTTTCCAAACACCAGGAAACCCTCTCACTGCCGAATCTGTGCCGAGCTTTGGAAGCACAGAGGGCAACATAAAAGGGAGGGAAAAAAAAAATAAACAATTAAAAATCGCAGATTGTGAGCCCTACGGTAACTCCCCCAGCGGAGAAGCAGCGCAGACGCCTGCACAAGGCATTAGCAAGTGGGGGCTGGGCAGGGAAGTGCGGCGTGGGCTGTGTCCCTTAGAGTAAGAATCGGGCCAAATGTCCTGAGCGCTATCTGAGCGAAATAATTTGGGCTAGCAAACCAGACTGTGGGATATCTACCACGCGAAAAGCCAGCCCTAACCTAAGACACCGCCAGGCCCGCGCACAGAACAAAGGACTGAACAGAGATAGCCGGCTGCAGACCTTTCCCCTCCGGTGACAGGCAGCCAGAGTCGGAAGGGGGCAATCGCAGCCCCAGAGAGACACTATCTATAAAACTGTAAGCATGCTTCTTTGCTAACTAAAACTTCTTGGGGGTCTGGACGGTCAACAGCTGCCTGAGAAGGTGCGCTGGTTTTACACCCAGATAACCGAGTGGCGGGGAGGCGATAAGTCGCAGCATTGGAGCCCGCCAAACACCTCATCACCTGAGCTGCTCGGATCTGGGAAGAACACAAAACGCAGGCCCAACCGAGTCTGCGCCTCTGAGGACTACCCGAGTGCCTGAACCTGAGCGGCTTGGACCTGGGAGCTCAGCCCAGGGCCGGCCTCTGATTGTTCCCGGCGGAACAACCTAGAGCCCCAGCAGTGTGGGCAGGGAGGCTACACGCGCCGTGAGCGGGGGCAGACCCAGTGTGGCTGAGGCACTGCGAGCGCCTGTTTGCAGCATCCCTCCCTCCCTCCCCACAGCGCGGCTGAACAAGTGAGCCTAAATTAAAAAAAAAAAAAAAATAGTGTCCTCAACCATCCCCTTTGTGTCAGGGCGGGAACCAGACACTGAAGAAACCAACAAACAGAAGAAGCTATAACAGAGGGAAACGCCTTGGAAGCTACAGGCCATAGATTAAAACCCTGTGGTTACTACGGATTACATAGGAAGGGGCCTATAGATCTTGAGAAATATAAGTCGGACTTAGGAACTGCCAAAAATGAACTGAACCCACAATACTCACAATAAAACCAGAGAAAGACCTAGATATATTTTTACTATTTTTACGATCAATCTTTCTTTCTTTTTTTTATTAAAAAAAAATTTAAGTCCTCTATTGTCCTTTAATTTTCACTTTTATAACTATTACTTTGCAAAAAAAAAAAAAAAAAGACCCTATTTTTTTTTTCTTCTTCAGCAAACTTCATATATATATTTTATAATTTTTTGACCGTGTTTTTTTCTTTTTTCTTTTTCTTCTTTTCTTTAACATTGTATTTTTGAAATTCCAAACTCTACTCTAGATTTTTAATTTTAGCCTTTTGGTATATGTTATCAATTTTGTACCTATAGTTTTTTTCATAATTTCTGTGACTTTTTTTTCCCTGTGTTTCTTTCTCTTCTTCTTTTATATAACATCGTATATCTGCAATTCCAAACTCTACTCAAGATTTTTAATTTATGCTTTTTGGTATTTGATATCAATTTTGTACCTATATTTTCTTTATAATTTTTGCGACATTGTTTTTGTTGGTTTGTTTGTTTTCTCTCTTTATTTTTCTTCTTCTTTTTTTTTTTAACATTGTATTTTTGAAATTCCAAACTCTACTCTAGATTTTTAATTTTAGCCTTTTGGTATATGTTATCAATTTTGTACCTATAGTTTTTTTTATAATTTCTGTGACTTTTTTTTTTCTTTTTTTCCCCTCTGTTTCTTTCTCTTCTTCTTTTATATAACATCGTATATCTGCAATTCCAAACTCTACTCAAGATTTTTAATTTATGCTTTTTGGTATTTGATATCAATTTTGTACCTGTATTTTCTTTATAATTTTTGTGACATTGTTTTTGTTGGTTTGTTTGTTTTCTCTCTTTATTTTTCTTCTTCTTCTTTTTTTTTTTTTAAACGTTGTATTTTTGAAATTCCAAACTCTACTCTAGATTTTTAATTTTTGCTTTTTGGTATTAGTTATCAATTTTGTACCTGTAGTTTCTTTATAATTTTCATGACCTTGTTTGTTTTTCTTTGTTCGTTTTTTCTCTCTTTCTTTTCCATCTTCTTTTCATTAACATCGCATTTTTGAAATTCCAAACTCTACTCTAGATTTTTAATTTTTGCTTTTATGTATTTGTTACCAATTTTATACCTTTAAGAACCCAATCTTCAGGACCCATTTTTCACTAGGGTACGAGATTACTGGCTTGACTGCTCTCTCTCCCTTTGGACTCTCCATTTTCTCCACCAGGTCACCTGTATCTCCTCCCTAACCCCTCTCTACTCTACCCAACTCGGTGAATTTCTGTGTGTTCCAGACGGTGGAGAACACTTAGGGAACTGATTACTGGCTGGATCTGTCTCTCTCCTTTTCATTTCCCCCTTTTATCCTTCTGGCCACCTCTGTCTCCTGCCTCCTTCTTCTCTTCTCTGTATAACTCCGTGAACATCTCTGAGCAGTCCAGTTGTGGAGTGCACATAAGGAAGTGACTACTGGCTAGCCCACTCTCTCCATTATTGATTCCACCTCATCTCATTTGGGTCACCTCTAACTCCCTCCTCCCTCTTCTCTTCTCCATGTAACGCTGTGAACCTCTCTGAGTGACCCTCACAGTAGAGAAACTTTTCATCTTTAATGTAGATGTTTTATCAGTGGTGCTGTATAGAAGGAGAAGTTTTGAAACTACTGTAAAATTAAGACCGATAACTGGAAGTAGGAGGCTTAAGTCCAAACCCTGACTCCATGGAACTCCTGACTCCAAGGAACATTAATTGACAGGAGCTCATCAAACGCCTCCATACCGACACTGAAACCAAGCACCACACAAGGGCCAACAAGTTCCAGGGAAAGACATACCAAGCAAATTCTCCAGCAACAAAGGAACACAGACCTGAGCTTCAAGATACAGGCTGCCCAAAGTCACCCCAAAACCATAGACATCTCATAACTCATTACTGGACATTTCATTACACTCCAGAGAGAAGAAATACAGCTCCATCCACCAGAACATCGACACAAGCTTCCCTAACCAGGAAACCTTGACAAGCCACCTGTACAAACCCACACACAGCGAGGAAACGCCACAATAAAGAGAACTCCACAAACTGCCAGAATACAGAAAGGACAGCCCAAACTCAGCAATTTAAACAAGATGAAGAGACAGAGGAATACCCAGCAGATAAAGGAACAGGATAAATGCCCACCAAACCAAACAAAAGAGGAAGAGATAGGGAATCTACCTGATAAAGAATTCCAAATAATGATAGTGAAATTGATCCAAAATCTTGAAATTAAAATGGAATCACAGATAAATAGCCTGGAGGCAAGGATTGAGAAGATGCAAGAAAGGTTTAACAAGGACTTAGAAGAAATAAAAAGAGTCAATATATAATGAATAATGCAATAAGTGAAATTAAAAACACTTGGAGGCAACAAATAGTAGAATAACAGAGGCAGAAGATAGGATTAGTGAATTAGAAGATAGAATGGTAGAAATAAATGAATCAGAGAGGACAAAAGAAAAACGAATTAAAAGAAATGAGGACAATCTCAGAGACCTCCAGGACAATATTAAACGCTACAACATTCGAATCATAGGGGTCCCAGAAGAAGAAGACAAAAGAAAGACCATGAGAAAATACTTGAGGAGATAATAGTTGAAAACTTCCCTAAAATGGGGAAGGAAATAATCACCCAAGTCCAAGAAACCCAGAGAGTCCCAAACAGGATAAACCCAAGGCGAAACACCCCAAGATACATATTAATCAAATTAACAAAGATCAAACACAAAGAACAAATATTAAAAGCAGCAAGGGAAAAACAACAAATAACACACAAGGGAAGACCCATAAGGATAACAGCTGATCTTTCAATAGAAACTCTTCAAGCCAGGAGGGAATGGCAAGACATACTTAAAATGATGAAAGAAAATAACCTACAGCCCAGATTATTGTACCCAGCAAGGATCTCATTCAAGTATGAAGGAGAAATCAAAAGCTTTTCAGACAAGCAAAAGCTGAGAGAATTCTGCACCACCAAACCAGCTCTCCAACAAATACTAAAGGATATTCTCTAGACAGGAAACACAAAAATTGTGTATAAATTCGAACCCAAAACAATAAAGTAAATGGCAACGGGGTCATACTTATCAGTAATTACCTTAAACGTAAATGGGTTGAATGCCCCAACCAAAAGACAAAGACTGGCTGAATGGATACAAAAACAAGACCCCTACATATGTTGTCTACAAGAGACCCACCTCAAAACAGGGGACACATACAGACTGAAAGTGAAGGGCTGGAAAAAGATTTTCCATGCAAATAGGGACCAAAAGAAAGCAGGAGTAGCAATACTCATATCAGATAAAATAGACTTTAAAACAAAGACTGTGAAAAGAGACAAAGATGGTCACTACATAATGATCAAAGGATCAATCCAAGAAGAAGATATAACAATTATAAATATATATGCACGCAACACAGGAGCACCGCAGTATGTAAGACAAATGCTAACAAGTATGAAAGGAGAAATTAACAATAACACAATAATAGTGGGAGACTTTAATACCCCACTCACACCAATGGATAGATCAACTAAACCGAAAATTAACAAGGAAACACAAACTTTAAACGATACAATAGACCAGTTAGACCTAATTGATATCTATAGGACATTTCATCCCAAAACAATGAATTTCACCTTCTCAAGCGCACATGGAACCTTCTCCAGGATAGATCACATCCTGGGCCATAAAGCTAGCCTTGGTAAATTCAAAAAAATAGAAATCATTCCAAGCATCTTTTCTGAGCACAATGCAGTAAGATTAGATCTCAATTAAAGGAGAAAAACTATTAAAAATTCCAACATATGGAGGCTGAACAACACGCTGCAGAATAACCAACAAATCACAGAAGAAATCAAAAAAGAAATCAAAACTTGCATAGAAATGAATGAAAATGAAAACACAACAACCCAAAACCTGTGGGACACGGTAAAAGCAGTCCTAAGGGGAAAGTTCATAGCAATACAGGCACACCTCAAGAAACAAGAAAAAAGTCAAATAAATAACCTAACTCTACACCTAAAGCAACTAGAAAAGGAAGAAATGAAGAACCCCAGGGTTAGTAGAAGGAAAGAAATCTTAAAAATTAGAGCAGAAATAAATGCAAAAGAAACAAAAGAGAGCATAGCAAAAATCAACAAAACCGAAAGCTGGTTCTTTGAAAGGATAAATAAAATTGACAAACCATTAGCCAGACTCATCAAGAAACAAAGGGAGAAAAATCAAATCAATAAAATTAGAAATGAAAATGGAGAGATCACAACAGACAACACAGAAATACAAAGGATCATAAGAGACTACTATCAACAATTATATGCCAATAAAATGGACAACGAGGAAGAAATGGACAAATTCTTAGAAAAGTACAACTTTCCAAAACTGAACCAGGAAGAAATAGAAAATCTTAACAGACCCATCACAAGCACGGAAATTGAAACTGTAATAAAAAATCTTCCGGCAAACAAAAGCCCAGGTCCAGACGGCTTCACAGCTGAATTCTACCAAAAATTTAGAGAAGAGCTAACACCTATCCTGCTCAAACTCTTCCAGAAAATTGCAGAGGATGGTAAACTTCCAAACTCATTCTATGAGGCCACCATCACCCTAATACCAAAACCTGACAAAGATCCCACAAAAAAAGAAAACTATAGGCCAATATCACTGATGAACATAGATGCAAAAATCCTTAACAAAATTCTAGCAATCAGAATCCAACAACACATTGAAAAGATCATACACCATGACCAAGTGGGCTTTATCCCAGGGATGCAAGGATTCTTCAATATCCGCAAATCAATCAATGTAATACACCACATTAACAAATTGAAAAATAAAAACCATATGATTATCTCAATAGATGCAGAGAAAGCCTTTGACAAAATTCAACATCCATTTATGATCAAAACTCTCCAGAAAGCAGGAATAGAAGGAACATACCTCAACATAATAAAAGCTATATATGACAAACCCACAGCAAACATTATCCTCAATGGTGAAAAATTGAAAGCATTTCCTCTAAAGTCAGGAACAAGACAAGGGTGCCCACTTTCACCATTACTATTCAACATAGTTTTGGAAGTTTTGGCCACAGCAATCAGAGCAGAAAAAGAAATAAAAGGAATCCAAATTGGAAAAGAAGAAGTAAAGCTCTCACTGTTTGCAGATGACATGATCCTCTACATAGAAAACCCTAAAGACTCCACCAGAAAATTACTAGAACTAATCAATGACTATAGTAAAGTTGCAGGATATAAAATCAACACACAGAAATCCCTTGCATTCCTATACACTAATAATGAGAAAACAGAATGAGAAATTAAGGAAACAATTCCATTCACCATTGCAACGGAAAGAATAAAATACTTAGGAATATATCTACCTAAAGAATCTAAAGACCTATATATAGAAAACTATAAAACACTGGTGAAAGAAATCAAAGAGGACACTAACAGATGGAGAAATATACCATGTTCATGGATTGGAAGAATCAATATAGTGAAAATGAGTATACTACCCAAAGCAATCTATAGATTCAGTGCAATCCCTATCAAGCTACCAACAGCATTCTTCACATAGCTAGAACAAATAATTTCACAATTTGTATGGAAAAACAAAAAACCTCGAATAGCCAAAGCGATCTTGAGAAAGAAGACTGGAACTGGAGGAATCAACCTACCTGACTTCAGGCTCTACTACAAAGTCACAGTTATCAAGACAGTATGGTACTGGCACAAAGACAGAAATATAGATCAATGGAACAAAATAGAAAGCCCAGAGATAAATCCACGCACATATGGACACCTTCTCTTTGACAAAGGAGGCAAGAATATACAATGGATTAAAGACCATCTCTTTAACAAGTGGTGCTGGGAACTCTGGTCAACCACTTGTAAAAGAATGAAACTAGAACACTTTCTAACACCATACACAAAAATAAACTCAAAATGGATTAAAGATCTAAACATAAGACCAGAAACTATAAAACTCCTAGAGGAGAACATAGGCAAAACACTCTCTGACATACATCACAGCAGGATCCTCTATGACCCACCTCCCAGAATATTGGAAATAAAAGCAAAAATAAACAAATGGGACCTAATTAACCTTAAAAGCTTCTGCACATCAAAGGAAACTATTAGCAAGGTGAAAAGACAGCCTTCAGAATGGGAGAAGATAATACCAAATGAAGCAACTGACAAACAACTAATCTCGAGAATATACAAGCAACTCCTACAGCTCAAGTCCAGAAAAATAAATGACCCAATCACAAAATGGGCCAAAGAACTAAATAGACATTTCTCCAAAGAAGACATCCAGATGGCTAACAAACACATGAAAAGATGCTCAACATCACTCATTATCAGAGAAATGCAAATCAAAACCACTATGAGGTACCATTTCACACCAGTCAGAATGGCTGCGATCCAAAAGTCTACAAGTAATAAATGCTGGAGAGGGTGTGGAGAAAAGGGAACCCTCTTACAGTGTTGGTGGGAATGCAAACTAGTACAACCACTATGGAGAACAGTGTGGAGATTCCTTAAAAAACTGGAAATAGAACTGCCTTATGACCCAGCAATCCCACTGCTGGGCATACACACTGAGGAAACCAGAAGGGAAAGAGACACGAGTACCCCAATGTTCATCGCAGCACTGTTTATAATAGCCAGGACATGGAAGCAACCTAGATGTCCATCAGCAGATGAATGGATAAGAAAGCAGTGGTACATATACACAATGGAGTATTACTCAGCCATTAAAAAGAATACATTTGAATCAGTTCTAATGAGGTGGATGAAACTGGAGCCTATTATACAGAGTGAAGTAAGCCAGAAAGAAAAACACCAATACAGTATACTAACGCATATATTTGGAATTTAGAAAGATGGTAACAATAACCCTGTGTACGAGACAGCAAAAGAGACACTGATGTATAGAACAGTCTTATGGACTCTGTGAGAGAGGGAGAGGGTGGGAAGATTTGGGAGAATGGCATTGAAACATGTAAAATATCATGTATGAAACGAGTTGCCAGTCCAGGTTCGATGCACGATACTGGATGCTTGGGGCTGGTGCACTGGGACGACCCAGAGGGATGGAATGGGGAGGGAGGAGGGAGGAGGGTTCAGGATGGGGAACACATGTATACCTGTGGCAGATTAATTTTGATATTTGGCAAAACTAATACAGTTATGTAAAGTTTAAAAATAAAATAAATTTAAAAAAAAAAAGGAAAAAAAAAATAATAAAACCAGCTTGAACATCTGGAAGTTCACGGTTCACGTATTGCTGAAGTCTGGCTTGTAGAAATTTGAGCATTACTTTACTAGCATGTGAGATGAGTGCAATTGTGTGGTAGTTTGAGCGTTCTTTGTCATTGCCTTTCTTTGGCTTTGGAATGAAAACTGACCTTTTCCAGTCCTGTGGCCACTGCTAAGTTTTCCAAATTTCCTGGCATATTGAGTGCAGCACTATCACAGCATCATCTTCCAGGATTTGAAATAGCTCAACTGGAATTCCATCACCTCCACTAGCTTTGTTCAAAGTGATGCTTTCCAAAGCCCACTTGACTTCACATTCCAGGATGTCTGGCTCTAGGTGAGTGATCATGCCATCGTGATTATCTGGGTCATGAAGATCTTTTTTGTACAGTACTTCTGTGTACTCTTGCCATCTCTTCTAATATCTTCTGCTTCTGTTAGGTCCATACCATTTTTGTCCTTTATCGAGCCCATCTTTGCCTGAAATGTTCCCTTGGTATCTCTAATTGTCTTGAAGAGATCTCTAGTCTTTCCCATTCTGTTGTTTTCCTCTATTTCTTTGCATTGATCCCTGAGGTAGGCTTTCTTATCTCTCCTTGCTATTCTGTGAAACTCTGCATTCACATGCTTATATCTTTCCTTTTCTCCTTTCCTTTTCACTTCTCTTCTTTGCACAGCTATTTGTAAGGCCTCCCCAGACAGCCATTTTGCTTTTTTGCATTTCTTTTCCCTGGGGATGGTCTTGATCCCTGTCTCCTGTACAATGTCACAAACCTCAGTCCATAGTTCATCAGGAACTCTATCTATCAGATCTAGGCCCTTAAATCTATTTCTCACTTCCACTGCATAGTCATAAGGGATTTGATTTAGGTCATACCTAACATCCGCTGGATCATGGAAAAAGCAAGAGAGTTCAAGAAAAACTTTTATTTCTGCTTTATTGACTATGCCAAAGCCTTTGACTCTGTGGGTCAAAATAAGCTGTGGGAAATTCTGAAATAGATGGGAATACCAGACTATCTGATCTGCCTTTTAAGAAATTTGTATTCAGGTCAGGAAGCAACAGTTAGAACTGGACATGGAACAACAGACTGGTTGCAAATAGGAAAAGGAGTTCGTCAAGGCTGTATATTGTCACCCTCTTTATTTAACTTCTATGCAGAGTACATCATGAGAAACTTTGGACTGGAAGAAACACAAACTGGAATCAAGATTGCTGGGAGAAATATCAATAACCTCAGATATGCAGATGACACCACCCTTATGGCAGAAAGTGAAGAGGAACTAAAAAGCCTCTTGATGAAAGTGAAAGAGGAGAGTGAAAAAGTTGGCTTAAAGCTCAACATTCAGAAAACGAAGATCATGGCATCCGGTCCCACCACTTCATGGGAAATAGATGGGGAAACAGTGGACACAGTGTCAGACTTTATTTTTCTGGGCTCCAAAATCACTACAGATGGTGAGTGCAGCCATGAAATTAAAAGACGCTTACTCCTTGGACGGAAAGTTATGACCAACCTAGATAGCATATTCAAAAGCAGAAACATTACTTTGCCAGCAAAGGTCCGTCTAGTCAAGGCTATGATTTTTCCAGTGGTCATGTATGGATGTGAGAGTTGGACTTTGAAGAAGGCTGAGCGCCGAAGAATTGATGCTTTTGAACTGTGGTGCTGGAGAAGACTCTTGAGAGTCCCTTGGACTGCAAGGAGATCCAACCAGTCCATTCTGAAGGAGATCAGCCCTGGGGATTTCTTTGGAAGGAATGATGCTAAAGCTGAAACTCCAGTACTTTGGCCACCTCATGTGAAGAGTTGGCTCATTGGAAAAGACTCTGATGCTGGGAGGGATTGGGGGCAGGAGGAGAAGGGGACAACAGAGGATGAGATGGCTGGATGGCATCACTGACTCGATGGACGTGAGTCTGCGTGAACTCCGGGAGTTGGTGATAGACAGGGAGGCCTGGTGTGCTGCGATTCATGGGGTCACAAAGAGTTGGACATGACTGAGCGACTGATATGATCTGAATTGTTTAGTGGTTTTCCCCACTGTCTTCAATTTCAGTGTGAATTTGGGAATAAGGAGCTCATGATCTGAGCAACAGTCAGCTCCTGGTCTTGTTTTTCTGACTCTATAGAGCTTCTCCATATTTGGCTGCAAAGAATATAATCAATCTGATTTCGGTGTTGACCATCTGGTGATGTCCATGTGTAGAGTCTTCTCTTGTGTTGTTGCAAGAGGGTGTTTGCTATGACCAGTGCATTTTCTTGGCAAAACTCTATTAGTCTTTGCCCTGCTTCATTCCGTATTCCAAGGCCAAATTTGCCTGTTACTCCAGGTGTTTCTTGACTTCCTACTTTTGCATTCCAGTCCCCTATAATGGAAAGGACATCTTTTTTGGGTGTTAGGCCTAAAAGGTCCTGTAGATCTTCATAGAACCATTCAACTTCAGCTTCTTCAGCATTACTGGTTGGGGCAGACTTGGATTACTGTGATATTGAATGGTTTGCCTTGGAAATGAACAGAGATCATTCTGTCATTTTTGAGATTGCATCCAAGTACTGCATTTCAAATTATTTTGTTCACCATGATGGCTACTCCATTTCTTCTGAGGGATTCCTGCCCATAGTAGTAGATATAATGGTCATCTGAGTTAAATTCACCCATTCCAGTCCATTTCAGTTCACTGATTCCTACAATATCAACATTCACTCTTGCTATCTCTTATTTGACCACTTCCAATTTGCCTTGATTCATGGACCTGACATTCTAGGTTCCTATGCAATATTGCTCTTTACAGCATCAGACTTTTCTTCTATCACCAGTCACATCCACAACTGGGTATTATTTTTGCTTTGGCTCCATCCCTTCATTCTTTCTGGAGCTATTTCTCCACTGATCTCCAGTAGTATATTGGGCACCTACTGACCTGGGGAGTTCCTCTTAGATGGGCAGATCATGGTGGAGAGGTCTGACAGAATGTGGTCCACTGTAAAGGGAATAGCAAACCACTTCAGTATTCCTGCCTTGAGAACCCCATGAACAGTATGATAACAATTATAGGATTGTCCTAAAGGTTAACTTCGATCACACATAAGATAGTGTTCATCACATAATACTAACTAAAAATATATTTTGTTCTCCTCTGTCAAACTCTTCTACACAGATACAAAAATAAAAGCCCCCATTTATGAATTATTGTTGTTTCATTCAGTTGCTAAGTCACATCTGACTCTTTGCCTTTCCCGTGGACTGCAGCATGCCAGACTTCCTTGTCCTTCACTATCTCCTGGAACTTCTCAGACTCATGTGCATTGAGTCAGTGACACCATCCAATCATCTCATCTTCTGTTGCAGGCCCTCCCCCTGCCCCGTCTCCTCCTGACTTTGATCTTTCCCAGCATCAGGGTCTTTTCCAATGAGTCAGTAAGTTTACTCTATCAATTCTCTCTCAAGGAATATAAGTAGAACCACAATATTTAAAGCATTCTTGCCTTTTGTGATCTGCGGCTTTAAGTAATATCTCCTTGCAAAGCCAGGGTTCCTGACAGGAACTGAATGTTTGCTTTGGGAGCAAGAGACTCCATATTAAAAAGTAAATCTCATTTTCAGTAAAACCTGCAACTTCTGTAGGCATTATGGCATGCTGACTTTAGCCAATATGGTTCAATTCATTTTGCTGCCCAAAGATAGTCTTTACCTTGAGGCAACTGGGATTCATTCCCACAAATAAAATGCCTGAGCTGAAGCCTAGGTGGGTAGGGAGAAACACAACAGGGAGTCTTTTTTTCTTCTCTATTTCTTGATTTGAAGTCAGCTTCAAGTGAGTGGATGAAAGCTTTAGAGATACTTCACTGGCTAAGAACTTTAGGACCCTCATTTAGACCATAATTTAAAACAGATGATTTGCATTATTAATTAGAAAATAAAAGTATAAAACTACTAATCTTTATACTATAAAATATAAATATGATAGTATGTTTAGAAGACAGTGGGTAATTTTTAATTAATGCAAGAGGTTTTTAGTATTTTTTTAATTGGATTTAGAGCTTTTGATCTCAAATATCTTGAAGTATACATTGTATTCCTTTTCTGTCTGTACATTTTCCATTCCCTTGTTTAACCACTTTTATTCTTATAAATCTCAAAACTAACTTTAAGACTCTATATAAGACACTAAAGAAGAATATAACTTCTTATTTTTAGTATTCACATGTTTCAACAAACCCATAGAACTTGCTTTGTGTTTCATAGTAGTACAGACACATTTTGTATCTTACTTTCATTATATATTATTTTCTATGTAGTTTATTCAACATATGAATGTCAGATATTTATTCTACCAGGTGTGATGAATACAGTGACAATTGAAGCATTAGACCCTAATCTGTAGGATTTCATAGGTTAGTACAACACTGTTCAATAAAAATATATTAAAAGTCACATAGATAATTTAAAATTTCCTAGTGGTAACTTTAAAAAAGTAAAATAAAATAAATTAAATTTAAATTATATATTACTATATGTCAAATATTTCATAAAGCAATCAATACAAAACTTTACTGAGATATTTTATATTTCTTTTTTCATTCTTAGTCTTAGAAAACTGGTATTAATTTTATAATTAGCAAAATATTTCAATTTGGGTTACCCACATTTCAAGTGCTCAAAAGCCACACATAGCTGGTGGTTACTGTGTTGGATAATACAAGTCTAGGATCAATTAAAAAAAAACTTTATTTTTGCTGTATTTTTCTTTTGAGTTTCAATATATGTGTCTGACTATTTCATTAGGAAATAATTCCCCTGGTATACCATGGAGAAGATTGTATTATAAAACAAGTCTATGGTTGAGAGACCCTTCAGTAGAACAGACATATCAGTATTCTAAGTGTTTTCTTACATAGTCGTGGAATAAGTCGGCCAGTAATAAAATGGAAGCAACCATTAGTTATTTAAATTCACTTCAAGATCTACAAACTCAGAAATGCTGACAGTAAATTGAGATAACCTAGAATTAACCTAGTCTGTACCTTAGCGTTTCAGAAACTTAACAATGGAAGAGCAAAACAGCAATTTTTTGGTTGTGAGTAGTCATAAAACTTCAAATTATGTTAGACAGAACACTAAGCTACTTGGGAAAATAAATCGGTTTTAAGAGACTGCTTCCCTCCAGAGAAGTCTTTGGATATGGTGAGTATGTCCATACTCTATAACTCTGTGATTCCAAGACTAAGCATTTTTCCTAATGAAATAATCAGACACATATAATGAAGCTCAAAAAAAAAAAAAAAAAAAGAAAGAAAGAAAAGAAAGAAAGAAATACTGCAAAAATGAAGATAATTAACTTTAATTCTTATATATTATTGTAAAAGCATTTCAGTGCAAATAGTTTCAAAGCTACTGACTTTATGCTTCAGTTGGAAAACTCATCTCTGACAAAAGTTTTTATAGGATAACATTTGTCAGGTAAGTTGTCTTTTTTGTACAAGTCTTTTGAACATTCACTAGATGGTTCAAAATCTTAGGCGTCAATTTCACTCAATTCTAGGATAGGTGATACATTTATCCAGTGAAAAACAGTTTCTCAGCCTTAGTAGATTTGGTATTTTGGAATAGATAGCTCTTTTGAGGGGCCTAAAAGTACATTGTGGGGTTTCCCTGATGGCTCAACAGGTAAAGAATTTGCCTGCAATGCAGGAGATGCGAAATCGATCCCTGGGTTGGGAAGATCCCCTGGAGGAGGGCGTGGCAAAACCACTCCAGTACTCTTGCCTGGGAAATCTCATGGACAAAGAGGATGATGTGTTATGGTCCGTGGGGTCACAAAAAGTCAAACACAACTTAAGCGAGTGCACACACACACACACACACACACACACACAAGTACATTGTAGGAAATTTACCAGCATACTAAGGACTTTACAAACTAGATGACAGTCACATTACTCAAGTTGTAATAATCAAAAACACTTTCAAGGCACAGCCAAGGATTCTCTGTGAAACAAAATCACCTTTGGTTGAAAACCATGTATAAAGAATGGTAGATTCATCAAGATTCTTTCAACATACTGAGAAATTGCAAAGTTTAATTATAGATTTTCAAAATGAAAATTTGTCCACAACCTATTTTATCATCTTTTAATTTCATTTCACTCTGCTCCATAGATTAATTTTAAGGTCTTCCTATTTACAAACTTTGTTTTCAATAATTATATTTCACTAGAATCTACAAAAGATTAAGTTTTTTTAAACTCCATAAATCAAATAGTTTCAAAAATTTTGCATATGTTTAATGAATTGCAATCAAATTTAGGCAATGTATGAAAATATCCAATGGCACAGTAAAATTACATTTATTAAAAAACAGTTTGTCAAAAGCTTCAAATATTTGTAAACTATTCATGATAGGCAACAAAAAGGCTGTGAAAACTAATCTTATAAAATATACATTTTAAAATTCAATATTGAATATGTTACAAAACTTTTCTAATTAAAATATTTTATTTTCTATTTAAAATATTTTATTTTTCTACATTAAACCTACATTTTGAAAATTATAGCTGCAATTTATTTTGATTGTTATGTATTTATTAAATTCTATAGTAAATGATTAATATACTGCAAGCAATTCAACAGAGAAAAGGCAATGGCACCCCACTCCAGTACTCTTGCCTGGAAAATCCCATGGACGGAAGAGCCTGGTAGGCTGCACGGACACAACTGAGAGACTTAACTTTCACTTTTCACTTTCATGCATTGAAGGAAATGGCATCCCATTCCAGTACTCTTGCCTGGAGAATCCCAGGGACGTGGGAGCCTGGTGGGCTGCCGTTTATGGGTCACACAGAGTTGGACACAACTAAAGCGACTTAGCAGCAGCAGCAGCAGCAGCAATTCAATATAAACTGTGTGCTATATCGAGTTTCATCATATAAAAACATTATCTTGAGCATAATTCCATTAAAATTTGTATTTTTTTCTATGCTAAGTTTTTTAGATGACTTTTCAGTAGCATTTGCAACAGCATCAAATGTTTCCTTTTTGGCCAGATCAACTTCAAAAGCTTTATTGTGATTACATGAATTATATGAAATAATGGAACCATTATTAGAGTAAATTGATTTTCTATTGGAAGCAGATGACACTGGCCCTAATTTAAATGTTTGCAAAACCCTTCTTCTAATAGAATTAATACTTCATAGCTATGGCTTCACTTTTTGTAAAAGTACAAAAACCATGGAATAGAAGATTAGTGGAATGTACTGAGTAGAGCACATTGATCTAAGTGGTCTAAGTGGAAAGTCATGCTCCACAGGGTGATGTGTCAAAATGCTTCCTGCAGCTATCTGTGTCAAAGAAGCAGCTTCCAACACATCTGCCTTTAAAATGCTATTAACTTTGAAGTTTGAGGTGATTCTTCTTTAATAGATTATGTCTTTTGGTTTTCACATGGCTGTTAATAGCATCACTAATCACTACTAATTATAATTTCATCATCCAATTTTTTGAGAAAAATATATTTAGCACATAATTATTAAACTCATTCTATTGTTTTCTTAAATTTATTGTTTCCCAAAGTGTTTTCCCCCAAAATAAACAGTATCAATGAAATAACATAATTAAATATGTTATTATATGTAATGACATCATCATAATAAATCATAATAATTCCATAATAATGAAATCATAATATAAAACATAATAAATATGTAATTAAATCATAACATAGAATGAAATAACAATAGCCAATTTATTTTAGTGTCAAATTTTCTATGATACAAATGAATATTAAGCTTCAAGTTTTTTTTCAATTGCACCTGACTTTTTCAATGTTCTGGAGGTATAGTTCTGGCAATGTATTCACAGTATTTTTATTTTTATTTTTATTTTTTATTTTTTTTTTTTAATTTTATTTTATTTTTAAACTTTACATAACTGTATTAGATTTGCCAAATATCAAAATGAATCCGCCACAGGTTTACATGTGAATTTGAAAAACTAAGGCATTTTAATTATTGATAGAGTACATTAAGATCAATTTCTGTTTCTATTCCCATTTCTAACCACTTTTTCCCTTGTGTTGTGTGATGTTGGATCAGTTGCGTGTTTTTTGGTATCTAGAAAATTTGATTTGGAAACACATTAACATTTCTTAATAGTAAGCTATATTTCAAGAAAATCAGAGATACCAAAGGAACATTTCATGCAAAGATGGGCTTGATAAAGGACAGAAATGGTATGGACCTAACAGAAGCAGAAGATATTAAGAAGATATGGTTAGAATACACAGAAGAACTGTACAAAAAAGATCTTCACGACCCAGATAATCACGATGGTGTGATCACTGCCCTAGAGCCAGACATCCTGGAATGTGAAATCAAGTGGGCCTTAGAAAGCATCACTACGAACAAAGCTAGTGGAGGTGATAGAATTCCAGTTGAGCTATTCCAAATCCTGAAACATGATGCTGTGAAAGTGCTACACTCAATATGCCAGCAAATTTGGAAAACTCAGCAGTGGCCACAGGGCTGGAAAAGGTCAGTTTTCATTCCAGTCCCAAAGAAAGGCAATGCCAAAGAATGCTCAAACTACCACACAATTGCACTCATCTCACATGCTAGTAAAGTAATGCTCAAAATTCTCCAAGCCAGGCTTCAGCAATATGTGAACCATGAACTTCCTGATGTTCAAGCTGGTTTTAGAAAAGGCAGAGGACCAGAGATCAAAGTGCCAACATCTGCTGGATCATGGAAAAAGCAAGAGAGTTCCAGAAAAGCATCTATTTCTGCTTTATTGACTATGCCAAAGCCTTTGACTGTGTGGATCACAATAAACTGTGGAAAATTCTGAAAGAGATGGGAATACCAGACCACCTGATCTGCCTCTTGAGAAATTTGTATGCAGGTCAGGAAGCAACAGTTAGAACTGCACATGGAACAACAGACTGGTTGCAAATAGGAAAAGGAGTTCGTCAAGGCTGTATATTGTCACCCTGTTTATTTAACTTATATGCAGAGTACATCATGAGAAACGCTGGACTGGAAGACACAAGCTAGAATCAAGATTGCTGGGAGAAATAACAATAACCTCAGATATGCAGATGACACTACCCTTATGGCAGAAAGTGAAGAGGAACTCAAAAGCCTCTTGATGAAAGTGAAAGTGGAGAGTAAAAATGTTGGCTTAAAGCTCAACATTCAGAAAACGAAGATCATGGCATCTGGTCCCATCACTTCATGGGAAATAGATGGGGAAACAGTGGAAACAGTTTCAGACTTTATTTTTCTGGGCTCCAGAATCACTACAGATGATGACTGCAGCCATGAAATTAAAAGACGCTTGCTCCTTGGAAGGAAAGTTATGACCAACGTAGATAGCATATTCAAAAGCAGAGACATTACTTTGCCAACAAAGGTTCGTCTAGTCAAGGCTATGGTTTTTCCTGTGGTCATGTATGGATGTGAGAGTTGGACTGTGAAGAAGGCTGAGCACCGAAGAATTGGTGCTTTTTAACTGTGGTGTTGGAGAAAACTCTTGAGAGTCCCTTGGACTGCAAGGAGATCCAACCAGTCCATTCTAAAGATCAGCCTTGGGATTTCTTTTGAAGGAATGATGCTAAAGCTGAAACTCCAGTACTTTGGCCACCTCATGCCAAGTGTTGACTCATTGGAAAAGACTCTGATCCTGGGAGGGATTGGGGGCAGGAGGAGAAGGGGACGATAGAGGATGAGATGGCTGGATGGCATCACCGACTCGATGGACGTGAGTCTGAGTGAACTCCGGAAGTTGGTGATGGACAGGGAGGCCTGGTGTGCTGCGATTCATGGGGTCGCAAAGAGTTGGACACCACTGAGTGACTGATCTGATCTGATCTGATCTGAAGCTATATTTAGATTCCTTGATGTCCTTTTGAGTATATTTAATTATTGTTTTACTTCATAGTGTAGGACTGACATTAAAAAACCTACTGCACCCTGTTCAGACATATCTGATAGCATGCCATGAAAGTGATGTGTTAATGGTCATTCCAATATGAGCAGGACCTACAGAATGAAACATCAAAATAACGTGAGGCATAGAGGAGAAACAAGATTTGACAAGTAAAGAATCAGAAACCGGTCTATGAAAAATTTTTCCAACAACAAACAGCTGTGGAAAGTTAAAGAGGAGGATTCAGTTTTCACTGACATCTAGTCAGAATGGAAATTCCAGTTAAAAATATAGAAATATGCTCTGAAAATAAATTGTACAGCATTACATGTCACATACTTGGACACACATACAAATACACACAATGCACACATGTTTATTACAAAAATAAAGCTTATCAGAACTGTTATAAGAAAAACAGAAGTTCTACAAACAGCAAACTTGTCCATGTATAGAAAGATTCATGCCTCTTGCATTTCAACATGTCAGATCATGTCTTAGTGTATCTAATGCATCTCTTTGTGGTGAAGAGTATCAATTTAAAACACCATGCCAAGCTGTCACCAAATGTGGTAATACAATTTGAAGAAAGAAGCATTCCAGTGACAAAAGTCCTACACATATTTGTCAAGAAGTCAATGGATGTACTACAAGATTAACTGATTAAATTATGTTGATCAAAAACAACATAGCTGTAATTTTAAAATTATTTGAATTATACTTGTCTAGGCTCTAACATGAGACTAATTCTGTATGTTCTTTCAGAATCATTTGTTACATTAACATTTATAATGATTATTGTAAAAGTGCACCTCATAGTAAATTATTATTTAATATTTCCAAAATTTTAAATGTCCCACTATTTTCCCATAGAAAAATAGTCACTTTGTATTTAATTCTCTTTTCATAATGTTGTATTTTTCTTAAAATGTCTCCATCATTTTATAGATTTTTGGTCTTAAAAACCTTAGATCCATTCTCTAATTTCAACTAAAGAAAATGACAATCACTTTGGCAAGATTATTTGTATTTCTCTTTCTATAGCTGGGATACTCACCTGTATTTCCAAAGTATTTCATAGCTACTTTATAATTTCACATAAATCATTACCTTTCTGAGCAAACCAGGGTGTAGAATCACTCTTCTGAAAGCAGCAAAATTTTGGATTTCTGCTCTTTTAGTTTTCTTATTTCTACAGTGAAATTAATAGCAACATATTTTTAAATAATGTTTTGAAAGTTAAATTGAATGGAATAAATTTTACCCTAAATTTGAGATGAATATCATTATTTATTATCATTCTTCTTGTTTGTGTGAATATTTGTATCCATGAAATCATCTCTAAAAATAAATTATTATAATCTAGTCTGTTACACAGTGATAAAGAACCCGCCTGCCAATGAAGGAGATGCAGGTTTGGGCCTGGGTCAGGAAGATCCCCTGGAGGAGGAAATAGCTACCACTCCAGTATTCTTGCCTGGAAAATACCTTGGACAGAGGATCCTGGCGGGCTACAGCCTATGGGGATGCAAAGAGTTGGATGCAACTCAGCAACTAAACAAAAACAAATACATATATATGTGTGTGTGTGTAGTAAGATAATGTAAGTTACATATTTAGTATAGGAAAGTTTGTAGGTAGGTTCATGGTAACTGCCTTTACCAGTGTTATTTTCCTGGCCCTATTACTTGCCTTATTACTTACAAACCATACCAGACTCTAGATCAGGGCTTTTCCTTACTTTTTCCTTTCTTTTTCTCTCCAAAAAGGAACTGAATTTGCCTCAAATTCAAGTCTGATATTTGAGATACTGTTACCCACTGCCCTGAATTTATAAATCTCTTGGCTCTGAATTTCCTTATCTGTGGGTTATATCAATCTCCTTTCCATGTGAAATATACCCAACTTGGTTCCACAATTTTGTCTTGACTTTTCTCCTAGGATAAACTATTTTGTAATAGTGCAGTTTAAACTACTTTTTCACTGAACATAATATTTCAAGAATATGGTGGCCTGCTGGAATCTGTTGTGGGTCAAGCTGTGTCCATGACAAAAGCTGTGTTGGAGTCTTCAAACCTAATAGCTCGAAATGTGATCTAATTTGGAGACAGGATCTTTACAGAGGTAACTAAGTTAAGATGAAGACATTAGGGTGAGCTTAATTAAATATGATTAGTATAGAGGGGGAATTTGGACAGACATCTACAGAAGAAAGACAATGTGAATGTATAAGAAGAATGTGTTTAACAAGCCAAGGACTTCCCAAGGTAGAAGAATGACATGGAAGAGATTATTTCTCATAAACCTCAGAAGAAACCAACAATTGCCAACAACTTCATCTGGGGTTTCCATTCTTCAGAACAGTGAGACAATTTCTGTTGTTTAAGCTATCTACTTTGTCACATAACATCACCCTTAGGAAACTAATACAGGTTCAAAGGAAAAAATTGCCAATCCTTGCCTCTACATAATTTTCAATAATTTCAATAAATCTCTGAAGTTTGTATTTGCTTCTCTGTCATTTTTCTAACTTTTTAAAATTCTTTTTCTAACTTCTAAGTATAAAAAAAGAAAAGAAGTTACAAATTATTACTCTGAAATTCACTTTAAATCTTAGGAATTAATATTTTGCATAAATCATAATATAGATTTAAACTAAATTATTCCATCTTAAAAGATCATTACTATTCAAGAAATAATGCTATACTATGACACTAATAAAACTTTTAAAATAAATACTGAATATGGGTTGTGAGATACCACAGATCCTTAGTGACTTATGACACTGTATTACTTTACATAGAATACATTTTTAAAAGCTTGAACAGTACAAATAACCAATTTTCAATGATGCTATATATCTTTTCTATGCCTGATTAGCTGCTTGTATTATTTATAGCTCTGAGCTTGTGATGGAAACATAGGTTAAGAGTCATGAATCTTTAGGCCTCACTTGACAAGGCAACTAATACATCACTAAGCCTCCCCATTCTTGTTAAACTTACCTGTAAACCAATAGTGTCAGCCTTGAATTATTTTTGATATTGAATCTACTGATGAACTACAACAGTTAAAATTAAAGTCTGATTTATGTTGTGATCAAGAGCATGGTGTTAGAGCACTAAGTGATCTGTGCAAATTATAACCATAAATACACTTTAGATTCAGCTTTATAGGTCTGCTATGGAGCTCTAAGTTACCTTTCTCCCTCAAGGAGATTCCTTTGGATAAAAGGGCTGATAAAACTCAGTCTTTCAGATCCTGATGACTTTGTGAACAAACCACTTGATTTCTCCCCCTCTGTCATTTCATTCAGGTGGAATTTTAAGGCTGAATAGATGAATTTGACCAACGTGATCTGTGTTCTATTACTTGTAGGCAAGCATCACAGATCAGAAAACCATACACTGTATTTCACAGAGGTTCAGAAGAGCTTGATATCACTCCTGGTTAAGGGAATGAATTCATGACTCATTGAAAGCTTTACATTCCACATCTCTAGGCTCTATTTGAAGGGAAGAATATCAATTCTCTCCAGCTTATCACATTGAAGCAGACAGGTTTCAATGATAGCAGGTTATCAAGAGACATGTAGACATACATGAATACAAATATGAAAAAAAAAAAAAGATAAATCCACTGCCGAGATGGCAGAATATCAAAGGTTGTGTTTTAAGCTGGAATTTCTTTTGGATTATCTTAAATGTAAATGAGTAAATATCAGCAAGCCTGAGGATGCTGGCAGCAGGACTTCTGAAATGCCATCACTTCCTCCCAAATATTAGATATGACCTAAGTAGCCCATGGGATTATATTAATAGCTTAATCATTTTATCATACAAACATTTGAAAGAAATGAGATTTTTGCCTTTAATTTTATTTTCTGCTTTTTATCTTGAAGTAAAGATCAATGAGTAGCATTTCCCTTGGACTGCTTACTTTGTGCCTACTTATGGATATTATTTGATCATAACTCTAAGTTTTAAAAGAGTCATCTCTGGATTTGTTCGTGTTTTGTGCTCATGAGAATACACATGTAAATATATTTTAATGGTTATAATAAAGTCACATAATTTAATGGATTTCCTTATAGATAATATAAATAGTAGTGAAGACAGAAATAATATTTACTAATAAATAAGTGGTCAATTGTGCATAAAAGTGATTTGAAAATGAATTATTTTCAATATACTGTGGAGACATGGGATTTAAATATATACATCAAGAATCCCATCAGAGAATAAAGAGTCCTATCAATTAAAGTCAAGAAGTTTTTCAGTAAGTAAAATGTTAATGTACATTTATACATCTATAAATGTACATAAATATATATTTTATATATTTCTGACAGATGTTAATAGCCTTTATTAAATGCAAACAAATAATATGGGAAAAATAGTGATAAAATACTTTTATTGAAACAAATACAGCATTCAAATGACCAATTTTATAATTTGTATTCAATAGGGACTTGAGGGAAAATTAATACTCAGAATGGCACCTTCAGGGATGTATAGTTTTTCTACTCTGCCTTGAATGGGGTAACATATTCTTGAGTTCTTCAAAAATCAATCAAATTTCCATCATCCAATAAATGCACAAAACTTAATAACTATATAACATATAGCATCATTTATTCAAAATATTTATTTAGAAGTATTAATGTTATCATTTTCTGTGATAAAATGTTTAAAATTTTACTTTATTTACATGCTCATTTTGCAAATGATTTTCCATGTATTTTCTTATAGGAATGAAATTATATATAGCCTAATAAAGTGGCTCTTTATCATTTGATTACCATGATAAACCTTAATACCGCCTCCTATCAGTAACACTGGCTTTTTAAGCAAAGCCAATCAAACCAACAGTGTAGGATGTGAGACCACATCCTCCTTCTTCCCTGGCAGAATGGACATATGTTTTCTGAAGAAGTCACACATTGCCTACCTTCATTCCTCACTGGAAATCACTGGCTATGAAACAGATGTATTTATGGATGTGTGTGCATGCTAAGTTGCTTCAGTCATATCTGATTCTTTGCAAACCCTTATGGACTGTAGCCCACCAGGCTCCTTAGTCCATGGAATTTTCCAGGCAGGGATACTGAAGTGGACTGCCATTTCCTCCTCCAGGACTTAAGCATGTGAATGTTCATAAATATAAGCTTCACTGTGACATACAAATGACTATTTTTTCAAAATGTCTTTTTTAAAATGTGGTGTAATTTTTAAAGGAAAAGCTTTTTATTTATATTTCTTTGTATTTCTTTATATTTATATTCAGTGAAGCTCTTTAAAAATTGAGAAAAATCCTTATTTGGAAATAGAATCACTGCATACATAAAGTTAAGATGGAATCATTAGGTTGGGCATTAATCCATTGTGACTGGTGCATATGTGTATGCTAAGTTGCTTTAGTTGTGTCCAACCCTGTGCAGCCCTAAGGACTGTAACCCCTCTGTCCATGGGATTTTCCAGGTAAGAACACCAGAGTGGGTTGCCATGCCCTCCTCCAGGGGATCTTCCCTATCCAGGGACTGAATCCATGACTCTTATAACTCCTGTATTGGCAGGCAGTTTCTTTACCATTAATGCCATGAAGTCCTTATAGAAAAAGGATAAAAGAAAAAATTTAGACATGGAAATATACATACAAGGAGAGTGTCATGTGAATATAAACTTAAAGAGTGCTATGACTCTTCCAAAAACTAAGGCAAGGAATGCCAAAGATTCCCAGAAAACTACTAGAAGCCAGATGAGAAGCACAGCACAGATTATGTTTTATAGCTTTCAGAAGAAACTAACCCTGCTTACAACTTGATATTAGATTTCTAGCTTCCATGACCTCGAGATAATAAATTTCTCTTGCTTAAACCATTCAGTTGTGTGTCCTTTGTTCAACAGCCCTAGCAAACACTAGAGAAGCCAAAACCAGTAATTGTTCATTACAGTTAATGTTCCAGAAGTATTCTTTAATATAGGCAAACTTAATTACAATATGCCAAAGCCTAGTTATACAATTTTCTAAATTTTTTTCAAACTTTTAAATTTTCAAATCTCTTTGCATGTAGGTTTGCATGCAAAGGTAGAAATTGTTAGGCAGTCAGTGTAAGGCTGAGACCTTGGTTCTTTTTATAATTTCAACTCTTTCTTTCATATAAACATCTCACCCCATTAACCTAAGGCTATAGCCTTTGTTCCAGTTTCTTGACTTTCAGAGGAATGCGTCCTTGGTCAGGTAGATCATAAAACACCCAAAGACAGAACAACCATTAACTCCTGGTCCTCTTATCTAAAAGAAAAACAACAGGTTACCATAAATTTTTGGTTCATATCTTGTCCTTTGAAAAGTTGTCATAAGATAGGGTCATGGGATGGTGACTCAGTGTCTGAGGAGATTTAGAAACTGGGTATCAAAAGAAGCCATGAGGATGACAAAGTGGACATAGTGGCCTTTGAACTGATCAGTCAGAAATTACATACATCACTGATATGAACCAACGAAAAACAAACAGATCAATACTAGTAAGGATATAAACTACTGTAAGTCACATCTTTTTCAGGGCATTTTACCCCCTCTCATTGTCTATGCTGGGAGCTCTGCACGTCTCTCTTCTTTAAAATAAATTCTGCCTGTTTGCTACCATTAGTGTTTGTACGTTTGTGAAATTCATTCTTTGGCTCCACAAAGAAGAACTCGGATTCCCATTTTAGTAATGTATACCCGTTGCTCACCACTGACTATGTCTAACTGATGTAATCATGTTCCCAGAGTCTAATAGTTTCTTGCATGACAAGATAGATGTTCAATAATGATTTGTTGGTTTAAAGAATTCTAACTGTAGTATATACAGGAAGGATCTACTTACTAACAGTGCTGTTTGTGGAACATGTCAGGTGCTGGATTAGTTACCTTCACGGAAAGAAGCAAAGGACACAAAAATTCACTTTGAGAAATGGATTCGTTTTCTACTGCTGTTTTAACAAATTACTGTAAACTTAATGACTCTATAACAATACAAATGTATTACCTTAAATTCTGACATGGGTCTCAAATGGCTAAGTTCAAGATGTTGGCAGAACTGCATCCCCTATTGGAGGGTCCATTTCCTTGCTTCTTCTGGCTTTCAACAGTCAACTAGATTCCTTGCTTCACCCTGAGCACCTTTTCTCAAAACCAGCAAAGCTGCATCCTGATCATTCTTCCACAGTTACATCACCTTCTTATTCTACTCTGCCTTCCTTTCCCACGTTCAACAGTAAAATGAGAAGGTCCCATGGAAACTTCTGCCATATCCTCTGCTTTAGATCCTCTCTGAAGTACCTGGATAAAAGGAGTTAATGCACATTTTCTGAATTGTTTTGCAGATGAAAAACACTCACAAAATGGAAAATGTTAACTATTTAATGGCCATGAGCACACAGCCCCAGGCTTCCTGGAGTCTAAGGACTGATAATGATAACCCCTGTGACAACATCCTTTTCCATATCATCAGACAGTCAGAGATCCAGCAACAGTGGTCCCTCATCTGGCTTTTAAAAACACTGCTGAAAATCTTCTGGAAGATCTAGGCTTTTCAGGGCATGAGCCACCTCATGTCCTCACATGGTCTTGCAACAAAACTTTCTCGGCTCCCAACTCTGATGTTTTGGTTTGTTTGGCCTCATTGTGTGTCAGGCACACAAAGCTGTATTAACACAATGACTCTTATGAATACAATGAGTTTACTTGGATAATTTCTCAATTTTATGGTCATCTAATTAGCAACTTTAAGTCCATCTGCAACCTTAATCCCCCACCCTCATGATACAGCATATTCTTCACAGATCCAAGGGATTCAAATGTGGACATCTTTCAGTTCAGTTGCTCAGTTGTGTCTGATTCTTTGTGACCGCATGGACTGTAGCATGTCAGGTTCCCCTGTCCATCACCAACTCCTGGAGCTTGCTCAAACTCATGTCTACATAGAGTTGGGTGATGCCATCCAATCATCTCATCCTCTATCATCCCCTTCTCCTCCTACCTTCAGTCTTTCCCAGCATCAGGGTCTTTTCCAATGAGTCAATTCTTCACATCAGGTGGCCAAAATATTGGAGCTTCAGCATCAGTCCTTCCAAAGAATATTCAGGACTGATTTCCTTTAGGATTGACTGGTTTGATCTTATACTGCAAGGGACTCTCAAGAGTTCTCCAACACCACAGTTCAAAGCATCAATTTTTTGGTACTCACCTTTCTTTATGGTCCAACTCTCATATCCATACATGAAATTATTATCCATAGGTGAATTATTCTGGAGGTGAAATTATTCTAGAAGTAAATTTCATCAAGAGGTGAAATAATTTATCAGGAGGTGAAATTACTGGGTTGCTATTATTCTACCTACCACAAGAGGCTCACAGAGATTCCCTTGGGGTAGAGTGGGGAGAAAGTAGAGATACATTTTTTTAATGTTTCCAGTGGAATGGTATATACTTTTTCTCATCTTAACTTATAAGATAGATATTTATTTGAGAAATGTGCATTATACTGCTTGATGCACAGTGAGGCCAAACAAACTGAAATGTTGGCTTTTGGAGCAGGGAAAGGTTTACTGCTGGGCCATGTAAAGAGACAAGTTGGCTCATGCTCAAAAAAACCCTGAAAATCCTGGAAGGATTTTGGCAAAACATTTTTAAAAGCCAATAGGGTATGTGATCAGTTTGAGCACAATTCTCTGATGGGCTGATGGTTAGGGTGGTGTCAAAGGGGTTAACATTTTTAGTTCTTAGGCTTCAGGAGGCCAGGGGTTATGTGCTCATGGCCATCAAGTAGTTAACATCTTTCATTAAATGGGGGATGGGGGTGGTGGGTAGGTTTCACATCTGTAAAACAACTCAGGAAATATGCATCAGATATTCTTATCTAGGTACTTTAGAGAAAAGCTATAAGCAGAGGATGTGGGGAAAACCTATCCCTGGAAGGCCCCACAGGGTCCTGCTCGGTTACAATAATAGTGCCCAAACTCTTCCTTTTCCATTTGGGTGTTATCAGTAAGAGAATTGTTATATATTTATGATGTCTTTTTTACTGCAAGTCATTTGCCAGCTATAAATTGGTACTTGCCATCTACCTCTACATGGATTAAATCATGAGCTGCTGCAGCTGCTGATCTTCAACACCCTCTTAAAGGAGTCCAGGGTGAAGATCAGGAATGAGGTTCTCTGAGTGCTGAGAAAAACTGGCAGAATATGTCTCCAGATAGTTAAATATTTCATAAGAAAATTTATGAAGCCAATTCTTGCGTCTCTTCATACCTAGTATAAACTAAAATCATACTGACGTCTGCTCCTCATGACTAGTAGTAACATTCGAGATACTGGCAGCAAACTTCTGCAAAAAAATGTGTACCTCATTGGACATATTCTCCTTCATCAAATCACAAATATACTAACCTTCCAAATAGCTATGGAGCTATGTCTTGGAGAAATCCAAAATGCTTTCTCCCAGTCTATAGTCCTTATTTTGCCCTAAATAAAACAACTCACAACTCTAATGTTGTGCTTTTTTTTCAGTTTGAATATTGTGTATTCAAAACTTTTAGGGCTGTCTTACTTTTTAAAGTGTTAGTCACTTAATGGCAAATCAAATCTTTGTGACCCCATGAACTGTAGCCCACCAGGCTCCTCTGTCAGTAGGATTCTCCAGGCAAGAATACTGGAGTGGGTTGCCATTTCCTTCTCCAGGGACTCTTCCTGACCCAGAGATTGAACACGGGTCTCCTACATTGCAGGCAGATTCTTTATCATCTGAGCCAACAGGGAAGCCCATTTTAAATCTGTTGATTAATTCTGACACTTTCAGAGCATCTGTAAAAATCATTTTGAATTCTATTTATATCCTCTAACGTGTTAATTTTAATTCAGTATTATTTTAGTATAAAGCATAACGGTGAATTATGTTCAGGAATATGCATTTTGCTTGTTTCAAAGATATGCAAAATTGACCAAAATATTTTCTTAAGCCAAAAGAATACTAAACTATGCAGAGTTAATTAGATGAGAGATGACAAAGAGTAAAATATGGCCCACAGACACAGTCAGAAAGAAGGAAAATAAACCTTTTTCTTATTTTTTTCACTACCATTTTTAGCAATTCAGAAAAGCTGCAACCTTAAAATGTCTGATGGGTAGCAAGACACAGTGTTTAGTTCTTTTGCCCTCAAAAATGAAGCTATAATGAGAAATCACACTTTTGGGACTTTGCAGAATCAGGGTGACCTGAAGTGTAGGACTATGTAATTCCTAAATCTTCTGGTTAGAAACCTTTTTAGAAGAGTCTAATTCTTGAGAGGTGAGTAGTCAGGATTTTCTATAAATAAATGCATTGCTACAGGGGTTCAAAACCAATCACAAACTCTGAAGGGTCAAGGAAGTTAAAGTTTGGCCTAAGTTACAATCAAGATTATGAGCCACCACTTAAGAATTTGTCCACACTTTATTTTTATTATGATGCATGTTAAATGCTACTGTTGAGATTACTATATGAAAAAAAAAATCTTTTAAGATTTTGAAGACATTTGGGGATAATTTCTTCCTCTGGATAGTGATTTTTTTTTGTCTGTTTTATTTTCCATAATCTGATTTCTGAGCAAAAAAGAGATCAATATATTCAGGTTAAAAGAGAAAATAGCCAGCTCAACCTTTTACTTACTCTCTGAACTACAGCTTCAGAAAACATTTTGTAAATCATATTCCCTCCACATTTTTTCACATCCTAAAATATCAACCTTGTATAATTCAACAGAATAGCTCAACTGGTGTTTATAGCAACTTAATAATTAGGACAACAGGATATATTGCTTTGCTTTTACAAGACTTTCTAGGGCTTCTTAAGGTCATGTGAAAATATTGCAATTTCTCTGTGCAGAAATATTGCATATTCTTTATCTTTTTATCTTTTTTCTTTCAGGGCAGGAACTGAATAACCACCATGATAATGACAGATATATGGACAATTCCATTCTCTGAACTTGCCTCAGGGTTTCTATATAGGTTTAGAATATAAAGTTTTCATATGTCACTTCATAAAGTGACATGGACAGAAGTCATGAAGAAGGAGTGCTATGATTTAATTTAGTCTCCACTTATTCCAGTTAGTATAAAAGTTTAACCAATCAATTTAATCACGATAACTAGATCTTTCTGGTTTTCACTGAATTCAAGTTGGTTGGTATAGTTTTGACATGTTAATAGCTGGCACTCAAAAAAGGTTCAAAGATGAGTAGACTGATTTAAATTTGCTGAATGAGTCTGTGAAGGAAAACAAAGATTGGCTATGTATTTGAGGTCTGGAAATACAATGCACATTATTCAAATATATTGAACAACTATTTCCTGTAGCTGGTATAATATAGAAGGTAAGTTCTAGTCTTTCACAAACTACTCATTTCCATTTATAAAAAGTATAATATGGCTAAAAGTAGACTGCACGTATGCATGCTCAGTTGTGTCCAACTCTCTGCCACTCTATGTACTGTAGCCCACCAGACTCCTGGGTCCATGGGATTCCCAAGGCAAGAATACTGGAATGTGTTGTCATTTCCTCCTCCAGTGGATCTTTCGGACAGAGGGATCAAACCGGTGTCTCTTGTGTCTCCTGCATTGCAGGTGGATTCTTTATCCTCTGAGCTACCTGGGAAGCCCAAAAGTAGAATAATAACTTCTTAAATAAAACCTTAAATTTGTCAAGTAAGGGTTTCAGAGTACTTCTTAAAAAACATGATATAACACAGGAAAGCGGAGAAGGCAATGGCACCCCACTCCAGTACTTTTGCCTGGAAAATCCCATGGACGGAGGAGCCTTGTAGGCTGCAGTCCATGGAGTCGCTAACAGTCGGACACAACCGAGCGACTTCACTTTCACTTTTCACTTTCATGCATTGGAGAAGGAAATGGCAACCCACTCCAGTGTTCTTGCCTGGAAAATCCCAGGGACGGGGGAGCCTGGTGGGCTGCCGTCTATGGGGTCGCACAGAGTTGGACACAACTGAAGCGACTTAGCAGCAGCAGCAACACAGGAAAGAAAGATATAGTCTGTCTTAAGATGTCACTATGATATTGTGAATGTTGCATTAAACTCCAAAGCATCCAAAGCTGGCTCTGAAATCTCCTTCTGATCAAAATGACATATATGAGGGATTTGTTATTCTTTAGTTTATTTTTTCATGTTTCTCTTCATGCAGAAGTTTTTATTAGATGCCTATTATGTCAAATTTTGGAGGAACAAAGAGAAAGATGACATGATCATATTGTTTAGGAGCTCCTCATGTAATGGGGGAGGGAGTGTGTATAGAGATAATTTCGGCACACTGTGACAAGTACTACAAATGTATGAAGAAAGTGAATAAAGAATCGTAAATCAGTTAGCTTGAGGCTGACACATACTCAGAGGGAATTTAGGTCTGGGAGAGATTTTCAGGTGTAAACTGTTTAATGATGTGCGCTTCAAAGGAGGAAGAAGCCAAGCAGAAAGAAGAAAGTATCCATTAGAATCTAGTTGGAAGACAGAAACCATATTGGTTAATTTGAATGAGGGAAGCATAAATAATTGTTAACCATTAATTGTTGTTAAAAGAGGAAAAAAGAGAACTCAAAATATAAAGAAATTGAAATTACAGAAAGCAGCTACTATCTCAAGGGCTGAGGGAGAGTACCTAAAGAAGAAACAAATTTGGAAAAATGCACCTCCTCCATACTCCCCACCTGACCCCAGGTTGAGTCAAAACTCACTGGAGAGAGTGAACAAGCAACTTGTGGATGGTGACGAAATTTGTCAGTAGCAGATACTCAAGCTGGCTTATTGGAACAGGCTACTGTGGTACTCAAGAAACTGCTAGCAGATGAGGGTAGGCAAGAGTTAGTGTAAAAGACCAAGGCTATGTGGCTGAGATGTTCATTGGTGTGCTGAGGGGAAGGATTGGTCCAGAGGAGAGAGAGAGTGCCCTGGGACTTTCCTTAAGCCACTGGCAACTGAGCAGCAATAAGGAATGTTCCTTGGACCAATAAGAGAAAAGTATTCCTCTATGGCCTCACAATGGTCCTCTAACACAGTTTATTGACAAAGTCTTAGAATGCATCAATTGACCAAGGAAAAATGCAGGAGAATGATGAGTGGATGAACGCTGAGAAACAGTTGGACTTGTGCAATGTTGGCTTCAGAGAAGCATAGACAAGTATGGAGAAACTGGGAAACATCAAATAGTAAAGTGTGGCTTGGCGGGAGTAACTTGGTAAAGTGTTTGGAGGGGATAGTTGAAACCAGATAGTAAAAAAATTAGAAAACAACTGTAAGCAGATCTTGAGGACAGGGATTAGGTGAGATCTGTTCTTTTGAATACTCTCATAGGAAAGGAAGTCCCATCTAATTGGAAGCCTTTAAGAGAATGCATATCACTCCTGAAACTGCATCAGAATCACCCTGAAAGATTTATAGTATCACAGGATCCTATGTCCATCCCATATCTCCTATATAAAAATTTATAGGGTGACATGCCTCTTAAACCAGAAGATTCTAATGCTGATGGATTTCTCAATCATAGGGAATAGATGCTGCTATGCTGTGCTCAGTTGCTAAGTCATGTCCAGCTGTTTGTGATACCATGGACTATAGCCACCAGGCTTTTCTGTCCATGGGATTTCCCAGGCAAGAGTACGGGAGTGGGCTGCCATTTCCATGACGATGACCCAAATCAAGGTAGTAGTCATGAAGATAGAAATGGGAAAGCATAATCATCTAAAATTGCATATTTTAAGTGACTTTTTTTCTAGCAAGCAACTTTGTACATGAAATATATGTCAAGCTATCTCTAGCAAAATTTCACCTTTTGTACCCTCTGTTCTGACACTCTCTCAACAAGTAATTCAAATACTCACATATCAAAATTGTCAGGAAAGTTCTCATGTCAGTTACTTCTATGTGAGTGTGAATTTAAACCAAAGCGCTTCTTTTCCTCAGATATATTTGAATTTCATGTCTGACCTTTCATTGCAGAATATGAAACTTTGCTGTTATTAAAAGAATTCAAACATCAGGAGGATGAAGAGGGCCAGGGAGGCTCCTTCTGTTTCATTAAAATTACATAAAAAATGATCACTCCCAAAATTTAAGATGGTTTAAGTGTTTTCCAATTAAAAAAACAGAAATATTAGAGTACCAAAATTCTCATAATCCTGAATTAAATAAATCATCTTGTGTGTGCACATGTGTGTGTGTGCATGTGTGCGTGTGGATACACATAGATATACATATTTCACTTTAACTGATTTATTTCATGTGTCATTTTCTATCTGGTGAGGTGTGTACAAAAGAGCCAGATTTCTCCAAAATACCTGGTATATTTGAAGGTTTGGTCATGCTGTTCTCCTGTGGTTAGAGAACCAGAAACTAAATATCCTAAAGGAAGGGCAGAATCTTATCTAATTATTATACTTAGCAAGTTTGAGTTTCTTAAGGCAAAGACTATGATATCAAAAGATTTTTTAAAGCACCTTAGTAGAATAATTAACAGATCATAACGGAAGCAAAACTCACATGACATTTTCTGACATTTAATTATGTTTAAGGTCTGAAATAATGTGGTGTGCTATGTTGACAATTATAAAGTAGATTTGAAAAGGTTGCATGCTTCACTGCAATTTATTTTAATGTCTGAAAAAATTAGTTTAATAAAAAACAGTTCCTCCCTTCAAATGGCCAGCACAACCAGTTAAAATGAAAATAAAAGTCCACTTGGTTTGCTTACAAGTGGAACATATTGAGGAGATCTGCATTAGAAATTAAATGGCTTTCAGATCTGCAGCAAATACACTGCACTCTTGATACCACTCTATGTATTGACTCATCGAAAAATAGCTCACAAGGTTTGAAACTGTGGTTAATTAGAACAGAGGCAAAGAGAAAAAGCAACTATTCTCAAGTTGCTGTTTGGAGTCTGCAAATAGTTTCTGATTCATTCCATTAGCAGAATTGCCACAACATCACTGTGGTGATACACATGCTCAGTCACTTCAGTTGAGTCTCACTCTCTGAGACTCTATGGACTGTAGCCGACCAGGTTTCTCTGTCCATGGGATTCTCCAGATAAGAATAGTGGAGTGGGTTACCATGTCCTTCTCCAGGGGATCTTTCCCACTCAGGGATTGAACCCAAGTCTCTTGTTTCTCCTGCATTGTGGGCATTTTTACCCACTGAGAAACTTGGGAATGCAAGTGATGTGCAGAACCACTTTCAGAGACTACCCAAGACAGAGGAAATCAAGACTGTTTATCATATCTTATGTGTTGACTAGTTGTTAAAAATCTATGTCAAAGAAAAATGTATTTCTACTACTAACCCAGTTATGATCATTTAAAATTTTAAGTTAGTTGCCCCTTTTGATTTGTGTCTTATGTCACAAAAGATCCTAAATAAAATGCAGATTTTAAGGGAAGAGAGTTACAATGATAGTTTAATATTTCAATGAATTCTTTGATAATCTAGCATGTCATTTCTTCAAGGTCTCTCGATAATGGATCTTAGGTATGGCTGATGTTGATGGTAGGTAATCTGTTTTTTAGAAAAAGAAATATGAATCCTGGTATCTCGCTGAAGGGAAATAAGGTTAATATTGAGAAATGAAGACATATTTTGAAGATAACAGTTTACTGAGTATTTAGCTCAAGAGATCAATGTCAAAGGCATCTAGTCAACATTAAGCATGGAAAGAACCTAAAAGTACTGTGCCAAGCTCTCAAGGCACACACTACTAGTAGAGATATAACATAGAGTTTATTGGAGAAAACTCTAAGCAGACATCTAGTAGAGAACACACAACCTCTCCATGTGCCCCAATACTCATCGTCCCTTTTGTTGCTTCCGTTTAGTCGCTAAGTCATGTCCAACTCTTAGTGACCCCATGGACAGCACTGCAACAGGCTTCCCTGTCCTTCACTATCTCCTGGAGCCATGTCACATAGCTTAGGTGTGTCTTACCATCCCATACCTTAGGCCAAACATATATAGTCATCATGGCCAACACACAGTGTCCAGTAGAAAGGATTTTCTTTCATATAACTTTTTTTGTACTTTTTAAGTTAGAGGGGAGAAAACAAACAAAAAACTATAACACAAGAACTCATTGGTCACAGAGGTGAACATGTTATAAAGGAGGAGTCTCTGAAGTTTACTTCCATGCGTCAGCTTGTTTTTCTGTTGAGCTCACCTGGACCTGCTATGCCAGTTCTCCTCTAATCTATTAAAGGTGTGGGGACAATGAGTCTTCAGATCTCCAGGGATTTTATTGAGGAATCTAATTGTATCTTTTCTTCCTTTGTTTGCTATATGCTTGTTACATGAGGGCTTACTTCTTTCACACTTAATTTCTGCACTGGATATTTTATGCCAGAAGCAATGTACATTTTATGTGCCCAGCATGCAAAACTCTGTGGCAGAGCCTGTCTTTTCCTGCCATTATTTTCTTACTTTTCTCTCTCCTTAATAAAAGATATCTTGGTTGAAAATGTTAAGGCATGCTTTATAAAGTTCCTCAGAGAATCTTCAACAGAAAGAACCCTAACTCACCATATAAATTACCTGCTTATTAATGCATCTCTTATTATTCTTTTTTATTTTATTTCTCTATACAACTTTCCCCTCTCAATGATGTTACCTATCTTTATTTAACATCTTCTTTTAGGGTCTACTTTGCTTGAAGACTAAACTAAAACTTATTTTACATAATTAAGTGCACAATATACTGCCTAGTTCAGGGGTTCTTGAACACACAGCTCCCTTGCTGGTTTAGAATTCCTTTGGCATTCTGTCTCTGTCTTTTGTCTCTACTCTGTCTTCTCTCTTTAGCTCTTTTGAAGAGATTTGTTTACTAGTCTCCTCTTCAATGAACATATAGAAACTTGCTTTATCTTAATATTGCTACATATTTGCTCTGGTATAGTTTTACTTAAAGAAGGAATAATGAAACCAAATGCCACAGACCAAGAGAATAAATCTCACTATATTTTAGATGCTTTGTGGCTGTTGTGTTGGGAAAATAGTCTTGGATACGAATCTTTTTGCAACATCCATAAATAATCTCAGGTAGGTAATGAAGTATTCTAATAAACCTTCTCTCCATCAATATGTTATGTAATAAGTGAACCATTAACGTTATAATGACACAGCCTCAACACTTCCAAATAAGTTTCTTATGAGCCCCATAAAGTCTGTTTGCTTAAAATATTTTGTGGTGAAATGTAACAGAATAAATCTGAATTTGCTTCATGCTAAGCAAACATACATTTTGTCTCATAAAGTTTTACTTCCTTAATTAGAATAAAGCAAAGTTTATGAGAATATAATTTGGATTTGACATAGTCCAACTGCAGATGGTGACTGCAGCCATGAAATTAAAAGACGCTTACTCCTTGGAAGGAAAGTTATGACCAACCTAGATAGCATATTCAAAAGCAGAGACATAACTTTACCAACAAAGGTCCATCTAGTCAAGGTTATGGTTTTTCCAGTGGTCATGTATGGATGTGAGAGTTGTATTGTGAAGAAAGCTGAGTGCCGACAAATTGATGCTTTTGAACTGTGGTGTTGGAGAAGACTCTTGAGAGTCCCTTGGACTGCAAGGAGATCCAACCTGTCCATTCTAAAGGAGATTAGCCCTGGGATTTCTTTGGAAGGACTGATGCTAAAGCTGAAACTCCAATACTTTGGCCACCTCATGCAAAGAGTTGACTCACTGGAAAAGACTCTGATGCTGGGAGGGATTGGGGGCAGGAGAAGAAGGGGACAACAGTGAATGAGATGGCTGGATGGCATCACTGACTTGATGGACATGAGTTTGAGTGAAGTCCAGGAGTTGGTGATGGACAGGGAGGCCTGGCCTGCTGCAATTCATGGGGTCGCAAAGAGTCGGACACCAGTGAGCGACTGAACTGAACTGAACTGAAGAGTTACCTAGACAAAGAAGGGTAAAAGGCAATTCCTTCAAACTCATCTAAATGGATTGAAAGCACTATTAGTACCAGAGTCTAACTAGCAAGTCTACCTATCAGGGCCACAGTGAACACAGAATTTATTAACTCCAAATTTCCATACTCATGTCTCAATATAGTCACAGTAGATAACACATCACCTTCATGAAGCACATGTTCTGGTGAAGGAGTTTCCAAAACTCAGTGAAACTATATGCAATAAAGCTAGGGCAAACTATTCAAGATTACAGTAATCCAAGTCTATGCTGCAACCACTGATGCCAAAGTAGCTGAAATTGAATGGTTCTCTGAAGACCTACAAGAACTTCTAGAACTAACACCAAAAAAGTTGTCCTTTTCATCATAGGGGATTGGAATGCAAAAGTAGGAAGTCGAGATATCTGGAGTAACAGGCAAGTTTGACCTTGGAGTACAGAATGAAGCAGGGCAAAAGTTAACATAACAAAACAGTGTTTTGCCAAGAGAACACACTGGTCATAGCAAACACCCTCTTCCAACCCCAAGAGATGCAGTTACACATGGGCATTATGAAATGCCAATAACAAAATCAGAGTGAATATATTCTTTTCAGCCAAAGATAGAGAAGCTCTATACAGTCAGCAAAAACAAGACCTGGAGTTGACCGTGGCCCAGATTATGAGTTCCTTATAGCAAAATTCAGGCTTAAATATAATAAAGTAGGGAAAATCACTAGTCCATTCAGATTTGACCTAAATCAAATGCCTTATGATTATACAGTGCAGGTGACAAATAGATTCAAGGGATGAGATTTGGTAGACTTAGTGCCTGAAGAACTATGGACGAGGGTCTGTAATACTGTACAGGGGGCAGTGACTGACATCATCCCCAAGAAAAAGAAATGCAAAAAGGCAAAGCAGCCGTTCGAGGAGCCTTTACAAATAGCTAAGGAAAGAAGAGAAGCAAAAGACAAAGGAGAAAGGAAAAGATATACCCAACTATATGCAGAGTTCCAGAGAATTAAAAGATGCTTGCTCCTTGGAAAGAAAGCTATGACAAAACTATATAGCATATTAAAAAGCAGAGACATCACTTGGCCCTCAAACATCTGTACAATCAAAGTTATACTTTTTCTAGTAGTCATGAACAGATGTGGGATTTTGACCATAAAGAAGGCTGAGTGCCAAAGAATTGATGCTTTTGAACTGTGGTGCTTGAGAAAACTCTTTGAGAGCCCCTTGGACAGCAAGGTGGTTAAACCAGTCAATCTTAAAAAAATCAGTCCCGAATATTCATTGGAAAGACTGATACTGAAGCTGAACCTCCAATACTTTGGCCAGCTGAAGTGAAGAGCTGACTCATTTGAAAAAGACCCTGATGCTGATAAAGACTGAGGGAAGGAGACGGGGACGACAGATGGTTGGATGCTATCACCAACTAGATGGACTTGACTTTGAGCAAACTCGGGGATATATTGAAGGACAGGGAAGCCTGGCATGCTGTAGTCCATGGGATCACAAAGAGTCAGACATGACTGAGTGACTGAACAACAACAACAGATTACACATCCTCTCTGTGGGAATGATGCCCCTGGTGGCAAATAGAAGGCTAAGAAAAAAAAAAGACTGAAAGAGTTTTGTCTTTTGACAAAGACTGGTCTTGTGAACTACTTTGCTCTCAACCTGACCCTTGTTCAAGTGGAAAGTCAAAATCAAGTCTCAAGTATCTTCTGATGAATATGGATGAACCACAATAGTACAAGATTTCTAAAACTACATGTATTTTCTATTCTATCACTGGAAGTAGACTTCAGTGGAAATAGGTGTTTTTTTGTTTTTTTTTGTTTGTTTGTTTGTTTGTTTTCTGTTGTTGTTGCTGTTTATCTATCATTTCCTTATGATCTGCTTAGTGAGTGAAGTTGCTCAGTCGTGTCCAACTCTTTGCGACCCCATAGACTGTAGCCTACCATGGGATTTTCAGGCAATAGTATTGGAGTGGATTGCCATTTCCTTCTCCAGGGGATCTTCCCAACCCAGGGCTCGAACCCACGTCTCCCACATTGTAGACAGATGCTTTACCATCTGAGCCACCAAGGAAGTCATGACCTGCTATACATACTTATTAGATGCATAGTTCTACTTCCCACTGGGTCAGCAACCTTATCTTGCTGAATAAAGTAAAATTTAACCACCTTAGGAAATAAAATTTGGAAGTCAGCATCTGCTTTTTGATACAAAGTTCTTATTTTTGACCACTTAGCACAGCACATGATGTTGATAAACTGAGAGATACTCATTCACGTTCTCTTATATCCCAAATGGATATAATTAAATGGAAGCCCCCAAATAATTTTAGGAATACTTTACTTCACAGCTCACATCCCAGTTTTGGCTTTTCCTTTTTTCCATGCCATCAAGTGAAAAACACTTGTAACAACTCAGAACAAAGGGATATGGCTTTCACTCTTGGATTTCTTTTCATTTTCAGACAAGCTGTTGTTGTTGTTTAGTCACTAACTCCTTTCAGAACCCTTTTGCAACCCCATGGACCATAGCCTGCCAGGCTCCTCTGTCCATGGAATTTCCCAAGCAAGAATAATGGAGTGGATTGCCGTTTCCTTTTCTGGAAGATCTTCTCGACCTAGGGATCAAAACCAGGTCTTCTGCATTTGTAGGCGGATTCTTTACAACATAAGCACTAGGGAGCAACTCACTAAGTATGAAGACTGATATGAACCACATTGACTCCAATGTATTGTCCACAGGAAGGAAAAAAATAATACAAATAAAAGGACAATAAAGACCAAAAAATTTTTAAAAAGAAAATTTAGGACTTCCCTGGTGCCACAGTGGATAAAAATCTGCCTGCCAATGCAGGGGACATGAGTTCTATCCCTGGTCCGGGAAGACTCCACATGCTGCCGAGTAACTAGGCCTGTGCACCATAACTAGTGAGCCTGTCCTTTGGAACCCAGGAACCACAACTCCTGAGCCTGCGTGCCATAACTACTAAAGCTTGTACCTAGACCCCATGTTCTGCAACAAAAGAAGCCACCACAATGGAAAGTCCCAGCATCACAATGAAGAGTATCCTCTGCTTGTCGCAACTAGAGAAAGCCTGCACAAAGCAAGGAGCACCCAGCATAGCCAAAAATAAATAAATATATTTTAAAAGAGAAAGAAAAAAAACAACAACTAAAAAACGATCTGTGCTGATAGTACTTAGGATTTCTGTTTGGCTACAGCATAGATACATTTGTTTTCATGGAATTATCTTGGAACCAATAGTCTTGTATTTCATTGTTTTCAAAGAAAAGTATTTTCCAAGTTTGGAATGATTGGTATAATAAGCAAATATTCACAAGACAATCTGTTGGAAAATGTGTAAGAAAGCTCTTTTAAATTGTTTCTGTCTCATTACATATTTACATTTTATATAGATAAAGTATATATATAAATACCTCATAATGTTAATTCAGGTGAAAAATACTAGCATCAAGTTAGAGATTCTAAATTGTTGAATTATAGAAAAATACATTTTATGGTAAGTAAATATGATGTTGTTGATACACTTGGGAGATTAAAAAAAGGAAAAATACCCTTGCACAATGTCATTTAGAGAACATCACACTGTTAAAATATGCTCAGAACACTTCAGAGTATATGTTCAACATGAAATGTGAAATACTATGATAATGCCATGCTATAAGACTTAAATTCTAAATAATTTCTGGGAATATGTCTAAAAATAATTTTAAAATATTTTATACTTTTTATTAGTGGTTTTATTGATTTGCATTTTATCATTCTATGCAAAACTCAACACTAACTCAATTATCTTTAGTTATTACCTGGAGTTCAATTTCAAAAATCCTCTTATCCCTACTATTAAATAAAAGCAATGCTAATGACATTCTGTCAGCTGCAAATTGACTGATTTATCACATCATTACACAGCCATCCTGCATCTGCAGTTTGTTTGTGGAATGGTATAGCCTGAACATAACAAATCACTATGCTCTCTATAGTTGAAAATGTTAGTAGAAAGGCAGCTCACATCCCAGGACACAAATGGTGCTGGAATGTCTAGATGCATTTGATTCTATAGTAGCTAAATATCAGTCATATTTTTAATCATTTACAACTCTTCCATTACTAACATTTCAAATTCTCTCTACTCATTCCTTTCTACTATCTGCTCTGTTTTGACTGAATGATAGGTAAACCTCTGAAATCAATCGATCTATAAAGTTTGAACATTGATCTTATAAACAGATTTTATAATCACAGCTTGTATGCTGATCATGGTAATTGATTTAGAATGTGGAGGGTCAGAACAGCAAAATGAACTCCTAAAAAAGTTGTAAAAATCTGACTGGTAAACTCCTAAACTTCAGGCTCAGACTAAAGTTTTTTTAGTAAAAATTAAGCATATCATAGTCTTCCCTGGTGGCTCAAGACGGTAAAGCATCTGTCTTCAATGTGGGAGGCCCTGATTTTTTTTTAGTGCAGGTGGCTGCCCCACGTCCAAGGTCAGGGGCAGAAGCCGGGAGGACCCTATGCCCAAGAGGAGGCAGCCAAGAGGAGCTACCCAGCGTCCGAGGTTAGGGGCAGTAGCCTAGAGGAGCTACCCCACACCAGAGGCCAGGGGCGGCCACTGGGAGGAGCAACCCCACCTCCAAGGAGTGGTGGCTGAGCAGGCACAGGAGAGCCTAGAGGAGCTATTCTACGTTCAAGGTCAGAAGGGGCTGCGGTGAAGAGATACCCCTCGTCCAAGGTAAGGAGCAGCATCTGTGCTTTGCTGGAGCAGCTGTGAAGAGATACCCCTCATCCAAGGTAAGAGAAACCCAAGTAAGACAGTAGGTGTTGCAAGAGGGCATCAGAGGGCAGACACACTGAAACCATACTCACAGAAAACTAGTCAGACTAATCACACTAGGACCACAGCCTTGTCTAACTCAATGAAACTAAGCCATGCCCATGGGGCCACCCAAGACGGGTGGGTCATGGTGGAGAGGTCTGACAGAATGTGGTCCACTGGAGAACGGAATGGCAAACCACTTCAGTATTCTTGCCTTGAGAACCCCATGAACAGTATGAAAAGGCAAAATGATAGAATACTGAAAGAGGAACTCCCCAGGTCAGTAGGTGCCCAATATGCTACTGGAAACCAGTGGAGAAATAACTCCAGAAAGAATGAAGGGATGGAGTCAAAGCAAAAACAATACCCAGTTGTGGTTGTGACTGGTGATAGAAGCAAGATCCGATGCTGTAAACAGCAATATTGCATAGGAACCTGGATGGTCAGGTCCATGAATCAAGGCAAATTGGAAGTGGTCAAACAAGAGATGGCAAGAGTGAATGTCGACATTCTAGGAATTAGCAAACTAAAATGGACTGGAATGGGTGAACTTAACTCAGATGACCATTATATCTACTACTGCAGGCAGGAATCCCTCAGAAGAAATGGAGTAGCCATCATGGTCAACAAAAGAGTGCAAAATGCAGTACTTGGATGCAATCTCAAAAACGACAGAATGATCTCTGTTCATTTCCAAGGCAAACCATTCAATATCACAGTAATCCAAGTCTATGCCCCAACCAGTAACGCTGAAGAAGCTGAAGTTGAACGGTTCTATGAAGACCTACAAGACCTTTTAGAACTAACACCCAAAAAAGATGTCCTTTTCATTATAGGGGACTGGAATGCAAAAGTAGGAAGTCAAGAAACACCTGGAGTAACAGGCAAATTTGGCCTTGGAATATGGAATGAAGCAGGGCAAAGACTAAGAGAGTTTTGCCAAGAGAATGCACTGGTCAGAGCAAACACCCTCTTCCAACAACACAAGAGAAGACTCTACACATGGACATCACCAGATGGTCAACACCGAAATCAGATTGATTATATTCTTTGCAACCAAAGATGTAGAAGCTCTATACAGTCAGCAAAAACAAGACCAGGAGCTGACTGTGGCTCAGATCATGAACTACTTATTTCCAAATTCAGACTTAAATTGAAGAAAATAGGGAAAATCACTAGACCATTCAGGTATGACCTAATCAAATGCCTTATGATTATACAGTGGAAGTGAGAAATAGATTTAAGGGCCTAGATCTGATAGATAGAGTGCCTGATGAACTATGAACTGAGGTTTGTGACATTGTGTAGGAGACAGGGATCAAGATCATTCCCATGGAAAAGAAATGCAAAAAAGCAAAATGGCTGTCTGGGGAGGCCTTACAAATAGCTGTGAAAAGAAGAAAAGCAAAAAGCAAAGGATAAAAGGAAAGATATAAGCATCTGAATGAAGAGGTCCAAAGAATAGCAAGAAGAGTTAAGAAAGCCTTCCTCAGCCATTAATGCAAAGAAATAGAGGAAAACAACAGAATGGGAAAGACTAGAGATCTCTTCAAGAAAATTAGAGATACCAAGGGAACATTTCATGCAAAGATGGGCTCGATAAAGGACAGAAATGGTATGGACCTAACAGAAGCAGAATATATTAAGAAGAGGTGGCAAGAATACACAGAAGAACTGTACAAAAAAGATCTTCATGACCAAGATAATCACGATGGTATGATCACTGACCTAGAGCCAGACATCCTGGAAGGTGAAGTCAGCTGGGCCTTGGAAAGCATCACTACAAATAAAGGTAGTGGAGGCAATGGGATTCCAGTGGAGCTATTTCAAATTCTAAAAGATGATGCTGTGAAAGTGCTGCATTCAATATGTCACCAAAGTTGGGAAACTCAGCGGTGGCCACAGGACTGGAAAAGGTCAGTTTTCATTCCAATCCCAAAGAAAGGCAATGCCAAAGAATGCTCAAACTACTGCACAATTGCACTCATCTCACACGCTAGTAAAGTAATGCTCAAAATTCTCCAAGCCAGGCTTCAGCAATACATGAACCATGAACATCCAGATGTTCAAGCTGGCTTTAGAAAAGGCAGAGGAACCAGAGCTCAAATTGCCAACATCCGCTGGATCATGGAAAAAGCAAGAGAGTTCCAGAAAAACATCTATTTCTGCTTTATTGACTATGCCAGAGCCTTTGACTGTGTGGATCACAATAAACTGTGGAAAATCCTGAAAGAGATGGGAATACCAGACCACCTGACCTGCCTCTTGGGAAATTTTTATGCAGGTCAGGAAACAACAGTTAGAACTGAACATGGAACAACAGACTGGTTCCAAATAGGAAAAGGAGTATGTCAAAGCTGTATATTGTCACCCTGCTTATTTAACTTATATGCAGAGTACATCATGAGAAATGCCAGGCTGGAAGAAGCACAAGCTGGAATCAAGTTTGCTGGGAGAAATATCAATAACCTCAGATATGCAGATGACACCACCCTTATGGCAGAAAGTGAAGAAGAACTAAAAACCCTTTGATGAAGGTGAAAGAGGAGAGTGAAAAAGTTGGCTTAAAACTCAACATTCAGAAAACGAAGATCATGGCATCTGGTCCCATCACTTCATGGGAAATAGATGGGGAAACAGTGGAAACAGTGTCAGACTTTATTTTATGGGGCTCCAAAATCACTGCAGATGGTGACTGCAGGCATGAAATTAAAAGAGGCTTACTCCTTGGAAGAAAAGTTATGACCAACATAGATAGCATATTCAAAAGCAGAGACATTACTTTCCCAACAAAGGTCCGTCTAGTCAAGGCTATGGTTTTTCCAGTCGTCATGTATGAATGTGAGAGTTGCACTATGAAGAAAGCTGAGCACTGAAGAATTGATGCTTTTGAACTGTGGTGTTGGACAAGACCCTTGAGAGTCCCTTGGACTGAAAGGAGATCCAACTAGTTCATTCTGAAGGAGATCAGCCCTGGGATTTCTTTGGAAGGAATGATGCTAAAGCTGAAACTCCAGTACTTTGGCCACTTCATGCGAAGACTTGACTCATTGGAAAAGACTCTAATGCTGGGAGGGATTGGGGGCAGGAGGAGAAGGGGACGACAGAGGATGAGATGGCTGGATGGCATCACTGACTCGATGGACGTGAGTCTGAGTGAACTCCGGGAGTTGGTGATGGACTGGGAGGCCTGGCATGCTGCGATTCATGGGGTCACAAACAGTCGGTCATGACTGAGTGACTGAACTGAACTGAAGCTTATCATATAGTGGCTCAATGGTAAAGAATCCCTCATAAAAAAAAAGAAAAGAAAAGAAAAGAAAAGAATCCCTCTGAAATGCAGGAGATTCAGGAGTCATGGATTTATTCCTTGGGTAGGGAAGATCCTCTGAAGGATGGAAGGGCAACCCATTCCAGTATTCCTGCCAGGAAAAAGCCCCATGGACAGAGGAGGCTGGTGGGCTATGGTTCCTGCGGTCACAAAGACCTGGACACAACTGAAACATCTTAGCATGCACACAAACTTATCAGTTATCTATACTAGATTTACATAAACAGTATTTTCACTTTGTTTTAATTTCCCAGTAATGGCTATGTATGTACTACATATTTTCTTGTAAGTATAAAAGTGCTTGTCCTCTTTAAAAGACTTATATCAGCCATATGGTCACTTCTGTTTTTTGACTATTCTCAAAATTATCCTAAGTATACCATTAAATCAAGCTTGAATTTGATTAGATTTTGTTAGAGATACATTATTAAATGAATTTTTAATAGTTGCAAATAGAAAAGAATATACTAAGAAAGTGAAAGTGACTCAGTAGTTTCTGACTCTTTGTGACCCCATGGACTGACTGTATAAGTCCAGGGAATTCTCCAGGTCAGAATACTGGAGTGAGTAGCTGTTCCCTTCTCCAGGGGATCTTCCTTCTTCCAGGGGATCTTCCCAACCCAGGGACGGAACCCAGGTCTCCCACATTGCAGGCAGATTCTTTACCAGCTGAGCCACCAGGGAAGCCCAAGAATACTGGAGTGGGTAGCCTATCCATTCGTTCTCCAGGGGATCATACTAACCCAGGAATCAAACCAGAGTTTCCTGCATTGCAAGCAGATTCTTCAACAGATGAGCTACTAGAGAAGTCCATATACTAAAAGCTTAAATTAAAAAAAAAACAAAACTGACACATTTAATCATCTTACTATGGTAAATTAATTTGAAAATAGTATTAAATTTAGTTATCATCTCATTCTAAATGATTTGCACAATTTACTTGGAATGGTTTCTAACTGATTTAAACAAAGGTAACTCAAAAAGAAGTGAAATAGACAATGAAACACTAGTTTGGCTACACAAAAATTAGATTAACAATATCCATTAATGATTGTTGTCTTATCATCTTGATTAATCTCTATGTGCGCAGTAATCATTATGCATATTTTAAACATATGTCATACCATGGGATTTATACATTTAATAAAATGTATTAATATATTTAATAAAACACTAAAATTTCTATTTTAAAAAATAAGTAAAGAAAAAAAAAAAACAACCAGGAATTTTTGAGTAGCTTTAAAAAATATCCTTGGGTTGGGAATGCCCCTGGAGAAGGGAATGGTAACCCACTCCAGTATTCTTGCCTAGAGAATTCCATGAACAGAGAGTCTGGCTGAATAAAGTCCATGAGTTGCAAAGAGTCGGACATGACTGAGTGACTAAAATACACATGCTTTTAAGAATTCATCAATGTTAACTGTTGTTATTTAAATTATCAGTCTCAGGCTATTATTCTAATTACTATTTTGGAATACTACATATGGGCTTGCCTGATAGCTCAGTTGGTAAAGAATCTGCCTGCAATGCAGAAGACCCCGGCTTGTTTCCTGGGTCAGGGACAGGCGACCCACACCACTATCCTTGGGTTTCCGTGGTGGCTCAGCTGGTAAAGAATCCACCTGCAATGTGGGAGACCTGGGTTCGATCTCTGTGTTGGGAAGATCCCCTGGAGAAGGGAAAGGCTACCCACTCCAGTATTCTGGCCTAGATAAATTCATGGACTGTCCATGGAGTCACAAAGAGTTGGACATGACTGAAAAGGAGTATGTCAAGGCTGTATATTGTCACCCTGCTTATTTAACTTATATGCAGAGTACATCATGAGAAGTGCTGGGCTGGAAGAAGCACAAGCTGGAATGAAGATTGCCGGGAGAAATATCAATAATCTCAGATATGCAGATGACACCACCCTTATGGCACAAAGTGAAGAGGAACTAAAAAGCCTCTTGATGAAAGTGAAAGAGGAGAGTGAAAAAGTTGGCTTAAAACTCAACATTCAGAAAACGAAGATCATGTCATCTCGTCCTATCACTTCATGGGAAATAGATGGGGAAACAGTGGAAACAGTGTCAGACTTTCTTTTTTTGGGCTCCAAAATCACTGCAGATGATTACTCCTTGGAAGGAAAGTTATGACCAACTTAAATAGAATATTGAAAAGCAGAGACATTACTTTCCCAACAAAGGTCCGTCTAGTCAAGGCTATGGTTTTTCCGGTAGTCATGTATGGATGTAAGAGTAGGACTGTGAAGAAACCTGAGTGATGAAGAATTGATGCTTTTGAACTGTGGTGTTGGAGAAGACTCTTGAGAGTCCCTTGGACTGCAAGGAGATCCAACCAGTCAATTCTAAAGGAGATCAGTCCTGGGTGTTCTTTGGAAAGAATGATCCTAAAGCTGAAACTCCAGTACTTTGGCCACCTCATGTGAAGAGTTGACTCATTGGAAAAGACTCTGATGCTGGGAGGGATTGAGGGCAGGAGGAGAAGGGGACGACAGAGGATGAGATGGCTGGATGGCATCACCGACTCGATGGACGTGAGTTTGAGTGAACTCCTGGAGTTGGTGATGGACAAGGAGGCCTGGCGTGCTACAATTCATGGGTCTCAAAGAGTCGAACACCGCTGAGCGACTGAACTGAACTGAGCTACTTTCACTTTCACAGAATATTCTAACGGAAGCATTTACTTTTTATTTTATTAAACTTTCTCATCTTTTAGAAATATCCCTGGATATTTAAACATTACTTGAAAAAACATACAATATTATGTAAAATTGTTGTTATGACAACAGTAGTTGAAATAAATTGTTCAGCGTGTCCTCAAATCTTTAAAAATCAGGTTATTTTCAATCATATTTGTTAAAATTTATGTTTCTATCTTTACCACTTATTTGCTTTTATTGGAAAGTAATTCCACTGAGACACAAATTCCTCTAGCAAGTACAATATTTATATATAATTAAACATCAGATTTTAGCTTTATTGATGATGAATATTTATAATTGTGTTAAGAAAAAAAATCAGTATACTGAAAGAATATGTATGCTTTTTTTGTCCCATAGCTTTGGAATTTATTCTTTCAGTTCATATAATCACAAAACTCATTACATAATAGAGACCATCATTTAAATACACCAGTTGCTAAGAAACTATATAAACCAAATTTTATAAACATTAACAAAAAATGCTATTTAGCTTTCCTGAAAGACAAGTTGTTAAATCATAGTAGAAAACCTCAAAATGCACAGCTGCTGCTCTATCTCCAAGAAAACAGAATTCAAAGTTTGTTGAACTATCTCTGAGCCGGTAACGCTCCATGATATTAATTTGAAATACATGACAATACCCATATTGACACTTAGATTCAAATCATAAGCAGGCCATAGAAATTATTCTAATGAGAAACAGTCTTGTGTATTTTTAGCTTTCTTTGTTTCAGTCTTATTGTATACCATGTAAACTTACCTTGTTCATTCTCTTCTGTCCCACCCTCCTGGAATAAATTGATAACGTGGATATCCTCACTCTTGCCTGGTGAACAAGAATCTCGGTGTATTTTCCAAGCTGAGTCTACACTGTGCTACATCGTGTCTCTTTCTTTATGATTGAGGGCTATATGTCATTAGTTTTGTTTTTGTTTTTTTCTTTCCTTTTTTTAAACCATTCCATTTATATTCATCAGTAGTTGCAAACATCCCAAAATGATAACAGTAAATCTCATCACTGTATACTGTTTTCTGGATTTTTTATTCTGTGTAAAGATATGGAAAACATCATATTTCCTTAATAGGGGACTACAGATATTGTGATGGAAATTTTAGAAAAGATATAATTTTATGTGTTTGTTTATGTCAGTACTTGCATGTTTGCAAGTATGTATACACTCGTGTGCATATTTTGTATCTTGAGCTTCTGGGGAAAACTATATTTAGAAATTATACTGAACATACTGACAGGAGAAGTTTGTCTTTACTTGATACATATTCATGTTTGAGAAACTTCAGCTGGAAGAAATAGGTGAAACTGAAATTGTCTGAGGATACCTTTTATTGGAAACTTAAAGAATAATCTGAGGAATTATTCATAACATTTCATTTTATTCTATCAAATGATGCATCCTTTCATGTTTCCCCCAGATGTATGAAATAGAAATAATGTTCAAGACACCTGAATTTTATACAATTTAAACATTATTTATTTTATGTAAAGATAATTATATAGCAAATTTCATTCTTTATCACATTTTAAAAATCTGGAATTAATTAAAGAATGCCAGTGTAAATTAAATGCCATAAATTTATCCAAATAACTATATGCATAATACTTGAACAGAACTCCTTGATTCCCAATGACATAAAATTTGATTTTATAAACTAGGATACTTTAGCAAGAAGAAGAAGTAGAAGAAGAAAAGGAAGAATTGGAGGAGGAGGCATAGGGGAAGAAGTGGGGAGGAGAAAAATGGATGGGAAAAGGAAAGGAAAGAGAAGAAAGCCAAAACCATTAAAAAAAAGAAGCAAATTTCCCAAAACTTCTTAGAATTTTGAGACTATCAAAGTATAAAAATATATGTAGAAATGTTGAAGATATCAGTGTATTAAAAAGCAGGCTTTATAAATAATATTTCACTATTATAAAGAAGATACAAAAAGCATAAATCTCAAGGTATAAAGACTTCAATGTGCACTGATAGAATATGTTTTGATTTTTGTCTGACATATATGTCTGTTTGGGCTTCCCGGGTGGCTCAGCAGGTAAAGATTCCATCTGCAATGCGGGAGACCTAGGTTCAGTCCCTGGATTTGGAAGATCCCCCAGAAAGGGGAACAGCTACCCACTCCAGTATACTGGCCTGGAGAATTCCATGGAGTGTATAGTCCATGGGGTGGCAAAGAGCTGGACATGATGACTGAACGACTTTCACTTTCACTTTATGTCTGTTTGTGCATATGTGCTAAGTTGCTTCAGTCGTGTCTAACTCTGTGCGACCTTATGGACTGTAGCCTACCAGGCTTCTCTGTCCGTTGGATTCTCCAGGCAAGAACAGTGCAGTGAGTTGCCAGGACCTCCTCCAGGGGATCTTCCCGACCCAGGAATTGAACCTGGGTGTCTCTTATGTCTCCTGTATTAGCAAGCAGGTTTTCCAAATGTCAACCCACTCAAGTATTCTAGCCTGGAGAATTCCATGGACAGAAAAGCCTGGCAGGCTACAGTCCATGGGGTCACAAAGAGTCAGACATGACTGAGGATAAATACTTTCACATTTCTTTTCTCCTAGCACAAACTGGAAAGCCCCAAATTCCTGTTTAATCTATATTTAAAATCAGCCCTCTTGATATGTTTGTTTCTTAAATAAGCAAGATAAATGCCACGACTCTTTAAACAGTAGGCAGTTTCCTAGAATCTTTGATTTTTACATGGTAAGATGTATTTTGAATTTGAAGAGGAAGGCATTGTATAGAGCTTCTCAAACATTATTTGCCAACAGATTTTACTGTGTGGAGTTCTGTGAAATCACTTTGGAAATTATTGCTCTACTGATTATTTTTCTTTAATGTGTCTCCTTTGAGCTTTGGTGAGAGAATGTGAAGTGTTACAGAAGGAATTATTAAATTGTTTAACATGTTAATCTTGTACATGCTACTGGTCATGCATGGGTCGGGTTTCTGGAAATGTAAAGATGAGTGAGAGTTCCTGCTCCCAAGAGTTTATATTCAAATGAACAAAAGAGGCAAATAAATAGACAATTATTATACACATTGGTATGCACTGTATTGGGAATACCTGGTGGCTCAGCAATGAAGAATCAGCCTGTAATGAAGAACATGCCAGTTCAATCCCTGGACTGGGAAGATCCCCTGGAGAAGGAAACAGCAACCCAATAACTTGCCTGGGAAATCTTATGGAGAGAGAAGCTTAGCTGGCTAGAGTCTATGGGGTCTCAAGAGTTGGACACGACTCAGTGACTAAACCACCACCATACACTGTACTAGAGCATAAAACATGGAACTCTGGACATAGGAAACCATTTTAACTGGATTACTGGGTTTTCTAAAAAGTGACATGGGAGTAAATGTCAAAAGATAGGTAAGCTATGTAATGTGAAGGGAATGACAGTATGAGGAGAAAGAATAAAACAGTTCTCAGGCTAGGGAAATAGAACTGTAAGAGCCCTGGAAGTGAACAAGCTTTTTTTCATGGAAGTTTCCTATAAATTACCAGGAAGGAAAGAGTTGAATTGAACATATAAGCAAGATCCAGGTTATAGACACCCAAGTGCACAAACCTAAGAATATTAGACTTCATCTGAGAGCTGTCAGAAATCAGTGGGGGATTTTAAAGAGGGTAACATGATGAGATTTAAGAGTAAAGTTGAAGAAAGGGTAAAGAGATCACAGCAAGAGATGAGGAGGACCTTCAAGTGAGAACAAAGTTCTTTACTGTTTACATATACACTGTATTGTGAAATATATAATATAGCTATAGAATGAAAATATGTATGTAAAATGATTTTTCTACAAATTAGAATAAATTTAATATTCATTTATAAATGGAAGTGTTTTGAAATGGTATTGGGTTTATCTTAGTTTTGGGGTTATTGTTCAGTCACTCAGTCATGTCCAACTCTTTGTGATCCCATGGACTGCAGCATGCCAGGCTTCTCTGTCCTTCACCATCTCCTTGAGCTTGTTCAAACTCATGTCCATTGAGTTGGTGATGTCATCCAACCATCTCATCATCGTTCATTCCCTTCTCCTCCTACCTTCAATCTTTGCCAGCGTCAGGGTCTTTTCCAGTGAGTCAGTCCTTCACATCAGATGGCAAAAGTATTGGAGCTTCAGCTTTAGCATCAGTCCTTCCAATGAATATTTAGGATTGATTTCCTTTAGGATGGACTGGTTGGATCTCCTTGTAGTCCAAGGGACTCTCAAGAGTCCTCTCCAACATCACAGTTCAAAAGCATCAATTCTTCAGTGCTCAGCCTTTTTTATGGTCCACATCTCACATCCATACATGAATACTGGAAAAAACCATAGCTTTGACTAGAAGGATCTTTGTCTGCAAAGTGATATCTCTGTTTTTTAATATGCTGTCTAAATTGGCCCTAGCTTTTCTTCCAAGGAGCAACCATCTTTTAATTTCATGACTGCAGTCACAATCTGCAGTGATTTTGGAGCCCAAGAAAATAAAGTCTGTCACTGTTTCCATTGTTTCTTCATCTATTTGCCATGAAGTAATGGGACCAGATGCCAAATATTCTTAGTTTTTGAATATTTAGTTTTAAGCCAGCTTTTTCACTCTCCTCTTTCACCTTCATCAAGAGGCTCTTTAGTACCTCTTCACTCTCTGCCCTAAGGATGGTGTCACCTGCATATCTGTTAGGAGACTTTGTCCATAAAAATTGGAAGAAAGATGCTAAGTAGTACAATATGTCATGATTTTGTAATGAGAATATAGAATTTAAATATGTTTTACCCAAATCAAAATTAACACTATGAAACATATTCTCCCCATGGCAGGTTTCTAATTACTTTCTGTGTTGGAGAAGACTCTCGAGAGTCCCTTGGACTGCAAGGAGATCCAACCAGTCCATTCTGAAGGAGATCAGCCCTGGGATTTCTTTGGAAGGAATGATGCTAAAGCTGAAACTCCAGTACTTTGGCTACCTCATGCGAAGAGTTGACTCATTGGAAAAGACTCTGACGCTGGAAGGGATTGGGGGCAAGAGGAGAAGGGGACGACAGAGGATGAGATGGCTGGATGGCATCACTGACTCGATGGAAGTGAGTCTCAGTGAACTCCAGGAGTTTGTGATGGACAGGGAGGCCTGGCGTGCTGCGATTCATGGGGTCGCAAAGAGTCGTGAGCGACTGATCTGATCTGACAGTAGTCCTACTAAACATTCCTTTGTAAGATAAACGGGACTATTTTTAAGTCTACAATGATATTACATTATTCAAAGTTGCTGTATTTTAATTTTTATTTAAAACTCTGAAATACAAAGTGGACCTCTAAAACCTTTTAGAAATATTAGTAAAGATTAAATATGTTCAAATTATACATATACACACATGTAGATATATACATGCTTATAGAGTTATGTTCTGTCTATAGAATTCCACTGAAAAACACACATATCTGTATATTTACTGGCAATAGGTCTCTTCCAAATAGATGCAAATAATTTATTCAACTGGTCCTCTAATAATGGATGGCCTTTCTTGGTGGCTAAGATGGTAAAGAATCTGCCTACAATGCAGAGGAGATCCGTGTTTGATCCCTGGGTTGGGAAGATCCCTGGAGAAGAGAATGGCTACCCACTTCAGTATTCTTGCCTGGAGAATTCCATGGACAGAGGAGCCTGGCTGGCTGTGGTCCATGGGATCACAAAGAGTTGGAATCAACTGAGCAACTAACACAACACTACTGATGGATAGTTTGGTTCAAAATTTTCCTTTAATAACAATCCTACAGGACTTCACTAGTGGTCTAGTGGTTAAAAGTCCACCTGCCAATGCAGGTGGGCACGAGTTCCATTGGCTGGTTGGTCTTGGAGGAGGAATCTCTCATGCCCCAGAGCCAATTAAGCCCATGCACCACAAGTACTGAGCCAACATTGTAGAGCTAAGCACTGCAACTACCAAGCCTGAGTGCCACAACTACTTAACCTCCATGCCTAGAGCCTGTGCTCTGCAACAAGAGAAGTCATGGAAATGAGAAGCCCAGTCACCACAGCAAAGAGCTGCCCTTTTTCTCTGCAAGTAGAGAAACCCTGTGCACAGCAATGAAGCCCCAGCGCAGCAAGAAAGAAATAAAATAGAAAGACTTACATTGTCCCATATATATATGCATAGGTATGAGATTATAACTACAGGCACTACAGGCAGTGTTTAGAGATGGAATGGCTCATTCAAATAAAACATTTTGTCTTCAGTATTGATATTACCAAAATTTCCTTCACTTGCACCAATTTATTCTACTATCTACCCAGGATAAGAATATTTATTTCCCCAACAGCCTCACCAATACCAAGAATTATCAAGCTTCTTGATCTTGCCAATATGACAACTGAAAAATATCACCTTGTTTTAATGTACATTATTTGATTATGAAAGAAATTGGGCATCTTCTTCAGGATCTCCATTACTATTCACTACAAAGGGATGCCCAGCTGAGTGGATGACCTAAAGCTGAAATCAAGGCTATAAACAGGTTTCCAAACTGTGCTGTTGAAAGAGTCAATTCCTAGGCAGGTTGATAAGAAGTCTGGGGTCCCCAAAGAGGAGAGAGGGGTCTGGAATTTTCAAGGAGGAGGAAAGGACAAAAGTCTTTTTTTCTGTACATTCCTTAGTCTTAGTTACACAAAACGTTTTTTACTTTAAGCCTAGACCTGATGATTACACAACATGGCTCAGCTTAAACTCTGTACTAAGAATTTTGTAACAACAGTGCATCCTGCTTGAAGTCAGTTTCTCCTTCCTGAAAACCTTCTGACTAATCCTGTTATCTAAGTTATGGTAGTGGGTTTGGTGAAATCTTTTTATTGTTAAGTTCTAACCCTGTTATCTTAAAATGTAAATTGTGATAGTGGGTCTGATAAAATGTTTGCAACCTTGAGGCATTCTTTTGATTTATTGTAATAACTAAAAAAGTATATAGCTCCCTTGCTAAATACTAGCAAGTGGGCATTCTCCATCCACTTCTGATGTCTATGTCAGAAGCTTTTTCTGTCCCTTTTCACTGTAATAAAACTTCTGCAACACAAGAGCCCTGAGTGGTCAAGCCTAGTTTCTGGTCCCAAAGCTAAATCTTCTTCGGAGATCACAAATCCGACATCATTCACCATAAGCTATCACTGTGATGGAGTTTTTGCTGCTGAAGGAAGGGGGTTTCTTCTAATTCACAAGCAAGTTATCACAATAGCTAACAGAGGCACTGTTAGTTTAGATATTCTTTGGCTATTATTCTATGAATTTGTTCACACCAATTTTGATATCTTTTAATGTTAAGCACATTTTTCTATGTGATATGAGCTGCAAGTACATTTCAGTCTTTCTTTGGGGTGGTTTATTTATTTTTATCTGTGATATATTTTCACCATATAAAAGTTTTCCATTTTTTTTTTGTAGTAAAATTTATTGCCTTTTCCATGTTATGCTTATACAGGCATTCCCTTCTCTAATATAAGGAGATATTCCACTCTATTTATTAAAGTTACAAATTTATATTAAATTTTGATCCATCTAAAACACATTTTGTTGTAGGACTGAGCTAGAAACCAGCTTTATCTTATTTCTAAAAACGAATAACTAATCATGTTCCCCCACATTGAAACATCATTTCTAACATTACCTCTAATATACACTGAAATCTATTTCTGCATATTTTCCTGCTTCGGCTTTTTGTCCAAGTGCACTGCATTAGTTTACCATTTTAGATTTATACTATGACTGAAAGTAGAATGAATTCTACCTCACCTTTCCCTCCCAGAAATCAATTGCCTAATCTTAAATGTTCACAATCATAATCTTTAGTTTCAAATTTTTGAAACAAACATCTAGCTGTCCATTTAATTATCAGAATATTAAACATGGGGTTTAAAATATTGTTTCAATGTGAATGAAAATAAAAAAACTAGAAGCAGTGGAGAGTTTTCCATGAAATACATCCTGTAAAAAAAAAAAGAACCAATAAATCAGAAATACAGACTATTTATAGAAGACTCTGAATAAAATGAGATAAAGTTTAAGGAGGCCTAGTGCTCATCCATGATGCATTATGAAATCTTTTCTCTTTCAGGAATTCTGATCTTGCTTAATATGCAGTTTCCACCAGCTTACCTGCACTGTCCTGATAGGTTCTGCAAGTTTACCCTGATGTTTTATAACAAATGCACTGATGATGTTCTGATGACTTTTGACTGGGCTGTTGAGGTCAGACTCCTTTTACTTCCTCAAATTGACCCATCTGTTTATGTTGCAAAGTAATATTCTGTATCTTTTCTACAGAACCGTCTCTAAGTATGTATGTCATGACCATATTCTAATATTTAGATTTCTAGATTTTACCTCACCTTGCAGATTATCCTAGACCCTGTCCCCTGTATTTCCCTGTCAAAGCCAACTCTCTGCTACTGGACTGGGATATATGAATTATATTCATGGTGTTTGATGAAAAAGATAGAGAACAAATGCAAGATATAGATCGTATTTGAAATTACTTGAAAAACTTGCACTGTTTTTATTTTTGAAAAATTGCTAACTTGTAGCAGCTCTATTTTCCATACATCAACTCAGTTATATATAAAAAAATTAATAGCACTAATATAAATCACACTTCTGTGCTGGGCAAACATATAGTTTAAAAAATAAAACAGAAAGGTATTAATATTTACATTTGAGGATTTTATCATGTTATGTGGGAACCATTTGAAAATGAAAATTATTATGAGGACAGCCTGGTCATGTTCCCCTTGCTTACCCCTCTAATAAAGATTAATCAAGTTTAATCTCCACTTCTGGATCCACTGCTCATCTGCCACTAACTCCTAATCTTCTTTCACTGTGCTCTCTGGAACTCAGAATAACAAGTTATATCTTTAACCTATCTTTAGACATTTTCTTCACTATCTTGTATTGAAAGACCCATTAAAAGCAGACCCTTTCTTGATGGCAGCTAAAATGACAACAGTACATAAAAAAACTCTTTTCATCTGTATTTCCCTATAGTCTATGCATTTTTTCCTCTCTGTTCTCCTTTATAACAACATTTCTGGAAAGAACTGACTATAGAATCTCAATTTCCAATTTCTCTCCTCTCACTCTCTCTTAAGGCAATTTCTATGAAGATTTTCATGGAAAAGCTCCTAGCACTTCATGGAAAGTAGTCTTATAAATGCCAAAATTGGATATGTTTCTCTCACCTTGCTGTCCTGATTTCCAAAATTTAAATTTACTGGCAAATTAAAAAAAAAAAAAATGTCTCTTTTACTCTTTACCCCTCATTTTCCCAAAGTTTTATCTTTAGAACCATCATGCAATTGTTTTTTCTTGTTCTATCTACACTCTCTTTCTTAGTGATCTTACCCGGTCTTATGGTCTTTCTCTATAACTAATGACTCTTGTCTTTGCATCTCTAAACTAAACTGCATTCTCACCTCCAGGATCATATGCCCAACTACTTTATATTACAATTTTGTATTCTTTGAAAAGTTCAAATGTATATGTTGTTGACTTAAGTAATCCCAACCTAAAATTTGAGAGTTATGTTTTATTTGGTGGGATTTTTTAGGACATCTAGCCTGGGAGACAGCATCTCAGGAAACCCTGAGATAACTGCTCTGAAGAGGCAGGGGGAGGAGCCAGGTTATACAGAAGTTTGTAACAAAGGGCAGGCAGTCTTAACATCAAAAGATTAATAAAAATAATAATAAAAGAGAGAGAGATCTCACCACCTTACATGTCTCTTGAGAAACCTCTATGCAGACCAAAAAGCAACAGTTAGAACCAGACATGGAACAAAAGATTGGTTCAAAATTAGGGAAGGGGTACATCAAGGCTGTATATTGTCACCCTGCTTATTTAATATAATATGCAGAGTGCATCAGCTGAAATGCTGGGCTGGGTGAATCACAAGCTGTAATTAATACTTCCAGGAGAAATATCAACAATCTTAGATAAGCAGAAGATACCACTCTAATCCCAGAAAGCAAAGAGAAACTAAGGAGTCTTCTGATGAGGGTGAAAGAAGAGAGTGAAAAAGCTGGCTTAAAATTCAACATTCAAAACACAAAGATCATGGCATCTGTTTCCATCACTTCATGGCAAATAGATGGGAAAAAGTGGCAAATTTTATTTTTCCTGGGTTCCCAAATCACTGTGAACAGTGAATGCAGCCACTAAATTAAAAGATGCTTGCTCCTTGGTAGAAAAGCTATGACAAACCTAGACAGCATATTAAAAAGCAGAGATACTGCTTTACTGACAGAGCTATGCTTTTTCCAGTAGTCTTGCATGGATGTGAGAATTAGACCATTAAGAAGGCTGAGCACTGAAGATTTGACGCTTTCAAAATGTGGTGCTGAGGAAGACTCTGAGAGTCCCTTGGACAGGAAGGAGATCAAACTAGTGAATCCTAAAGGAAATCAACCCTGAATATTTACCGGAAGGACTGATGCTGAAGCTCCAATACTTTGGCTACCTGATGTGAAGAGCTGACTCATTAGAAAAGACCCTGATACTGGGAAACATTTAAGGCAGAGGAGAAGGTGGTGACAGAGGATAAGATGGTTGGTTGGCATCACTGACTCAATGGACACGAGCTTTAGCAAACTCTAGGAGATAGTGAAGGACAGGGAAGCCTGGAGTGCTATAGTCCATGGGGTCAAAAAGAGTCAGACATGGCTTAGCAAATGAACAACAAGATATCTCAAGTTAAGAAATTTAGTACTTTTCTGTGTATGGAAACATGCAAGAGCCTGGGCTCACAGAAATCATTCCTTCCATATGCATCTCAGCTGTCTGGGGCTAGCTAGTATCCTGCAGTTTTCACATCCCTTGGAGCTCCTCAGTGCTCACTATAGGGAATGGTTGCAGCTGATAGCTGTCAGATAGCAAGCAGTCTTCTTCTTGGTCAACCTCCAGGCTCAGAAATTCATATTTGGAGCGCTGGAATCGCTGATTACTGTGGCATTATTGCTTACTAATATGTCAGGAAATATTCCATTTCTCAGTGTTTCCCCCCTGATTCTCTATGCATGTTTCTATTCTGCTCTTCCCATCCTCCCTTCTCACAAGTATATGTAATATAAGCCTGTTCTTATATTTGCTTATGCCAAACTTGCTATCACTTTTGATTCTTCTCTTTCATGTCATCTAGGCAGCTGAAATTATCTTCAAATACCAGGATCTGATCACTATCAAATATCTCTATTACTACTACTCTTGTCTAAGTCATTGTCATCTTTCACTTGGATTATTGCTACAGATGCTTCGTTGCTTTTCCTGCTTCTCGTTTTGCTGACTTATGTTTTATTCTCAGAAAAGCAGACAGATGATCCAATAAACACTTTCAGTATTGTGATAGTTGTTACATGAATATAAAACAATTAAAATTCATAAAACATTAAAGAAAAAAGCAACATCTATTTAATGGATAATTTAATATATATGCACACACATAGACATATACACATGTAGAGAGATATATATTAAATATATATTAATGAAAAAAAAAACCTTTCGTCAATGAATATCACTTCTGTGCTCAATAGTGTTAATGGCTCCAAATGTCTTTCTACTTTCATGCCTTTTCAATGATATTAAAGGTCCTCCTCCTTTGATGACTGTTCCCATTACCCCATTACCCTCAGCCCATTTTTTTGTTTTCTCTCCTCATCTCATTACTCTCCAATTCATTTACAAATATATAGTCACATTAATCTCCTTTTTATATTTGGACCATGCAAGGTATATTCCTTCCTCAGGAACTTCACATCATGGTTCCTACTTTTCAGAACATTCTTTCTTTCATTCTTTCTCCATATATCACCAAAGCTCACCTCTCCTCTTTTGTAGGTCTTTGTTTAAAAGCTAAATAAGGCCTTTCCTGATTACTTTAAATTGCAAAGTGCATTCCCTCTCCCCTACCAACTCCTCTTCTTATTCCTCCTTTGTTTCCCTGGTTCTTATTGCCATATCCTCAACTATATGGTCTAATGCTTTCTTAATTCATTTTCCATCTTCATAATGTAAACCAGATGTTTTGTCCCTTTGTTTGCTGGTATATCCCAGGAATTAGAAGCTTCTGTGGTAGGTACTTTAAAACAGACACTCAATAAAATTCAGCAAACAGATAAAAAATAATCCACTTTTTTGGAATGATTTAAATGTAGCTTTTTTTTTTAATTCAATGATTTTTGAATAGTCTTGGTGTGACATTTTAGAATTTTATTAAAATAAAATCATATAGCACAATATAGCATATGGATAGATATTAGGGTAAAAATGTAAAAATGTGAGCTTATTATATCACATGAGCCCTGATAGAGCAAAGGAGACATTTATTTTACAATACATTTCTTATTAAATGACAATATACCTATTTTGTTATATAATTTAATAATTCATAGAACAAATTTGTCAGGTGTTGTGGCTGCTGGAAATATCACATTGAACAACAATCCTGGTTGATGCCTGCAGAGATCTGTCTAGTGGTCTGCATATAGTTGCAATGGAGATCATAATCAATTTCACAATATCTCCAGTTTCCCACATATAAAATATTTTTTTAAGACTAAGGAAACGGAAGTATATAGGAAGCGGGATTTATACAAAATAAAATATGCACTTCATCTAAATTGGTTCAAATAAAACTGATCTAAACCTCAACTGTTTACTTTCTAGTTTGTATCATCATAATTTTGTATGAATACATATGAGTAAAATGACAAAGAATAATGCATAATAGATAAAATCAAATGCTGCCACATACAGGTGTAAAAACCTGATATCAGTCTCTCATTTTAAGAAAAGTCATGACTCTTGACTCCTGCATTTTAGTAAAGTGATGACTGCGCAGTAGTTATCATCTGGCCACGAGGCTAGTTTAATCCTTTGGATCTGAAAGTCCTCATGGTAGTGCTATTTCAATATTGGCACATTTTAGTTCTCTGTTCATAATTAATCTTATGAAAACCATTTTTACATAATTTAAACCTACTTCTTATGTCTAGTAATTGCATATCTAATTTACTGTGAAAAGAAGAAGCCAATATTGCATCTGCTAAAGTAACTAAAAAGCACAACTGAAAATATCATCCACCAATGATTTTTATCACTTTAGCTTTACTTTGTTAACTTTTGGAACTTTGCAAAATACAGTTGCTTTTGGCCAGAACTTTGAATTGCAACTTCAATTTGGAAGAGAAATTATGTCTTGGCAAGAAAGAATACTTTATTTTACACACCACAAGTTTCTTGTTGATAGTTATGTAAAGAAAGCAATCTAATAACCACTACTGATAGAAAACATTATACTTTTAAGAAAGCTGATTTTGTTTTTTTTTTAGCTGAAGCCCAAGGGACAAATATTCAGCAGTGGAAAATATTTTGAACAGCAGTGAGTGCAGTTGTAAAATATGTTTGAAGAAGTGCTTACTTCACTATAGTTGTGCTTTCCTATAGTTGTAAACCATCCTGCTCCACAGAAAAGTATCTTGAGCAAAAGGATGATTTCTGCTCATGCCAGCATAAGACTCAGTCAGGTTGCTCTGTAAAATTAAGGGCCACTGGCAAAGTCATAGGGACTCACAGCTAGGTAACACCAAGCTGTTTTAATAAACTTTTGCACAATACTTTCTATTTTTCAGAGTAATTTTATATCAACTATTTCATCTGGCTTTCTTAACTATGATATATCATCACACAGTAGAATCAAAATAGCATAGTTCCCTAAAAAAATCTGTCCTTCCTGAAACTCTAAATAATTTAATGTTTATTATATTATGTTAATGAGTATAATTTGTTGGTATTATTATTACCAATAACAACTTTCAGTTCAGGTCAGTTGCTCAGTCGTGTCTGACTCTTTGCAACCCCATGGACTGGAGCACGCCAGGCCTCCCTATCCATCACCAACTCCTGGAGTTCAGTCAAACTCATGTCCATTGAGTTGGTGATGCCATCCAACCATCTCATCCTCTGTCTCATCACAACTTTAGGGTAAAATAAATATCTATTTACTCCACAGATTTTGAGAAATGCAAAACTATAGGTTTCTTTTCTCAGAAGAATCAGTAATCAAAATGAGTTTTTATTTTTTTTCCTCCCTGGCATAACACGTCCGGTTCAATTTATCGTCTATGTTGGTTTTTGATGTGGCTACTTGATTTTCAGTTCTTACTATCTCTCTTTGAGAACATTTTCCAAAGCATTACTGTGAATAGATGACATCTCATCAAACAGAAGAGAACTTTCCTTGGTAAGTGATATTCTGCAATTCCTGCTGGAACACTTCATCAAACTCAAGGTCCATGTGGACTGTTAATTGCCTTGATATCTAATTCAATAAAGACACATTTTATTCCCACTTATATGTGGGACCTATAAAAACAAAGCATATGAATTTTTTTGCAAAGCAGAAACAGAGAGCAGATGTAAAGAATGGACATATGGATATGGGGATGAGGGATAGAGAGGTGGGATGAATTGGGAGCATGGGATTGACATATACACACTATTAATTATAAAATAGATAACTAATGAGAACCTACTCTATAGCACAGGGAACTCTACTCAATGCTTGTAGTGACATAAATAGGGAAGGAAATCCAAGAAAGAGGGGATATTGTTGATTTACTTTGCTGTACAGCAGAACTTAACTCAACATTGTAAAACAACTATATTCCAATAAAAATTAATTTAAAAAATTAAATTTTTTTATTTTAAAATAAAGGAGGGAGGAGGGTTCAGGATGGGGAACACATATATACCTGTGGCGGATTCATTTTGATATTTGGCAAAACTAATACAATTATGTAAAGTTTAAAACTAAAATTAAAAAAAATGATTATTAAAAAAAAAAGAAAGAAATAGGGTTTCCCAAGTGGCCCTAGTGTCTCCGCCTGTCAATTCAGGAGATATTAGTGACACGGGTTCAATCCCCAGGTAGGGGACATCTCCTGGAGAAGGGCACTGGTAACCCATTCCATTATTCTTGACTGGAGAATACCATTGACAGGGGAGCCTGGTGGGCTACGTCCATGGAGTTGCAGAGAGTCAGACACCACTTAGTGCTTAGCATGCAGCATTCCAGTTTTACTACTCATGGTTTCCTCACCCCAAGCATCAAGCTACTTCAGTTTGAATGAAAACTTAATTTTCTCATTTTTCTCTTGATCTGAATAAATAGTAGTGATTTTGGAATGCTAGGCAATCAATAAGGTATTTATTTTAACCTTTTGCTTCATAAGATATTATATGATATAGGATGTGTGTGTTCAGTCACTGAGTCATGTCCAACTCTTTGTGGCCCCATGGACTATAGTCCAACAGGCTCCTCTGCCCATGGAATTTTCCAGGCAAGAATACTGGAGAAGGGTTCCATTTCCTACTCCAGGGTATCTTCCCAACTAAGGCTCAAACCTGTGTCTCTTGTGTTTCCTGCATTGGTAAGCAGATTCTTTACCACTAGCGTCACCTGGGAAGGCCTCATTTACTATATCTCCTATCAATTGTACTACTAGGTATATATCCCAGAGAAATTAAAATCAGGTTTATATGAAAATATGTACACAAATGCTTATAGCAGCTTTTTTTTATAATGGCAAAAACTAGAAAGAAACTAGATGTCATTCAATGAGTCTATGATTAAGCAAAGTGTAACATAGCTATACCCTGAAATACTACTCAGCAATTAAAAGAAGAAATTATTCATATATACAACTCAGATGTATGTCCAGAGAATTATGCTGAGTGAAAAGAAATCCAATCCCCAAAGGGGACACTCTGTATGATTCTATGCATGTAATATTTTTGAAATGACAGTATCAAAGAAATGGAAAACAGATTAGTAATTTCTAGGGCTAATGAAGGATAGTGTTTTAGGGAAGTTAGTAGGTTTTTATAAGGACATCCAGAGGATTCTAACAGTGATGGAAACTTTTTTATCTTGTCTGTATCAACACCAACATCCTGGTTGTGATATTATACTAGAGTTTTTCAAGATGTTTTATTAGGGGAAATTAATAGCTATAACAAGGCATCTCTCTGTATTCTTTCCTACAGCTGCATGTGAATCTACAGTTATCTTAAAACAGAGCTTAATTAAAAATGAACAACAACCAAAAAAAAAAAAAAAATGGACAGAAGACCTAAATAGACATTTCTGATAAGAAGATATACAAATGGCCAAGAAGCAAACTTATCAGAACCACAATAAAAACATTCCATTGATCATAATTTCCAACTACTGCCCCAATTTGAGTTCCTACATCTATCTTAAAAAAAATCGGTAATTTATCTGGACTTCACTTATTAGGAATGGGTTTTATGAAAATTTAAATTTCATGAAAAGTGTGAAGTTCCAAATGAACTCCAGTTTGAGATGGGATGTCAGATCTATGTGTCATTTTTCTGATTTTCTCAAGGCTAAAATCAAGCTAATAGATCATCTTTATTTCCGCTTTCATGTGAGTGATTTGGTAATGCTACATGCCTTCTATTCTTATTTGAAGTGTTTCTGAGTAAACTTTAGGCTTCCCTGGTGGCTCCGTTGGTAAAGAATTTGCATGTAATGCAGGAGACCCGGGTTTGATCCCTGGGTTAGGAAGATCCCCTGAGGAGGAAATGGCAACCCACTCTAGTATTATTGCCTGGAGAATCCCATGGACAGAGGTGCCTGGGGTGGCTAGAGTCCATGCGGTCACAAACAGTTGGACATGCCTGAGCATGAGCCTGTTATCACTTTATAATTATGAGAAAATTATTTAAATTATTTGCTCTTATCTTCATTTCCACACTTCAAGTATGACCATAATGTGCTTTTATTAATTCAGATGAACTTGTAAGCATAACATCCTTATTGAGCAGATTCATAGAAAAACTTAGAGTAAAATTTCCTAGTTACTTATTAGATTATTTTAAGTATCATTTCAGTCGCTCAGTCATGTCCGACTCTCTGCAACTCCATGAACTGCAGCATGCCAGGCCTCCCATCCATCAACAACTCCCAGATTCACCCAAACACATGTCCATTGATTCGGCGATGCCATCCAACCATCTCATCCTCTGTCGTCACCTTCTCCTCCTGCCCTCCATCCTTCCCAGCATCAGGGTCTTTTTGCATCAGGGTCTTTTTCAATGAGTCAGCTCTTCACATCAGGTGGCCAAGGGATTGGAGATTCAGCTTCAACATCAGTCCTTCCAATGAACACTCAGGACTGATCTCCTTTATGATGAACTGGTTGGATCTCCTTGCAGTCCAAGGGACTCTCAAGAGTCTTCTGCAACACTGCAGCTCAAAAGCATCAATTCTTTGGTGCTCAGCTTTCTTTATAGTCCAACTCTCCCATCCATACATGACCACTGGAAAAACCATAGCCTTGATTATATGGACCTTTGTTGACAAAGTAATGTCTTTGCTTCTTAATATGCTGTCTAGGTTGGTCATAACTTTCCTACTTAGGAGTAAGCATCTTTTAATTTCATGGCTGCAGTCATCATCTGTAGTGATTTTGGAGTCCCCCCAAATAAAGTCTGCCACAGTTAAAACTGTTTCCCATCTATTTTCCATGAAGTGATGGGACCGGATGCCATGATCTTAGATTTCTGAATGTTGAGCTTTAAGCCAACTTTGTCACTCTCCTCTTTCACTTTCATCAAGAGACTCTTTAGTTTCTCTTCACTTTCTGCCATAAGGGTGATGTCATCTGCATATCTGAAGTTATTGATCTTTCTCCCAGCAATCTTGATTCCAGCTTGTGCTTCTTCCAGCCCAGCATTTCTCATGATGTACACTGCATATAAGTTAAATAAACAGGGTAACAATATACAGCCTTGACGTACTCCTTTTTCTATTTGCAACAAGTCTGTTGTTCCATGTCCAATTCTAACTGTTGCTTCCAGACCTGCATACAAGTTTCTCAAGAGGCAGGTCAGGGGGTCTGGTATTCCCATCTCTTTCAGAATTTTCCACAGTTTATTGTGATCCACACAGTCAAAGGCTTTGGCATAGTCAATAAAGCAGATGTTTCTCTGGAACTCTCTTGCTTTTTTGATGATCCAGAGGATGTTGGCAATTTGATCTCTGGTTCCTCTGCCTTTTCTAAAACCAGCTTGAACATCTGGATGTTCATGGTTCATGAATTGCTGAAGCCTGGCTTGGAGAATTTTGAGCATTACATTACTAGCATGTCCATTAAAAAAACCTAAAACTATTCAAATATTAGATATCTCTATTTACCCCCTTCAGATCAGATCAGATCAAATCAGTCACTCAGTCATGTCCAACTGTTTGCGACCCCATGAATCACAGCACGCCAGGCCTCCCTATCCATAAATACATATATTCTAATGTAATGGTTTCAAAGTTATATATTTTCTTTATCTCTTTCACTAGAACAAAAAACAAAGTCCTTTGATTTATTACAATAATTAGTGACTTCATAAAAGAGCATGGTCTATATTCGTAAGCATTTGGATATTATTTTGATTTTACATATCTCAATACAGAGCAATCATTTCAATATTTTTACATAATTTCACTGATGCTGCTGCTGATGCTAAATCGCTTCAGTCGTGTCCGACTCTGTTGGACCCCATAGACAGCAGCCCACCAGGGATTCTCCAGGCAAGAACACTGGAGTGAGTTGCCATTTCCTTCTCCAGAGCATGAAAGTGAAAAGTGAAAGTGAAGTCGCTCAGTCGTGTCCGACTCTTAGCGACCCCATGGACTGCAGCCTGCCAGGCTCCTCCATCCATGGGATTTTCCAGGCAAGAGTACTGGAGTGGGTTGCCATTGCCTTCTCCAATAATTTCACTAGAGCATAGCATATAAAGTAAATATATGCATTAATATGTCTCTCTTCAAGTTGAGGCATAATTAAAGTTTTAATATCAAAACATTCACAGTAGTTAGAGTTTAAGCTTTTAATCTATGTTTTCCAAATTATATTTAATACTCATTAATGTTACAAATAGTAAACATTTTACAAACTATATTAATCAAATTTTGTCTTCTAATGTATCTTGTAATTTATTAATTTAGAAAATTATTATAGATCTTTATTTTTCTTTATTGTATTCACATGGTAAATTTAAATAACAATCTTGTCACTATGAAATGCTATAGCATGCTGTTCAATGTGACCTGCGTATTGAAAAAATTTAGCCATCAATGAAAAAATTTACCTACTTAATATAATTAGGCTCATATTGGAAGAAAGTCATGCCACTTATAATATTTCTTCTATAGCAAATCTTGAATTATTTGTTTTTTGCTAATGATAAATATCTCAAATAATTTTTTTCACCTATCATACAAGTGGCATTCATAAAAATACTAAGGTATCTTTCTCTGGTTTATAATATTTGTTCACAATTTGGACAAGAACTTTAACCTTGGAATTCAAATATAAGACTATATGATGTTGGCTTCTTACTTTTAGAGTTCTGGTTGGCATTTTTAAGTTGTCTGCTTAATAGAAATAATGTACAACTAAATGCTCATTTTTTCCATTAGTTGCTTTTCAGTTCAGTCACTCAGTCATGCCTGACTCTTTGTGAACCCATGAACTGCAGCACACCAGGCCTCCCTGTACATCACCAACTCCTGGAGTTTACCCAAACTCATGTCCATTGAGTTGGTGATGCCATCCAACCATCTCATCCTCTGTTGTCCCCTTCTCATCCTGCCTTCAACTGTTTAATGGTTTTTTTTTTGGCTCCTCTTTTATTCCACTTCCTTCTTCATCTTAATGTTTGCTTTCTGTGTCTGCACTGGAAGAGATCTCTCCATTGATCATTTGGTTAAATTCCAATTATAAAACTCCATATTGGTAACACCAATTTCAAGTTCAGTTAGCCAATTTCCTTTTTCAATGGCCAACTCCAATCTGTGATATATTATTTATTTAATCTACCTATTAACATGGAATGCTCAGTGAAAAATCAATGACCCATTTCTACTTTATATACTGTCATATCATATTCTGAGCCATATCTGCCTCTGAGTGTTCGAGTGTCTCCTGTGGAGGTATGGGTCAGCAGCTTGCTGTAGGGGCAGGGGTTCTGGGTGCAGCAGTCCTGGATGTGGCATAAGCCCTCTTGGAGGAGGTTGCAATTAACCCCAACAAAGAGCTGCTGAGCAGACAACCCACAAACTTCAGAACAATTATATCAAATAAATTCCCACACTGTTAAGAAAGTCCTAGGACCACAAGAGATTTCCCAACCTGGGGATCTGACAAAGGAACTGAGGACCCTTAGGGAATTTGACTTTGAAGGCCAGTGGGATTTGATCAGAATTTACAAAGGACTGGGGAACAGGCTCTTGGAGGGCACAAACAAAACCTTGTGTGCACCAGGACCCAGGAGAAAGGAGCAGTGACCCCACAAAAGACTGACCCAGACTTGCCTGTGAAGATCCAAGAGTCTCTGGTGGAGGCATGAATCAGCAGAGGCATGTGTCCACAATGGCCTACTAAAGGGTTGGTGGCACTGAGTGCAGCAGTGTGTGCACAGGATCTTATGAAGGAGATAATCATTATCTTCATTACCTCCACCATAGTTTCATCTCAGATAAAACAACAGGGAGGGAACACAGCCCCACCCATCAACAGAAAATTGGATTAAAGATTTACTGAGCATGGCACTGTCCATCAGAACTAGACACAATTTCCCCCCACAGTCACTCTCTCCAATCAGAAAGCTTGCATAAGCTTCTTATCCTTATCCCTCAGAGGGCAGACAGACTGAAAATCACAGTCACAGAAAACTAATCAAACTGATCACATGAACCACAGCCTTGTTTAACTCAATAAACTATGAGCTATGCTGTGTAGGGCCACCCAAGACAAATGAGTCATGGTGGAGAGTTCTGACAAAACACAGTACACAGGAGAAGTGAATGGCAAACCATTTCAGTATTCTTGCCTTGAGAAACTGATGAACAGTATGAAAAGGCAAAAAGAAATGACACTAAAAGATGAACCCCCCAGGTCAGATCAGTTCAGTTCAGTCATTCAGTCATGTCTGACTCTTAACAACCACATGGACTGCAGCCCTCCAGGCCTCCCTGTCCATCACCAACTCCCGGAGTTTGCTCAAACTCATGTCCATTGAGTCGGTGATGCCATCTGACCATCTCATCCTCTGTCATCCCTATCTCCTCCCGCATTCAATCTTTCCCGGCATCAAGGTCTTTTCAATAAGTCAGCTCTTCGCATCAGGTGGCCAAAGGACTGGAGTTTCAGCTTCAACATCAGTCCTTCCAATGAACACTCAGGGCTGATCTCCTTTATGATGAACTGGATGGATCTCCTTGCAGTCCAAGGGACTCTCAAGAGTCTTCTGCAACACAACGGTTCAAAAGCATCAATTCTTCGGTGCTCAGCTTTCTTTACAGTCCAGCTCTCACATCCATACATGACCACTGGAAAAACCATAGCCGTGACTAGACGGACCTTTGTTGGCAAAGTAATGTCTCTGCTTTTCAATATGCTATCTAGGTTGGTCATAACTTTTCTTCCAAGGAGAAAGCGTCTTTTAATTTCATGGCTGCAGTCACCATCTGTAGTGATTTTGGAGCCCCAAAAAATAAAGTCTGACACTGTTTCCACTGCCACCCGGCTTATTTAACTTATATGCAGAGTACATCATGAGAAATGCTGGACTGGAAGAAGCACAAGCTGGAATCAAGTTTGCTGGGAGAAATATCAATAACCTCAGATGTGCGGATGACACCACCCTTATGGCAGAAAGTGAAGAGGAACTAAAAAGCCTCTTGATGAGAGTGAAAGAGGAGAGTGAAAAAGTTGGCTTAAAGCTCAACATTCAGAAAACGAAGATCATGGCGTCTGGTCCCATTACTTCATGGGAAATAGATGGGGAAACAGTGGAAACAGTGTCAGTTGCTTGTGTCCACTAAAATATTTTAACTGGTTAATTTTGAAAATCTTACTGTCATTTTACTTTGGGTGCTTTGTAACAATTGGATCCTGTTGCTCATTCCAATTTTTAACCATGGGTTTTGATCTTTTTTGAAAGAATTATTGTCTCTTTTTGCTTCTTAGTTGTGGAAAAAAAAAAAAATTAGAACATTTGGCATGAATTCACTGGGGGCCGGAATCAATCAGTCCTAGTTACTAACTCTGTTGGAGGATATGTGTAATTTACACGGTATTGAATTAAAATGTACTTTAAATTTCTACTTTCCAGTGTCTCATTATTATATAGTCAACATCTCTGTAGCTTTTAACTAATAGGGTTTACTTGACATATAAGTAATATAAAATACGCCTCATTTCACTTTTAGGTATTCTACCCTAGTTCCTAATGGCATCAAAATGCCTTCAAAAATTTTTAGTACCTATCATGTTGAGTTACTTTGATTTAATTACTTAAATTAAAAAAAAAAGACTATCAAATGAATTCTAATTTACAACAAATTAAACCATGTGGATGCATGAAAGAATGTAAGAAGTGCTGATATATTGCAAATGACCTTATTTGTTGTCTTTTAAGGTACATAACGACACTCTGTATTACTTATGTCTTTATATCATACACAATAATAATATTTTTATTTTAATCACAGTAGTTTATGACTCAATGTATGTATGAAAAATAGCCTTTTTCTAGGCATAGAAGCTTACTTTTTCCCAAGCAATGCTTTTAATTTATTAAATTCATACCATGAGTTGTATCTAGAGTATTAGTTTGTTTAAAAAAAAAGTCTTTGTAAAACTTTTTTTTCCTAGAAAAATTCAAGTAAATGAATTTTTGCTCAATTTCTGAATGTTTAGCATTTCCCCATCTCTTTTGAGCTGGTGAATGGCCTTCTTTAATTGGTGACAAGTTGAACAGTTGCAATGAAACTGAGATTTATTTGGTTTCTATTTCTAGTAGTAATATATAATTGTTCTTGATTATGTGACTAAAATGTTTGCTTTCATCTTATTCAATTATCTCTCTATAATAAATATTTTTTCAAAGAATAGAAACAAATTCCTTTTTTGCTGTATTTTTTCAATTTATAAGGTAAACTGTAACTGTAAAATAAATCAATAGTTTTTCAGTCTCTTCAAAATTAAAGAAGCAATATTAGATATTTTCACAAACATTTAATTTAGGCCATAAATAATAATTAAAAATTATTTTCATTTCAAAGATAACCATAAGTATAAATGAACATGTGTATATCCACAAAACTATCCACATACATTTACATGTTCTATGGAGATATATATATGTATATATATAAATTTATATTTCTGATTATTTTTTAAGTGAAAAGAATTTCTTGATTTTATATATATATGTGTATTTATATATATATGCATATATGTAATTTTCAAAAATGGGTCCATGATTACCAAATATTTACAGTTTACTTTGCAGCATGAACTGCTACAGGCATTTTATTATCCATTTCATTTAATATGAAGAGTCACATTGTCTAATAATTTCAGAATTTTTTTTTAATGTTTCACTACTCTACTTGTCTGATGTTAAAAATTATTTTATTATATTTGAGACTTTTTGTTAATTTAACCTATATTCTTTATGATGTGAAATGTGTGTAAAAATGGGATAAAATAAACAATTTTAATGATCCTTTGTATTTGGTTAAATTAGCTCTTAAATATTTGAAAGGCATTATTAATATAGCCGTATTTCACAGGATAGTTCATATCTACATATTTATCTATTAGAATGTTTATAAGAATGAAAATTTAATTGGACAGATTACTCAAAACAAATATTTCAATTTGGCTCACCTTATAAAAGGCAAAAGCCCAAGTTTAAGTATAATCAAATGATTAAACAATTTATCAAATATCATAATTACTGTAACATTCATGTCATTGCATTACATGTTACTCTACTAAATACTGTTAGCCTTCAGACAATTTTAAATGAGTATCTTATTTTTTCCCTTATTCTGAAAATACTGCTCGAAAGGATATGTTAAATACAGTATATATTACTGAAGACTATATTTTATGGCTAATTGAAAATAGGCTTGCAGATAAATAATTAAAAATTTTGATAACCATTTTGAAGGGAAAGACCAGGATGGTATAATAAACAAAGGTACTTGCATAAATACTCAGTCCAATTGTAAGTATTAAGACAGAGCTTCTAAAATATCTCAAGCCCTATTTGTAGGTGATCTTTTTCAGTGGATGTCTAGGTGAATTTTTGATGTAATACTAATATTTGGCTATCAGTGTTAGCTGATCAGTCATGCCTGACTCTTTGTGACCCCATAGACCATAGCCCATCAGGCTCCTCTTTCCATGGAATTCTCCAGGCAAGAATACTGGAGTGGGTTGCCATGCCCTTCTCCAGGGGATCTTCCCAGCCCAGGGATCGAACTTTGGTCTCCTGCACTGCAGGTCGATTCTTGGCTGCCAAGTCTTAAACAAGAGAGACCACTGGGGCCTGTTTCCATAGTCCCAGTGGAAATGATGATTGGAGTGTTGACATTGAGAGAATTAAAAAGCATTGCAAAGACCAATACAATGTCAAAGTCAGAAGAAAACTAGTGTGTCACATGTAAGTCAGTAGAGCAGAACTGAGCACCTGGATATCAGCAACAGTTTAGTACATTATTTTGCTGAGTCTGCCACCATAGAAAGATACCACAGACGTGATGGCTTAAACAACAAAATTTTTTACACAGTTCTTGAAGTGAAAAGTCTATGATCAAGGTTGACAGGTTTAATTTCTCCTGAGACATCTCTCCTTTGCTTGCACATGGTCACTTCTCAAATATCCTCACATAGCCTTTTTTCCATACATATGTCCCAGTCTCTCTTCCTCTTCTTATAAAAACACCAGTCATATTGGATTAGTGTTCCATCTTTATGACTTCATTTAACCTAATTTTATCCTTCAAAGCTCTATTTCTAAATGCAGTCACATTGAGGGTTAGGATTTGAACATATGAATTCAGAAGGGACACCATTCAACTTATAATAGTAATGTAAGAATCAGTACAAAACAATGCTAGAAGGTGACACACTCTTAGTTCTCATGCATCAGTTATAGACTCAGTAGATGCTTGACTTAGTCTGAAACTAAGATGCATATTAGCTATAAACAGCAGTGATGGAGACAAAGGAATCTATGTGGCCAATGAAAAGCCATGAAGTGAGAATGGGCTAGAACTCATATCGTCTATTAGATGTTCAGCCTTAAAATCTCTTCATTAATACCAAACAAAATGAGTAGAATCTGAAATTATAAACATAATACCATTTATATTACTACCCACCCAAAATGAAATAATTAGGCATAAATCTAACAAAATATGTAAAGGTCTATAGAAGGAAAACTACAAAACTCCAATAAATGAAATCAAGGAAAAACTAAATAAAGGGAAAACTAGTTCAAGTTCATGTATAAGAAGACTCAATACATCATACCTGGAAATATTGTGGGTTAAGTTCTAGAGCACTGCAATAGAATGAATATCACAGAAGAGCAAATCACATATTATTTGGATTCCCAGTGCATATTAAAGTTAGATTTACATAATAGTCTACTAAGTATATAATAGCATCATGTCTAGAAAAAAGTGCACATACCTTAATTAAAGCAAGCTTTATTGTTAAAAATTGTTAACAATCATCTAAGTGTTTGGTGAGTCACAGTAGTAACATCAAAGATCACTGATCACTGTAACTAATATATTAATAATAAAAATTTGAAATACTGTAAGAGTTACCAAAATGTCACACAGAGACACAAAGTGAGCAAATGCTGTTAGGAAAGTAGTTCTGACAGACTTGCTTAATGCAGAGTTACAATAAGCTTTTACTTTGTAAAAAAACAGTACCTGCAAAAAGCAGAAACCAAAGTGCAATAAAATGAGCTGTGCTAGTATTGTCAAGATGTTAGTTCTTCCCAACTTGATCTATGGATCACAATGCAGTCCAATCAAAATTACAGAAGGTTATTTTGTGGATACCAACAAACTGTTTCTAAAGATTAGACAGAGAGGCAAAAGACCTGGAGTAATCAACACAATGTTGAAAGCGAAGAACAAAGTTAGAGGACTGAATTTTCTCAGATTAAAACTTAACTATTAACTTACAAATATCAGAATGGTGTACTATTGGAAAATTAATAGACAAATGGATCAATGGGACAGAATAAAGAGGCCAGAAATAGACTTGTATCAGATCAGTTCAGTTGCTCAGTCGTGTCTGACTCTTTGCGACCCCATGAATTGCAACATGCCAGGCCTCCTTGTCTATCACCAACTCCCGGAGTTCACTCAAACTCATGTGCATCGAGTCGGTGATGCCATCCAGCCATCTCATCCTCTGTTGTCCCCTTCTTCTTCTGCCCCCAATCCCTCCCAGCATCAGAGTCTTTTCCAATGAGTCAACTCTTCTCAAGAGGTGGCCAAAGTACTGGAGTTTCAGCTTTGGCATCATTCCTTCCAAAGAACACCCAGACTTGTATAAATATAGTCAATTGATCTTTGACAAAGGAAGAAAGGCAATACAAAAGAGCCAACATTTTGTCTCAAACAGATGGTGCTGTACATTCACATGCAAAAGTAAACCAATCAGTCTTGACAGAGGACTTACCCTCTTCACAAAACTTAACTCAGTATGCATCATAGATCTAAAAGGGAAATTCAAAATTATAAATCTTCTAGAAGATAACATGAAAGAAAATCCAGATGACCTAGGGTATGCCAATGCTTTTTTGATATAATACCAAAGGAACTATTGATGAAAAAAATGAAAAACTGAAATTCAATAAAAATTTTCTCTGTAAAAGACAATGTCAAGACAAGAAAATGAGTCACAGATTGGGAAAAACATTTGCAAAAGATACATTTGATAAGGGATTGCTATCCTATATATAAAAAATATCTAAAACTTAACAATAAGAAAACAACTCGATTATGAAATGAGCCAAAAACTTTAATGAATACCTCACCAAAGAAGATAAACATATGCCAAGTAAAGGTGTAAAAAGATGCTCCACATTCTATATCATCACAGAAATACAAATTAAAACAAAATATTACTTATACATATATTGGTGATTTAGTTTCTAAGTCATGTCCAACTCTTGAAACCTCATGGACTGTAGCTCACCATGAGATTTCCTGGCAAGAATATAGGTCTGGGTTGGCATATCCTTCTCCAGGGGATCTTCCTGGCCCAGCAATTGAACCCACATCTCCTGCATTGCAGGTGGATTCTTTACCACTAAGCCACAAGGGAAGCCCCATACCTGTTACAGAGTAGCCAAAATCCAGAACATTTGACAACACCAAATGCTGGACAGAATAAGGAGCATTATGAACTCTAATTCATTGCTGGTGGAAATGCAAAATGGTACAGTCACTCTGGACAACAGCTTGCTAGTTTCTTATAAAACTAAACATATTTTTTATCAGGTGATCCTGGAATTGTGCTCCTTGGTACTTAACCAAAGGAGTTGAAAATTTAAGTCCACACAAAAATCTGCACGTGGTTGTTGTAAGTTTTATTCATAATTGCCACAACTTGGAAGAAACCAAGATGTCCTTTAGTAGGTGAGTGGGTAAATCAACAGAAATACCTCTAAACAATGAATATTATATGGCACTAAAAGAAATGAATTATCAAGAAATGCAAAGACAAGGGGGAAACTTAAATGCACATTACTGAGTTAAAGTAATAATAATAATAATAATGAAGTACCTCTGGTACTTTTCTCAACTGACAATAATGGTGGAAAGATATATTCTCATCTTGGGTGCCTCCAGTAGTTCTTTTTAATGAACCAATTGTCTTTATCAACATGGTAATCTAATTGAGATAACACTTGGAGAAACCTGCCAAACAAAAGGATGACCATATCTATGAAGAGTTAACAAAAAAAAGTGTTAAAATGTCTTTGTTTTTGTTTGACCTATAAACTCAGTCTCAAGATATCTTTTAAGTGTTTCAAAATCAAATCAACAGCCATGAGGACATACTTTTCAAAACTTAATTTTTTGATTTGTAAGCATGCAGATCTCTTTCACTTAGCTTAAATTCATTTATCAGATTATTTTAAAAGCAAATAATTCAAATACATGTTTATTGGAAAGGAAACATGTGGATGGGAAAGATTTTGACTGTGTTTTCTTAAGATACTTCAAACTTCCAGTTTAGCATCAAAATGAGCATTTATAATGATTAAGTAAATGACTCAGGTTAGAGTAGAAAATACTAAAACATGGTATTCATATGACTTGTTCACTTATTCAGAAATGAAAGTGTTAGTTGTTCAGTCACATCTGAATCTCTGTGACCCATGGACTATAGCCCACTAGGATCCTGAACATAGGATTCTCCAGGCAAGAATACTGGGGTGGATTGCCATGCCCTTCTCCAGGGGATCTTTGTGACCCAGGGATCAAACCTGGGTATCCTGCATTGCAGACAGATTCTTTACCATCTGGGCCATGAGGGAAGCCTCATTCAGAAATGTCCAAGCAATTTTGTAACCTAAACAGGTAGGGTGAGTACAGTACTCCTGAAGCAAGGCCCCACAATAATGTACATAACTCATGAAGGAGATGTCAGCCTTTTGGAGTCACTAAGTGGAAACAATAATTGCTTCAGAATTTCTATTCAACATGAAACAGAATTAGTCACTACTTATCACATCTGTCCATGCTAAAACCAAATATAATTGAGTGAAAAGGACCCCAGTATCTGTGTGTGGGTACATTATTATAATGGCCCATATGTTGGCTAAGAACACTTGTGTTCAGATTCAACCCCATAGTCAGAGGAATCACCTTCAACAAAAACAACTTCAAAAACATTTTCTATATTTCAAAACTGTTAGGGTCTCACTTGTTTTTCTTGTTCACAAGTGTGTCTTTTATATTGAGTGTTGCTTATAAGAAGGGAGAAAAAGCATTTGTGAGGAAGGGGTCTTATGAATGAATACAAGCTATTATTTGTAGTTTCTGAAATATATATTATGAAAATGTACTTGAAAACACTGCCCGGTTGGATCCGTAGGTAAGTTGCTTATAAGAATGTTTCCGATGAAGGAAAGGTGTGTCTCACAGGGCAATCGAGGCTGAAAAGCTCCCCCCTCGTTAATTAAAGGAAAGAATGAGCCCATCAAAATATGAGGTTCTATGTGAAAAAAAGGAAGAAAAACAACAACAACAACAATAATAACTCCAGAGCTCTACACCAAATAAAATATAAATGCAAATATTATACAGTCCCAAATGTCATTTCCCCACCATTCTTTTTTCTTTCTTTTTAGGACACCTAGAATGGTTCCAGGAGAAGGCAATGGCACCCCATTCCAGTACTCTTGCCTGGAAAACACCATGGATGGAGGAACCTGGTAGGCTGCAGTCCATGGGTTCACTAAGAGTCTGACAGGACTGAGCAACTTCACTTTCAGTTTTCACTTTCATGCATTGGAGAAGGAAATGGCAACCTACTCCAGTGTTTTAGCCTGGAGAATCACAGGGACAAGGGAGCCTGGTGGGCTGCCATCTAGGGGGTCACACAGAGTTGGACACAACTGAAGTGACTTAGCAGCAGCACCAGCAGACTGGTTCCAAATAGGAAAAGAAGTACGTCAAGGCTGTATATTGTCACCCTGCTTATTTAACTTATATGCAGAGTACATCATGAGAAACGCTGGGCTGGAAGAAGCACAAGCTGGAATCAATATTGCTGAGAGAAATATCAATAACCTCAGATATGCAGATGACACCACCCTTATGGCAGAAAGTGAAGAGGAACTAAAAAGCCTCTTGAGGAAAGTGAAAGAGGAGAGTGAAAAGTTGGCTTAAAGCTCAATATTCAGAAAACTAAGATCATGGCATCTAGTCCCATCACTTCATGGGAAATAGATGGGGAAACAGTAGAAACAGTGTCAGACTTTATTTTTTGGGCCTGCTCCAAAATCACTGCAGATGGTGACTGCAGCCATGAAATTAAAAGACGCTTACTCCTTGGAAGGAAAGTTACAACAAATCTAGATAGCATGTTCAAAAGCAGAGACATTACTTGGCCAACAAAGGTCCATCTAGTCAAAGCTATGGTGGTCATGTATGGATGTGAGAGTTGGATTGTGAAGAAAGCTGAGCGCCAACAAATTGATGCTTTTGAACTGTGGTGTTGGAGAAGACTCTTAAGAGTCCCTTGGACTGCAAGGAGATCCAACCAGTTCATTGGGAGGAGGGAGGGGGGTTCAGGATGGGGAACACATGTATACCTGTGGGGGATTCATGTTGATGTATGGCAAAACCAATACAATATTGTAACGTAATTAACCTCCAATTAAAATAAATTTATATTTTAAAAAAATGAGACCAGTCCTGGGTGTTCTTTGGAAGGAAGGATGCTAAAGCTGAAACTCCAATACTTTGGCCAACTCATGAGAAGAGTTGACTCATTGGAAAAGACTCTGATGCTGGGAGGGATTGGGGTCAGGAGGAGAAGGGGACGCCAGAGGATGAGATGGCTGGATGGCATCACCGACTCGGTGGACATGAGTTTGAGTGAACTCCTGGAGTTGGTGATGGACAGGGAGGCCTGGCGTGCTGTGATTCATGGGGTCGCAAAGAGACACGACTGAGTGACTGAACTGAACTGCACTGGAGATTTATTTATTTATGTTTTAACTTTTTATTTTATGTTGTAGTATAGCCAATTAACAATGTTATAAAAGTTTCGAGTAAACAGGAAATAGACTTTGTTATTTACATTGGTATTTATCTGTTTCAGCATCGTGATTACAGGGAAAAAAAACCTCTCTCCTGAGAAAAAGGAAATACTTGGTGTGTCAGCACTGCACAAGTTGGTTTGTGAACTTGCATAATTTTAAATAACTGGTCCCTTAGGCAAGCCATAGCTCTAAAGTTCATGTTTACAAATGTTTGTAGAATCACATCATAGTAACAGGAGAGTTAAAGTTGTAAACTTTCCAGTTACATACATTATCATCTGAATTGGGGAAATAAAGTACGGGAAGCTTGAAGCAAGCAAAGTAATAATCATATACACTGAATTTTAAAAATGTAACAATGCAAGCATGCTGTTAATGGATTGGAAAGGCTATTTACAAGAATGATAATAATACCTTCAAATTAGCATCAGCAATGTTTTTTGATGTTAGTTTATATGCTAGATATAAAAGCCCTAAGTACCATGGGGCCTGCCAAGAATTTCAATATAAATGAGGAGAAATTATAGAGTGATATAAATGTTATACAGAGAAATAATTTATAAACAAGGTTATAAGAGGTTATTAAAATCACATGAAGCAATAATTAAGCACATCCTCAAATTATCAATGGCAATGAAATGAAATATACCTGTTTTGCATTTTGAAAAATGAATGAACATTTTTTTTTTAAACCTAACTGACTTCCTCAGTTGTTCAAAATGGGAAGGCAATACAATGATAGAATGAGCCACGCTAATGAGTTCCTTCCAGGCAATGACTCCATCTTATTTGCTTTCATTTCTCTAGAACCAAAGGGTCGGTGGCCTGACATAAAAGATAATAAGTAAATGTTTAAATAGTGAAATTGAACTGAGTCCTAATGAACACAGTCATCGCAGTCAGACAGTTTTAGTTCAATTCATGGAGACATCATTTACATGCAGAATTGTCTTGGAAAAAGTTATTTAATCTATCTGACTTTTTTCTCTTTAAAGTAAGAATATCTGCCCCCATTTTGTCAAATCATTGTAAAGATTAAATGAGGTTATATAAATATTAAAAAAATGTGGCACACAAGGACATGTGGTCAGTACTCAGTGACAGTTGCTGTTAGTAATCCCATCTGATTTTTAGGATATCCCTCTTTCCCAGGACTGTTCTCTAAGCTTCAGCTAAGTGCTCATCCACCCCAGGAAGCCTATCTTCTCTATCCCTAGCATGGACTGCATCTCTTCTCCAGTCACTTTCAGTGCATTTATTTGCTTTCATTAATTCTTCTCATTGCATAATCTGTGATATCTAAAAATTATTTGCTTTTTCATTAAGTATGCTCTAGTATTTGACTTAAGAATAAAATATATATCATATGTCTTCATATCTCCAGTGACTGATACAGTTCTATTAGTGAAAGTGAAAGTCACTCAGTTGTGTCTGACTATTTCCAACCCCATGGATTATATAGTCCATGGAATTCACCAGGCCTGAATACTAGAATGGGTAGACTTTCCCTCCTTCAGGAGTAGGTACCACCATTTGATAAATTTATTAAGACACAGGAAATAGTCTATCCTTATATTTTGCTGTTAATTTTTATGGATAAATCTTTGAGAGAAAATTTTGATTTGAGATCATTGTGCTACATTGTTATTACAAGAAAATAAAACGTTATGATACAAAGTACTGTTGTCAATGCACTCTGAACACGGTGTCCAGAATATCTTCTTAGCAAGTCACAAGAAGTGCATGCTCGGTTGTGTCTGACTTTTTGTGACTCCAAGGAGAATAGCCCACACATCAGGCTCCTCTGTCCATGGGATTTCCTAGGCAAGAATACTGGAGTGGGTACTATTTCCTATTCCAGGGGAGCTTCCTGACTCAGGGAATGAACTCAAGTCTCTTGTATCTCTTGCACTGGCAGGCAGATTCTTTACCAACCATGTCAACCTGGGAAGCAAGTCATAAGAGAACTAGGAAAAAGCCAGGGAAGCACTGCTATAATGACAGTCTCAACATAGGAAGTCTTTGGTTGACTCTATACATGAAATTTTCACTGTGCTTACCTAGAGTTAGATGAATACAGTGCCTATTAACTATGAGACCCAGAAAAAGAAAAGATCAATTTGTTTCCTGACTATGTGAGAGTTTAATCAGTGTATCACATAGGATAAACATGTGTTGATGCATCTTTACAGATGAAGGAAAATAAATTTTAACTTACTTTGTGAATTATAAGCTTCAAAAGGCATATGAAAGTCCTTGAAAAAAAATGAACTCAAGAAAGAGTTGGAAAAGTCATGAGTAGTAGAACCACAATAGAAAATTATGAAATGCGTATATTCCTCACCTTTGGAATTTTCATCTTGGAAGGTCATTTCTATGCTATTCTCTAAAAGGTTTAAGAGTTACTTTTAGAGAAGTTTAGATCAGTTTTATACAATATGGCATTTCTTATATACTTACTATGAAGAAGTTGGGCTTGGTATTTACTCTGTTTTGATATTTTAGAGGAAGGAGAATCACATGAAATAAGCCTCTGAAATACATTTAGTAGATTTTAGAAATTCTCATATGGCCAGAGTTCCCTAAATGCAGAACCTTAGGACAAAATAAAATAAAGGAAGAAAGGGAGGGAAGAAGGAAGGGAGGTAGGGAGGAAGGAAGGAGAGAAAGAAGGAAGGAAGGAAGGAGGCTTGAAACACTGTTGGTAAGTTTTATATAGATGAACTGAGAAGAGACAAGTATCAGAATTCTAAGATCTCTAAGGTTGACTTCAGGGTGATTTCAAGCCAATTTGGTAGACAAAATTCCAAAGGAATTATACTTCAAATTTGAGATACAGAGAGTGTGGTCATTAAAGGAAGTATTCCAACAGCCTGAAGGACATCAGCTCTGTTTTTATACCTACTTAACATAATCTCCTGTTATACACACTACACTGCAAGAGCTTTGTAAAAGCACATTTGTCAAATTTTTACAACCTAATTATCACACAAATAGTGAGTACATATTAAAGATTCATTTATTTAATGATAATTTCAGCAGAACGACACGAGAAGCTCCAAAGCAATTTCTTAAACACATATAGTTAACTAGAAAAAGTAACAAGATATGATTACTAAAATGTGCACAAGCTGGTTAATGGCCTGAAGCCTAATTGGAGTATTGAGTTCATCTTCTCTATGGGAAACAAAACAAAATCATACCTTACACTTTCTTGCAAAGTTAACCTATCCAGGGTTGTGAAACAGCATAATCCCAAACAATTGTGAAGTTATTCCAACAAAGTTAAATTCCATAAGAGAGACATATGGCTGTGATAGAGGCTTATTAGGACATGATATTAAAAAGTCTCACAATCATCATTTGTTCATTTCCAAGTATTAGATAATTTTTGTGCACATCAGTTAAAGAAGATGAAATAGCTTAAGGCATAGTTCTAAATTATTAATTAAACACAATGATGAGAAAGAAAAAGGCATGGATTGAAAAAAATGATTCCAAAGGTTTGGAAGAACATAAAATCTCATATTGATACTGTTTAGTGGAAATACAAAGGTCGGTGGGAACAAATGATAACACACCAAGAAATCACTTTACTTCAAGTTCTATGACAGCTATGAAGTCATTTCTAACCTTGGAAAATCTATTTTCAGGTAGCATGAAGAAGATAGTAGTTTCTTACTGAAGAATCAGAGATTCTCAGATGCTCAGATAATAGCACTACAGTTATAAACATTACTTTTATAATGCATTAGAATACAAAAATAATTGTATGACTCACTTTATTTCAGTGGTTGAAGCCAAACTTGCAATATAGGACGTATGCCTGTATTGGGGAAATACTGGTATTTTTAAATTATTTTACTACATTTTAAATGAAAAGGTTACTTAGTTTGCTCTTTGGTCTTTGAATCTGGAGATCATGAATTATAAGTAAAAAACTTTAAAAAATACAATTAAAAAAATAAAAACAATATAGCTTACTGAAGATTGAGATCCATTTTTGTAGTGGATAAGATATTTTCATTTGACCTTGTCCAGAGTAAACAAAACATGCAGTATTTGAAACTTCTCCTAAATAGTAGAATTATACCAAAGACATTTTTTTTTTCTTTTTGGTTACTGTGAAAGGTGAGTCATCAAAGCTATTATAAAAATTGAAGTTTCAGAAAACATGAAGCAATCTGATATGGAGCCATTATTTTCTTATTTACACTAATGACTTTATTAGGTCATTAAATATTTCAGAGAAATTTAATGCTTTTATTATAATACTGGGTATATTTAAATTTTTATGATATACAATTAATTAAATGTCCACAATAGTTAATAATTGATATTGCATTAAACAGGACTTTGGATTTATAATAACATAGATTATTTTGAGAAAACTGAAAATTTCTGCTGTATTATTAAATAACAAATGCATGATTTATGTATCTAAAATCAATTTACTATGACTTTTCTTTACTAAACATTAATTTTTTAGTACCATGTGATGAGAATTATATATTATGCTTTTAATGTGAGTTCCTTTGAGAATCAAGAACTTACAGGTTATCACAATAGTGCCAAATTTGCTTGTCATCCAAGAAAAAGGCGTTCTATAAAACTGAATTGTATGTAAAATGGAATTTTAGTAATTTTAACTCCTGAAGTCCAATATTACTATTAACTATTTTATGAAAATATTTATAAAATGCTAAATATTTCTATGATATTTTTCATAAGTTCTTTGAACATGAATTGACTTTTATTTAGTGATTGTGTTATTTTAATAAACGTTACTTATAATTCTTTGCTATTTGTAAGGCCTCCCCAGACAGCCATTTTGCCTTTTTGCATTTCTTTTCTATGGGAATGGTCTTGATCCCTGTCTCCTGTACAATGTCACGAACCTCATTCCATAGTTCATCAGGCACTCTATCTATCAGATCTAGGCCCTTAAATCTATTTCTCACTTCCACTGTATAATCATAAGGGATTTTATTTAGGTCATACCTGAATGGTCTACTGGTTTTCCTTACTTTCTTCAATTTAAGTCTGCATTTGGCAATAAGGAGTTCATGGTCTGAGCCACAGTCAGCTCCTGGTCTTGTTTTTGCTGACTGTATAGAGCTTCTCCATCTTTAGCTGCAAAGAATATAATCAGTCTGATTTCGGTGTTGACCATCTGGTGATGTCCATGTATAGAGTCTTCTCTTGTGTTGTTGGAAGAGGGTGTTTGCTCTGACCAGTGCATTTTCTTGGCAAAACTCTCTTAGTCTTTGCCCTGCTTCATTCCATATTCCAAGGCCAAATTTGCCTGTTACTCCAGGTGTTTCTTGACTTCCTACTTTTGCATTCCAGTCCCCTATAATGAAAAGGACATCTTTTTTGGGTGTTAGTTCTAAAAGGTCCTATAGGTCTTCATAGAACCGTTCAACTTCAGCTTCTTCAGCATTACTGGTTGTGGCATAGACTTGGATTACTGTGATATTGAATGGTTTGCCTTGGAAACGAACAGCGATCATTCTGTCGTTTTTGAGATTGCATCCAAATACTGCATTTAGGACTCTTTTGTTGACCATGATGGCCACTCCATTTCTTCTGAGGGATTCCTGCCCACAGTAGTAGATATAATGGTCATCTGAGTTAAATTCACCCATTCCAGTCCATTTCAGTTCGCTGATTCCTAGAATGTTGACATTCACTCTTGCTATCTCGTTTGACCACTTCCAATTTGCCTTGATTCATGGACCTGACATTCCAGGTTCCTATGCAATATTCTTCTTTACAGCATCGGACCTTGCTTCTATCACCAGTCACATCCACAGCTGGGTATTGTTTTTGCTTTGGCTCCATCCCTTCATTCTTTCTGGAGTTATTTCTCCACTGATCTCCAGTAGCATATTGGGCACCTACGGACCTGGGGAGTTTCTCTTTCAGTATTCTATCATTTGCATTTTCATACTGTTCATGGGGTTCTCAAGGCAAGAATACTACAGTGGTTTGCCATTCCCTGCTCCAGTGGACCACATTCTGTCTTCTTCAGCAATCAATGCAAAGAAATAGAGCAAAACAACAGATTGGGAAAGACTAGGGATCTTTTCAAGAAAATCAGAGACACCAAAGGAACATTTCATGCAAAGATGAGCTCGATAAAGGACAGAAATGGTATGGACCTAACAGAAGCGGAAGATATTAAGAAGAGATGGCAAGAATACACAGATGAACTGTACAAAAAAGATCTTCACGACCCAGATAATCACGATGGTGTGATCACTGACCTAGAGCCAGACATCCTGGAATGTGAAGTCAAGTGGGCCTTAGAAAGCATCACTACAAACAAAGCTAGTGGAGGTAATGGTTTTCCAGTTGAGCTATTTCAAATCCTGAAAGATAATGCTGTGAAAGTGCTGCACTCAATATACCAGCAAATTTGGAAAACTCAGCAGTGGCCACAGGACTGGAAAAGGTCAGTTTTCATTCCAATCCCAAAGGAAGGCAATGCCAAAGAGTGCTTAAACTACCGCACAATTGCACTCATCTCATACACTAGTAAAGTAATGCTCAAAATTCTCCAAGCCAGGCTTCAGCAATATGTGAACCGTGAACTTCCTGATGTTCAAGCTGGTTTTAGTAAAGGCAGAGGAACCAGAGATCAAATTGCCAACATCTGCTGGATCATGGAAAAAGCAAGAGAGTTCCAGAAAAACATCTATTTCTGCTTTATTGAGTATGCCAAAGCCTTTAACTGTGTGGATCACAATAAACTGTGGAAAATTCTGAAAGAGATGAGAATACCAGACCACCTGATCTGCCTCTTGAGAAATTTGTATGCAGGTCAGGAAGCAACAGTGAGAACTGGACATGGAACAACAGACTGGTTCCAAATAGGAAAAGGAGTATGTCAAGGCTGTATATTGTCACCCTGTTTATTTAACTTATATGCAGAGTACATCATGAGAAACGCTGGACTGGAAGACACAAGCTAGAATCAAGATGGCTGGGAGAAATATCAATAACCTCAGATATGCAGATGACACCACCCTTATGGCAGAAAGTGAAGAGGAACTCAAAAGCCTCTTGATGAAAGTGAAAGAAGAGAGTGAAAATGTTGGCTTAAAGCTCAACATTCAGAAAACGAAGATCATGGCACCTGGACCCATTGCTTCATGGCAAATAGATGGGGAAACAGTGGAAACAGTGTCAGACTTTATTTTTCTGGGCTCCAAAATCACTACAGATGGTGAATGCAGCCATGAAATTAAAAGACGCTTACTCCTTGGAAGGAAAGTTATGACCAACCTACATAGCACATTCCAAAGCAGAGACATTACTTTGCCAACAAAGGTCCATCTAGTCAAGGCTATGGTTTTCCCTGTGGTCATGTATGGATATGAGAGTTGGACTGTGAAGAAGGCTGAGTGCCGAAGAATTGATGCCTTTGAACTGTGGTGTTGGAGAAGACTCTTGAGAGTCCCTTGGACTGCAAGGAGATCCAACCAGTCCATTCTGAAGGAGATCAGCCCTAGGATTTCTTTGGAAGGAATGATTCTAAAGCTGAAAGTCCAGTACTTTGGCCCCCTCATGCAAAGAGTTGACTCATTGCAAAAGACTCTGATGCTGGGAGGGATTGGGGGCAAGAGGAGAAGGGGACAACAGAGGATGAGATGGCTGGATGGCATCACTGACTCAATGGATGTGAGTCTGGGTGAACTCCGGGAGTTGGTGATGGACAGGGAGGCCTGGCCTGCTGCGATTCATGGGGTCGCAAAGAGTCGGACACAACTGAGCGACTGATCTTATCTGATCTCTGGTAATTCTTTGCTGTAATGTGTGTATGTTATACTACAAAAGGCTAGATTTAATCTTAGCATAGGTTAGTGCTTTTAAAATTCTTGTACCTGCTTTTTTCCATCTAGTAGTTAGCACTATTACAGCTTCTGTGATAATGTCTTTTGATTATTTCTGCTGCTGCTGCTAAGTCGTTTCTGTCATGTCTGACTCTGTGCGACCCTATAGACAGCAGCCCACCAGGCTCCCCCGTCCCTGGGATTCTCCAGGCAAGAACATTGGAGTGGGTTGCCATTTCCTTGTCCAATGCATGAAAGTGAAAAGTCAAAATGAAGTCGTTCAGTCGTGCTTGACTCTTAGCGACCCCGTGGACTGCAGCCTACCAGGCTCCTCCATCCATGGGATTTTCCAGGCAAAAGTACTGGAGTGGGGTGCCATTGCCTTCTCCATTTGCTGGTTTCTAGTTGGACTTTTTTTCAGAATCTGCCTCTACAAGGTTCTATATTTAGAAATCAAATAAAATTAATGATTTATATTGTTCATACATCTAGTTAGAATCTCTCCTAAGGTGTTGAAAGCGATATCTATAATTAAAAAGAGTATATATTTCTAGTGAATAGGCAGGCATTCTATTAGCTTTCTCTGAAGTTAAAAATAACTTTCTACTTTTGGGCTCCTACCTCTATTGTGAGTTTATTGCTGTCAAATTTGAAGATAAATGAAGTGTTTGTATACATGTTAGTGACTGTTACTCTGCAAGTCAACTGAACAGAAGCAGAATCTACTGTAGAAAGGAATATTTACACAAAAGTTAAAAATCTCTCAATTAAGTTACTAATGGTATTATCTGATGAATTTTTAGGGAACAAATCAGTGATTTGAAGTTCTAGAGTCCTGCAAGGATGATGCTCTGGAAAAATAAAATTTTAAGGTTGATGAACTAAATCAACAAATATAAAATGCAAATAGATGATGAAGAGAACCTGTTTAAATTCACAATTGAAAGCAAAGCCATGTGACTCAGTTATGATCAATAAGATGAAAACAGTCGGATAAGGATTTTAGGAAATGTTCTGCTTTTCCATAAAGAAACAGACTTGAATATCATTGCCCTTTTCACCTTCATCCTACCCTGAACATTGATTTAACATCTAAAGCTAAATAATCATTCTGCTATCTGGAGGGCAAAAAGAAGTTGAGGGGAATCAGGAAGATACTGTAACTGACATCATTAAGACACTGAACCAAGTTCAATAACTGTGTACCCTCGATTTACTGCAGAAAATATTTCTAACAGCTGAAAGCATTGGCTGGCATTTGTTATAAACTGAGATAGAATGGACAAACTTAGGAAATAAATGTTATTGTGGTATGGGAAATAACTTTTGATTCTTTGCTGAAACAAATGGCAAGGCTTTGCAGCTTGTCGTAAATTCAGTACTCTAATTTAGAGAAGACAGAATTGGTGGAAGCCTGTTCAATAATATGGCAAGACAGGTTTAAATACCAACTGTGTTACTTTCTGGCTCTGTGTCCTTGGGTAATTTAGATAGTATTACAGGCCTTAGACTAAAAATAGAAAAATGATCTCTGTTCGTTTCCAAGGCAAACCATTCAATAGCACAGTAATCTGTCTATGCCCCATCCAGTAATGCTGAAGAAGCTGAAGTAGAACAGTTCTATGAAGACCTATAAGACCTTCTAGAACTAATACCCCCAAAAGATGTCCTTTTCATTACAGGGGACTGGAACGCAAAAGTAAGAAGTCAAGAGTTGCCTGGAGTAACAAGCAAATTTAGCCTTGGAGCACAAAATGAAGCAGGGCAAATGTGAATACACTTTAGTTAAAAAAATGCACTTGTCATAGCAAATACCCTCTTCCAACAACACGAGAGAAGATTCTACACATAGACATCACCAGATGGTCAACACTGGAATCAGATTGATTATATTCTTTGCAGCTAAAGATGGAGAAGCTCTATAAAGTCAGCAAAAACAAGACCAGGAGCTGACTGTGGCTCAGATCATGAACTCGTTATTGCCAAATACAGACTTAAAATGAAGAAAGCAGGGAAAACCACTATACCATTCAGGTATGACCTAAGTCAAATCCTTTATGATTACACAAAGGAAGTGACAAATAGATTCAAGGGATTAGAACTGATAGACAGAGTGCCTGAAGTACTATGGACAGAGGTTCATGATATTGTACAGGAAACAGTGATCAAGACCATCCCAGAGAAAAAGAAATGCAAAAAGGCAAAATGATTGTCTGAGGAGGCCTTACAAATAGCAGAGAAAAGAAGAGAAGCTAAAGGCAAAGTAGAAAAGGGAATATATACCCATTTGAATGTAGAGTTCCAAAGAATAGCAAGGAGAGATAAGAAAGCCTTCCTCAGGGATCAATGCAAGAAAAAGAGGAAAACAATAGAATGGGAGACTAGAGATCTCTTCAAGAAAATTAGAGATACCAAGAGAACATTTCATGCAAAGATGAGCACAATAAAGGACAAAAATGTTATGGACCAAACAGAAGCAGAAGATACTAAGCAGAGGTGGCAAGAATACACAGAAGAACTATACTAAAAGGTTCTCCATGACCCAGATAACCATGGTGGTGTGATCACTCATCTAGAGCCAGACATCGTGGAATGTGAAGTCAAGTAGGCCTTAGGAAGCATCACTACAAACAAAGTGAGTGGAGGTGATGGAATTCCAGTTGAGCTCTTTCAAATCCTGAAAGATGATGCTGTGAAAGTGCTGCACTTAATATGCCAGCAAATCTGGAAAACTCAGCAGTGGCCACAGGACTGGAAAAGGTCAGTTTTCATTCCAATCCTAAAGAAAAGCAATGCCAAAGAATGTTTAAACGACCACACAATTGCATTCATCTCACACACTAGCAAATTAATGCTCAAAATTCTCTAAGCCAAACTTCAACAGAACATGAACCATGAACTTCCAGATGTTCAAGCTGGATTTAGAAAAGGCAGAGGAACCAGAGCTCAAATTGCCAACATCTGCTGGGTCATTAAAAAAGCACAAGAGTTCCAGGGAAACATCTAGTTTTGCTTTATTGACTATGCCAAAGTCTTTGACTGTGGGATCACAAAGAACTGTGGAAAAATCTTAAAGAGATGGGAATACCAGACCACCTCAACTGCCTCCTGAGAAATCTGTATACAAGTCAAGAAGCAAAAGTTAGAACTGAACATGGAACAACAGACTGGTTCCAAAGGAGTATGTCAAAGCTATATAGTGTCACCCTGATAATTTAACTTATATGCAGAGTACCTCATGCAAAATGCAGGGCTGGATGAAGCACAAGCTGGAATCAAGATTGCTTGGAGAAATACCAACAGTCTCAATATGCAGATGACACCACCCTTATGGCAGAAAGTGAAGAAGAACCAAAGAGCCTCTGGATGAAATTGAAAGAGGAAAGTGAAAAAGTCCGCTTAAACTCAAAAGTCAGAAAATTCAGATCATGGCATCTGGTTGCATCATTTCATGACAAATAGATGGGGAAACAATGGAAACAGTGACAGACTTTATTTTCTTGGGCTCCAAAATCACTGCAGATAGTTACAGCAGCCATGAAATTAAAAGGCACTTGTTCCTTGAAGAAAAGCTATGACCAGCCTTAACAGCATATTAAAAAGCAGCATTACTTTACCAACAAAGGTCCATCTAGTCAAAGCTATGGTTTTTCCAGTAGTCATGTATGGATGTGAGAGTTGGAGTATAAAGAAGGCTGAGCACTGAAGAATTGATGCTTTTAAAGTGTAGTGTTGGAGAAGACTCTTGTGAGTTCCTTGGACTGCAAAGAGATTCAATCTGTCAATACTAAAGGAAATCAGTCCTGAATATTCATTGGAAGGACTGATGCTGAAGCTGAAACTCTAATACTTTGGCCACCTGCTGTGAAGGACTGACTCATTGGAAAAGACCCTGATGCTGGGAAAGATTGAAGGCAGGAGGAGAAGGGGACGACAGAGGATGATATGGTTGGATGGCATCATCGATGCGATGGACATCAGTCTGAATAGGCTCTGGGAGTTGGTGATGGAAAGGGATGCCTGGCGTGCTGAAGTCCATGGGATTGCAAAGGGTCAGATACGTCTGAACGACTGAACTGACTGACTGACAAGCCTCAGGTTTCTGTTGTCACTAGATATACCTACTTCATATCTGGAGCAGATTAAATGTCCTAACACATATAAAAGGCACATCAGAATGCCTGGCATAGAATCAGTGGTCTGTATTTTCGATTTGTGCATACTGTTAGATATATCCATTTTTATAGACTATATAAGATTGAATAAATTAATAATAATGAGAATACATTTAAATTAAACCACTCTGTCTTTTAAAATTTACTTGACTTATTAGGAGTTTATTAAGTCTTATGAAGTGTCTGGAACTCTAACAGTTGCTAGGAACACTGAGATAGAACAAAATTCTTTCAGGAGATATAGAATATCAAGGAACATAACAAAGAAAACAAAGCATAGTAAATACTAAAAATATAGCTATGGACATGTATTAAAGGAATAAAGAGAGGAGTACACTTAGAACTTTCCTTTATTTAGAATGGCTGGGCCGTCAGATATTTGTACTGTTAAAGGAAACTTGGTGCAGCCATGAAATCAAAAGATGCTTTCTCCTTGGAAGAAAAGCTATGACAACTTAGACAACATATTAAAAAGCAGACACGTTACTTTGCCAACAAAGGTGCATTAGTCAAAACTATGGTTTTTCCAGTGTGGATGTGAGAGTTGGACCATAAAGACAGCTGAACACTGAAGAATTGATGCTTTTGAGCTGTGCTGTTGGAGAAGACTCTTAAGAGTCCGTTGGACTGCAAGGCAATCAAACAAGTCAATCCTAAAGGAAATTACTGAATATTCATTGGAAGGACTGATGCTGAAGCTGAAGCTCCAATACTCGGGCCACCTCATGTGAAGAACTGACTTATTAGAAAAGATTGAAGGCAGGAGAAGGGGATGACGGAGGATCAGATGGTTGGATGGCATCACTAACTCAATGGATATGAATTTGAGCAAGCCCCAGGAGTTGATGAGGGACAGGGAAGCCTGGCATGTTAAAGTCCATGGGTCACAAAGAGTTGGACACTACTGAGTGACTGAACTGAACTGAAGACAGTGGAACGAGGGATAAAATTACATTTCAGGCAGAGGATGAGCATTTATAGACGCAAGGAGATGCACAATATTGTGGCCCGTTTTGGAAAATATAACCATTTATGCATGGCTGTGACAGAGGCTTATATGGAGAAGTGGAAAGAATGAAAGAGAACATATTCCTGGAATTAGATTAGAAAGTTCCTTTTATAGCTCTCACAGCTTGGATTTCAAATCAGTAAAAAGAGTGGTTTTCAAATTATGTGCCATAGAATTCAATTATTCCACAGAAGCCTCTCAGGGCCTCAAACTTATATGAGAAAAAGGATGAGCAGGTGCAGTTTGAGGATTCACTCCTCATTTAACCCAATTTCTTCATTTTTTGTTAAAATGTACACACATAACCAGGTATTATAAATGATTGCTTTTGAAAAAGAGAGAAGGCTGCTGAAAAAAAATAAAGACCCAATCATCAAGTGACACGTTATATTTTCATACTTTCTATGTGAAGGATATTCTGACAATAATTTGAGGAATGTTCATGTAAAGGATTTAATAATCAATGTAATACATTAGATAAAATGGACTTGAATTAAAATTCTGAAAGTGGGAATAGAGAGGAAGTGGTATTTGTGATAGATTTAGGAGACAGAATCAACATTTTGGGAGATTTGATACAAAGATCTTAAAAATCTTTTCTATCACGCCTACTAAAAATAATTATGGAAATTTTTATTGGTCTTCAGACATTATTATATTGATTTCCACTTTTGTTTGAAGTTTGAATAGCTATAAATAATAAAATATCTGCAAATTTTTAAAAATTGACATTTTGAAAGAAACTTCATTTTCATGAAATATATCCAGCAGAATTTAAATTCCATACCAAGTTGATTCAAATATTTACTTGAAACAAAATTAAAAGATTTCAACAACTATAAATTTTATCTCACTACTTTTACTCCTTAAATCTACCCTAATAAAAATATTGAAAGTTTTATTGGTCATTAGGTACTATGCTATGCTATGCTAAGTCACTTCAGTCACCACCAGGCTGCCCCGTCCCTGGGATTCTCCAAGCAAGAACACTGGAGTGGGTTGCCATTTCCTTCTCCAGTGAAAAGTGAAAGTGAAGTCGCTGAGTCGTGCCCAACTCTTAGCGATCCCATGGACTGCAACCTACCAGGCTCCTCCGTTCATGGGATTTTCTAGGCAAGAGTACTAGAGTAGAGTGTCATTGCCTTCTCCAATATTTTAGTTACCTAACATTAATAACAGAAGCAGAAGATATTAAGATATAAGATATAAGAAGATATTATAATTAATAACAGAAGCAGAAGATATTAAGACGAGATGGCAAGAATACACAGAAGAACTGTACAAAAAGATCTTCATGACCCAGATAATCACGATGGTGTGATCACTGACCTAGAGCCAGACATCCTGGAATGTGAAGTCAAGTGGGCCTTAGAAAGCATCACTATGAACAAAGCTAGTGGAGGTGAGGGAATTCCAGTTGAGCTCTTTCAAATCCTGAAAGAAGATGCTGTGAAAGTACTGCACTCAATATGCCAGCAAATTTGGAAAACTCAGCAGTGGCCACAGGACTGGAAGAGGTCAGTTTTCATTCCAATCCCAAAGAAAGGCAATGCCAAAGAATGCTCAAACTACTGCACAATTGCACTCATTTCACATGCTAGTAAAGTCATGCTCAAAATTCTCCAAGCCAGGCTTCAGCAATATGTGAACTATGAACTTCCTGATGTTCAAGCTGGTTTTAGAAAAGGCAGAGGAACCAGAGATCAAATTGCCAACATCCGCTGGATCATGGAAAAGCAAGAGAGTTCCAGAAAAGCATCTATTTCTGCTTTATTGACTATGCCAAGGCCATTGACTGTGTGGATCACAATAAACTGTGGAAAATCCTGAAAGAGATGGGAATACCAGACCACCTGACCTTCCTCTTGAGAAATCTGTATGCAGGTCAGGAAGCAACAGTTAGAACTGGACATGGAACAACAGACTGGTTCCAAATAGGAAAAGGAGTATGTCAAGGCTGTATATTGTCACCCTGTTTATTTAACTTATATGCAGAGTACATCATGAGAAACGCTGGGCTGGAAGAAGCACAAGCTGGAATCAAGATGGCTGGGAGAAATATCAATAACCTCAGATATGCAGATGACACCACCCTTATGGCAGAAAGTGAAGAGGAACTCAAAAGCCTCTTGATGAAGGTGAAAGTGGAGAGTGAAAATGTTGGCTTAAAGCTCAACATTCAGAAAACGAAGATCATGGCATCCGGTCCCATCACTTCATGGGAAATAGATGGGGAAACAGTGTCAGACTTTATTTTTCTGGGCTCCAAAATCACTACAGATGGTGAATGCAGCCATGAAATTAAAAGGCACTTACTCCTTGGAAGGAAAGTTATGACCAACCTACATAGCATATTGAAAAGCAGAGACATTACTTTGCCAACAAAGGTCCATCTAGTCAAGGCTATGGTTTTTCCAGTGGTCATGTATGGATATGAGAGTTGGACTGTGAAGAAGGCTGAGCGCCAAAGAATTGATGCTTTTGAATTGTTGTGGTGCAGAAGACTCTTGAGAGTCCCTTGGACTGCAAGGAGATCCAACCAGTCCATTCTGAAGGAGATCAGCCCTGGGATTTCTTTGGAAGGAATGATGCTAAAGCTGAAAGTCCAGTATTTTGGCCCCCTCATGCGAAGAGTTGACTCATTGGAAAAGACTCTGATGCTGGGAGGGATTGGGGGCAAGAGGAGAAGGAGACGACAGAAGATGAGATGGCTGGATGGCATCACTGACTCGATGGATGTGAGTCTGGGTGAACTCCGGGAGTTGGTGATGGACAGGGAAGCCTGGCCTGCTGTGATTCATGGGGTCACAAAGAGTCAGACACGACTGAGCGACTGATCTTATCTGATCTGAACATTAATAAATCTTTGTAAAATATCAGATGTGACAAAATAAGAGCTTCATGATCATTCTAAATAAAATATATATTACATGCCCTTCTAAATAAAGTGTAGTAAATTAAATTATTTTTGGTTTGAATAATTTTTTTCCATGTTTCCTTCCAACTAAAAAGAAAAGTTGCTGTGGTGGATTCATTTTGATATTAGGCAAAACTAATACAGTTATGTAAAGTTTAAAAATAAAATAAAATTAAAAAAAAAAAAAGAAAAGTTGCTTCTACACAACTTTCAGGGAGAGGGATAGACTAATTCTTCACTTGCCACAACGTTTCAATTACAAATGATCACAAGGAATAAGATGAAAGATGTAGCTTTGCTGAACACCCACAGTGAGTGGGCCAACAGAGGAAAAGAGAGCTTTCAAAGCCATTGCTGGTTGAAAGTCTCCAGTGGGCTGTCTCCTGGGTAATTCATTGCTTTAGGGAGGAAGGAAGAATAAGACACCTGTCTATTTGATAGCTTTTCTTTATACTGGGAGTAGGAAGTTGTTTGTGAAGTGAAAGTCGCTCAGTCGTGTCCGACTCTTTGTGACACCATGGATTAAACATCCCATGGAGTTCTCCAGGCCAGAATACTGGAGTGGATAGCCTTTCCCATCTCCAGGGGATCTTCCCAACCCAGGGATCGAACCAAGGTCTCCTGCACTGCAGGCGGATTTTTTATCAGCTGAGCCACAAAGAAGTTGCTTAATCCTAAAAAAAATTACAAAAGAAGAGGTGTGTAATTTATGTGAGCATAAAATTGTCATTAGTTATAAGAATTTAAAAGTTGACTGTGTGGACTTTTTGAATGGCTGTGTATTACACTCCCATGATTCTCTAGGGGAAAGTAAAAGGTCATAGAAATTATGAAATGTAGTTGAAGAATGTTATATGGACAGAATTAATGGAACTCTCAATAGCTGGATACAATCTTGAAACGTTATTGTCTTATCTTATTTCATACATTTAAACTGAGCAAGGAATAATTCCTATTGAAGACATTGATTTAACAAGCATGAACATAGCCTATGGTGAAAGGTAGGCACTTGTAATACAAAACATAAAGCTAATGATACAGGAAAGAATGTTTTAATGAATACTGAGAACTGTGAATACAATATTCAAAATACAAAAGGATTTGGATTGGATACATACAGTTGAGCTATGGGTCCAAATATTACAGATTAATAGTTAAGAGCATTGGTATAGAATGTAGGTTCTGTGCTAATGCTTTATACACACTTGCATTTGATTCTGAAATCATCCTAAATGGAAATGACTTATTATTTTTAAAATATTTTAGGAAAATAAAATATATTTTCATATATCTTATTTTAAAATTTTTATATTGTATTCAGCAATAGTGTTTTTGGGTCTCTAATCTCATCTATTTAATATATCTTAAATAATAAAAATCACATTTTTCTCTTCCTAATTAGTTCATGGTGTTCAACATGTGCATTTGTGTGTCTCTCCATGTACGTATTTAAATAAAAATACTGTCATATTACTTTTCTGGGGATTTTTCTCTGCTAGGATGACTAAAAGTGCAATGCAATGTGATATCTGGATTATGGCAACTGTTATTAGTCTGAATAGTATAATTTAAACTGCATCAGAATTAACTATGATAATTCAACAATATTTTCAACAAAATTCCACTGCAATGTGAATCTAGGGTTTGACTGGTTGTCAGAATATTTCTACTTTTGTAGTGGAGTGACTCTTCTCTCTTTCCTTCTCTTTCTGATTCTTATTGAAAAATATTATTGTTATAAAAATATGATTTAAATTAATCTTACCAGGTTAAGGGATATATAAATATGATCTATGAAGTAACCTAAAATTTACAAGCAAGGAAGTTACTTTGCAAGCAGTACTTTGGTTAGTGTGATCTTTACAAGAATCTATTTGGATTATAAAAACCTATAAATACATAGAGTAATAGCTTGGAATCAAATTGCCTAGGTTACATGTTAGCATCTCAAATAGTTTTGTATACACTTAGTCTTTCTTAGCATCTTTTCTTCATATGTGAATAGGAAACAATAATAGCCATATTTACTAATGTTAGTGTATAAGTTAATTATTATATTTATCTGATTACTCTGAATAAAAGAGAAGGTTCCCTTAGCAACTGGCTGACATATGCTTGATAAATGATATCATATATAAGAAATAAAAAATTATAGTAGTATAAGAATAAATGGTAACATGATTAACATACATAGAATCTATAGACTGTCAGAGAACAGCAAAGTGAGTTATTCACAGTACAAATGTGTCTGGCTGCCTAAGCTATACTGTATTCATTTAACAAATATAACAAGTGGTTTATTTCATAATGGTACTGTTAGTTCCCTAAGGAACTCCCCCCTCTCAGGGAAACAGACATTAAGGAAACCCCCTAAATAAATATATACTTATGAGAGGAAAGAAAATACATTTAAATGTATAAAAAGAATCTCTTTATCAATAGCTATCTCAAGATTCTTGGATGGAGGTTATATGGTTGAGACTACTAACTGCATTTATCATCTGTAATTTTCTTATTTACTTTCTTGGCCAAGAAATGTTCTTATGTGTTCCTTAGAACTGTGACTTTCAAAAAAAAAAAAAAAAGAACTGTGACTTTCAGTAGCTCCATACCAATGGTTGTGAAGGGTCAGATCAGATCAGTTGCTCAGTCGTGTCCGACTCTTTGCGACCCCATGAATTGCAGCACGCCAGGCCTCCCTGTCCATCACCGGTAAGTAGTTACAAATATTGAAAAGGACCTATAATAGTTAACAAAGAAATGTCTCATACCATTCACTAGCTTACAATGTATACTAAGGGGAAAATTATTAATCAATACAATAAAATTACTCTAAATAAAAATATGTGAGATCACAAAATTTTTTTCTTTCTCAGAGGATAAAGAAATGAACAATACAAAGTATATCAGTTAAAAAAAAACTATTGAAATTAAAACATAAAAACATTAGATACTAAGCAATAACTTTACAACCCACGTGTAAAAAGTTAATGTTACTAGAGTAGTATATATAACTTTGTAGGAAACATCTTTATCTAGTTTTTCTTAGTAATACTTTCTATAAAACAAATGCAGATCTCTTTCCATCTCATTGAAAACTGAACTACTGTCTGTCCAAGATGAATAAATGGTGTTTTTCAGAATACTTTTGCCTCAAATCTATCTAACAGAGAACATTTGAGTCTAAATGTTGGATAGATATATTCTAAAACTAATTACTGGATTTTCATTTCAAGAATCATAAGTGACTGCTGGACTACTTCTCTAAACTATGTCTCACTTAACCCTTTAGTTGGTGGAGAAGGCAATGGCACCCCACTCCAGTACTCTCGCCTGGAAAATCCCACGATGGAGGAGCCTGGTAGGCTGCAATCCATGGGGTCGCTAAGAGTCAGACACTACTGAGTGACTTCACTTTCACTTTTCACTTGCATGCATTGGAGAAGGCAATGGCACCCCACTCCAGTGTTCTTGCCTGGAGAATCCCAGGGACGGGGAAGCCTAGTGGGCTGCTATCTACGGGGTCGCACAGAGTCGGACACAACTGAAGTGACTTAGCAGCAGCAGTAGCAGCATATAAATTTATAAGTATGCAAAATGAAAAATACTTCCTAGAGACTCATAAGAGTCTAGGTCTAGGACTGTTAAACTCCTTTTAGAGTCTTTCATCTTAAAGGGAAATTATTGGAACTCCAGAGTACCCACAGTTCCTATATTTTGGTATGTCAAGTATTTTTCTTATATGTTCCTTTACTAGTGAATGAGTCACCTCATTAATATCCACAGCAGGCTGAGGCCAATAACTGGATTAAGCCTTGTACTGCTTTGTGTGATTGAAGTTTATTATTCAGAAACTGCAAGCATGGTGATATCTTTTATTCCAACATGCTTTAATTTATTCTATAAACATATACACGTATCCTCTGGATGGATTTTAATTCTATTGACAAAGTCCCTTTTTCAAGACATCTTTTCTATTCCATTATACTCTGACATCTAGATAAATGAATTTTCAAATGACGGAGCTTTTGCCTGTCAGAGGACATCTGGTGAGATCTGGAGATATTTTTGCTTTCTCAGATGAGTGAGGGGGGGACACGACTAGCATCTAGCGCGTAAAGGTCAGGAACGCCGCTGCGCATCGTACAATGACCAGCACAATCACAACAAAGAACTGTCTGGCCCTAAATGTCAAGTGTGCCAAGGTGGAACAGCTGATCGACAACACAGGAGACATGACAATATGGACAGAAGCTGAAGTTGAAAAAATGAAATAAATAAAGCCTATGAAATATTTTGTGTGGCAAGGACCGTTTGCCTAAAGAACAAATCATTCTCATTCCTCCTCTGCTAACAGAACCTAATGTTCAGCAGCTAGCAAATTGCCTAGCCCCAGGAATAAATTGTAATCAGACAAAACTAAACACGGCAGGCCTTCCTCTTTGCTAGTAATTGGCCTAAAGCAGGAAGTTAAACTTTTCTAACCAAGGATATCTGCTGGAGACTTCTTGGAATGCTGGAATCTTCACTCTATTAAAGGAGAAAAATTTACAAAATGGAAATCCTTTTTTTTTGTTATCTTTTCCTCCATTCTGTCCTCAGGTTCTGTTATGAGAGGACATGACATCTGAAGCTAGATTAGCTATTTTATAACCATGAAGGATCAAGCCTGTGATTCATACCTAATACTCAAAAGATTTTAAAGTCCAATATCCTTAATGTTCCACCTATAAAACAATATTTACAGAATATGACTAAGTAAAAACATGTAAGGTGGCCATATTTAACAATAACTAGATGGCTGATATCAAATAACACTTCTGCTGATAATAAAAATAATATATGTAAAAATACAGACAACAGTTCTTTGTGTTTTTAAATTAATTTATTAATTTTTAATTGAAGGATAAAATTTTGTTTTCTGTCAAACTTCAACATGAATCAGCCATGGGCAAGCATATGTCCCCTCCTTCTTGAACCTCCCTCCCATCTCTCTCCCCATCCCATCCCTCTAGGTTAATACAGAGCCCCTGTTTGAGTTCCCTGAGTCATACAGCAAATTCCCATTGGTTATCTATTTTATGGTAAAGAGAAACAGTTCTTTGAAGGTATCTGAGAAAAACCAAGGTTTCCAACACTTGAGAATCCAAGATCTCAGACAGAAAGTAAGTCCAATGAGGTGTACTTTCTATATAGTGCTGCCTTTCCTCTACCAAACATTTACTGATAAACATATACAGGGTTGTAAAATATTTTAAGAGTCAGGGTTTTATAGCAAATGAAACTGCAGAAAAGGAATAAAATCATTCTGCACATGATTCCACCTGAAGGCATTTACTAATTTCTAATCTCCATGTGGACCATGATTAAGGGGCTGAATCCTGAACAGAAAGTGGTTATTAAGGGGCAAAAAGCAAAGTTGAGGTTTGTTTGTGGGTTTTTTGTCATTTTTCATTGCTGAGAAATCAACAACTGGAGCTAAGGCTCTGCCCACCTCCCCCCCCGCAAAAAAAAAAAAAAAAAAAAAAAAAAACCAATTAGGTAAAAACTCTTGTTTTCAGTTGAGAATTCAGAAAGCTTAAGTCTTGGGAGCAAAGTGAAGACATACTAGCCATCAAAAGAAAAAAAATTAAAATCCAAAAATGCAGCCTGATAGTATTTCAGTTTCTCCTTGGATCTATCTTATCTATCCATATTCCCTGACTGTCAGAAGGAAAATAATCCTGTCTGAAATAATATAATGTCATCTAGAGACTCTGTATTTTCAATCATAATATCTCACATTTGATATAAAATTATCAAATAGGTCACAACAAGACATCAAAGGGAAAAGCAAACAAGAGACAGTAAATAAACCTATATTTATTACATATAGCTACATATATTTTTACATGCAGTATAAATAACTCCAGATATTAGCACTAGTAGAAGTGGGGCTTAATAAGTTTTCCCTGGTGGCTCAGATGGTAGGAAACCCAGGCTCAATTCTTGGGTCAGGAAGATCCCCTAGAGAAAAGAATGGCTACCCACTCCAGTATTTTTGTCTGGAGAATTCCATGAACAGAGGAGCCTGGTAGGCTACAGTCAATGGGGTTGCAAAGAGTCAGACGTGACTGAGCAACTTTGAATGTCTTTATAATGAAGACTAATGTGTATATAAAATTTGAGGAAAAGATAACACAGTTTATTAGAAATCTGTAATGGTTAATAAATACACAATAGAGAATACTAGAACTGAGAAATACAACTGAAAGCATTTAATATCTATATATTAAACACAGTTCAGTTAGACACAGCAGAAAAGGGAATTCATATTTCTAAAGATCAATCAGTGTAAAATAATCCAAATTGAGGTGGATACAATAAAGACAATAAATTCAAGAAGAATGTATAAAATACAATTTGAATCATAGTAAAAGTAAAAATATATATCTAATTTGAATATAAGTATCAAAGTTAAAGAGAATGAGGCAAAAGTTATCTGAATAGATACTGCCTATGAGTTTCTGGGAATTTCAGATGATAACAAGCCCCAAATTCAAGAGCTGCTTATGCCAAGGAATATCATGTTTAATATTAAAAATCCCTAGGAATATTATGGTCAAGCTGCTACTGAATACTAAAGGAAGACTTCTGAAATGTGGTTAATATTCTATATTTTGATGTGGCAAGGGTCATATGTTCAAAGCTATGGTTCTTCCAGTAATAATATACATATGTGAAAGTTGGACTATAAAGAAGGCTGAGCATAGAAAAATTGATGCTTTTGAACTGTGATGTCGAAGACTCTTGAGAGTCCCTTGGAATGCAGGAGATCAAACTAGTCAAATTTAAAGGAAATCAGCCCTGAATATTCATTTGAAGGACTGATGCTGAAGCTGAAACTCCAATACTTTAGCCACCTGATGCAAAACACTGACTCATTGGAAAAGACCTCGATGCTGAAAAAGATTGAGGGCAGGAGGAGAAGGGGATGACAGAGGATGAGATGGTTGAATGGCATTACCAACTCAATGGATGAGTTTGAGCAAACTCTGGGAGATAGTGAAGGACAGGGAAACCTGGCAAGCTGTACTCTATGGTGTTGTAAAGAGTCAGCCACAACTGAGCAACTGAACAACATTTATTTCATATAAGTGCAACAAACAGCAGACTCAAGATTTGTGTATATTATTTATATATACATTATTCTTCACTTAAATGATTACCGGTAATAGGCCTGTATAATTTCTCTAATTTGTAGAAAAATTTTCAGCTTATAGATATTAAATAACATATCAGTGGCCCTGCTACTATGTGCAGGTGAAATCTTAAAAATTAAATCAGCATGGAATTAATATGTTTATGTCTTTATTTCAGAAAAATAGTTAAATCCTTGGTGTGTAGAATGGATTATAGGGTGCCATTCCATTGGCAAAAATATTGGTTTGGTTTGAAATTGACTGCATTGTTTGCTAAATAATTTCCTTATAAAGTTGGCAATGCATTCCTCTGAGTTGGCATAATACTGTGATTTGCTCTGGTAATGCCCTTCAACTAAAAATCATGGGGAAATCCTGCAGTTGAACAAACTGGGTTTACTACTGACAACAGTGAGGGAGAGTATACTCCATAGGAAACCATCAGGAATCAAGAAAGAAGGTCATATCAAGACTGTGTTACAGGATTTGTGACTTCGCTGGATAGTTTTGGGGAGAATCTATGCATGTGACCACTTGCTCTGAATTGGATGGTGCCAGAAAGTGAGGTCAATTATATGACTGGGTATCTCAACAAATCTTATCTATAGGAAGAGAATACTACAGTAAGGATGAAGCTTTGATTGCCAAAGGAGTATTGGAAACTCATTAAAGAAAGAAAAAGTGTTTGGTATTTTACAGGTTTCACAGTGATCCCATTTTTGTCTTACTTTTTCATGGTCTCAGAGTGACCTCATTTGATACAGATATTCTGTGATATTGTTTGTGTTCAACAGAATTACATGATTTAGGTGTAAAACTTCACCAACTGGGATAACACTGAGACCTAGATGTGAGGTCAGATCAGTTCCCTGACATCAGGGGATGTTTTGTTCTTTATCAACATCAGGGAAATACCATATATATTCTTGATTTTCCTAGACCCCCATGGACCGCAGCCCATCAGGCTCCTCTGTCTAGGGGATTTCCCAGGCAAGAATACTTGAGTGGGTTGCAAGCCTGCCTCCATGTGATCTTTCCAACCCAGGGATCGAACCTGCATCTCTTAGTTCTTATGCATTGGCAAGTGGGTTCTTTACCACTAGCACCATCTGGGGTCTTCCCTGGTGACTCAGTCGGTAAAGAATCCTCCTGCCATGCAGGAGACCTGGGTTCAATCCCTGGATTGGGAAGATCTCTTGGAAGATGAAATAGCAACCTATTCCAGTATTCTTGCCTGGAGAATTCCATGGACAGAGAAGCCTGACAGGCTACAGGCCATGGGGTTACAAAGAGCTGGACATGGCTGAGTGACTAACATAAACACAAAGCACTACCTTGGAAGCCTATACATATATATGTATGTATATATCAGATCAGATCAAATCAGTTGCTCAGTCATGTCCGATTCTTTGCGACACCATGAATCGCAGCACACCAGACGTCCCTGTCCATCACCAACTCCCGGAGTTCAACGAAACTCACGTCCACCGAGTCAGCGATGCCATCCAGCCATCTCATCCTCTGTCGTCCCCTTCTCCTCTTGCCCCCAATCCTACTCAGCATCAGACTCTTTTCCAATGAGTCAACTCTTCGCATGAAGTGGCCAAAGTACTGGAGTTTCAGCTTTAGCATCATTCCTTCCAAAGAAATCCCAGGGCTGATCTCCTTCAGAATGGACTGGTTGGATCTCCTTGCAGTCCAAGGGACTCTCAAGAGTCTTCTCCAACACCACAGATCAAAAGCATCAATTCTTTGGCACTCAGCCTTCTTCACAGTCCAACTCTCACATCCATACATGACCACAGGAAAAACCATAGCCTTGACTAGATGAATCTTTGTTGGCAAAGTAATGTCTCTGCTTTTCAATATGCTATCTAGGTTGGTCATAACTTTCCTTCCAAGGAGTAAGCATCTTTTAATTTCATGGCTGCAGTCACCATCTGCAGTGATTTTGGAGCAGCCCCCCAAAAAGAGTCTGACACTGTTTCCACTGTTTCCCCATCTATTTCCCATGAAGTGGTGGGACCAGATGCCATGATCTTCCTTTTCTGAATGTTGAGCTTTAAGCCAACTTTTTCACTCTCCACTTTCACTTTCATCAAGAGGCTTTTGAGTTCCTCTTCACTTTCTGCCATAAGGGTGGTGTCATCTGCATATCTGAGGTTATTGATATTTCTCCCAGCAATCATGATTCCAGTTTGTGTTTCTTCCAGCCTAGCGTTTCTCATGATTTACTCTGCATAGAAGTTAAATAAACAGGGTGACAATATACAGCCTTGACGTACTCCTTTTCCTATTTGGAACCAGTCTATTGTTCCATGTCCACTTCTAACTGTTGCTTCCTGACCTGCATACAAATTTCTCAAGAGGCAGATCAGGTGGTCTGGTATTCCTATCTCTTTCAGAATTTTCCACAGTTTATTGTGATCCACACAGTCAAAGGCTTTGGCATAGTCAATAAAGCAGAAATAGATGTTTTTCTGGAACTCTCTTGCTTTTTCTATTATCCAGCGGATGTTGGCAATTTGATCTCTGGTTCCTCTGCCTTTTCTAAATCCAGCTTGAACATCAGGAAGTTCATGGTTCACATATTGCTGAAGCCTGGCTTGGAGAATTTTGAGCATTACTTTACTAGTGTGTGAGATGAGTGGAATTGTGCCATAGTTTGAGCATTCTTTGGCATTGCCTTTCTTTGGGATTGGAATGAAAACTGACCTTTTCCAGTCCTGTGGCTACTGCTGAGTTTTCCAAATTTGCTGGCATATTGAGTGCAGCACTTTCACAGCATCATCTTTCAGGATTTGAAAGAGCTCAACTGGAATTCCCTCACCTCCACTAGCTTTGTTCGTAGTGATGCTTTCTAAGGCCCACTTGACTTCACATTCCAGGATGTCTGGCTCTAGGTGAGTGATCACACCATCGTGATTATCTGAGTCGTGAAGATCTTTTTTGTACAGTTCTGTGTATTCTTGCCACCTCTTCTTAATATCTTCCGCTTCTGTTAGGTCCATACCATTTCTGTCCTTTATTGAGCCCATTTTTGCATGAAATGTTCCTTTGGTATCTCTGATTTTCTTGAGGAGATCCCTAGTCTTTCCCATTCTGTTGTTTTCCTCTATTTCTTTGCATTGATTGCTGAAGAAGGCTTTCTTATCTCTTCTTGCTATTCTTTGGAACTCTGCATTCAGATGTTTATATCTTTCCTTTTCTCCTTTGCTTTTCGCTTCTCTTCTTTTCACAGCTATTTGTAAGGCCTCCCCAGACAGCCATACACATACATAAAGAATAAAGACAGCGACAAGTTGTGTCCAACTCTTGCGATCCCATGAATCCTCTATCCATAGGCTCCTCTATCCATAGGCTTCTTCAGGCAAGAAAGAATACTGGAATGGGTTGCCATTTCCTTCTTCAGGGGAAGTTCCCAACCCAGGAATTGAACTCAGGTCTCCTGCATCGCAGACAAATGCTTTATGGACTGAGCTATAGCTCAGATCGAGTCGGACACGACTTGGCGCTATCTTTATATAAGTATATAGTAAGAAAAAATAATGCTGTCTGTATCATCCATCTTCCATAAAAGGAAAAGGATCAATTCGGTTTCTAAACAACAGCTGGAAGAAAATATATTCATACACTGTATCCCCCTACAGAAAGCCAGAATGGAAAGCTGTGGTTAGAGAGTTGGACACAGAAGCAACTGAGCAGGAAAATGGGAAATATGCTCAAGATACATTTGTTCATCTAGGGATACTTATTTGGGTAATCAGAGCTATCAACCTTATTCCAGTTTAGGAAGCAACTCCTAACCAATCAAATTTATAAGATTATGTGGATTTGGACAAACTAATCCGATAATAACCTATGTGGAGTAAAGAGCAGAAGGACCTTCCTAAGTGTTTGAAACTTATAAATCTGAGATATTTACAAGAAGCAATAGAAGGCTTAATGATAACAGATTAAAATATTCACCATGATTGAAGTGTGGTCTAAAGTTACATTAAATTTGACTTAGAAAAGTAAGGTTATATTTATTTCAAAAAACAAATTATTTTACTTTAGTGTGACAACAAAGTAAAATCTGTAACCTATATAGTTTTCTTATTTCTCAGCACAGAAATACCAAAAATTAAATGTTCTGTCCCTAAACTATTTCTGGGATGCCCTCTTATGTATGATGTCATTGTTTTGGGGGATACTTCTCTGGTGGTTCAGATGGTAAAGAATCTGCCTGCAACGCAGGAGACCCAGGTTCGATCCCTGGGTTGGGAAGATCTCCTGGTTAAGAGAATAGCTACCCACCTCAGTGTAACTGCCTGGAGGATTCCATGGACAGACAAGCCTGGTGGGCTACAATCCATGGAAACACAAATAGTCAGACATGACTGAACGACTAACACTTTCACTTTCACTGTTTTAGGATTGATATGACAATAATATTCATCTATTTCTGTATCACGATTTGCCCTTCATATTCTTCAGATTTTACTTATGGAAAAGAATTATTGATAAAATGTAAAAAGTATGTATTAAAATACTAGCTTGTCAGGCATCTTAACTAAGGGTGGGGGGTAAAATCGATATTAAACCCAGGTCACTAACTGTGGCCTTGGTGACACAGTGAGTGAAGCAAGTGTAGAAATTGCCAATACAAGACCGAGAAAAGATTGATGTATTCAAAGTCCTTGTCTTTAAAGTTGCTATTTTGAAGCATATTGCTGTTCACAGGGGAAGGCTTCTAACACTATCGTCACAAAGATGGGACACATCAGAGGAAGCTTCTGAATAAGAACTGCACAGATTATAGATATTTGATGCTTTAAATCTTTGTAAAATATATGCAAACTGGAAACAGAGTCAATGAACACACTGAGTACATTATTTATTTATGCTTTCAATATATTTTATCTCAGGTTAATAAGGCTTCCCAAGTGGCATGAATGGTAAAGAACCTGCCTGCCAATGCAGGAGACTTAAGAGATGCAAGTTCAATTCGTGGGTCAGGAAGATACCCTGGAGGAGGGCATGGCAACCCACTCTAATATTCTTGCCTGGAGAATTTCATGGACAAAGAGCCTGGTGAGCTACAGTCAACAAGGTTGCAAAGAGTTGGATACAACTGAAAAAACTTGGCAAGCGTGCATGCAATATGGTTTATTATAATGAAGAAGCATTGGTTCTGAAAGAGAACCACATAGAAGACTGATATAACAAGATGTACTAGGGTGAATATTGTCTCTATAAAAGATAAGGCCACCTGGAACCTCAGAGTATTACTTTAACTGGAATGAAGTCTTGCAGATGTTATTAGACAAGAATCTCAATATGAGATGATCCTGGATTATGGTTGGTCTTAAATCCAGTAAAACATTCTTAGAAGAGATACATAAGAAACACAAATGAGGAGGCCATGTGAAGACAGGAAAACATTAGAATTATGCTGTGTATAGTGCTTAGTCGCTCAGTCATGTGTGACTCTTTGCCATCCTGTGGACTGTAGATCACCAAGCTCCTCTGTCCATGAAATTCTCCAAGCAAGAATACTGGAGTGGTTGCCATGCCCTTCTCCAGGGTATCTTCCAGAGGGATTGAACCCAGCCATGCCCTTCTCCAGGGGATCTTCCAAAGGGATTGAATCCAGGGATCGAACAAAGTCTCCAGCTTTGCAGGCAGATTCTTTACCTACTGAGCCACCAGGGAAGCTAAAACAAGTCAAAGATTGCCACAGCCCTCAGAACTAGAAGAGGCACAGGAATCTCCTGGGAGCCTCCAGAGGGAGTACAAACCTGCTGATAATTTGATTTCAGAATGCCAGCACCCAGAACTGTGAAAGAATACATTTATGTGGTTTAAGCCATAAGGTCTGTGGTAATTTGTTGTGGCAGCCCTAGGAAACTAAAACACAATATAAAATGTCAAATCCTCCATCATGTTATAGTTAATAAGTAAAGGCAAAAAAAAAGTGTATCACATGCCTTTAATCCAAGAATATAGCTCATTCAAAAGAACAGACAGAATAGAAATTGCTGAAACCTAAATGCATAGTTGAGAAAAATGTTTTGCAATACATTGTGTTGGTCCTATTCTGAGTGGCCTCCAACAGCGTCATTGTAAATAGAAGCGTATTATTTATTCCACACCCTAGGTAAGGATCTTTTCTAAGGAAGGACAGGACTTTCATTTTGTTTTTGTTTGTTTGCCTTTTTGTTCTTTATTTTTCATTTTTAAAAATATGTGGCCCTTATCAGATGATTCAGAAGAAAACTGTCTGTGTTATATAGGGCTGTCTATATATCAACACTAGAGAAGGCAATGGCACCCTACTCCAGTACTCTTGCCTGGAAAATCCCATGGATGGAGGAGCCTGGTAGGCTGCAGTCCATGGGGTCGCTGAGGGTCGGACATGACTGAGCAACTTCACTTTCACTTTTCACTTTCATGCATTGGAGAAGGAAATGGCACCCCACTCCAGTGTTCTTGCCTGGAGAATCCCAGGGACGGCGGAGCCTGGTGGGCTGCTGTCTATGGAGTCACACAGAGTCAGACACGACTGAAGTGACTTAGCAGCAGCATATATCAACACTACCTTTCATCAACCTCTCTCTCTAAAGCAATGGCTTCCTTTGTTCTTCATGAAACAGCCACATCTTAGGCTCCTTTCTAGATCATATCAAAATAAATATTTGTGCTGTGGATGATATAGCCCTGCAATATTTTTCTCCCCACATTTCCTACTACAGTCTTCTTTTTCCCTTCTCTCCCAGGCACAATGGGTGCCCTTTCTGTTTCTTGAGCACACAAGACACACTGCCTGTTCCGTGCCTCCTCCCATCCTGGAAAACTCTCCAGGTATCTCCTTGCCCTTTACTCCATCTCATTTGAAATTTTGATTAAACATTGCGTATTTTAAACTCTAGACCCCTCTTCCTCTGCACCTCCTTTTTGTGCTTCCTTTATCTCAATCTTACTTATTGCTTTTTTATAACATTATATATAACTCACTTATATGGTTATTTTTGTATGAATCTTTTCCTGCTGAAGTGTAAACTGCAGGAGCTGGAAATCTGTTTGGTTAAATACTGTGTTTACAATGCATAGAACAATACCCAGCTTATAGTAGTCTATCCATCTAAAATATTCACTGAAAGAGTGAATAAAATTGTGTTGTAAAGTCAACTTCTGAACACTATTTCATGTATTTTTAATATCAGAATGCATATGTCCAGTTCAATTGAAACAATCAATGAATATGTTCTGGGATATTATTCATATATGCTGAATATACCCTATTGACCTTTATACCCTATTTTTTTCTCCAGTGTAGTTTTTCTCTTGCTATCTTTTGAGCAGACTCTTGATTATTTTAAGAAGGCTTCATGTAATATTTGGAAGATTGGAGAGGATAAGAAACCATTATTCTTTGGTAGCACTTACACACAGGTACAGGGATGATACTGAGTTTCCATTCACTTCTGTGTATCATTTTGTGAACTACCTGTTTGAGTAGCCAGCTGACATTATTTGTACTTTTCTGTTATTTTCATATTTCGTGACTCCTTAAATTCTAAGTATGGTTTTTTCTCATGTTCTCTTAAACACTCCAGAACATAAATACATAAAAGTATTTACACCTCTGGCTCTGCTGCATCTATGTGGGAGTACTACCATTCGTTACATGCTACTGTTTAAATTCTTTTCACATGCACCTGCACAACTGAAATTGAATGAAGAAAAAAATGCAGTCATTTCAACTGACCCAGTACAGATTAATGACACTGAACCTCATATACGCCAATAATTCCATCAGGATACCACAGCATGCTGTCAAGTCTGTTTACTCTCTCATTCCTAAATAACAATTTCACTTTCTTCTCAAATCACAAACAGCTGATGACCTGACTTCCCTTTCACTTCAGTGGGATACTTAAATAAAAGCTTTGACTCCCACTGCCACGTGTACCATCCGGCCAGCAAATGCCTTCCTATTTCATCTGTAAACAAAGTTGAGAAGTGTTCTCTGTCCTACAAACACCCAGTCCTTTCCCTTACGTGTCTCTGACTTACTTAAGGGTGTCACTCCAGAAATTCATCCCCATCTCTTCTATATTTTAATTAGTGGTGTTTCTTCTAATGCATTGTACATACTGCTTCCATCTTGAAAAGTCTTCTCCTACCATATCTATGGCAAATAGATGGGGGAAATGTGGAAATAGTGTCATATTTAACTTTCTTGGGCTCCAAAATCAACACGGAGAGTAACTGCAAGATGCTTGCTCCTTGGAAGATTAGCTATGACAAACCTATACAGGTAAACCTACAGGTTAAACCTGTATTAAAAAGCAGAGACCCCATCACTTTGCTGACAAAAGGCTTACTAGTCAAACCTTTGGTTTTTTCCAGTAGTTTTTAATGGATGTGAGAATTGGACCATAAAGAAGGCTGAGCACCAAAGAATTAATGCTTTCAACTATAGTGCTGGAGAAGACTCTTAAGCTGATCCTTGGACAGCAAGGAGATCAAATCACTCAATCCTAAAGGAAATCAAAGTTGAATATTTATTGGATGGACTGATGCTCACATGATGTGAAGAGCTGACTCATTGGAAAAGACCCTGATGCTGGGAAAAATGAGGACAAGAGGAGGTGGGTGTGACAAAGGATGAGATGTTTGGATGGCATCAATGAATCAATGGATATGAGTTTGAGCAAACTCAAGAAGATAGTGATGGACATGGTATGGTATGCTGCAATCCATAGGGTCACAGACAGTAGGACATGACTTAGTGATTGAACAACAAAAACAATCATATTTTTTGATACAGCCAGATGGCTTTGTTCTGTTAGCAAAAACAGAAACAAACAAACAAAACAAGGAAAAACACCACCTTGAGTTGCAGGACAATAAATTTTGTCTTCCTTCCTCTATGAGGACACTTTCTCAGTCTTTTTCTAGTTAATTTCCTTCTTCTCTATTTTTTATAGTTTGAAAAGTCAGAAGACAATCCTTGTTACTCTTTCTGAATATCTACACTTACTCTCATCTGAGAAGACCCTGATTCTGGGAAAGATTGAAGGCAGGAGGAGAAGGCGACGGCAGAGGATGAGATGGTTGGATGGCATCACTGACTCAATGGACATGAGTTTCAGTAAACTCTGGGAGTTGGTGATGGACAGGGAGGCCTGGAGTGCTGCAGTCCATGGGGTCTCAAAGAGTTGGACATGACTGAGTGACTAAACTGAACTGAACACTTACTCTATTGGTGATCTCATTCTATCTCATTTAAATGCCAACTTTAATGCTACTAATTCCCTGAGTTTATCTCTAGCCGGCACCTCTCACCCAATCTCTATTCATATATTCAAATTCCTGCTCAACAAATTCACTTTAAAATCTAACAGACAATGCAATGTCAACTTGTGCAAAAATGAATGCTCTGTTTTCCCACACAGACCTCTTCCCAAAGCATCTCCCATACCTCACACACATCTTTTCTTATCTCAATTTGTGGCAACTCAACTTTCTGGGCAAAATCTTTGAAGTTATCTTTGGTTATGCCTTTAATCCTAAAATTAATTCTAAAATCTATACCTTCTAAATATATCTGGAATCCATCTACTTTTTACTATTTTTAATAAAAGCACTAAGATGTCTTACTTGAATTACTATCCTAGCTGCCTGGTATGTTTTCTCTTTCTTCTTTTGACTCCCTTCTCATTGTCTAGTTTAAATAAACCACCCAGTTTGATACTTTTAAATCACAGGCCATGCTAGTTTTTCTCAGCATTTGGTGGTCCCATACTTCATTTCAAGTAAAGTCCAAAAGTCTGACTATTTCTAACTTTCATACATTTTTTATGAACTCAAACCCCAAAAGCTTTATGGGTTCCTTTCCCTCTGTTCCTTTCTGTTGTTTGAATATGCCATGTGCATCCAGGTCTTGCGTGTGTGCATGCAAAGTCCATTCAGTTGTGTCTGACTCTGTACTACCCCATGGAGTGTAGCCTGCCAGGCTCCTCTGTCCATGGGATTCTCCAGGCAAGAATACTGGAGTGGTTTGTCGTGCCCTCTTCCAGGGGATCTTCCTGACTCAGGGATCTTGTATCTACCTGTATTGGTAGGTGGATTATTTACCACTAGTGCCACATGGGAAGCCCCCATCCAGGTCTTAGATACCTTTTAAAATAATTTTTAAAAATTTTATTTTATTTATTTGGCTGCATAGGGTCTTAGTTGTGCTTTTCCCATTTTACTTAGTTGCGGCACGTGAGATCTTTAGGGATCTGGTTCCTTGACCAGGGATAGAAGCCAGGCCCCTGCACTGGGAGCATGGAATCTTAGCCACTGAACCACCAGGTAAGTCCCAATCTTAGAGAACTTAAACAACTATTTCCTCTGCCTTTAATGATCTTCTCCCAATATCTCCTTGCTAAACTCTCACTATCTTCATGGGTTTGCTCAAATCTCTCAGTGTTTTTAGAGATTCCCAGGTAGCACAGTGGTAAAGAATCCTCCGGCCAATGCAAGAGATACTATACATGGGTTTGATCCCTGGATCAGGAAGATTTCCTGGATTAGGAAATGGCAACCTGCTCCAGTATTCTTGTCTGAAAAATTCCATGGACAGAGGAGCCTGGCAGGCTAGAGTCCATGGGATCACAAAGAGTTGGACAAAAATGAGCACACACACTCAATGAAGAACACCTTGGTTGCCCTAATTAGCACTGCAACATCCTCACAGCCTGCCTTTCTTGTTCTATTTTTTTGTAGCTCTTATCACCTTTAACATACAATATAATTTAATCATTGATCTTATTTTCCTGTTTTTATCTGTTTCACCTGCTATAACACAGGCTCCAAATCTCAACAATCTTTTTCTTGCATGTACACTGATGTACAGAAAACACATGGAAATTTACCTTGCTTGCTGCAACTACTGAATAAATACTTTTAAGTAAAACAAAACAAAAAAAAAATGAGTGAATAAATGAATCCACAGGAGGCTCAAACTGAAAGTTCATAAATACTAAATGGAATATTTTCTGTATACCAGCCTTTTAAGTGGCAATAGTAAATAAATGAACAAAATATTGTCTTGAGGGTGATAATGATAAAACAACAACCATGTCTGTAAAATTAAAAATTGTAATTGAGAATAAAATGCTAACAGGATATAAGATGGTGACAAAAATTCAGTTAGGAATGGAACCAAAGGTATGTCATGCTAAGGATATGACAAGGATTTAGACACTAGGGTAAAGAATATCTGGCATGGCTGATGCATTTGTCAAGACCTCAAAAATACTTATCAAAAATTTTAGAGTATCTACAGTGAGATGGAAACTATGCTGGACTCTGAAGATACAAATATGAACACCATTGGATTACTATTTTCAATATATTGGCAGCATTTTATCTGTTCTCCTACATTTTCATAAATTATGACTACAAGAGCCTTTGACTGACTGCTCTTGCCACTGTTTATCCTGCATAGTCAGGAATAACTGAAACTTTCAGGAAGGCTATAATGTTAAGAGTACTTAGGTTTTATAGGCATGGAGCAAACACATCCAAGATGTCATTCTTCAAGATAAAATTCCATGTTAATATCTGTGCAGTTTGGATAACTGATAAAAGCATAGTTTGAAAGCAGGTTGTTGAATGTCTGAACCTTCTATATCAGAGTTCAATGACCTGAATGTGACATACTCAAGAGGCTCACAGAAGAAGTGGACTTGAGGAAAGTAGATCATTTCACACACGAACTCACCCTCCACGTAAGACACAGCAAATCCACACAGAGGGGTCACAGCTTATTCTCTAATGTGGATACATTAGGCGTATGATGACTGTGGCAACGGCTTTCTATATGGTGGAAGAGAAAAGCAAACAGGGATGTGTCAACATTCTAATTCAAAATATTGTTGGCAAAATGTTTAATTTATGAGTCATATTTTATTTTTTTCCTCTTCCAAACTGTATAGAAATATTACAATTAAAGGCATAGATGCGATCTTGAGCACACTGTAGGTATGCAAGAAACATTGTTGATTGATGGCTAAGATCATGCACACAATAAAGCTATTCAGTTTACAATAAAATCATTGAAATGACAGTATACTATAAAGTACACTATTTTACTGACATTACATCTAAAATTTCTGATAACTTGAGTAAAAGGAAATAATGCAGTATATAACCCTCTTTATCACGTAAATGGAAGCATCCTAGAGGCTGAAGAGATTTTCTTAGTTAATATTAATTTACTTGCTGCTACTTCCATTCTTGAATCAGATTTAGACTTCTTTCAGATAGAAACTGGGATTATGAAAATGCTTATAGGTCCTGGTGGACAATATAATTGTGCAAACAGGCTAGTTACATATAAATACCAGTGGAAAATTCTCCTGACCCATCTTTATAAATAAGGCAGATGTGATTCAGCTCCAACTGACAGACACCTGATGGAGATATCAAATTACTATTACCAGAGTTTTGGTTTTTTTTTAAGGAAAAGTCAGATTTTAGTATTTTTGTTACTGTTTAAATATAATTTCCTTATACATATTTATATGCTGGTATTAATTTTTTAAATAAGGTTAGGTCAAATATATGACCAGCAGGTTCCTGGGTTAAAATTTACAAATCATTTTTTTTTTTAATTTAGTATATTCCTTGGCATATAGAACACTTAGTGAGGCCTTATTGAATTAATAACTCTCTAAATGACAAGCCTGAAAGAAGAAGATGAATAAGGAAAAAGAAAATAAGGAGAATCTTTATTTTTTATCATCACATTCTCATTCTACATGATGTAGTTTTGAGCAGGTTTAACCGTTTTTATTTCTCAAATATTTAATTTCATGTTGACAGTTCAGAAGATAATTTTTCTTCATGGTACTACAGATAGAAAAAACTGAGGTTGGTCATAAAATTAGTATCTTTTTCTACTAAGCCTACACCTTTATAGAATTCAAAATGTAAATATATCTAACATTATCATGTTGTCATTTAGTCGCTACATCATGTCTGACCCTTTTGCAGCCCCATGGACTGAAGCCCGCCAGGCTCCTCTGTCCATGGGATTTCCCAGGCAAGAATACTGGCATGGGTTGCCATGCCTTTCTCCAAGGGATCTTCCCAACCTAGGGATCGAACCCAGGTCTCCTACACTGTAGGCAGATACTTTACCTCTGAGCCACTGGGAAGCCCAACATTATCATAAACAAAGACATATGCATGATAAATTCATTTATTAGCTAGATTATACATGTATAAACAGTAATTTGAGTAACACTGAATGAGATATACGAAAGGTATCTTTGTATATGGGCTTCCCAAGTCGTGTAGTGGTAAAGAATCTGCCTGCCAATGCAGGAGACTCAAGAGAAGATCCCTGGAGTAAGAAAAGGCAACCCACTTCAGTTCTCTTGCCTGGAAAATTCCATGGACAGTGGAGCCCTGCAGTCCATGGGGTTGCAAAATGCTGGACATGACTGAATACCTGTGCACACACAGATACACAGATTTGTATATAATCTCTCTGAGGCACTTATGTTAACCATGAGGTCAGTGAGGACAGTTTGGAGTCAATGTCTTACCTAATACCATAGAGCCAGTTCATAATCTTACATGTTTGTATAGAATTAAAAATAAACAAACCCCAGGATAGTGCTATTGTCTAAGAAAAAGTCTCATATGGACTACTTTCTCTACATCTATGTGCAATGTTCAAAATAAGAAATAAATGGTAACATAACTATCATCTCTCTGACCATCTGGTAGAAATCAGCATACCAGTAAAAGATTAAACTAGTGACCTGAACTATAGGCATTTACTCCTTAGACTGACAATAATAATAACAAAACATGATACTTCTTTCATGGAAATATTCTATAGTGATTTGGGACTTATATATGGATACTTTGGATTTTTAGAGAAATGTATATTAAAACACACATTTAACATTATATATAGTTACACTATTTTGAAGATCACTTTTAGCATGTCTTATTTTACTGGTTTAACAGCATCATGTTACATAAATAGATTCTCAGTCTTAAATGATTATAAATCTTGTGTTCAAAATCCCCAAATATGGAACAGATGTATTATTGTAACTCAAGCTAAGAACAGAAGTAAAATTGTCATCACACATCTTTCAAATCCATTTTACTCTTCATATGTGGGGAAGCACCTTAATTCTTTAGAGATATTCATATTTTACTCTTTATCATTTTCATTTAGTACTAAGAGAATCTTTTATATTTTATAATTCTAAGGAAAAAATACCATAGGACACACTATATTTTTGTAATTTTTTTTTATTTTTTAAGTAATTAAAAATTCTGAAAAATAGTTCTTGATTTACATTCTTGAAAGAATTGATTTCTGAGGAATTTTCTTTTCCTCTTAGCTTTTACAGGTGGTCAAAGGAGAAAAAAATTTATACACACTTATCTTTATTGTAGATTCTTAAGAGATTTGTAATTTAAAAACAAAATACCTTTGTAATGGGACTCTGTATTTACCCTAAAAAATGATTCATCATTTAAGAAATGAGTCATCAATTGAGATATTAAAAGATAAATGTTCATTCATGTAAATGGAAATAAAATGTATCTTAATAAAATGTCCTGGCTCACTTCTCTAACACCCTTTGTTAAATACACTGGCCAGTTAATCTAGGAAGATGTGTTCACTGCTGCTCTGTTTCCAATCTAGAGTGCTTTTCCTTCTCCATGCCTTACTCCCATATATATCTATATAGATAGATAGATATAGATATAGATATAGATTATTGGCTCTTTCTTGCCCCCTGTTAACAGATCCAATAGTGCCTCCTCATTTTCTATCAGAATTCATTCTTTGAACATTCACCAACATATACAATCTCAATCATTTCTTATTTTCATGTTCATTGTTGATTTCTTTTTTACAGTGTTTACTCACTTAGGACAGAAATTAAGCTGTTTAACTGACTTAACTATTAGAATTTTTAAGGATGAAATCAGTATGTATAGATGTATCTGGAGTAGTGTATACCTTTGAAGAGTGCAACTTGGTGAAAGTGTACAATCCATATAGAGTGTTCTCAAGTTCAAGACTGAGTGATTTTACAGAATAAGCATATACTTATTGTCATACACTTTTTAAAGCACAGAATATTATCATTAGTACCAGTCCTTCTGTTTCCACTGTTTCCCCATCTATTTTCCATGCAGTGATGGGACCAGATGCCATGATCTTAGTTTTCTGAATGTTGAGTTTTAAGCCAGCTTTTTCACTCTCCTATTTCACTTTCCTTAAGAGGCTATTTAGTTCCTCTTCACTTTCTGTCATAAGGATGGTGTTTTCTGAGTATCTGAGGTTATTGATATTTCTCCCAGCAATCTTGATTCCAGCTTGTGCTTCATCCAGCCCAGCGTTTCTCATGATGTACTCTGCATAGAAGTTAAATAAGCAGGGTGACAATATACAGCCTTGACATACTCCTTTACCTATTTGGAACCAGTCCATTGTTCCATGTCCAGTTCTAACTGTTACTTCCTCATCTGCATACAGATTTCTCAAGAGGCAGGTCAGGTGGTCTGGTATTCCCATCTGTTTAAGAATTTTCCAGAGTTTGTTGAGGTCCACACAGTCAAAGGTTTTGGCATAGTCAATAAAGCAGAAGTAGATGTTTTTCTGGAACTCTCTTGCTTTTTCGATGATCCAGCGAATGTTGGCAATTTGATCTCTGGTTCCTCTGCCTTTTCTAAAACCAGCTTAAACATCTGGAATTTCATGGTTCACATACTGTTGAAGCCTGGCTTGGAGAATTTTGAGCATTACTTTACTAGTATGTAAGATAAGTGGAATTTTGCAGTAATTTGAGCATTCTTTGGCATTGCCTTTATTTTAGGGGGCTCCAAAATCACTACAGATGGTGACTGCAGCCATGAAATTAAAAGACATTTGCTTCATGAAAGAAAAGTTATGACCAACCTAGACAGCATATTGAAAAGCAGAGACATTACTTTACCAACAAAGGTCCATCTAGTCAAGGCTATGGTGTTTCCAGTAGTCATGTATAGATGTAAGAGTTGGACTATAAAGAAAGCTGAGGCTGAAGAATTGATAGTTCTGAACTGTGGTTTTTGGAGAAGACTCTTGAGAGTCCCTTGGACTACAAGGAGATCCAACCAGTCCATCCTAGAGGAAAGCAGTCCTGAATATTCATTGGAAGTACTGATGCTGAAGCTGAAACTCCAATACTTTGGCCACTTGATACAAAGAACTGATTCATTCGAAAAGACCCTGATGCTGGGAAAGATTGAAGGCAGGAGGAGAAGGGGACGACAGAGGATGAGATGGTTGGATGGCATTACCGGCTCAATGAACATAAGTTTGAGTAAACTCAGGGAGCTGGTGATGGACAAGAAGGCCTGGCTTACTACAGTCCATGGGGTCGCAAAGAGTCAAACACGACTGACCGACTGAACTGAGCCAGTCCTTCTGATGTAATCAGTAGAGTTTATTTCTGAATGTTTCATTTTTCCCTTATGTCCATTCATCCTTCACCATGAAAAGAGTCTAGGCCACTATTTCAGTCACCAAATGTGTATGCACTTTGTCTCAGAGAAGAAAACAAAGATAGTACTTCCAGAGAATTTTCTGATGTTTGATTTATCCTTAACTCAAGATGAATAATGGGGAATAAGGACCAAAAATTTATGTTAAAAATTAATTAAATAATTTAATACATACCTATTAAGCATCTGCTATAGACCAGATCCTAATGCAGGCACTTAGGCTACAACACGATACTGGATGCTTGGGGCTGGTGCACTGGGATGACCCAGAGGGATGGAATGGGGAGGGAGGAGGGAGGAGGGAGGAGGGTTCAGGATGGGGAACACATGTATACCTGTGGCGGATTCATTTTGATATTTGGCAAAACTAATACAATTATGTAAAATTTAAAAATAAAATAAAATTAAAAAAAAATAATAGCACTTGCATTCTCATGTGGGGAGACTGTTAATATCAATGGATAAAATATAATTTATAATATTAAACTAAATAAATTTAGTTGTAACTAAATAAATTATGTAGTATAACGAACAAAAAACTACAATAGGCAGAATTGAATAACATAAATGAATTTGGAAATACTGTTGGGAGGGTTTATAATTTAAATGTATGCCCAGGGTAGGTTTTGTTGAAAAGGGGAGATTTGACAAAGGTTTGAAGTCAGTATGGGTGTAAGCCATGTAGATAACTGGGACTAAGTCATTCAAGACAGTGGAAAACTAAGACTCTCAGGTGCCTGCCATTTTTAAATAAAAGCAAGGAGGCTAGTGAGGCTGTAACAGTGAGTTAAAAGCAAAGAAAATGTTGGAGAAATAACCATGAACTACACTGTGTAAGGCCTTGTCAAGTACAAATAAACTAATCATGAGTAAGCCAAAGATAAAGTAAACTTTGAATAAATGGACTTACAACAGTACATGATAAACAGCAGAACTGGAGAGGAGAGGCTGGAATGACCTTGAGAAAGAGGTTCCCAATGGGGGAGACTTTGTCTTTCTCCACTTGGGGACACTTGTTAATATCTGAAGATAAGTCTGGTTACCATGACCTGGGGAAGGAGAGAGGTAATGCTCCTGGAATCTAGTGAGTAGAGGCCAGGAATGCTGCTAAATCAATCACAATGTACAGGTGAGCCTTTTTCAGAACAATGAATTATTAGGCCCCAAATGCCACTTGTGCTGAGGTTGAAAAACCCTTCTTTAGAGAACCAAGTCCAGTCTGTTTTTGACACATCCTTATTGCTTAAAACTATATAGTGTAATTTCTATGTATTTCAAACTTTGCAGAAAGAGTTAGGAATTAACAAAGTGAAAGCAGAGAGGGCCAAAAAAAATTTAATAAAAAGCACAATTGAGCATAGGAAAGAAGTATCCCAATAATAAAAATCTTTGAATGAGTATCAAGAATAATAAATTCCGTGAGGACTAGTATTTTGACATTCTCCCTTGCTCTAGGTCATATCTTATGTAATAATGAATGGAAGTAGGCCAAAGAATAATAGCTGTTTTAAGAAATAAATTCAAAAGTAGAAAGCATTTATACTAAGAAAAAATAATTTCAAGCTCTGTCTCCTAAGACAGATATACAAGGATTATCACAAGTTAAAAGAGATATTTGTTCAGGTCAACTTAGAAATAACCATTCACAAGTGGCATTATTGTGGACATGCTTCTTACAGCACTGAATAAAACTAACAAGCTTTCTTGGAGTTTTCACTGCAAAAATGAAATTTATCTGCATGCCGCATCAATCCTTCAGAATCACTAGTGGGTCACTGAGGCATATGAAGCCTTGTTAAATCCTAGGAAAATATGCCACTCCGGTATTTAAGAATGGTTCTTTTCCATCAGTCTTCCTCCAATATCGTTTGTTTGTTTTCTCACTTGCATGATCAGTTCCCATCTTGGAATCCTGTTTACTGTTTCCCCCAAAGGAAGCAGATAGTCTAAGGTATCATAAAATATATAAATATATAAAACCTATCAATTACCTTAAAGCATATGATAAACTCTTATATGATTAGAAGAATCACCGTGAGCGAAGAACAGGTGATACCCTCATGAATGATAACTGTGACAGTTTGCCATCATTTGCCTTTTAAAAGTTATCTGTAACCAGTATCGTAACCAGTATCATGCATCGAACCTGGACTGGCGATTCGTTTCATATATGATATTATACATGTTTCAATGCCATTCTCCCAAATCATCTCACCCTCTCCCTCTTCCACAGAGTCCAAAAGACTGTTCTATACATATGTGTTTATTTTGCTGTCTCGCATACAGGGTTATTGTTACCATCTTTCTAAATTCCATATATATGCGTTAGTATAATGTATTGGTGTTTTTCTTTGGGGCTGGTGCACTGGGATGACCCAGAGGGATGGTATGGGGAGGGAGGTGGGAGGGGGGTTCAGGATGGGGAACACGTGTATACCTGAGGCGGATTCATGTTGTTGTATGGCAAAACCAATACAATACTGTAAAGTAATTAACCTCCAATTAAAATAAATAAATTTATATTTTTAAAAAAGTTATCTGTAAATTACCAACCTTATGTATAAATACTATATATCTGATTTCACCTAGAAATGTTTCCTCTGTGGAAAAAATGGGGAGTGTGGCTCATGGAAGAAAAATAACATGAAGGAAATGTCAGGTCTCAGAGTGGTAATTTGGGCTTCCTCCACTGCCTGGCTGCCACATGAACTTGAACAATGCCTGGTTCCTGTGGCCCTAAATTTATCCATTTCTAAGTGAGCATAACACCACTAGATTACGCTCATAAGATTGTTGTGAGGAGTCTCTAATAAAAATGTACTTTAAAAAATGCTGCCTAAATGCTAAATAGAGTAAAATATGTCTTGCTTCCATTTCATTTATGAGAGCTTTATGTGTGGGTTCTCCCTTAATATTGAGCACCTCAATGAGCTGCAGTGCAACCTTTTCAAGTACCGTACAGGTAATCTATTTGTTTGTGTGAATGCAAGGGAAATTTGAATACCAGACTAGACTAGTAGACTAGATAGCTAGTCTGCTATCCACAGAGGAAAGCAAATTGATCGTTCAATGTACACTTGGCTATACATACACTAATACGTGATGTCTGTCCATAACTGCTTAAAGATTCATATCCTTCAAGATACAGGATATAAAATTGTGTTCTGCAGTAGAGCAAAATATTATATTTCATATTTGGCTGCAAAGGGAGGATTCACTATTTATATTCTAATTCATCAGAGTTTTCAGGGAGATTTTAGAGTAAAGAGAATACAGTGACAAGATGTAAAAGTAATTCCATTTGGGTGGAAATTGGTGTAGACATGGGGACTATGATCTAGGTTAGATTAATTATGTGTTTTTTAATTATTTGTATATATGTAGTTACAAATAAATGGATTCAAAACAAAGCAAGTAATCTTAAAAGTTTTGATGATTAGGGTTGGCTGGTCAAATTACCATATTCCCTTCTTCAAATGTAAAATATTTTAAATAAATTATTTAATTTTATGTACTTTGAATTAATGTCAAATTAATAAAGTAAAATTGTAGAAGTGTAATACCTTGAGAGTTTCAGATCTTATTGGTTGAAAGTTGATAGTCATTGTATATACATGTAGCTCTCAACTTACTCTTTAGGCCCTGGAAGAATCGCATCTAAGTCAGGTTGTATGTATAAACATTCAACTTTCTATTTTTCATTTGAAGCACATACTTTTAACATTCTAGTGATATTTATTTCTTATTTCTAGCCAAGCTACCAACTCCTAGGTTGCTGAGAACAGAAGTGTTAGTAGTAATAATCTAGTCTAGCAACTCTCAAAATGGACTGCTCATTTCAAATACCTTGAAAATTCAAAATAGAAATAATAGTTTAGTAGGCACTACTTAATCCAGTAGATCTTATTTGGGGCCTAAAAAAAATCAGTTTGGGCTTTAAAAATATAAATTCCTCAGTGATTCTGTTGTTCAACCAGTGATAGAAACCAGTAATACAATCAATGTATTATTTATACTTAATAAAAAAGAAAAGTGAGTGCCAGAGATGTTGAGTGATACAGCAAGGACTTAGAGTTAACTGGCAGAACCGAATCTAGAGACCTAGTATCCAGAAACAGAGGGTGTATTAGTAACATTCTTCTCTGAAAAACAAAATACACTTCTAGGTTAAACATTCTATAAATTAAAATTCTATAAATGAATTAGTGTTCAGCTTTTCTCAATTTTAAATTCCATACATGTGTACATGTGTTTGTGTATAGTGTATTTGAGGTTTCCCAAGTGGCACTACTGGTAAAGAATCCACCTGCCAATGAAGGAGACAAGAAATGTGGATTCGATCCCTGGGTCAGGAAGATCCTCTGGAGGAGGACACAGCAACCCACTCCAGTATTCTTGCCTGCATTATCCCTTGGCAGGCTATAGTCCATAGGGCTGCAAAGAGTCAGACCTGAATGAAGCAACTTAGAATGCATTCACACATGTAGTGTGTTTCTTTACATATTAGATTTTACTTTTCCTCTACATCATATTCCCTTTCCCTAAATTTTCTGCCAGGAGACTACTTCTCTCAATAAACAAACTACACCCAAGTTTAGCCTTAGTTTTTGTATAGTTGATCATCTTATGCTGAAAATGTTTAAATAACTTGAATATAAAAAATGTCTCCTGATCATTTCCTAAGGGGTATCATAAGAGGGGTGCACCAGAATGCTTGGCTAGGAGTCATGATCCATGTGGTGTGGGTGAGAATGAAATGGTGAGATCCCCAAAATACCGAGGCTCCTGAGAACTACACATATTATAGAAAGGGGTTTGGAGAGACACATACAGTAGTATCAGAAATGACTTAAGGCAGTAATTATAAACTTTGTATTGAAAATTTGATAATAGAAGATCAATCATATCATTTATGATTAATTCTTACCTAGAGCAGGAGAATGAGTGTTCATTATGTTGGTTGTCATGTTCAACAGCTATGATCCAAAATATTCTTTAAAGGTCAGAAAGTCTGTACAGTTAAAGGAGTGAACATGAATATTATCATCATTCTCAAAGATTCTGCTAGAACATTTTGAACACTGAGTAGTCTTCTAATTTTAGATTAGTCATTCTAACAACATATGCTATAGTATTTATTATTCATTACAAGGTCAGAGTTATTGCTGCGAAAGTTAAAAAACAGACCCCTGGGAGCTCACTGGTAAAGAATCCACCTGCCAATGTAGGAGACACAGGTTCAACCCCTGATCTGGGAAGATCACCTGGAGAAGGGAATGGAAATCCACTCTAGTATACTTGCCTGGAGAATTCCATGGAGCCTGATGCGCTATAGTCCACAGACTGGCAAGAGTCAGGTATGACTTAGAGACTAAACAAAAACAGCAACAATGAATACATAGACATACATATTTCAACAACAATATATAACATCAGTATTAATACAAATGTCTGTATTTGTATATGGACAAAGATAGGTAACATCAAAATCAACACAAATTTCTAAAGTAAACCTGAGCCTTTACCTGACCTCTTTATTTACATGTTTAATTGCATATTTTACATATTCACTCAAATGTCCAAAAAGAATTTCAAGCTATTTAGCAGAATAGGTTTCTGATATATTCATCTGTGTTTCTTTTAACAAGATGCACACTGCCTAAATGAGGAATTGGAAATGCAGAAAGAGGGCAAAATGTGGAGTTCTTTTTGGATTTTGTGTTCACTTTGAAAAACCTGGAGAATTCAGGATATAAACTTAAGGTATATGAGAAAAGGAAGAGCAAAATCCTGGAGCTCTCCCAGAAAATACTACACGTTTCCATTAAAAAGAATAATTCCCTTGGGTTGAGATAAAGTAAACTGAAAGGGAACTGGGTCCTAGAGAGGCATTAGACACTCTGCCATTGAACACAAGCTAGATAAGTTAGCAAAACATTAGCAAAGAAAAGGAGCTGTGCAGTCCAAAGGCAGAAGCCACCTGAAGCCTGGTGAAGTGCAGTGAAGTCGCTCAGTCGTGTCCGACTCTTTGCGACCCCATGGACTGTAGCCTACAGGCTCCTCCGTCCATGGGATTTTCAAGGCATGAATACTGGGGTGGGTTGCCATTTCCCTGGTAGGGATACCTCTATAAAGGATGCTCTCTCATGCTATGCTATGCTAAGTCACTTCAGTCATGTCTAACTCTGTGTGACCCCATAGATGGCAGCCACCAGGCTCCCCAGTCCCTGGGATTCTCCAGGCAAGAACACTGGAGTGGGTTGCCATTTCCTTCTCCAATGCATGAAAGTGAAAAGTGAAAGTGAAATCGCTCAGTCGTGTCCCACTCCTAGGGACCCCATGGACTGCAGCCCACCAGGCTCCTCCATCCATGGGACTCTCCAGGCAAGAGTACTGGAGTGGGGTGCCATTGCCTTCTCTGATGCTCTCTCATACCTCCAAATAATTACTGCTACTCATTTTCAGAACCTAGTTACACTATCTCTTCTTCATAAATGTCCTCAATTACATGCTCTCAAGCGCTTTACTATATAGCACTTTGTAACATTTAAAATTGGCAAGTGATTTGAATGATTTTATGATAATGTCTAGCTCCTCCTGTACAGTGAAAACTCTACAAGATCAGGGAGCTTGTTAATATTTGATTCCTAATGTATACGTGTGTGTATGTGCTAAGTTGCTTCAGTGGTGTCTGATTCTGTGCGACCCCATGGACTATAGGCTCGTCTGTCCATGGGATTCTCTAGGCAAGAATACTGGAGTGGGTTACCATGTCCTCCTCTAGGAGATCTTCCTGACATTAGTTATCTAATCAATAATTTCTCAAAGAACAAGTAAATGAATGAACTTATTATTGTTATCATTGTAACTCACTTTGTGTAGTGTTTCACAGATGCATTGTTGCATGGCTGGACCAAAAAATCTTACAAACATATCCAAACATCCAGAAAATCATCTTGTTTTCATACTCATCAATCATCAAGGTAACATATTTGCAGCTCCTTGAGGGTCTTATTCTTGCTTCACTCTGAGATACACTGATCCAACATCTGATGTCCACTGAGATAAAATAAATCCCAAGACAATAAAAGCATCCCCCAAACTAAATCATAGGTGAAGTGTATTTTATTTAATCTTAAATTCTTTCTAGGGTTACTAGATTAAGATTTCCTTGAAAACCCAAAACTGCATTCACTAAATCATTTTTCAAATAACCTGTCTACCAATTTATAAATTCTTTTTTTTTAATCTTTAGAGTTTCATATTCTGTCCCCCATCTTGTAAAACTCTCTCAATTCTTAAAAAGATAACTAATTTTTTAATAAAAGAACTTTAAACATACAGTGCTATTTTCATAACAGCTCTCTGAATATTTATGTCATGTATTATCCTACCCACCACCACCTTAAAGATGAAGACATCAGAATTTAATGAGGTCAAACCACATGTACAAGGCTGTGCAAGATGTACAGAGCACAGCTGAAATTTAAATCAGTTTTATGATGCCAAATATAATGTTTTTATTTCATCATAATTCTAGTCTATAAAAGTAATGTACTGAAAGTAAATATCTTTCAGAGCAAGGTTTTTCCAATAAACAAACCATTTCAACAACTGCTATCAAATTACAAGTTGTCTGCAATTTCATTTGTCACTGGGTCCCTACCAAATTCTGTAAATATATGTATATGTGATGACAACATCAGAAATTTTAGAACTGAAATTCTACATAATCTGTGTTAAATCATCGTTTAATTCAAACTATTCATTTTGCACATAGGAAGGTCAGGCTCAAAGAGAACAGGTCCATCCTAGTTCAGTACCACATACTTGGCAGCTTAGCAGATACTAGTAGTGATTCTTCTTACATGTTTCTTACTGCATGTGATATTTAAAATAATTGCCTATCTCCAAGAACGGCTTAAGACACTAGTTCTCTTTATCCTGCTGCTGCTGCTGCTAAGTCTCTTCTGTCGTGTCCGACTCTGTGCGACCCCATAGATGGCAGCCCACCAGGCTCCCCCAGCCCTGGGATTCTCCAGGCAAGAACACTGGAGTGGGTTGCCATTTCCTTCTCCAGTGCATGAAAGTGAAAAGTGAAAGGGAAGTCTCTCAGTCGCGTCTGACTCTGAGCGACCCCATGGACTGGAGACTACTAGGCTCCTTCGTCCATGGGAATTTCCAGGCAAGAGTACTGGAGTGGGGTGCCATTGCTCTTTATCCTAATAAAGACCTAGACCCAGGAACTGTGCATCAAAATCTCTGCAAGTCTTGGCATCAGTATTTTTATAAAGTTCCTTAAATAGATCCTGATATATAGCATGAGCAGAGAACCAACAACAGTTGCAGTGCAGAAATAGAGACATAGACATAGAGAACAAATATATGGATACAGAAGGGGGAAGAAGGGAGTGGGGTGAATTAGGAGACTGGGATTACGTATATACACTACTGGAGAAGGCAATGGCAACTCACTCCAGTGTTCTTGCCTGGAGAATCCCAGGGACGGGGGAGCCTGGTGGGCTGCCATCTCTGGGGTCGCACTGAGTCGGACACGATTGAAGTGACTTAGCAGCACCAGCAGCATATACACTAGTAATATTATGTATAAAATAGATAACTAATGAGAACCTACTATATAATTCAAGGAATCCTACACAACATTCCATGGTGACCTAAATGAGAAGAAAATCCAAAAATGAGGGGATATACGAAACATATAGCTGATTTACTTTGCTGTATAGCAGAAATGAACATAACATTGTAAAGCAACTATGAAAAGTGAAAGTGAAGTCGCTCAGTCCTGTCCAACTCTTTGCGACCCCATGGACTAGAGCCTACCAGGCTTCTCCGTCCATGGGATTTTCCAGGCAAGAGTACCGGAGAAGCTTGCCATTTCCTTCTCCAGAGGATCTTCCTGACCGAGAGATCAAACCCGGGTCTCCCGCATTGTGGCAGATACTTTACCATCTGAGCCATATTTCAATAAAATTAATAAAAAATAATAAAGGATCATATATAAAACTATCTAGTTGCCAAATATTGTCTTCAGTATTTAGATTGCAATTTTTTCCATTAACTTAGATGAATAGAATAGAAAAGTACTTCTGTTTTTCCTGCACTGAGTTGAATACTTGTGTGTATGACTGTGTATGTGTGTGTTTAATCTTAACCGCATCTCTGTAAAACAGAAAACAGTTTAGTTTTCTTCCATGCTGTGCATACAGGGAATAGAAGCAAAATCCTGCTTTATGCATGTATGTGAATGACTGAATATGTAAGTATATGTGTGTGAACCTTCTGAAAATAACATTTAACTACATGAATTTAAGAATCTTCTCAATTTTGCCTGCTAAATTCTATATTTGTATGAAATTATTTTCTAATCTATACTATTCTTTCCAGGGTCCAGCCCCAGCTGATCCAGGGTATTCGAAGGAGAGACGGCATAGGCGAGGGTCAGGAAACAACTGCTTAATTACACTTTAATTAAGGATACAAAGAGTAATAGAATAAGGATAGCTCAGTGAGGAAATTCAATGGAGAAAAGCGGCTGAAATAAGGATAGCTCAGTAGGAAAATTCAGTGGAGAAAAGCGGCTGAAATAAGGATAGCTCAGTAGGAAAATTCAGTGGAGAAAAGAGGCTGAGTAGCTCGGTTTACACGGGAGACCAATAAAACTTCAAGACAAGAAGTTTGCACCACTTGCGTAGGCCGCAGGCGTCCTTCCGTTCTCCCGAAGAAGAGGAGACACTGAGGCCTCCCTGGTCGGATCTTAGAAGCCCAGGCATAATTAGCAAACATGGTGGGTTCCACGCTCCAGATGGAGACTCAGCCAGAATTTGAAAGAGAGAGCGACATGGGGAGACCAAGTTTTGGTGAACAAGGCCCGCACTTTATTTTCCAAAGTAGTTTTATACCTTAAGTTATGCATAGAGGATAATGGGGGAAGGGGTGGAGTCATGCAAGGACAGCAGTTCCTGGTTCTAATCTAAGCCAGGCTTTCAAACTTATCATATGCAAAAGTTCAGGTGATTGACATCATCTTCTGGCCCAGAGGCCTGTTAACATTTTAAGAAACTTATTTTTCTCTAAAGGTGATTATTCCAAAGTCAGGCACCAGCCTCCCAAAAAGCATTGGACAAAGCTTCATTTTACATTTCTATACACCCATTATATCAATCAATACACTGCCAAGGACACAGTAGGTAAGGAGTATGGAGACTTAGCAGCAAACATTGGCCCAATAAGTGAAAAACCCTTCACCAATACAATTTCTAATCAATCTTTTAACTACTCAAAGGAATCTGTGTTTAGGCAGTTTAGAACATCTCCTGCCTCTCACAGTTGGGAGGCTCTGAACAATCACATGTGGCTGGAAAAACCTATTCAGGCAGGCTAGAGGATTTCCGAAGGAGTTTGTAGGTTAAACACTGTCACACCCAGGAATTATTAACTGGAGCTGTAAGCTAACTCTTTTTTCAGAGAGAGGTAGTGGGGGACAGCCCCCCGTAAAGTCAGAGGTGTAGGTGAAAGCACAAAGCAGAAAGTAGGCAGACTCTGGTTTGGGGGGTAGATGCTTGAGAATTTCCAGGGGGACTCCTGAGGCTTGATCCCGCCTTTGCGTATGCTGAGCCTCCTTCCTCATGACCTTTGTCATGGGCGGAGTTCCTCAGGCTGGCTCCCGGCAGTGATAGAATTCCAGTTGAGCTATTCCAGATCCTGAAAGATGATGCTGTGGAAAGTGCTGCACTCAATATGCAATATGCAATATGCACTCAATATGCAATATGCCGGCTCCTGGCAATTCTCATTATAGATTTATAGATAAAGGAAAATCCTATTTCATTCTGATACATTTAGCCTTCTTCCATTCTCCCTTATGTTCTTAAAGGAAAGAAACTAAGATATAATCATTTATTCAAAATTTGATTTAACATTTATAACCCTTGATATATATTTTATACATCTTCTTATGTATCATTTTAATTCCAATAGTGAGATTTAGCTTTCTCCTTACCTTAAGATTGACTTAAGGCCAAATGATTAACTAAGTGAGTCTTTATGAAAACTATCCATTGATGCACACATTAATTAGATGAATAGTGATAATAGTAACCAAGAAAAGGAATACACTAGAGTAAACCATTGTGTGGATATACACAGGAGCCCAGAGGTAGTATAATTTGAGTAAATGGGTTTGATATAGTACATGTACTGCCATTAAGTAAACACTTGTTTTGATATGGCATGTGAGTGATACCTCAATGTATTAAGTGTATATGATCATGTATCTTTATTTTCTTCAAATTTTAAGAATGGTCTCAGGATGAACAACTGCATGAGTTTATGGTTAAAACTCTCTCTATATATACATGCTGAAAAAATTAAAAGTCCAAGCAGTAGATCATAATTGCTTTTTGAAGAAGGAACCAAAGAGGTGTATTTGGAGAAAGCACCAAAATTAGAAGCAGTGTATTTGGTAGCCACATTATTCTCCTTAAATGGGAAATAAAACTTACCTTATGAAATATTCTATGACTTTCTGCATTTACTAGTTTACAAATAAATAATGGACTGAAAATAGTAAATGTGTTGAAGTTCATGTTCGTGTTTATTTACACATAACTTTAAGGAAAATAGTTTTCTTTTTTTTTTTCTTTTTTTTAAAATTTTATTTTATTTTTAAACTTTACATAACTGTATTAGATTTGCCAAATATCAAAATGAATCCACCACAGGTATACATGTGTTCCCCATCCTGAACCCTCCTCCCTCCTCCCTCCCCATTCCATCCCTCTGGGTCGTCCCAGTGCACCAGCCCCAAGCATCCAGTATCGTGCATCGAACCTGGACTGGCAACTCATTTCATACATGATATTTTACATGTTTCAATGCCATTCTCCCAAATCTTCCCACCCTCTCCCTCTCCCACAGAGTCCATAAGACTGTTCTATACATCAGTGTCTCTTTTGCTGTCTCGTACACAGGGTTATTGTTACCATCTTTCTAAATTCCATATATATGCGTTAGTACACTGTATTGGTGTTTTTCTTTCTGGCTTACTTCACTCTGTATAATAGGCTCCAGTTTCATCCACCTCATTAGAACTGATTCAAATGTATTCTTTTTAATGGCTGAATAATACTCCATTGTGTATATGTACCACTGCTTTCTTATCCATTCATCTGCGGATGGACATCTAGGTTGCTTCCATGTCCTGGCTATTATAAACAGTGCTGCGATGAACATTGGGGTACTCGTGTCTCTTTCCCTTCTGGTTTTCTCAGTGTGTATGCCCAGCAGTGGGATTGCTGGATCATAAGGCATGTCTATTTCCAGTTTTTAAGGAATCTCCACACTGTTCTCCATAGTGGCTGTACTAGTTTGCATTCCCACCAACAGTGTAAGAGGGTTCCCTTTTCTCCACACCCTCTCCAGCATTTATTACTTGTAGACTTTTGGATCACAGCCATTCTGACTGGTGTGAAATGGTACCTCATAGTGGTTTTGATTTGCATTTCTCTGATAATGAGTGATGTTGAGCATCTTTTCATGTGTTTGTTAGCCATCTGTATGTCTTCTCTGGAGAAATGTCTATTTAGTTCTTTGGCCCATTTTTTGATTGGGTCATTTATTTTTCTGGAGTTGAGCTGTAGGAATTGCTTGTATATTCTCGAGATTAGTTGTTTGTCAGTTGCTTCATTTGCTATTATCTTCTCCCATTCTGAAGGCTGTCTTTTCACCTTGCTAATAGTTTCCTTTGATGTGCAGAAGCTTTTAAGGTTAATTAGGTCCCATTTGTTTATTTTTGCTTTTATTTCCAATATTCTGGGAGGTGGGTCATAGAGGATCCTGCTGTGATGTATGTCAGAGAGTGTTTTGCCTATGTTCTCCACTAGGAGTTTTATAGTTTCTGGTCTTACGTTTAGATCTTTAATCCATTTTGAGTTTATTTTTGTGTATGGTGTTAGAAAGTGTTCTAGTTTCATTCTTTTACAAGTGGTTGACCAGATTTCCCAGCACCACTTGTTAAAGAGATTGTCTTTAATCCATTGTATATTCTTGCCTCCTTTGTCGAAGATAAGGTGTCCATATGTGCGTGGATTTATCTCTGGGCTTTCTATTTTGTTCCATTGATCTATATTTCTGTCTTTGTGCCAGTACCATACTGTCTTGATAACTGTGGCTTTGTAGTAGAGCCTGAAGTCAGGTAGGTTGATTCCTCCAGTTCCATTCTTCTTTCTCAAGATCGCTTTGGCTATTCGAGGTTTTTGTTTTTCCATACAAATTGTAAAATTATTTGTTCTAGCTCTGTGAAGAATGCTGTTGGTAGCTTGATAGGGATTGCATTGAATCTATAGATTGCTTTGGGTAGTATACTCATTTTCACTACATTGATTCTTCCAATCCATGAACATGGTATATTTCTCCATCTGTTAGTGTCCTCTTTGATTTCTTTCACCAGTGTTTTATAGTTTTCTATATATAGGTCTTTAGATTCTTTAGGTAGATATATTCCTAAGTATTTTATTCTTTCCGTTGCAATGGTGAATGGAATTGTTTCCTTAATTTCTCTTTCTGTTTTCTCATTATTAGTGTATAGGAATGCAAGGGATTTCTGTGTGTTGATTTTATATCCTGCAACTTTACTATAGTCATTGATTAGTTCTAGTAATTTTCTGGTGGAGTCTTTAGGGTTTTCTATGTAGAGGATCATGTCATCTGCAAACAGTGAGAGCTTTACTTCTTCTTTTCCAATTTGGATTCCATTTATTTCTTTTTCTGTTCTGATTGCTGTGGCCAAAACTTCCAAAACTATGTTGAATAGTAATGGTGAAAGTGGGCACCCTTGTCTTGTTCCTGACGTTAGAGGAAATGCTTTCAATTTTTCACCATTGAGGATAATGTTTGCTGTGGGTTTGTCATATATAGCTTTGATTATGTTGAGGTATGTTCCTTCTATTCCTGCTTTCTGGAGAGTTTTGATCATAAATGGATGTTGAATTTTGTCAAAGGCTTTCTCTGCATCTATTGAGATAATCATATGGTTTTATTTTTCAATTTGTTAATGTGGTGTATTACATTGATTGATTTGCGGATATTGAAGAATCCTTGCATCCCTGGGATAAAGCCCACTTGGTCATGGTGTATGATCTTTTTAATGTGTTGTTGGATTCTGATTGCTAGAATTTTGTTAAGGATGTTTGCATCTATGTTCATCAGTGATATTGGCCTGTAGTTTTCTTTTTTTGTGGGATCTTTGTCAGGTTTTGGTATTAGGGTGATGGTGGCCTCATAGAATGAGTTTGGAAGTTTACCATCCTCTGCAATTTTCTGGAAGAGTTTGAGCAGGATAGGTGTTAGCTCTTCTCTAAATTTTTGGTAGAATTCAGCTGTGAAGCCGTCTGGACCTGGGCTTTTGTTTGCTGGAAGATTTTTGATCACAGTTTCAATTTCCGTGCTTGTGATGGGTCTGTTAAGATTTTCTATTTCTTCCTGGTCGAGTTTTGGAAAGTTGTACTTTTCTAAGAATTTGTCCATTTCTTCCTCGTTGTCCATTTTATTGGCATATAATTGTTGATAGTACTCTCTTATGATCCTTTGTATTTCTGTGTTGTCTGTTAAGAGACAAAGATGGTCACTACATAATGATCAAAGGATCAATCCAAGAAGAAGATATAACAATTATAAATATATATGCACCCAACATGGGAGCACCGCAGTATGTAAGACAAATGCTAACAAGTATGAAAGAAGAAATTAACAATAACACAATAATAGTGGGAGACTTTAATACCCCACTCACACCTATGGATAGATCAACTAAACAGAAAATTAACAAGGAAACACAAACTTTAAACGATACAATAGACCAGTTAGACCTAATTGATATCTATAGGACATTTCATCCCAAAACAATGAATTTCACCTTCTTCTCAAGCGCACATGGAACCTTCTCCAGGATAGATCACATCCTGGGCCATAAAGCTAGCCTTGGTAAATTCAAAAAAATAGAAATCATTCCAAGCATCTTTTCTGACCACAATGCAGTAAGATTAGATCTCGATTACAGGAGAAAAACTATTAAAAAATCCAACATATGGAGGCTGAACAACACACTGCTGAATAACCAACAAATCACAGAAGAAATCAAAAAAGAAATCAGAATTTGCATAGAAACGAATGAAAATGAAAACACAACAACCCAAAACCTGTGGGACACGGTAAAAGCAGTCCTAAGGGGAAAGTTCATAGCAATACAGGCATACCTCAAGAAACAAGAAAAAAGTCAAATAAATAACCTAACTCTACACCTAAAGCAACTAGAAAAGAAAGAAATGAAGAACCCCAGGGTTAGTAGAAGGAAAGAAATCTTAAAAATTAGAGCAGAAATAAATGCAAAAGAAACAAAAGAGACCATAGCAAAAATCAACAAAACCAAAAGCTGGTTCTTTGAAAGGATAAATAAAATTGACAAACCATTAGCCAGACTCATCAAGAAACAAAGGGAGAAAAATCAAATCAATAAAATTAGAAATGAAAATGGAGGAAAATAGTTTTCATCTTTCTGGTTTTGCCTTCCAAAACCACTCAGTAGTTTCCGTAAAACATTTTCTGGGAAAAATTTGAAAATTAAAAAAATATATTTTAACATCATGTTTACAATGTTTATAACATATTCAGAATAAATTTAAATTTTAATCTGAGTTTCATTTATCATGAGTTTATAAAAATCATGAAATATCAAACCAGTGGGTTAGAAATACTGATAAAAAATAAACACTATCTTAATGTACTACTTTTTTAATTTTTTCTCTTTGACAAAACATGCCATCTTGACATGCCAGTTAGTATAAATGACTTAAAACGCCCTGAGCCCTTGCACTTAATACAGTCAGTGCCCTGCACTTCAAATTGTCATACACCATTAATATGTTTCAACATGTCAGTCTCTTATCTGAAGGCTATCACATCATCAAAGTGTAAATTCTTTGGATATTTGTCTTTCAATGTCAGCATCAAAACATGTGCCCTTTGATCACTAATCTAATCCTTTACGGAGCTGTAAACAGACAGCAACAATCAAGGATTTCCATCAGCCTAAAGTATTTATGAAAAGGCAAAATGATAGGATACTGAAAGAGAAACTCCCCAGGTCAGTAGGTGCCCAATATGCTACTGGAGATCAGTGGAGAAATAATTCCAGAAAGAATGAAGGGATGGAGTCAAAGCAAAAACAATACCCAATTGTGGATGTGACTGGTGATAGAAGCAAGGTCCTATGCTGTAAAGAGCGATATTTCATAGGAACCTGGAATGTTAGGTCCAGGAATCAAGGCAAATTGGAAGTGGTCAAACAGGAGATGGCAAGAGTGAACGTCGACATTCTAGGAATCAGAGAACGAAAATGGACTGGAATGGGTGAATTTAACTCAGATAACCATTATATCTACGACTGAGGGTAGAAGTCCCATAGAAGAAATGGAGTAGCCATCATGGTCAACAAAAGAGTCCGAAATGCAGTACTTGGATGCAATCTCAAAAACAACAGAATGATCTCTGTTCATTTCCAAGGCAAACCATTCAATATCACAGTAATCCAAGTCTATGCCCCAACCAGTAACGCTGAAGAAGCTGAAGTGGAACGGTTCTATGAAGACCTACAAGACCTTTTAGAACTAACACCCAAAAATGATGTCAATTTCATTACAGGGGACTGGAATGCAAAAGTAGGAAGTCAAGAAACACCTGGAGTAACAGGCAAATTTGGCCTTGGAATACAGAATGAATCAGGGCAAAGGCTAATAGAGTTTTGCCAAAAGAACGCACTGGTCATAGAAAACACCCTCTTCCAACAACACAAGAGAAGACTCTACACATGGACATCACCAGATGGTCAACACTGAAATCAGATTGATTCTATTCTTTGCAGCCAAAGATGGAGAAGCTCTATACAGTCAGCAAAAACAAGACCGGGAGCTGACTGTAGCTCAGATCATGAGCTCCTTATTGCCAAATTCAGACTTAAATTGAAGAAAGTAGGGAAAACCACTAGACCATTCAGGTATGACTTAAATCAAATTCCTTATGATTATACAGTGGAAGTGATAAATACAATTAAGGGCCTAGATCTGATAGATAGGGTGCCTGATGACCCTATGGATGGAGGTTCGTGGCATTATGCAGGAGACAGGGATCAAGACCATCCCCATGGAAAAGAAATGCAAAAAAGCACAATGGCTGTCTGGGGAGGCCTTACAAATAGCTGTGAAAAGAAGAGAAGCAAAAAGCAAAAGAGAAAAGGAAAGATATAAGCATCAGAATGTAGAGTTCCAAAGAATAGCAAGAAGAGATAAGAAGGCCTTCCTCAATGATCAATGCAAAGAAATAGAGGAAAACAACAGAATGGGAAAGACTAGAGATCTCTTCAAGAAAATTAGAGATACCAAGGGAACACTTCATGCAAAGATGGGCTCAATAAAGGACAGAAATTGTATAGACCTAACAGAAGCAGAAGATATTATGAAGAGGTGGCAAGAATACACAGAAGAACTGTACAAAAAAGATCTTCACGACCCAGATAATCACAATAGTGTGATCACTCACCTAGAGCCAGATATCTTGGAATGTTAAGTCAAGTGGGCCTTAGAAAGCATCACTATGAACAAAGCTAGTGGAAGTGATGGAATTCCAGTTGAGCGATTTCAAATCCTGGAAGATGATGCTGTGAAAGTTCTGCACTCAATATGCCAGCAAATTTGGAAAACTCAGCAGTGGCCACAGGACTGGAAAAGATCAGTTTTCATTCCAATCCCAAAGAAAGGCAATGCCAAAGAATGCTCAAACTACTGCATAATTGCACTCATCTCACATGCTACTAAGGTAATGCTCAAAATTCTCCTAACCAGACTTCAGCAATACGTAACCCATGAATATCCAGATGTTCAAGCTGGTTTTAGAAAAGGCAGAGGAACCAGAGATCAAATTGCCAACATCCACTGGATCATGGAAAAGGGAAGAGAATTCCAGAAAATCATCTATTTCTACTTTATTGACTATGCCAAAGCCTTTGACTGTGTGGATCACAATAAACTGTTGAAAATTCTTCAAGAGATGGGAATACCAGACCACCTTACCTGCCTACTGAGAAACTTATATGCAGGTCAGGAAGCAACAGTTAGAACTGGACATGGAACAACAGACTGGTTCCAAATAGGAAAAGGAGTTCGTCAAGGCTGTATATTGTCACCCTGCTTATTTAACCTATATGCAGAGTACATCATGAGAAACGCTGGGCTGGAAAGAAGCACAAGCTTGAATCAAGATTGCCGGGAGAAATATCAGCAACCTCAGATGTGCAGATGACACCACCCTTATGGCAGAAAGTGAAGAGGAGAGTGAAAAAGTTGGATTAAAGCTCAACATTCAGAAAACGAAGATCATGGCATCTGGTCCCATCACTTCATGGCAAATAGATGGGGAAACAGTGGAAATAGTATCGGACTTTATTTTTCTGGGCTCCAAAATCACTGCAGATGGTAATAGCAGTCATTAAATTAAAAAAACGCTTACTCCTTGGAAGGAAAGTTATGACAAACCTAGATAGAATATTGAAAAGCAGAGACATTACTTTGCCCACAAAAGTCCGCCTAGTCAAGGCTATGGTTTTCCCTGTGGTCATGTATGGATGTGAGAGTTGGACTGTGAAAAAGCTGAGCGCCAAAGAATTGATGTTTTTGAAATGCGGTGTTGGAGAAGACTCTTGAGAGTCCCTTGGACCGCAAGGAGATCCAACCAGTCCATCCTAAAGGAGATCAGCCCTGGGATTCCTTTGGAAGGAATGATGCTAAAGCTGAAACTCCAGTACTTTGGCCACCTCATGCAAAGAGTTGACTCATTGGAAAAGACTCTGATGCTTGGAAGGACTGGGGGCAGGAGGAGAAGGGGACGACAGAGGATGAGATGGCTGGATGGCATCACCAATTCGATGGACATGAGTTTGGGTGAACTTCAGGAGCTGGTGATGCACAGGGAGGCTTGGCGTGCTGCAATTCATGGGATCTCAGAGTCAGACATGACTGAGCAACTGAACTGAACTGAACTGAAAGTATTTAGACAATGGTAAATCTTCCTTAAGAAGAAATCATTCAATCATCAAATTTAAACAGTGCTGAAGAAGAAAAAATGCATGAAATTCAATGGACTTATATAACAAATATTTCTTCCTCAATCTCAAAATGTTTAAAGGGGAGGCATATAAATCACTCAGCGATGCAATAGATACTAGTTATAAGGCTAAACATACTCATTCCCCATTATGTAAATGTTTGGGTTATCTAATACATGCAGACACAGATAGATATTGAAGCTACAGAAGTTAGGTTTATGCCCTCATGAAACTCGTCATCTGGAGAAAGCTCAGGGGATAAGCATATTACATTAGAAGAGAATATACAGACTATCTGAAGGTTTAATAGGAGACAATTCCCAGTTTTCACACAGCTAACAAGTAGTTATGGACCCGAAGGCACCTCTGAAGAGAATCTAAAATTTTTCATATGTCAGGAGTTTGAATGAATAAATCTCCAAAACATATTTTATATGAAAGGACCAAGGCATTATGAACTAAGAACTTGAATCTGAAATTATTTCAGTGAAAACAAATCAAATTTTCAACTGAGTAAAGCAATGCATGGAAAAGAAAATCATTCTATCAAGTGAAATTCAAGGATGCAATCTGACAATATTCTTTTACGATTTCTTTGAAAACTTGATAATTATTCTGGTAGCTACTTGTAGCAACTAAGCTAAGAGTTTTAAAAACCTGTTTGAGTTATACAAACAAGTATGTTAATATATATGTATATACATAAAAAACCACACACATATATTTGTTTTAAGGTGATAGAAAAAGATATCTTAAAAGAATAACAGCAGAGAATTAAGGAGAGATTTAAAATCATGATTTTTAACTAATGTTTATTTTTATAGCCTCTAAAATAACACTTACTGTATTTTACTGAAACACATTGCATTAGAATATTTACCTTCATCAACTCTGACAGCATTTTGATGGATCTCTCATATTTAAAAAGGCAGTAGCCCTTTTGGATCTCTGAGTAGCACCATGTTAGTCAGGAAGGAAGAACAAGCACTTTACAAAAGCAGCAAAAAGGGAGCCAAAAAGAAAGTGGTTGACTCATTTTCTAAGAAAGATTGGTATCATGTGAAAGCATCAGAAAGGTTCAATATAAGAAATATTGGGAAAACACTGGTCATGAGAACCCAAGGAACAAAAATCACAACAGATGTCATCAAGGGTTGTGTTTTTGAAGTGAGCTTGCTGATTTGCAGAATGATGAAGTTGCATTTAGAAAATTCAAGCTAATTACTGAGAACATTCTGGGCAAAAAATGCCTGACTGATTTCCATGGCACAGATCTCACCTGTGACAAAATGTGCTCTATGGGTCAAAAAATGTCAGACTGTGATTGAAGCTCACGTTGATGTCAACACTACCAGTGGTTATTTGCTTCGTCTATTCTGTGTGAATTTTACTGAAAATGCAACAGTTAGATTCAGAAGACCTCTTATGCCCAGCACTGGTAGGTCAGCCAGACCCACAAGATCACAATGTAAATCATGACCTGAGAGGAGAAGACAAATGTCTTAAAAAGGCTGGTCAATAAATTGATTTCAGATGGCATTGGAAAACACATAGAAAAGGTTTGCCAATCTATTTATCTGCTCCATGATGACACGGTTACAACAGAAAATATGCTGAAAGAGCCCATGTATGAACTGAAAAAACTCATAGAACTGCATGGAGAAGATAGCATTTTTGGAAAAGTTATTGGGGATGAGATAAGCCCTAAAGTTGATTAAGCTAATGGGTATGAGTCAGCTGTCCAAAAATCTGTGAAAAATTCGGACTTTTAATGGTGATAAATGAAAGGTCTTATTTGTGTTAAAAAAAAAAAAAGGCAGTAAAAGTAGGTGATAGCCAGCTAAACTTTTCTAATAAATCTTTTTCAATGCAAATTTACATTCCACTGCTGTATATATAGGGAATAATTTGGACAGGTGTTTAACTGACTTTCTTTATTAAAATGCTCCAACTGTCAAATTCAAATTGCTCTAAGCACAAAAGCCAACAAAGTAAAATTAACTAATGGTAAAAAGATTACCGTATCTTCATGAGGGGAAAATTTTAAATAATTAAGTGAAGGGTAGCTTTGCATGTGACAAATAAGATGAAATAATAACTTCAGGTTGACCTCCCAAGTACTTCTTCTCATACTCTTTTACACGAAGAAACAGTAAATAACGCTCGACTTTGGCTTCTTCTTCTGTTTTATTTCTGAGACAAGTCAGTGTTTTTACTTTAAAGGTGACAGAGGACACTTGTCTTCCTGTTTGCAACATTAGAAGGGCCTTTTCACTCCATTTCTGGAAGGAACAGCAGGAGAGGAACATTCAACTCTAAACTTCCTTACTTTTTCCCAAGAGGGAGGAGTTATTTAGCTGATTCACACAACTGGAAGAGGGAGGTAAATATGACTCCACCCTTAGGAGTTCGCTCACTGTGAACTGCCTGCCTGCAAAGAGGGTTCTTGGGATCTGCTGGTGGCAGTCAGCTATCCAACACTGCCCACAACATAGTAGATCTTTCATCTGGAATACACATTAAGAGGCCTATTTGGCCACAAGTCCATTATACTTTCTCAAGTTTAGATTTATAAGAAAAAAAAATTATTTTAATTTTTCACCTAGCTACAAAATGGTTCCAAATTTGGGCATTAGAAGGGTGCTATTTGTTTTCCTTTTAAAATCTGAACAAACATGATGTCAACATATAACACAAATCCTATCAATTAAACCTTTCCTTTAAAATTTGTATGACATGAAGCACATCTGACTCTTCATGGGATTCTCCATTTTCTACTTTATTCTATTTACATGACCATATTATACACATTACATTATTTCAAGTATTTTGCCTGTTTTTGTGTAGGATTGATTGGAGTTTTTAGGTTGATTTACATGGGAGGGTAAATTTGGTCCATGTGAATACATCTTGGCCAGAGGGGAAGCACTCATCATTTATTCATTTAAAATGGATTTCTTGTTAATAAAATATATTTGAGTCTTGTTTTTTTCATCCACTATGACAATTTGTCTTTAACTGATGCATTTAAACCATGGACATTCAAAGTGATTATTAGTACAGGTGGCTCTGTCATATTTGTTACTGTTTGCATTTTCTTCATTTCTATTTTTGTTTTCCTTGCTTTTTCTGCCACCTGTGATTTGTCTCTACGATTCTATTCTCTCTCCTTTGTTAGTGTATCTCTTGTATTTCCTATTTTTACCTTTTTATATGTTGCTAATCAAAGCCTTGGAGAAGGAAATGGCAACCCACTCCAGTGTTCTTGCCTGGAGAATCCCAGGGACGGGGGAGCCTGGTGGGCTGCCGTCTATGGGGTCGCACAGAGTCAGACGCGACTGAAGCGACGTAGTAGTAGTAGTAGTAGTAATCAAAGCCTACTTTCAAATAGCACTATGCCATTTGACAGGTAGTGTGAGGATTTAATAATAACAAAACAATCTTAATACCTCCCTTTCATCCCTTGTTTTATTGCTACGATTCATTTATCTTGCAGTAGGAATATCTAAGCATATTTTTTCTAACATACATAGCTTATATAATTAAATACATTATTGGTATCATTATGTTTAACAAACTGTTGTTAGACTGATTAAGGATGAGAAAAGTTAAAGTTCATATTTTACCTTCATCTATTTATTCTTTGAAGATCTTTTCTTTATGTAGATTGAAATTTATGACATACCACCTTCCTTCTCTCTAAAGAACTCATAACATTTCTTGTAAGGCAGATCTACTAGCAAGAAATTCTTTCAACTTCTATTTGTCTGAGAAAGTCTTTATTTCTTCTACATATTTTAACTTTTTATTTTATATTAGAGTATGCTAGCTAGCTAGCTAAGTCACTTCAGTCGTGTCCGACTCTGTGTGACCCCATAGACGGCAGCTCACCAGGCTCCCCCGTCCCTTGGATTCTCCAGCAAGAACACTGGAGTGGGTTGCCATTTCCTTCTCCAATGCATGAAAGTGAAAAGTGAAAGTGAAGTCGTGTCCGACTCTTAGCGACCCCATGGACAGCAGCCCACCAGGCTCCTCCATCCATGGGATTTTCCAGGCAAGAGTACTGGAGTGGGGTGCCATTGCCTTTTCTGATATTAGAGTGTAGCCAATTAAAAATGTTGTGATAGTTTCAGGTACACAGTAGAGTGACTCAGCTATGCATATACCTGTATCCATTCACCCCCAAACTATCATCCCATCCAGATAGCTTCTCTTTCATTTTAAAGAATAATTTATCAGTGTACAGTGTACAGTTTATTTCACTAAAGCCTCTTCTTGCTTGCATGGGCTGAAGAGAAGTCAGAAGTAAATCTTAAATTCATTTCTTTACAGGTAAGATGTTCTTTCATTTGACCTCTTTCAGAACTTTATCTTTGGTTGTCCATGGCTTGAAAATTAATAGTCCTAAGTATCCTGGGGTTTGCTTGTTTGATTGGTGGTTTTTGTTTCATTTTTTTGACATTAATCTTACTGATGGCCTCTGAGCTTCCTGGATCTATGGTTTGCTGTCTGACATTAATTTGGAAATTTTCTCATTCTTATTGCTTGAAATATTTCTTATGATCCTCTCTCTTTTTCTTCTACTTCTCAGGTCAGTTCAGTCACTCAGTCGTGTCTGCCTTTTTGTGATCCCATGGACTGCAGTATGCCAGGCTTCCCTGTCCATCACCAACTCCAGGATCCTACTCAAACTCATGTCCATTGAATTGGTGATGCCATCCAACCATCTCATCCTCTGTCATCCCCTGCTCCTACTGCCTTCAATCTTTCCCAGCATCAGGGTCTTTTCCAATAAGTCAATTCTTTGCATCAGGTGGCCAAAGTATTGGAGTTTCATCTTCAGCATCAGTCCTTCCAATGAATATTCAGGACTGATTTCCTTTAGAATGGACTGGTTGAATCCCTTTGTTGTCCAAAGGACTCTCAAGAGTCTTCTCCAATACCACAGTTCAAAAGCATCAATTCTTCAGTGCTCAGCTTTCTTTATGGTCCAACTCTCACATCCATACATGACTACTGGAAAAACCATAGCTTTGACTAGATGGACATTTGTTGGCAAAATAATGTCTCTATTTTTGAATATGCTGTCTAGGTTGCTCATAACTTTTCTTCCATGGAGCAAACACTTTTAATTTCAGGGCTGAAGTCACCATCTTCAGTGATTTTGGAGCCCCTCAAAATAAAGTCTCTCACTATTTCTATTTGACTCATTTATTTGCCATGAAGAGATGGAACCAGATGCCATGATCTTAATATACTGAATGTTGAGTTTTAAGCCAACTTTTTCACTCTCCTCTTCTGTTGTTTTTGAGATTGCATCCAAGTACAGCATTTCGGACTCTTTTGTGAATATGATGGCTACTCCATTTCTTCTAAGGGATTCCTGCCCACAGTAGTAGATATAATGGTCATCTGAGTTAAATTCACCCATTCCAGTCCATTTTAGTTTGCTGATTTCTAAAATGTTGATGTTCACTCTTGCCATCTCTTGTTTGACCACTTCCAATTTGCCTTGATTCATGGACCTAACATTCCAGGTTCCTATGCAATACTGCTCTTTACAGTATCTGACTTTACTTCCATCACCCACAACATCCACAACTGGGTGTTGTTTTTGCTTTGGCTCTATCTCTTCATTCTTTCTGGAGTTATTTCTCCACTCATCTCCAGTAGCATATTGGGCACCTACTGACCTGGGGAGTTCATCTTTTGGTGTCACACTATTTTGCCTTTTCATACCATTTATGGGGTTCTCAAGGCAAGAATACTGAAGTATCCAACTCTTTGAGACCCTATGGCCTCTACGGTCCATAGAATTCTCTAGGCCAGAATACTGGAGTGGGTAGCCTTTCCTTTCTCCAGGGGATCTTCCCAACCCAGGAACTGAACCCATGTCTCTCACGTTGCAGGAAGATTCTTTACCAGCTGAGCCACAAGGGAAGTCCTCTTCTCCTTCTAACATGCCTATTATATGCATATTACAACATTTGTAGCTGTCACTCAAGTCATGGATATTGTGTTATGCTTCTTTTTCCAGCCTTTCTTCTCTTTGCTTTTGGGTTTCAAGGATTCTATTAATAGATCCTCTATCTCCCAGATGCTCTTCTCAGCCATGTCCAGTCTACTACCAGGCCTATGAAAAATATTCTTCATTTTTGCCACACAAGAAGTGGGAAAATGAGATAATCTCCTTGTTAATATTCCCAGCCTTTGGGTACAAATGTTTCACCTGATCATTTGTATTGGTTTGTAAAAGCTGCCACAAAAAATACCATAGATTTTATGACTTACACAACAGAAATTTGTTTCTTACAATTTGCGAAGCTCAAAGTCAAGAATCAGGGTGCCAGAACAGCTGGCTTATCCTGAGGACTCTCTCCATCTCTTAAATACAATCACCTTCTTATTGCTTCCTTTCATGGTTGTACCTCTGTGTGTGTGTGTGTATGTATATGTATATATGTGTATATATATATATATCTGCAGATGTTCCTATGTCCTAATCCAGTCAGACTGAATTAGGGCTCACAATTATGATCTCCTTTTAACTTAATTATCTCCATAAAGGCCCTGTTTCCTCCACATACAGTCACAATCAGCAGTGCTGAAGGTTAGGACTTTCAATATGTGACTTTTAGACAGAAATAGTCTATCCAAAATATCATTTAAAGTTTTAAACCCTGTTTTACCATTACTTCCAATGGAAATCGATGTCTTTAATTTAAAATTTATTGTTTTACAATGTAAATAAACTTTAACATCTCTCTATGGATATGTTTTGGAGAAGGCAATGGCAACCCACTCCAGTACTCTTGCCTGGAAAATCCCAGGGATGGAGGAGCCTGGTAGGCTGTAGTCAATGGGGTCACGAAGAGTCGGGCATGACTGAGCGACTTCACATTCACTTTTCACTTTCATGCATTGGAGAAGGAAATGACAACCCACTCCAGTGTTCTTGCCTGGAGAATCCCAGGGACGGTGGAGCCTGGTAGGCTGCCATCTATGGGGTCCCACAGAGTGGGACACAACTGAAGCAACTTAGCAGCACAGCAGCATGGATATGTTTATCCACTGTGCTTGTCACTTACCACTTACTCTTCCATGTTTTATATATTCTCCAAATTTATTAAAATTTGCTTTCTTTTATCATTTTACTTTCCTCTTATTATTTTCTTAGGAAGCCTTGGTGGCTCAGATGGTCAAGGGTCTGCCTGCAGTGTGGGAGACCTGGATTCAATCTCTATGTCAGGAAGATCGCCTGGAGAAGAAAATGGCAACCCACTCCAGTATTCTTGCCTGGAGAATCCCATGGATGGAGGAGCCTAGCAGGCTATAGTCCATGGGGTTGCTAAGAGATGGACGTGACTGAGAAACTCACTTTCACTTTCATAATTTTCTATCCATTTATATTAATCTCAATTCATTTCTATTACCTGTTTATCATTTATCTAGGAGTTTGGGCATGAAATTAAAAGACACTTACTCCTTGGAAGGAAAGTTATGACCAACCTAGATAGCATATTGACAAGCAGAGACATTACTTTGCCAACAAAGGTCCATCTAGTCAAGTCTATGGTTTTTCCAGGGGTCATGTATGGATGTGAGAGTTGGACTATGAAGAAAGCTGAGCACCAAAGAATTGATGGTTTTGAACTGTGGTGTTGGAGAAGACTCTTGAGAGTCCCGTGGACTGCAAGGCAATCCAACCAGTCCATTCTAAAGGAGATCATCACTGGGTGTTCTTTGGAAGGACTGATGCTATAAAGCTGAAACTCCAATACTTTGGCCACCTCATGGGAAGAGTTGACTCATTGGAAAAGACTCTAATGCTGGGAGGGATTGGGTGCAGGAGGAAAAGGGGATGACAGAGGATGAGATGGCTGGATGGCATTACTGACTTGATGGACGTGGTTTGGGTGAACTCCGGGAGTTGGTGATGGATAGGGAGGCCTGGCGTGCTGCAATTCATGGGGTCGCAAAGAGTCGGACACGACTGAGCAACTGAACTGAACTGAACTTGGGCATGAAATGTGTTGGAGACAAGTTTACTGTGAGTATTTTTATCAAAATCAAATAAGTGTTTCTGAGCTGAAAGGAGTGATGTTAAAATCACTAAAATAAACACAAATATTTTAACTTTTTCCTTCTAAGTCTGTCTGTTCTCACATATTTTAAAAGGTCTTCATTCCCAGACTATAATTAGCATTTATCATCCTGAGCAGTCACCCTGGACCTGGGGTAAGTCTCTTGGCTTCCTAACAGCATAAATAGTTTGGACTGAGAGCTGCTAATGAACTGAAGATGATGAATACCAATTCTGTCAGTGCCAATGGACCATGTGTACATGATGATTAAAGAAATACATTTTAGACTGTCATACATAGAAGCTTGGTTACACTAACCACATGGGTAAGTGAGGCACCTGGAAGTTTTTCATTTAAAAAGTAGAGCATAGGAGTTTCACTTGTACCATGATAGTGTAGGCTTCCTAGGCACCTCACTTGGTACCTGCAATGTGGGAGACCTGGGTTTGATCCCTGGCTTGGGAAGATACCCTGGAGAAGGGAACAGGTACCCACTCAAGTATTCTTGGCTGGAAAATTCCATGGACAGAAGAGCCTGGAAGGCTACAGTGCATGGGGTTGCAGAGTCAGACACAACTTTCACTTGGGGCTTCCCTGGTAGCTCAAATGGTAAAGACTCTGCCTGCAATGCAGGAGACCTGGGTTCAACGCCTGATTTGGGAAGATCCCCTGGAGAAGGAAATGGGAACCTACTCAAGTATTCTTGCCTGGAGAATTCCATGGACAGAGGAATCCAGCAGGCTACAGTCCATGGTGTCGCAAAGAGTCAGACATGACTAAGTTGACTAACTTTCACTTTTTCTTTTTTCATGATAAGGAGAAAGGAGTTCCATGAATCTACTGCCAAGTAAAATTGGTAAGAATGACAAATTTGATAGAACAGGAAGATTTACATTCCCTGGAAGTGAACTGGAGTCCTTAAAGCATATTAACACACTTGTCCAAGAAAATTTACTAAAAGACAGTAAGAATTTTAAGAGTTCTTTGTTAACAAAGACCCACACCATCCCTTTTCCTTCCAGCTCAGTGAGGCAGAAGTTTTCCAGACTGGTACAACCAGGAAGACAGGGCTCCCTCTCACCTCCAGCTTCCAGTCAGAAGACCATCTGCTCAGGAGGGACAAGACATCAGCATTTTGTATCCTGCTTTCAGGAACCTGCCAGTGAGAGGCTGGATTCTAGAAAATAATATCAAAAGGTAGGGACTCATGGGGTTACAAAGACTTGGACATTACTGAATGAATGAAGTGAACTGATCTGATTCTGTCCATCCTCCATTTATGTAACAGAAATTCTACCTAAAGTTGGATGCAACTGTGGATACTGGGATCCTGATTACCCTTTGGTCTGGCTTATCAGATGGGAGTCCCATGACGAGAAAGGCAAACTCAGTAGACCTAAGTCTGTTTTCCACCATGCACTGACATACATTGAGTATGTGAGGTAGGAGTGTCACTTAAAAGACTGTCATTTTCTCCATCCCTAGCACTAAAGCTATGGCTCAGAGATTTTTTTCCTGTGGGGAGACACAGCCATAGAACAGAGAGCTGTGATGTGTTGCCAAAAGAACTGACTTCATATGCCGCAGACTATGCAGAAGTTTGTGCCTAATGGTACTCTCAGAAATAGTAGAAATGGTAGTAAGAAATAATTAGGGGAGATTTATAGATTCATTGGAGAGATAGGTTAAACTGCATGACTGCCAGTTTTTCAGAAAGTAATAGTGAAAGACATGGCTAAGAAGAGCACTTATGAGATTAGAATAAATCTCAAATACTGACCTTCGAAACATTCGCTTGTAAGGAGCCTTAATTTGATTGGATTAGCCTGTGAGGCAAAGTATGCACAGTGTGCTATTGAAAACAATAGAGCAATCAGCTCACAGTATAATAAGAGAAAGACAGTGAAAGAGAGCTCTGCCAAAAATCACTGTCATCTTACAGTGACTATGAACATACCCAAGGATGTATCCCTTAGGAGTAACATAAGAAGTTTCACACTCGAGGGTGGGGGGAGTCGAAATAGATCTCACCAGAATAATCTAGTCAGTCATTAAATAAGGAAATGAACAAGTAAGAAGCTCCATACTAGGGGGAGGAAGAATACCCCAAACTGCCATAATGTATTATATAAAATGTCCAGTTTCTAATTAAAAGAAAAAGCGATATGTCAAAGAAACAGGAAAGTATGACCCATACACCAAAGAAACTAAGCAGGCAACAAAAGTCACCTACTATAGTCAAAAGTTGGATTTAAAGAAAAACTTTATATTAGCAAGTATAAACATACTTACAGAACTAAAGAAAACCATTTTTAAGCAGGCAAAGAAAGGTATGATGACAAAGTAGTATCAGGTAAAGAATATCTACAAAAATGTAGAAATTATAATACAAAAAGGATAAAATGAAAATTTTAGAGTTGAAAAGTACAATAATAGAAATTTTAAAAATTTAGTCGAGTGGTTTAACAGTATATTTGAACTTAAAGATTTAGTCAACTAGATAATAAGTGATTGAAGATCATACAATTTGAAGAAAAGAGAAAAAAGGAATGAGGAAAAATAAAGTTTTTCAAAGTTGGACACCATTAAGCACACCAACATAGAGGTATATTTTGTTTTACTGCATGTCACTTTATTGTACTTTTCAGATATTTCTTTTTTTTTTTTTTTCAAATTGAAGGTTTGTGGCAACAATGCAAATCTATAGGTGCCACACTTCCAACACTAGTTGCTCCATTTGCATTTCAGTGTAGTATTTTGGTAATTTTTGAATTTTTCAAATCTTCCACCAGCAAGAATATTATGACTCACTGAAGACTGAAATGATGGTTAGCAATTTTTAGTAATAAGGAATTTTTAAATAAGGTATGTATATACTTCGTTCTTAGACATAATGCTATTGCACTTAGAGTACAATATAACGTGAACATAACTTTTATATGCACTAGGAAACAAAAAGCTTGTGCAACTTGCTTTATTGCAATATTCACTTTATTGAGGTGGTCAGAAATTGAGCATGTAATATTTTCAAGGTATGCCTATATATACAATGGTAGTACCAGAGAAGAGGAAAAGAAATAAGGAGAAAAATATTTAAAGAAACAAATGGCAGGAAACTTCTGTATTTTTTGAAAACATTAACCTACACATTCAGAAATTTCATCAAACTCCAAGTATGATAAATGCAGATATCTACAAGTAGAAACATTGTAGTAAAAATGCTGAAAGACAAAGTCAAAGAGAAAGTCTTGAAAGTAGTTTAAGAGAATAATGACTGCTCACTTAGAAGTGGACCTCACTAAGATTATCAGCTTATTTCTCATCAGAAACAATGGAAGTCATGAAGTAGGATGTCATATTCATAGTGTTCAAAGGAAAGAGTAGGCAAAGAAAGAAATATTGTCAAATATTGTCAAGAATTATGTATCCAGGAATGCTATCTGCTATCTTTCAAAAATGAAGGAAAAATAAAGTATTCCCATACAGACAAAAACAGACATAATTTGTTTCTACAGGATCTGCTTTACAGGAAATATTAGCTTCAGGCTTAAAGTAAGTGATCCCACCTAGTAATATGAATTCACATGGAAAAAAAGAACAACAGCAAAAGTAACTATACAATTATAAAGGACATTATAAAGAAATTATCCATTATTCTTGTGATGGATTTAACAATCAATTGCACAAAGCTATATGCATATATTGTTGGGGCCATAGCATCTAGAAATGTACTTGCCAGTAGCAATGTGGGATCAAAAATTGTATGGTACCATATTCTAGCACTTTGTTTGGAAAAGAAAAAATGTTCTTATCAGATAATATACACTGGACTTCCTAGAAGTTATAAACAGATTTGTAAATAGGCTACAGACTAGGAATGTGTATTTAGAACATGTTAGTTAGAAAGTAACTTTGTGCAGTTTCTACCACTGTTCATGTTGGAGCTATTTGTTTCAGGCTTTATAGGGTTTCTTTAATCAGTGCAGAAATTATTTGATGGTCAGAGTGCCGCTGTAACTGATACAGATAAACATTTTAGTAGTGATCTATGAGGAAACTGGTATCAGCAGTTAGAAAACTAAAGATCTATTTTATGAAGAGACAATAGAGTTGGCAAAATTGTTATGGTTGGTAACTTGGAAGGCAGTCCATGTCCTTAACAAGACTGCAGCTCTGTGGGAAGTGTTTGGAAAGAAATGGAATGCCAGTGTTTGTTGGCATTTATTTTCTGCTTTTACCAGAGTACTAAACAAGAGAAATGAGCTCAAGCACAGAAAAGAGTTGACAGTTTTCAGGCAGAAATGTAAGAGAATAAATGAAAGTCCAGAACTGTGTGGCCTTGCCAGTTAAAAAACCCAGCTGCTTCTGGCCTCAAAATCTAGTAAATGAGTCAAAAGTTGTTTGAGTGATAAATGTCCATTAAGCTTCCCATTAAACAAGATCACTCAGCCTTGTGACAAAGTGCAAACTAAGGGTCTTTCTTTCCCACCTAAGCCTATAATTTCAAATAGCCTTGTGCTGAAAGAGAATGAATAGATCTGAAGAAATTGAGAAATAGAGTCATCTTAAGACCTATGTCTAGGAAGAAAAAAACTTACTGGAACACAGATATTTCTAGAAGGAAGCAGACGAACCTTGCTGTCTTTCTTTTGGGGAAACTGTGTTACCAAGAACAGCAAGAGCTTAATGTATTTGTGGCTTTCTCTATTAAGGATTAAACCATTTCTTTGCCCCCAGACTTTCAATAGTAGGATAAAAGCAGTGGAAGCTGTGTAGGCCCCATTGAGAACACATTTCCAAGGGACCACTTTAGATGATGCAATCAAAGGATGAGAGTGAGGAAGGATATAATTAAGGTGGGCATGCTTGCTCACACACATGTGTGCGTGGACATACACACACACACACACACACACACACACACACAAGACACTGAAAAGACTTGACAATGCTATTCCATCCAAAGAGCAGAATCTGAATCTAGTTAAGGAACTTCTCCTGTCAACATAGAAGGAAACTTTTACAAAGACTACTCAGTAAGATTTCGTGATTTTTATAAACCAGTGACTGCTGTGTGTAATGTCCCATCTCCACTCTTCTGAAATGAAGTATGCATAGTGGTCATTTTCTCCTTGTTCATCATTACATACTGGATGAGAAGGACAAATTTCTTTTTAGTTCACAGCTTGATATGTCATGAAGAACCATACAAACAATAACCTCATGGAGAGTACTGTACAGTTGCTGGATATTTGGGACTTTGACATGAATGTAATAATTGGAATTGTGGAAAGGTCATAGAGATCTAATATACATATTGCATTTCTCCTCCTTCTGGGAACATTACTGCTCTAAAATTTTGGAAGCTGTTATGGACAAGTTGCTTGCTTTAGCCAACGAAATGTTGGCAACAGTTATATGAGTTCTGTGTTCTGCTCCCCTTGCCATGGTGGCAATGGAAGTATATACGTTTCTGAAGCTTCTACCACATTGACTCCCTTTGTGATCACTATAATCAGAACCCCTCTGCTGAACTGTACCAGGCTTGTACTGTGGAGTGACAAATAAATTTAAGTGGCATTAAGCCACTGAGACACTGCCTTTGTCAGTTAATGAGCATAACCTAAATTATTCTTTTTGATTGTGATTGAATCCCTTGAGAATTAAGTGACTGCTCTTTGTATGGGATATGAAGAGGCCAGAAAGCAAACTGGCAAACCAGAGAAGAAACTGAGTAACTGGTTATGTGTTCTTTTCCTCCTCTTCTTGGGCACAAAATTGGGCATTTCAGCTTCCTTTGCAATAAGATGTGATCATATAACTTAATTCTAGCCAAGGGAATATGAGTACAGATGTTGTGTCTCAATTAGAGTAGGGCCTACGACTATCTTCTACTTTTTTTTTTTTACGACTATCTTCTACTTTTGATCATGATACTATTTCCTTTCCTCCAACCTGTTGTGTACAAAGCAATACACAGAACTTCAAAGAACAGATGAGGCAAAGATGTTAATACTGAGTATCTTATTTACACCTCAGAGAAAAGCCTCCTACAAATTAAGATGATGTTTTGAATCTTAATGGATTTTACCAGGTTTTGGTGGAGTCATGTTTTGCAGCATCTGACGTCACAATGTACTGCCTGCGTGCACTTGTGCTCAGTCACTTCAGTCGTGTCCGACTCTTTGTGAACTCATGGACTGTAGCCTGCCTGACTCCTCTGTCTCTGGTGATTCTCCAGGTGAGAATACTAGAATGGGTTGCCATGCCCTCCTCCAGGGGATCTTCCCAACCCAGGGATCAAACCTGCGTCTCCTGCATTGCAGGTGGATTCTTTATAGCAGAGCCACAAGGGAAGCCCCCTCTCTTCATCCTATATACATACCGGAGAGAAGAAAGTCCTAGATGTTATGCTGGATTTCATATGACATAAAGATGGGTTAAAATTGATAAAATATTGGGTTTTTGGTTGTTACTATTTTTGAGGAGAAATAACTCCTGCCTTTAACCAACAAAGGAAAAAATAAAAAGGGTCTCTAACAAATACTTATTTCCCTTCCTACAGCCACGTAATTAACACTCAGTACAATTATTTACACAATTCAGAAGGGGTAATCTTCAAGAAAGAGAAGATTTTATATATTATATATATATATATTACATAAATATATTATATATCTATATATATATATATTTATATATATCGGAGACGACAATGGCACCCCACTCCAGTACTCTCGCCTGGAAAATCCCATGGATGGAAGAGCCTGGAAGGCTGCAGTCCATGGGGTCGTGAAGAGTCGGACATGACTGAGCGACTTCACTTTCACTTTTCACTTTCATGCATTGGAGAAGGAAATGGCAACCCACTCCAGTGTTCTTGCCTGGAGAATCCCAGGAACAGGGGAGCCTGGTGGGCTGCCGTCTCTGGGGTTGCACAGAGTCGGACATGACTGAAGCGACTTAGCAGTAGCAGTAGCATATATATATATATATATATATATATATATATATAATTTCCCTTGTTTATCTACTTATATTTGACAGGCATGATGTGATTTCTTACCTAAAATGAATGCTATCATGAAGTTATAGTAAAGTCTAATGGGATCAGTGCTCATCATACAGTTTATTTTCAGAAAGCTTGATGTCCATCAATAGTAGTCTATTTTATTATACATTCCAATCTAGTTTCTTGCAACTTTCTTAGGTAAAAATGGCTCTTTTGCAAAGCCCTGTGGTCACTTACCTACTTTATCTTATGTGCTTACAACTTTTTCTGTTCCATGCTCTGCTTGTTATAAGAAAACCTGCAGTCCCCATCTCACTGAGTATCTCCTATGCTGTTCACTTTTAGAGCTCATATGCAAATACGAGCTCCAGGTACCATGCCTCTCATAAACTATAAGCTTCAAGGTATGGGACACTTCCTTTCTCTACCTGAACGTATCATATTATCATTTATCTTTAAGCCCTTTCCCACTTCTGCACCACACAAAATGGTTGTAAGCCTGATGACTGAGTAGCCAGTTACCCCAAGACTTAGATGTCAACCTCTCCTTGCTTCACATTTCCTTTAACATTTATGAGGTTTTCTAGGATCCAAGGAGAAGGCAATGGCACCCCACTCTAGTACTCTTGCCTGGAAAATCCCATGGATGGAGGAGCCTGGTAGGCTGCAGTCCATGGGGCTGCGAAGAGTCGGACATGACTGAGCGACTTCACTGTGACTTTTCATTTTCATGCATTGAAGAAGGAAAGAGCAACCCACTCCAGTGTTCTTTCCTGGAGAATCCCAGGGATGGGGGAGCCTGGTGGGCTGCTGTCTATGGGGTCGCACAGAGTCGAACTCGACTGAAGCGACTTAGCAGCAGCAGCAGCTAGGATCCAAAATCACTGCAGATGGTGATTACAGCCATGAAATTAAAAGACGCTTACCTCCTTGGAAGGAAAGTTATGACCAACCTAGACAGCATATTGAAAAGCAGAGACATTACTTTGTCAACAAAGGTCAGTCTAGTCAAAACTATGGTTTTTCCAGTGATCATGTATGGATGTGAGAGTTGAACAATAAAGAAAGCTGAGCACTGAGGAATTGATGCTTTTGAACTGTGATGTTGGAGAAGACTCTTGAGAGTCCCTTGGACTGGAAGGAGATCCAACCAGTCCATCCTAAAGGAGATCAGTCCTGGGTGTTCATTGGTAGGACTGATGTTGAAGCTGAAATGCCAATCCTTTGGCCACCTGATGCGAAGAGCTGACTCATTTGAAAAGACCCTGATGCTAGGAAAGATTGAGGGCAGGAGAAAGGAACTACAGAGGATGGGATGGTTGGATGGCATCACCAACTCAATGGACATGGGTTTGGGTGGACTCTGAAAGTTGGTGATGGACATGGAGACCTGGAATGCTGCGGTTCATGGGGTCGCAAAGAGTCAGACATGACTGAATGACTGAACTGTACTGAACTGAACTAGGATCCTCCTTATCTTTCTTTGATGTTACAACTACTCAGTGATCTACTCCATCTGGCAAAATGAAAGAAGGAAATGATTATATAAATGCTGAGCTCTCCCAGAGGACAGCCTACCTTTGCATCAAGTGCACTCCCTATAATAATAACAGGGAGCATGAGCCTGGAGCACCAAATATGCTGAAATAAGTAAACTAAGGTGGTGATGTCCCACTGCAGGGTGGTGACACCAGGAGCTGATGAGTCACTAAATGTAGTGCACCTAGTGGCTTTCATTCTCAGTTGTCACTTTTAGTCTCTGAGGTTAAATGGGAAATATTTATCTTGGTATCACACTTACCATATTATGCTACTATTATCCCAATTGTATATGGGACAGTTGTGCACATAACTGACTTCAAGACAAATTATTTACTCTTGCAATCTTGAGGAATTGGAAGTAAGTAATTTCACTGATAAACTAAGAATTCTGTGCTTGCCACCTATTGATTTGGGATTTTTTTTCTTCTGGGGTGAGGGTGGTTCCTATCTCTCAACTTAATAAATGTGTATGTGTTTAAGTTTTTACATGTTTTCTGTTTCTTGATTTCTGTCTTCTCTGAACCTCTTTCCAGATAAGGCTTTCATTGATCTCAGACTGACAATGAACTAATACCTATATTTTACACATGACTTTGCTTCAATTTAAATGCCTGTTTTTTCTTGTATGTAAACCAATCCAATTAGAAACAAACAAACAAACAAACAAAAAAGATGAACTTCCAAAATGAGCATCCTTGAGAGTTTGCCCAATCACTTGGACACAAGACAGTTATTCACTTTCTGGGCTTCCCAGGTGACGCAAGTGGTAAAGAACCCGCCTGCCAATGCAGGAGATGGAACAGATGCAGGTTCCATCTCCTGCATTGGGAATATGCCTGGAGTAGGAAATAGCAATTCATTCCAGTATTCTTGCCTGGAGAATCCCATGGACAAAAGAGCCTGACAGGCCACATTCTCTGGGGTCGCAGAGTCAGACACAACTGAAGGGACTTAGCACAGCACAGCACAAGACATATGTATGGACTGAATGTTTGTAAAACCTCAAAATTCACATGGCTATTACGGTTCCAGCCCATTTCAGGCAATGAGGACATGTTAGAAGTTAAAGACACAGCTAATAGTCCTTAAACTTCTTCATCCATGTCCAAGGCCTGATAATATGTCTGGAATATTATTAAGAGATGTGTAAATACTTTTAACCATTCCTCCTCCTTCCTTCACCCCAAATTTCTTCTTTTGTTTACTACTTCCTATTTCGCTTAGAGTTTTCTCATTGTAATGCAATCTCAAAACTATCTTCACATGCTCTCTCTTTTGCATCTCTACCCAATCCAGTTAGACATTAACTCCATGATGTATATTGGTCAACTAAATATTCTCGTTAAATCCTAATTCAGATCTCATTATTTCACAACTGATTTACAGTAATAATTTCCTCACTTGACTTTATTTATCCATACATTTCATTTGCCAGTTTTCATTAACCGCATTTTGAATTACTTGCCAAAAAAACAAACACAAAAAATCCATATCTTCTTTTTAAAATTTTCAATAGCTCTCTGTTCTTCATGGAGATAAATGTTCTTATCCTTGATAAGATCTGTTTGGCCATCTACCAAATTGACAAATCCATATCTCTGAAGCTACTCCAGTGCTACAATTCATACCCTTCTTCAATTACAGCAAAATTGTTCTCTGGTCAAGCAATTTTTGTAATGTTCTGTCTTCACTAAGCTTTACTCTTTTCTGTCCCTGTCTCTCTTCTATGCTTTATTTTTTTTTTTTTAATTTTCAAATTCTAAATAAATTTTTATTACCTTAGGAAATATTCCTTTATTTCTAATATTTAGAAATACTGTCTCCTGGGGCCACCCTGGAGGTCCAGTGGTAAAGACTCTGCACTTCCAATACTGGGGGCATTGGTTTGATCCCTGGTGGGGAACTAGTATACCATAAACCATGCAGCCAAAAATAAATAAACAATACAAATAAAAAATACTGTCTCCTTACTCAGTGGTATTATAGTATGCTTCATATAACCTTATTGAGCAATTCTTTCTTTTGTTCTTTATTTTTTGGCTTCACTGGGTCTTCATTTCTGTACAGAGGCTTTCTCCCATTGTGAAGAGTGGGGGCCCATTTCTAGTTGCGGTGTGAGGGCTTCACCATGCCATGGCTTCTTTTGTTGTGGAGAATAGATTCCAGGGTGCAATAGCTTCAGAGATCGCTGCACATATGCTCAGTAGTTGTGGCTCGCAAGTTCCAGAGCACAGGCTCTAGTTGTGGCACACAGGCCTCATTGACTGTGGCAAGTGCGATCTTCCTGGACCAGCGATTGAACCAGTGTCCCCTGTGGTGCAAGGTTGATTCCTTACCACTGGACCACCAGGGAAGCCCTGAGCAATTCTTTCATTTGGCCTTGTTAGATGGGAATACCAGACCACCTGATCTGCCTCTTGAGAAACCTGTATGCATGTCAGGAAGCAACAGTTAGAACTGGACATGGAACAACAGACTGGTTCCAAATTAGGAAAGGAGTATGTCAAGGCTGTATATTGTCACCCTGCTTGTTTAACTTATATGCAGAATACATCATGAGAAACGCTGGGCTGGAAGAAGCACAAGCTGGAATCAAGATTGCCAGGAGAAATATCAACAACCTCAGATATGCAGATGACACCATCCTTATGGCAGAAAGTGAAGAAGAATTAAAAAGCCTCTTGATGAAAGTGAAAGAGGAGAGTGAAAAAGTTGGCTTAAACTCAACATTCAGAAAACTAAGATCATGGCATATAGTCCCATCACTTCATGGCAAATAGATGGGGAAACAGTGGAAACAGGTCAGACTTTATTTTGGGGGGCTCCAAAATCACTGCAGATGGTGACTGCAGCCATGAAATTAAAAGACGCTTACTCCTTGGAAGGAAAGTTATGACCAACGTAGATAGCATATTGAAAAGCAGAGACATTACTTTGCCAACAAAGGTCTGTCTAGTCAAGGCTATGGTTTTTCCAGTGGTCATGTATGGATGTGAGAGTTGGACTGTGAAGAAAGCTGAGCACTGAAGAATTTATGTTTTTGAACTGTGGTGTTGGGGAAGACTCTTGAGAGTCGCTTGGACTGCAAGGAGATCCAACCAGTCCTTTCTAAAGGAGATCAGTCCTGGGTGTTCTTTGGAAGAAATGATGCTAAAGCTGAAAGTCCAGTACTTTGGCCACCTCATGCGAAGAGTTGACTCATTGGAAAAGACTCTGATGCTGGGAGGGATAGGGGGCAGGAGGAGAAGGGGACGATAGAGGATGAGATGGCTGGATGGCATCACCGACTTGATGTTCATGAGTTTGAGTGAACTCCGGGAATTGGTGATAGACTGTGAGGCCTGGCGTGCTGCAATTCATGGGGTCGCAAAGAGTTGGACACGACTGAGTGACTGAACTGAACTGAACTGAACTATAATTATTTACTAACATATATCTGTTTTCTTCATCACATTCTTAGTATATTCAGCAATTTTGAAGGAAATAAGACATGTTATTTATCTTTGCTTATTTTTTTAATATCTCTTCACAATGCTTCATGGAACATCAATCAATGTTTTTGAATTTAATTGAATGCTTTCATTTTTTCCTTCAAAAATGGCCATGAAATTTCTTTAAATTCAAACCACAGAATAAAAATATAGAATGATTATATCAAGAATAAGATCTTACACTAAATATGCTCAAAAGTCACTATTTTTTACTACTTTTATAACATAGACAACATTAAGGATAAAGGGAATTTCTTATTGATAAAACTTATTAATTAATAGCAATGGCATCTAATAATTACAGGACTTTTAATAAATTACTTCATCTGGTATCCATAAAGATCTTTTAGAAAAAAATACAACAGACTCTTTTATCTTCACTATATAGAAAAAGAAAAAAGCCTCAGGATTACTACTGAAGGTCATAGAAATAATGAGACCTAAACTGTATACTCAATTCTATGACATAATAGCCTGCTTAGCTTTACTTCTATAATACAAGGACCATCACAGAAATATGATTATCAACTTGAATATTGTTTTTCAGTAAAAAATTCAGTGTGTTACTTAATAAGTTACAGGTCCTCAAGTGAAAAGAATGAAAAATCTAAAATTTTAAAAACTCAATGAATCTACTTTGAGTATATTAGTACTTACTGTGTATGTGACACATAAACTACTTCTTTATGTGATTAAATTACTTTAAAAGGTTTAACATGTTCTCTCTTAATGAATACTTTTAAGTAATTCTACAATAAGTTTGTAAAGCTTATTATAAAGAGTTTTGAGCTGCAAAAATTATTAGACCAAATTATATGAAGGAAATCTATGTAATAACATTAAATTCATTGCTGTTTATTTTGGGAATGGTAGCTAGTCACTGGAATTTCATAAAAAAAGAAAATATATGACTGATTATTCCTATTAAAAGTTATGAAGTCTGGATATTTATGTCATGGCCTATGAAATGTGACAGGAAGTCAATATGTAGTGGTTAATTCTACTTTGCTTGAAGACTAGGAAAGAAACTCCATTTTAATCTATTTTTAAAAGTCAAGGTGATACATGACAAAATGCAATGTCAATATTTATGTAGATATGGAGAAACACAAATGTGAGAAAACATTCTCAAAACTTGTTAATGCTTATAATTATATACTTAAGTAAAAAGTCATGTTTCTGTTCATAATCTGTCAAAATCTCTAAATGAATTTCTGTTGCACTATGACTGCTATCAACATTAAGAAGAATAAAGTACTACTGTCTGATATCAAATTATTCATGCTCATTTTTAACAATCCTTTTGTAATAAGTGCTAATTAAAACACATGGTGCTCCCTGACAATCAAACAGTCAGTCATTATCCTTTATTTTAGCTCATAAAGATAAGATGCATAATCAGTTACTTCTTTTCAAACTAAATTTCAGGTACTACGCCAGTGGCTCAGCAGTAAAAAATTCACCTGCAATGCAGGAGACACAGGTTCAATCGCTGGGTCAGGAAGATACCTGGGGAAGGAAATGGGAACCCACTTCAATATTCTCGGCTGGAGAATTCCACAGACAGAAGAGCTTCAGTCTATAGGGTCGCAGAATTGGACACAACTGAGTGACTAAGCACAACACAGCAGCACATTTGATACAATTATTGAGGACATATATAAGACTATAAGACATTAATCAGACCTATGTTTTATCCAACTTAGTTCTGTCACTGGCATGACCATACACTGTGTAATCTGAACATGTATAATAGGAGTGCAATGTGTGTGGTCTTCCCTGGTGCCTCAGATGGTAAAGAACCCTCCTGCAATGCAGGAAACTGGGTTTGCTCCCTGGGCTGGGAAGATCCCTTGGAGGAGGTCATGGTAACCCACTCCAATATTCTTGTCTGGAGAATCCCCATGGACAGAGGAGCCTAGCAGGCTATTGTCCATGGGGGTCACAGAATCAGACACCACTGAGCAACTAGTTATAGCACACTCATGCTCAGCTGTGTCTGACACTTCGCAATCCCATGAACTATAGCCTGCCACACTTCTGTCTCCGTGGCATTTTCCAAGAAAGAATACTGCAGTAGGTTGCCATTTCCTACTCTAGGGGAATCCTCCCAATCCAGGAATTAAACCTGTGTCTCTTGTGTCTCCTGCATTGGCAGGAGGATTCTTTTACCACTGTGCCACCTGGGGAAGCCTGAAACATGTATAATACTACAGTTAAATTTTAAATTGCTTTGAGAATAAAGAAATACCTTTTTGGGAATGAAAGTTTAGGTCACTTTGGCCCTCTTACTAATGTTATTTGGAAAAGCTGAATAATTTATTTTAAAAAATGTGTAAAGATTTTGGGAAGCTGCTAAGTCAGTGCAGTGTTTAAGGATCAAGACTAGAAAGAGAAGCCTGAAACCCAGCTGTCTTCCTCTAGTTAATTCCAAAATTATTAGACTAGAATCTGAGAAACTGACCCACTGTTTTGAAAATCTCTTTAAAACCATTTTCCTGGAAAAGTGAAATCTGAGATAAATTAGCAAGTAAAATATTATGGTCAATATATTTGGAAAGGATGGCAAATAAGTAGATCTGAACAGAGAGAAAAGGTTAGTTGTAATGTAGTCCCTCCTAAGGTTAGTTGTAATGTAGACGACAGAGGATGAGACGTCTGGATGGCATCTGGATGGCAAACAAGCATATGAAATGATGAACCATCATGTATGGATGTGAGAGTTAGACTGTGAAGAAAGCTGAGTGCTGAAGAATTTATGCTTTTTTTTAAATTTAAATTTATTTATTTTAATTGGAGGCTGAGGTCTTAGTCAACTTCATGAAAAACACTCAGATGGCATGACACAACATAATTGCTCCAAGATTGGGAAAACTCTAGGATTTTATATACCAATTTGATACCAATTTGACTAGTCATCGATACAAAGTATCAGTTTTTTCCACTTGATCTATATGTCCAATGCAATTCTAATCAAAATTCTAAAAAATTATTTTCTTAGTTTATTAGTCTGTTATGCTCAACAAATTAATTCTAAAGTTTATACAGAGAGGCAAAAGAATTAGAGCAGCCAAAAGAACATTGAAGGAGAACAAAGTTGGAAGACTGATATTAACATCAAAACTTACAGCAAAGCTACAGTAAACAAGACTGTGTGGTTTTGGTGAAAGAATCAATGTAACAGAGTAGAGACCAGAAACAGACTCCTATAAATACTGTCAACTATCTTTAAAGAACAAAGGCAATACAATGGGACAAAAAAGGCTGAAACAGTTGATCGTTAACATGGAAAAAAGTGAATCTAGACAGGATACTCACAATCTTCACCAGTTAAAATGTATTTTGAATCTAAATTCAAAAACGCAAAACTAACTTTAAAACCTCTAGAGACAACCTAGATGACCTCGCACACAGTGATGCTTTTTAAAATGTAACAATAGAGACAATCCATGAAAGAAATAATGACTTCATTAAAATTAAAGAAAAAAAATCTGCTCTGCAGAAGAGAATCAAACTAATTAGAAACAAACCACTGATTGAGTGAAAACATTTGAAAAAAAATAACACATCTGATAAAAGTTATTAAAATATACAAAGGACCCTTAAAACTCAGCAGTAAGAATGCAAGTAGCCTGATTAATAAATGAATCAAAGACTTTAATAGATAAATTACCAAAGAATATATACAGATGGCAAGCAAGCATATGAAATGATGAACCATCATGTATGGATGTGAGAGTTGGACTGTGAAGAAGCTGAGTGCCGAAGAATTGATGCTTTTTTTAAATTTAAATTTATTTATTTTAATTGGAGGCTAATTACTTTACAATATTGTATTGGTTCTGCCACACATTGACATGAATCCACTACGGGTGCACACATGTTCGCCATCCTGAACCCCCCACCACCACCTCCCTCCCCGTAACATCCCTCTGGGTCATCCCAGTGCACCAGACCCAAGCATCCTATATCTAACCTGGACTGGCGATTCGTTTCTTATATGATATTATACATGTTTCAGTGCCATTCCCCCAAATCGTCCCACCCTCTCCCTCTCCCACAGAGTCCAAAAGACTGTTCTATACATCTGTGTCTCTTTTCCTGTCTCGCATACAGGGTTACCTTTACCATCTTTCTAAATTCCATATATATGCGTTAGTATATTGTATCGGTGTTTTTCTTTCTGGCTTACTTCACTCTGTATAATAGGCTCCAGTTTCATCCACCTCATTAGAACTGATTCAAATGTATTCTTTTTAATGGCTGAGTACTTTTGAACTCTGGTGTTGGAGAAGACTCTTGAGGGTCCCTTGGTCTGCAAGGAGATCCAACCAGTCCGTTCTAAAGGAGATCAGTCCTGGGTGTTCTTTGGAAGGAATGATGTTAAAGCTGAAACTCCAGTACTTTGGCCACCTCATGTGAAGAGTTGACTCATTGGAAAGGACCCTGATGCTGGGGGGATTGGGGGCAGGAGGAGAAGGGGATGACAGGGATGAGATGGCTGGATGGCATCACCGACTCTATGGATGTGAGTTTGAGTGAACTCCAGGAGTTGGTGATGGACAGGGAGGCCTGGCGTGCTGCGATTCATGGGGTCGCAAAGAGTCAGACACGACTGAGTGACTGAACTGAACTGATATTATATTATCAGCAAAATATTAATTAAAGGAATCATTAGATACCACCACACACCTATCAGAAGGGCCAAAATCAGAAACACTGACAACACACAACACTGGCAAGGATGGCAACAGAAATTTTTATTCATTGTTAGTACTAGTAGTGTTAGTCGCTTAGTCGTGTCCCACTCTTTGTGATCCCACGGACTGTAGCTAGCAGTTTCCTCTGTCCATGGGATTTTTCTAGGCAAGAACACTGGAGTGGATTGCCATTCCCTTTTCCAGAGGATTTTCCTGACCAAGGAATCAAATCAAGTCTCCTGCATAGCAGGCAGATTTTATTTTTACTGTTTGAGCTACAATGGGTTTATTATATTCATTGTTAGCGGGGATACAAAATTGTACAACTTCAGAAGACAGGTTTGCAATTTCTTACAAGCTAAACATACTACTATAATACTAAATAATTCATCAATGATTCTTGGTATTTACCCCATGATGTAAAAAATTTATGTAAACACAAAAACCCACACGAAGATATTTACAGCAGCTTTATTCATAATTGCCAAAATTTTCAGATAGCATTTTGTTATTGATTTCTAGTTTATTTTATGATATGGAACATACTTTGCATGATATCTGTTTCTGTTGTTTTGCTCTATGGCTCAGAAATATGTTCTACATTGGAAAATTCTATATGTATAATTGAGAAGAATATATACTCTGTTCTTGTTGTATGGTGTATTTTATATTAAAAAATACAAAACTTCATTAAAAAATACTTTATTTTTTAAATTTTATTTTATTTTTATACTTTAAAATATTGTATTGGTTTTGCCAAATATTGAAATGAATCCGCCACAGGTATACATGTGTTCCCCATCCTGAGCCCTCCTCCCTCCTCCCTCTCCATACCATCCCTCTGGGTCATCCCAGTGCACCAGCCCCAAGCATCCTGTAATACTAAACTCTCACTAGGGATCTGAGCTTTCACCCAGTTTCAGTAGTAAGGTCAAAGACTGATCTTATATCACCATGACAAATACAACAGTAATTTAAAAACTTGAAATATTGTGAGAATTAGCAAAATGTGATACAGAAACGCAGAGTGAGCAAATGCTGTTGGAAAAACCACACCTATACGCTTGTTTGATGCTTGATTGCCACAAACTTTCAAACTGGAAAAACGGTGCACTATCTGTGAAGCTTAATAAAGCAAAGTGCAATAAAAGGAGGTATACCTGTACTGAAAATAGTTTTCTTCTATTTAAAATAAATTTCTCCTTCACTATACTCATTAAGTATTCTAAAGGTTAAGTCTTCATTAATTACAGAAATCTTCTCTGAAAGTTAAATCTATGGTAATAATTGTCATCTTATAATATCCATACAATTGTCCTTTATTTATAATTACAGATTATTTTGAGCAATTAAGATACTCAACTAACTCTCAAAAGAACTCTATTTGGAGATATATTTGAACTCCAACCTCTAGATACTAGGCCAGACTGAATGATTTAAAACCTTTCATTCATTTGCATTTTTTATGAATTCATTCAAAAATCTTATAATGCATTACAAAGACATCCCTGTATTACTATAAACCCTTTGGACTATTCAGTGAATGTTTAAAATGTGTGGGCTAAAACAAAACTAGTGTATTGTTTTCAAATGTTTTAGCTTTGAATCACCGTATGGATCTCAAAATTCTTAAGCAAAATAAGAAGACTGTTTCTAACACATATTAGAGTGCTGCATATTTTATTTCCTTCAGCAACCCTTATGTCAGTTTCACTTCCTAGCAAGAGCAAAGTCATCTCTGTTAGGATAAGCATTTGAACTGTCAGAATCTGAATGATTATACTGGACATAAGTAATTTTCATGTCAAAAAGCTATTCTACTAAGTACCATCAACACCTATTACACATACTGTTGAGAAATGTGGTAAAGCCTTTCTAAATGCATAGATCAATATTCAATGCCAGTCATATACATGATGAATGATAGCTCTTTAAATCTTGATGTTTGGAAGCTTAGCCTATCTCCCTTTATCCAGCAGGGAATATTGAGATAATACTTGTAAGATAAGGCTTTATGTTCTCTAGTTATGCCTGAATACACTTAGTAAGTTATTCTTTGGTACAGTAGATATATGTAGAAAATGAAAAGGCAATTCATATTACATAGACTCTTGCTCTAAATATTTAAGGACACTTTAAATATAGCATAATTTAAAATTTCGGTATTTTCTTTTAGTACTTTCAAAAAAGTGTTATAAAATTATGCTTTGAGTTTTTAAGTAATGATTTCCATATAAATGATGCAAAACATTTCCATATAAACAAAAAAGGCAGGATTTCCCTGGTGCAACAATGAATAAGAATCTGCCTGCCAGTGCAGGGAACACAGGTTCAATCTCTGGTCCAGGAATGTCCCACATGCTGCAGAGCAACTGAATCCACGTGCCACAACTGCTGAGTCCGTGCCCTAGAGTCCTCATGCCACAACTACTGAGTCTGCAATTAATTCAGTTAAAAAATTACTGAAGCCTGGGCACCTACAGCATGAGCTCCGCAATAAGAGGAGCCACAGCAATGAGAAACCCATGCACTGCAATGAAGAGTAACTCCAACTCACCACAACTAGAGAAAGCCCATATGCAGCAACAAAGACCTAGTATAACCAAAAAAATAAAGTAAGGCATATCTTGTCAATCAGGTAGGTGTAGGTATGGTAAGGGTTGGTTTACCTATAGCCTAGACTAGCTTTTCTTTTTTAAAGGATATGATTCTATTAATTTTTCTTTCTCATAATATCAATATGAAGAAAATTCTATAAACCTAAGAAAACCTAAGACAATTAGGTTTCTTTGGCTGAAGACTAAATTTACTAGTATCCAAACTATATTTAATTTGGCAATTATCCTAAACAAAAGAAAACAGACCAACTATGCAATGTTTGTGATGTATATTCTGAAAGCTGTTTAGGTTAAACTTTTGCATTTTCATTAATCTGACTACATTTTAACCATTTTCCATGGTCCAAGTGAAAATTAGCTTAGTAAGCAATTTGTAATGCTTTTATTTATGTTATAGTGTTATCAGCTCTCATAAATGCAGAATTTTGAACCAAAATATAATTACATCTAATAATAATTAAATTTGGAAATTAAGATGTTGCATATGAAATATTGTGTATAAAATCAGACACTGAATAAAAAAATCAGATGGTTATTTCATAGACAGAGCCTAGATTTCTTACTGCTTCTCATCACAAAATAGAAAACTTATTTTATATCATGTTAATACATATATAAGAATTTATGGATACTCTCAAAAAGAACTGCACTGGATAGAGTTAAATAAAGAAGGATGATTTTATTCAAGACTACTGCAAATATAGAGTGAGACTATTGTAATAGAGAGGAAAGACTGAACTCAGCTCTACTGAAACAAAGAACAACACAGTTTTTAAACCCTAAGGTGAGGGAGTGAAAAGGAAAAAGTAGTGAAGAACATTAGGGCAAAGGTAGGTTAGTGTGATTAGGCCATGTGGTTTTGCTAATCGGCACTCGGTGAAGTTAGCTTCCCTGGTGGCTCAATGGTAAAAATCCATTTGCCAATGCAGGAGATCTGGGCTCCATCTTTGATTCAGAAAGATCCCCTAGATAAGGAAATAGCAACCACTCCAGCATTCTTGCCAGGGAAATCCCATGGACAGAGGAACCTGGCAGGCTATAGTCCACAGGGTCACAAAGAGTCGACGATTTAGTGACTAAACAACAACTTACTGAAGTTAGACCCCTGTCCTCACAAAGAGAATGGGAGGATTCTCTGTGTGAAAATAAGAATCCTATCTTTCTTGATGGTTACATTTTAATGGAATAGCTCCCAGATCCTTGGCAATGACATTCTAGGATTATAAAACTTGCAAGAGACTGGGGAATTTATCTCCATTCAAGAAGCTGAGAAAGAATTTGCAGTTACACATTTTCTAAAGTAAAGCTTTAAAACGTGGCCAGAGCTAGAGTCAGAAAAAAAAAAAAAAAAAAGAAAAACTGTGTAAAGTTTATTCAAGCTGAGGAGGATGTTAAGGTCATCTTGATCAGTATTACATGAATTATTTTAGTTTATTACAAATACTTTATGAGTCTGAATACAAGGATATAGGCTAACATGATAAGTGTTTAATGATAACATTTGAGAAAAAAAAAAGTATGACAAGTCAAAGAAAAAATAATTTATGTCCTGGAATATGTCATTCTGTATCCTACTCTTTTGTTACAGAGAATCACTATATATTGAATGGATGCTGCTGCTGATGCTAAATCACTTCAGTCATGTCCGATTCTGTGTGACCCCATAGACAGCAGCTCACTAAGCTCCTCTGCCCTTGGGATTCTCCAACCAAGAACACTGGAGTGGGTTGCTGTTTCCTTCTCCAATGCATGCATGCATGCATGCTAAGTCACTTCAGTCGTGTCCGATTCTGTGTGACCCTATGGACAACAGCTCACCAGGCTCCTCTGTCCACGGGATTCTCTAGGCAAGAATACTGGAGTGCGTTGCCATTTCCTTCTCCCTGAATGGATGCTACATTGATCAATATGGTGATTTTGTTTGCTATTGCAAGAGGAAGTAGGGAATGCATAGACTGAGTGGAATAGAATGTATTTGCCAGAAGACTATGGTCGATTATTACATATAATTCTGATTTGGTAAGTTAAATGCATTTATTATGTTCTTGACTAATATTCTATAAATCTTAGGAAAAGGACAAGTTCTTGTGTTATGTCAAACTGTTCCTTGCTTAGGATCAAAAGGGTAAAAGCAAAATTATAACTGATGAGACCTGAGGATTATGCTATTGGCACTACTTGGAGTGGAAAACAGTGTGTGGGTTTTTTAAATAGAGAGGTTAGAGGTTTCAATAAACAGGATATTTCAAGCCAAAATGCAGATATTACCAACTTAGGTGGTAGTATACATGCTCTATGTTTGTCATCAGGGAGAAAGTTGAGGTAGTGAGCTAACTTTGTGGGTTTTCTCTTTCCTGCCTTGAGAAGGGACCTGTTTTAAAATCAGTATATTCAGGTCTCCATCAAGCCTTTTTTTTTTTTTTTCCTGCTGTGTATCCATCAGTATTAAACAACTAGAAATCCTGATCATCACAGTCGTTATGCAGATGAATGAGTAATGAGTAGGAGAAGAGTCTATCATTAAATTGGTGAGAAAACTATCAGCTTAGAATCCCTTAAAAACAATAGACTCTTTTTGTGTGTACTTACAGTACTGTAACTATAGGGAAAAAAATAATGACAGTACGGCTTCTGTCTGCTTTCTCTTTCCAAACCTTTCTAATTGCATATAGTAGGAAAAGAGAGGCACTTATGTCATTGCTGCCTAGAAGAAACACAGTACCAAGTACCCTGTGTTCACCTCTGTTCTTTGTAGTATAAACATCTGATCATGGTGCTGTTTATTATCTCACAGTTTCTGTGGTTCAAGGGTCTGATTCAGGATCTGGACATGGTTTAGAAGAATCTCTCAGGGTTTCAAAAGGTGGAGAGCAAGGTGTCAGCCAGTTTGTGTTTTTATCTTTTAAGTTTAACCAGATTGATTTCAAGGTCACTTAAATAGAAAACTTATTTCCTTGAGGCTTTAGGACTGTGAGCTCTGACTTACTGCTGCATTATACCTGCTGGAATCTGCTCTCAGTATCTAGAGGCCTATCTCAGCTTCTAGAGGCCATCTGCAGTTCCTAGAGGCCTCTAACAATTTCTTCCCACATGAGGCATTCTCAACACAATCACTTCGTTAAGTCAGCAAGGAAAATTTCTAGGCAACCTTGCTGTAACAAGATAGGATTTTTTTAAAATATAAATTTATTTATTTTAATTGGAGGTTAATTACTTTACAATATTGTATTGGTTTTGCCATACATCAGCATGAATCCACCACGGGTATATGCGTGTTCCCCATCCTGAACCCTCCTCCCTCCTCCCTCCCCATACCATCCCTCTGGGTAGTCCCAGTGCACCAGACCCAAGCAACCAGTATCATGCATGGAACCTGGACTGGTGATTCGTTTCTTACATGATATTATACATGTTTCAATGCCATTCTCCCTAATCATCCCACCCTCTCCCTCTTCCACAGAGTCCAAAAGACTGTTCTATACATCTGTGTCTCTTTTACTGTCTCGTATACAGGGTTATCATTACCATCTTTCTAAATTCCATACATATGTGTTAGTATACTGTATTGGTGTTTTTCTTTCTGGCTTACTTCACTCTGTATATTCGGCTCCAGTTTCATCCACCTCATTAGAACTGATTCAAATGTATTCTTTTTAGTGGCTGAGTAATACTCCATTGTGTATATGCACCATAGCTTTCTTATCCGTTCATCTGCTGATGGGCATCTAGGTTGCTTCCATGTCCTGGCTATTATAAACAGTGCTGCAATGAACATTGGGGTACACGTGTCTCTTTCAATTCTGGTTTCCTCGGTGTGTATGCCCAGCAGTGGGATTACTGGGTCATAAGGCAGTTCTATTTCCAGTTTTTTAAGGAATCTCCACACTGTTCTCCATAGTGGGTGTACTAGTTTGCATTCCCACCAACAGTGTAAGAGGGTTCCCTTTTCTCCACACCCTCTCAAGCATTTATTGTTTGTAGACTTTTGGATCGCAGCCATTCTGACTGGCGTGAAATGATACCTCATAGTGGTTTTGATTTGCATTTCTCTGATAATGAGTGATGTTGAGCATCTTTTCATGTGTTTGTTAGCCATCTGTATGTCTTCTTTGGAGAAATAGACAAGATAGGATCTTATATAACCTAATGTAATGAGAGTGATACCCTGACACCTTTGCCGTATTCTACTCATTAAAAGCAATTCATCTCTCTGCCCATATCCAAAAGTGTTAGTCACTTGGTTGTGTCCAATTCTTTGTGACCTCATGGACTGTAGCCTGCCAGGCTCCTCTGTTCATGGAATTCTCCACGCAAGAGTACTGGAGTGGGTAGCCATTCCCTTCTTCAGAGGATCTTCCCAAATCAAGGATCGAACCTGTGTCACCTGCATTACAAGTGGATTCTTTACTATCTGAGCCACCAGGGAAGCCTATATCCAAGGGAGATGATTATATAAAGCCATGAACACCAGGCATCAGGGCAGCACTGAAGGCCGCCATAGAGTTTATCCTCCACAGAGACTGATACAAATAGAAATGCAAATCAAAGAGCCAAGACAAACAAGGCCTAAAATGAGAACTACAGACAAGAAGGACCTAATTTGCTCTATGGAGAACAAATCAAATAAGCCATCATGAATAGTAACTTTTTAATAGTATAGTATAAAAAGCAACTACCCAAAATAAATAGTAATCTGGAATGACAAGAAGGGAGGTATGATATTCCATAAGGTAAACTTTATGAGTAATAATGCCAAGTTTGAACATAATGATATAACAAAATAGCTACCAGAAGTATCAGACAGATGGACATAAACACCAAGACATCATTAAAATGTAGGTCATATAGGGCCATAGAAATAATTGATATTCAACTGATTTTGAATTACAAAAGTAGACATTTCATATAATTCAATCTAATACAAAAAGTTAAAATCCCAAGAGTGCACTAAGTTCTTCAATATTTTTCCATCAGATAGAGATAGATGTACGTTAGCAATTGTTAACATTCTGAAATCTTTTTGTGTGACAAGTACAATATCAAGGGAAATTTGTAGTCAGGTAGATACCCTGAATGAATGGAGAACATTGTATTCCCTCTGATTATAAGTCAATTCACTTGTTCAAATCTTTAGTCTTCTAAAGATAGTGAATAATAGTCTATGCAGTAGGTATGAGAGGATATGACCTTGGTAATGTGAGAAGGTAAAGGAAGAGTTCAGTGTTTTGAATACGAATCAGGCAGAAGTAATGATCTTCAAAATGATTCCCAAGTACAACTATATTTCAGTATAAAATTAGAAATAGATATAGAAGGAGCTCAAGTCAAGGAGCATGTGCACATTGTCAATAAATTGAAATTGTCAAAAATTCATTGAGTTACAAAATTGAGAGGAAAATTTCTGAGTTATCAAATCAAAATCGACCCATGACCCTCCTTCAGGGAAACAATATTGTCAAGTACAAAACTGAAGCAAATAAATGGAAAGACTTGGCCTTTTTAAAGGTCAAAAAATAACAAGCAACTCTAGACTAATTGATATTGGTGTGTTCATTGTAAATGATGGGGAATGGGGGAAGGAATCAATGATGAGCAGCCTGGGAGAAACTTCCAAAACAGATATGTCAGAAGAGATGGCAGGACTTAGACAGTGAGCACTGAAAGAAGCATAAAGGAGGAATAAGAATAGGGAAGCTTTGGCTGATTTCTTAGTACTTGGGTGTTTTCAGATTCCATGAAAAAACAGACTGTGGGAAAAAGAAGTCAAATTTTTATCTATAACAACTGAGGAAAAGGTTTTACTTCTTTTTACTCTAATTTATTGTGCATCAGCTACCTCTCAGACCAGAGTGAAATCATAATACCAAACTTCTATGAGAACCAGCAAAGAACATAACCAAGAAAGGGTAGGTAAAAGGGCGGTCAAGGGCTTTAGGATTAGTTAATCCAGGGCAGGATCCTAGTCACAACTAAATTGTGTGAAATTTGATAGCTATATAAAACTTTGATGTTCTAATTTCTCATATAATACACAATTCTCAGTTTTGTGATATAGTTAAATGAAGTGTGTGTGCATGCTCAGTTGCTCAGTTGTGTCCGACTCCTTATCACCCCTACTGACTGTAGCCCACCAGGCTCCTCTGTTGATGGAATTTTCCAGGCAAGAATACTGGAGTATTGTTATTTCCTTCTCCAGGGGATCTTCCTGACCCAGGAATCAAACCTGCATTGCCCGGGACTCCTGCATTGGCAGGCTGATAGTTTACCACTGACCAACTGGGAAGCCCAACTTAAGTATAAATTAATTGATATTGATGATAACAAGTAAGTACTCAGGAAGTATTATTTTGTTTTTAGAATGACAGAAGATTTAAGAAAATTTCTATTGAACACCATTGAAGAGCCTGTGGTTGTACTTCGCTGATCATAAATATTCATATATACTGGATATATTGAATATAACTTTACCATCAGGAGTTCAGTGTTAACAATTTAGAGACTTACATAAGTCCAGGTCTCAAGCTCTTCTATTTCACATTTCTTATGTTAACCATGAAACTAGGTAGATAGATATGATAAATAAATCTAAAGTAGATACAGAAAGCCCTGGTTTTAAAAGAGAACCACATGCACATATGTGCAGAAATATAGTCAACAGTTTAGATATGTACAGTTGAAATTATCTTCACTCTATTAATTAAACAATTAATTGTTAGTGTTCACTGACAATATCTTGAGCAATTTAAGTTAACACAAGCATACCCAATTCCTGAATTGTCAGTTTTAAGGGGAAGATGCATAATGCATATAGCAATTTGCTGTCTGTTTAGAGATGCCAGATGAAGACTATTTTTGAAAAGAAAAGTAAGAGAAATAATTTTCATCAAGCTATTCTCAGCTGTAAGTCCTGGAGATTTTATGAGAAAAATATTGTTCTATAAAATAATAAAATGATACATAATTTAACTTGTCACATGAGAGTTAAAATAATGGGTAATTTTCCACTGAATATTAAAAATGCACACCCTAAGAGGGATTTTCAATATAACACTTTAGCAAATTCTGAAATCCATGTTCCAGTTTCTTTCTAATCATTTTCAGAAGTAATAATACAAACAAAGACTCCAGTTTTGAAGTCTAAGTCTGTAAATGAAATTGCTAGAACAATCAGTGAAATTTGCTAATTGCAAAACAAATGCATAAGATTTCAGATGTTCACCATTTTTGATGGAATCATCTATCAGTACCCTGAAGCAACTCTGAAAAATTAAAATACATATATGGGTATAGAAAGAATTACTGGTCTGAGATATTATTTTGATATTACTGTTATAGTAGAAAATAAGTAAGTTCATGGTTTTCACATTTCAGAGTGCATCAAAATTAATAATAATAACAGCAACAAGTATAGCTAACATACTGAATGCTTAATAGGTGACATGATATCTACTGAAATTAGCTGTACAATAGTCTAACTAGTTATTATTATTTTTATTTTTACAGATAAAGAGGTTATAAGTCTCTCACTTGAGATCAAAGACCTAGTCATCTGTATTTCCTATGTGATTCTCAGATGGCACTGATGAAAATCAAATTTTTAGAAGTTGCCCAAGTCATATTTTGTATGAAAAATTAAAGATATACTGTCACTAAAGCTTTTCCTCAAGACTTCTATGTGAATTATGTCTACATACGAGAAACATCTCTGATTATGTTGTACTCTTATAAGTTCAATCAACTCATGATCGAAAAACTCACTAATTCAATGGGTATTTTAAAGTTCTGAATATTTGTCAGGCTTTCAAGAAAAATGCTGAACATGCTCTAATTAGGAAATTCCAGGGACCTTTTTGCTTTCAATAGACTTTTTTTTCTGAGCACAGTTTAATACAAGATATATATTTTGATCTGAAATATGATACATAATTCATGGGTTTTTTTCAATTAACATATGAAATGTGAAACTTTCACTCTGTAATTAATACAAGTCAGTATATCAACAAAACACATAAAAGTCCACATACACAAAATATTAGTCTATTAAAATTTAATCAACAAGAAGAGTAAAGTGTCATATATTAAAGTAACCAATAAAATTCTGTCCAATAAAATTCAGATAATTTAAAAGGTAGTCAGGTTTATTCTATAGCCCAAAGTTTAGCAGGTTTACTGCCTTGAATCCTTAGTCCTTGAGAATATGAACTATTTAAACACCTTGGAGAAGGAAATGGTAACCCACTCCAGTATTCTTGCCTTGAAAATCCCATGGACAGAGGAACCTGGCAGGCTACAGTCCATGGGGTTGCAAAAGAGTCAAACATGACTTAGGGACTAAACAACACCTTAAATATGTAGTATATTCTTCGGTCAAAGGAAAGTTATGACCAACCTAGATAGCATATTAAAAGCAGAGACATTACTTTGCCAACAGAAGTCCATCTAGTCAAGGCTATGGTTTTTCCAGTGGTCATATATGGATGTGAGAGTTGGACTATAAAGAAACCTGAGGCTGAAGAATTGATAGTTTTGAACTGTGGTGTTGGAGAAGACTCTCAAGAGTCCCTTGGACTGCAAGGAGATCCAACCAGTCCATCCTAAAGGAGATCAGTCCTGGGTGTTCATTGGAAGGCTTGATGTTGAAGCTGACACTCCAATCCTTTGGCCACCTGACGCCAAGAATTGACCCATTGGAAAAGACCCTGATGATGGGAAAGATTAAGGGCAAGAGGAGAAGGGGACGACAGAGGATGAGATGGCTGGATGGCATCACTGACTCAATGGACAAGGGTTTTGGTGGACTCTGGGAGTGGATGATGGACAGGGAGGCCTGGCATGCTGCGGTTCATGGGGTTGCAAAGAGTCAGACATGACTAAGCGACTGAACTTAACTGAACTGATGCCTTACATCCTTACTCAGATATAGTCTACTGAGATTTTGACCTGCCAGTTAAAATTAGAAAAACATGAAACAAAATTATATTCAATCTTGGTTTCTAAATTTAATCTCTATCTCCTTTTATCTCCCTACTCCTTTTCTCTTTCTCTATCTCTTTCACACAAAATCACAAGGTAAAACTAAAGGAGGCTTCAGTAGCTATTGAGGAACTTAGAAACAAATGCAAAAAGGAAGCAAGTAAGCATAAAGTAAAGTAATGCTCAAAATTCTCCAAGCCAGGCTTCAGCAATATGTGAACTGTGAACTTCCTGATGTTCAAGCTGGTTTTAGAAAAGGCAGAGGAACCAGAGATCAAATTGCCAACATCTGCTGGATCATAGAAAAAGCAAGAGAGTTCCAGAAAAACATCTATTTCTGCTTTACTGACTATGCCAAAGCCTTTGTCTGTGTGGATCACAATAAACTGTGTAAAATTCTGAAAGAGATGGGACTACCAGACCACCTGATCAGCCTCTTGAGAAATGTGTATTCAGGTCAGGAAGCAACAGTTAGAACTGGACATGGAACAACAGACTGGTTCCAAATAGGAAAAGGAGTTCGTCAAGGCTGTATATTGTCACCCTGTTTATTTAATTTATATGCAGAGTACATCATGAGAAACGCTGGACTGGAAGAAACACAAGCTGGAATCAAGATTGCTGGGAGAAATATCAATAACCTCAGATATGCAGATGACACCACCCTTATGGCAGAAAGTGAAGAGGAACTCAAAAGCCTCTTGATGAAAGTGAGTGTGGAGAGTAGAAAAGTTGGCTTAAAGCTCAACATTCAGAAAATGAAGATCATGGCATCCAGGCCCACCACTTCATGGGAAATAGATGGGGAAACAGTGGAAACAGTGTCAGACTTTATTTTTCTGGGCTCCAAAATGGGCTGTAGATGGTGACTGCAGCCATGAAATTAAAAGACGCTTACTCCTTGGAAGGAAACTTATGACCAACCTAGATAGCATGTTCAAAAGCAGAGACATTACTTTCCCAACAAAGGTTCATCTAGTCAAGGCTATGATTTTTCCTGTGGTCATGTATGGATGTGAGAGTTGGACTGTGAAGAAGGCTGAGCACTGAAGAATTGATGCTTTTGAACTGTGGTGTTGAAGAAGACTCTTGAGAGTCCCTTGGACTGCAAGGAGATCCAACCAGTGCATTCGGAAGGAGATCAGCCCTGGGATTTCTTTGGAAGGAATGATGCTAAAGCTGAAAGTCCAGTACTTTGGCCACCTCATGCGAAGAGTTGACTCATTGGAAAAGACTCTGATGCTGGGAGGGATTGGGGGCAGGAGGAGAAGGGGACGACAGAGGATGAGATGGCTGGATGGCATCGCTGACTCGATGGACGTGAGTCTGGATGAACTCCAGGAGTTGTTGATGGACAGGGAGGCCTGGCGTGCTGCGATTCATGGGGTTGCAAAGAGTGGGACACGACTGAGCAACTGATCTGATCTGAAGCATAAAATTGTTTACAAAATTCAAGTCAATGTGGTTTTATATCTTTATTTTCCATCACAATGTCATAATTACATTTATATATAACCTATATATGAAACTTTGCTGAAAAATAAATACATATGGCCAATGTAATTTGAATTTTCAGAGGCAACCATAGTAATTAAAACCAAAGTTTGATACAAGTCTCCACTGTTTGTTGGAGTATCCAATGTTTGTTTCATGTCTGTATCAGTGGCTACTAAAATTCAAATAATTGTTAACCATTTCTTAACATTATTCTTCAGGCATCACAGCATGCCAAATCGAGTGCAAAGTGGTACATATTCAAGAGAGGATTTCATAATTGAAATTTTAAACTGAGCACATATTTTCAAGATAATTTTTATCTTTTATTACTTTAAAAAATGTTATGGGAGTAAATGATAATACCACATAAACTTAAAACTTGAAGGGGCCTTCAAGAATATCTTCTGAGAAACCTTGAGCTTAGAGATTAGATTTGAGCTTATAACAAAGCTAGTGAGCTGTAGTGGTAACTAACACTTTAACATTTAGATCTCCAGACAAAGCTTCGTTGGAGTTACCCTCTTCCATATGCTTTTATCCCTCCTTTCTCTAAGGTTGAGAGTAGCAATAAAACATACCTGATCTGTTTCCTGGACAACTGCAGTAGTCTTCAAAAGTTATCTTTGGTTTGAGCCTTGATATAGAAAATGGATTCAAAGGTATACTCTGAAGTTCAATCTTCAGAGAGAATATGTGGGTAATTTAGGTTGGATCGTGTACTTATCCTTAACTAGACTATAGCTACCAGATAATGTCTATTGCTTATAAGAAAATGAGTTAACATGTACTCATATTTCACTTTGTGTAAAATACTACTTTAATGATTTCTGTTTCAGTCTGCTTAAATATTTTATAAATCAAAGAACTGGTGCTATTTTAATACCCCTAAAGAAAACTGTGATACAAACTAAAAATACTAAATGTCCATGCTCCCTTTATATCATTTCAAGGATACATTCTTGTGAAAAGATTCTGAATTTGAGGTTGACCTTTATTAAGGTCATGTCAATAAGACTAAGTAATTATAGTTACATCATAGGACACTTCTTCTCAAGCCCAATTCAGCCATCTCTGTGGAGGACATTATTAAATTATGTAGAAAATGGTCATTATTTCAGTGTCAATTACCTAGATGATTTAAAATTGAATAGACTCGGATTTAACCATTGTTTTAGGTGAGTGGTTGACATGAGATCATTGTGAAATCATATTTTTGCCCAACATCTTGTAGCTAATTGTGAAAGAATGGTTGAAGATGCTTTTTTGTTTATTTGGTTTTTTTTTTTCTTTTTAATGTTGGAAAATTCAAAATCTTGGAAAAGCAATTTATGAGAGATATATGTCAATAATAATCTATAGTTAAATAATGAAAAAAATGTCTAATGGAGACACTATTTCAAATGAAGCTCAAACAAGGCAGAGATAAACCCATGCATGTATGGTCACCTAATCTATGATAAAGGAGGCAAGGATATACAATAGAGAAAAGATTATGTCTTCAGTGAGCAGTGATCAGTAAACTGGACAGCTACATGTAAAAGAATGAAGTTAGAACACTACGTAACACCATACACAAAAATAAACTCAAAATGGATTAAAGTTCTTTATAAAGGCCAGATACAACAAAATTCTTAGAGGAAAACAAAGGCAGAACACTCTCTGGCATACAATTGCAATGATATCTTTTTGGACTGACCTAGTGTAAGGAAAATAAAAACAAAATAAACAAATAGGACCTAATTAAATTTAAAAGCCTTTCTACAGCAAAGGAAACAAACAAAAAAAGACAACACACAGAATGGGACAAGGTATTTGCAAACAATTCAACTGACAATGGATTAATTTCCAAAATACAAGCAACTCATTCAGTTCAATATATTAAAAAAAAAAAAATCAGACAACCAAATCAAAAATTGAAGATCTAAATAGACATTTCTCCAAAGAAGTACACAAACAGCCATAAAGCACATGAAAAGATGTTCAATATCACTCATTATTAGAGAAATGCAAATCAAAATCACAATAAGGTATCACCTCACACCAGTCAAAAGACAATAATCAAAAAATCTACAAACAATAAATGCTGTAGAGGGTGTTGAAAAAAGAGAACTCCCCACTTTGTTGCTGGGAGTATAAATTGGTACAATCATTATGGAAAACAGGTTCCTATAAAAGGACATATATAGCTATCATATGATCCAGGAGTCCCATTTCTTGGTATATACCTGGCTGCTACTGCTGCTGCTAAGTCGCTTCAGTCGTGTCTGACTCTGTGTGACCCCATAGACGGCAACCCACCAGAAGACCATAATTTGAAAAGACACATGTACCCTAATGTTTATTATCGTACTATTTACAATATCTAAGACTGCAATGAGATCCAACCAGTCCATTCTAAAGGAGATCAGTCCTGGGTGTTCTTTGTTTTTTGTTTGTTTGGTTTTGTTTTTTTTTGTTTTTATATTATTTTTTTAATTTTATTTTATTTTTAAACTTTACATAACTGTATTAGTTTTGCCAAATATCAAAATGAATCCACCACAGGTACACATGTGTTCCCCATCCTGAACACCCCTCCCTCCTCCCTCCCCATTCCATCCCTCTGGGTCGTCCCAGTGCACCAGCCCCAAGCATCCAGTATCGTGCATCGAACCTGGACTGGCAACTCATTTCATACATGATATTTTACATGTTTCAATGCCATTCTCCCAAATCTTCCCACCCTCTCCCTCTCTCACAGAGTCCATAAGACTGTTCTATACATCAGTGTCTCTTTTGCTGTCTCGTACACAGGGTTATTGTTACCATCTTTCTAAATTCCATATATATGCGTTAGTATACTGTATTGGTGTTTTTCTTTCTGGCTTACTTCACTCTGTATAATAGGCTCCAGTTTCATCCAACTCATTAGAACTGATTCAAATGTATTCTTTTTAATGGCTGAGTAATACTCCATTGTGTATATGTACCACAGCTTTCTTATCCATTCATCTGCTGATGGACATCTAGGTTGCTTCCATGTCCTGGCTATTATAAACAGTGCTGCGATGAACAGTGGGGTATACGTGTCTCTTTCCCTTCTGGTTCCCTCAGTGTGTATGCCCAGCAGTGGGATTGCTGGATCATAAGGCAGTTCTATTTTCAGTTTTTTAAGGAATCTCCACCCTGTTCTCCATAGTGGCTGTACTAGTTTGCATTCCCACCAACAGTGTGAGAGGGTTCCCTTTTCTCCACACCCTCTCCAGCATTTATTACTTGTAGACTTTTGGATCGCAGCCATTCTGACTGGTGTGAAATGATACCTCATAGTAGTTTTGATTTGCATTTCTCTGATAATGAGGGATGTTGAGCATCTTTTCATGTGTTTGTTAGCCATCTGTATGTCTTCTTTGGAGAAATGTCTATTTAGTTCTTTGGCCCATTTTTTAATTGGGTCATTTATTTTTCTGGAGTTGAGCTGTAGGAGTTGCTTGTATATTCTCGAGATGAGTTGTTTGTCAGTTGCTTCATTTGCTATTATCTTCTCCCATTCTGAAGGCTGTCTTTTCACCTTGCTAATAGTTTCCTTTGATGTGCAGAAGCTTTTAAGTTTAATTAGGTCCCGTTTGTTTACTTTTGCCTTTATTTCCAATATTCTGGGAGGTGGGTCATAGAGGATCCTGCTGTGATGTATGTCAGAGAGTGTTTTGCCTATGTTCTCCTCTAGGAGTTTTATAGTTTCTGGTCTTACGTTTAGATCTTTAATCCATTTTGAGTTTATTTTGTGTATGGTGTTAGAAAGTGTTCTAGTTTCATTCTTTTACAAGTGGTTGACCAGATTTCCCAGCACCACTTGTTAAAGAGATTCTCTTTAATCCATTGTATATTCTTGCCTCCTTTGTCAAAGATAAGGTGTCCATATGTGCGTGGATTTATCTCTGGGCTTTCTATTTTGTTCCATTGATCTATATTTCTGTCTTTGTGCCAGTACCATACTGTCTTGATAACTGTGGCTTTGTAGTAGAGCCTGAAGTCAGGTAGGTTGATTCCTCCAGTTCCAGTCTTCTTTCTCAAGATTGCTTTGGCTATTCGAGGTTTTTTGTATTTCCATACAAATTGTGAAATTATTTGTTCTAGCTCTGTGAAGAATGCTGTTGGTAGCTTGATAGGGATTGCATTGAATCTATAGATTGCTTTGGGTAGTATACTCATTTTCACTATATTGATTCTTCCAATCCATGAACATGGTATATTTCTCCATCTATTAGTGTCTTCTTTGATTTCTTTCACCAGTGTTTTATAGTTTTGTATATATAGGTCTTTAGTTTCTTTAGGTAGGTATATTCCTAAGTATTTTATTCTTTCCGTTGCAATGGTGAATGGAATTGTTTCCTTAATTTCTCTTTCTGTTTTCTCATTATTAGTGTATAGGAATGCAAGGGATTTCTGTGTATTGATTTTATATCCTGCAACTTTACTATAGTCATTGATTAGTTCTAGTAATTTTCTGGGTGTTCTTTGGAAGGAATGATGCTAAAGCTGAAACTCCAGTACTTTGGCCACCTCGTGGGAAGAGTTGACTCATTGGAAAAGACTCTGATGCTGGAAGGGATTGAGGGCAGGAGGAGAAGGAGACGACAGAGGATGAATGGCTGGATGGCATCACCGACTTGATGGACTTGAGTTTGAGAGAACTCCGGGAGTTGGTGATGGACAGCGAGGCCTGGCGTGCTGCAATTCATGGGGTGGCAAGAAGTCAGACACGACTGAGTGACTGAACTGAACTGAGCTGAAAGACTTGGAAATAACCTAAATTCCCATTGACAAAGCAATGAATAAAGAAGATATGGTACATATATATACAGGAATATTATTCAGCCATAAAAAAGGACAAAATAATGCCTTTTGCAGCAACATGTATGGATCCAGAGATTATCATACTAAATGAAGTAAGTCGGTTTTCTATATATAGGTCTTTAGTTTCTTTAGGTAGATATATTCCTAAGTATTTATTCTTTTCATTGCAATGGTGAATGGAATTGTTTCCTTAATTTCTCTATTTTCTCATTATTAGTGTATAGGAATGCAAGGGATTTCTGTGTGTTGATTTTATATCCTGCAACTTTACTATAGTCATTGATTAGCTCTAGTAATTTTCTGGTGGAGTCCTTAGGGTTTTCTATGTAGAGGATCATGTCATCTGCAAACAGTGAGAGCTTTACTTCTTCTTTTCCAGTTTGGATTCCTTCTATTTCTTTTTCTGCTCTGATTGCTGTGGCCAAAACTTCCAAAACTATGTTGAATAATAGTGGTGAGAGTGGGCACCCTTGTCTTGTTCCTGACTTTAGGGGAAATGCTTTCGATTTTTCACCATTGAGGATAATGTTTGCTGTGGGTTTGTCATATAGAGCTTTTATTATGTTGAGGTATGTTCCTTCTATTCCTGCTTTCTGGAGAGTTTTTATCATAAATGGATGTTGAATTTTATCCAAGGCTTTCTCTTAATCTATTGAGATAATCATATGGCTTTTATTTTTCAATTTGTTAATGTGGTGTATTACATGATTGATTTGTGGATATTGAAGAATCCTTACATTCCTGGGATAAAGCCCACTTGGTCATGGTGTATGATCTTTTTAATGTGTTGTTGGATTCTGATTGCTAGAATTTTATTAAGGATGTTTGCATCTATGTTCATCAGTGATATTGGCTTGTAGTTTTCTTTTTTTGTGGCATCTTTGTCAGGTTTGGTATTAGGGTGATGGTGGCCTTATAGAATGAGTTTGGAAGTTTACTTTCCTCCGCATTTTTCTGGAAGAGTTTGAGTAGGATAGGTGTCAGCTCTTCTCTAAATTTTTGGTAGAATTCAGCTGTGAAGCCATGTGGACCTTGGCTTTTGTTTGCTGGAAGATTTCTGATTAGTTTCAATTTCCGTGCTCATGATGGGTCTGTTAATATTGTCTATTTCTTCCTGGTTCAGTTTTGGAAAGTTGTACTTTTCTAAGAATTTGTCCATTTCTTCCACATTGTCCATTTTATTGGCATATAATTGTTGATAGTAGTCTCTTATGATCCTTTGTATTTGTGTGTTGTCTGTTGTGATCTCTCCATTTTCATTTCTAATTTTATTGATTTGATTTTTCTCCCTCTGTTTCTTGATGAGTCTGGCTAATGGTTTGTAAATTTTATTTATCCTTTCAAAAAATCAGCTTTTGGATTTGTTGATTTTTGCTATGATCTCCTTTGTTTCTTTTGCATTTATTTCTGCCCTAATTTTTAAAATTTCTTTCCTTCTACTAACCCTGGGGTTCTTCATTTCTTCCTTTTCCAGTTGCTTTAGGTGTAGAGTTAGGTTATTGGAAGAATCAATATAGTGAAAATGAGTATACTACCCAAAGCCATCTATAGATTTAATGCAATCCCTATCAGCTACCAACAGTATTTTTCACAGAGCTAGAACAAATAATTTCACAATTTCTTTGGAAATACAAGAAACCTCTAATAGCCAAAGCAATCTTGAAAAAGAAGAATGGAACTGGAGGAATCAACCTGCCTGACTTCAGGTTTTACTACAAAGCCACAGTCATCAAGACAGTATGGTACTGGCACAAAGGCAGAAATATAGATCAATGGAACAAAATAGAAAGCCCAGAGATAAAACCACGCACCTAAGGACACCTTATCTTTGACAAAGGAGGCAAGAATATACAATGGATTAAAGAGAATCTCTTTAACAAGTGGTGCTGGGAAATCTGGTCAACCACTTGTAAAAGAATGAAACTAGAACACTTTCTAACACCATACACAAAAATAAACTCAAAATGGGTTAAAGATCTAAACATAAGACCAGAAACTATGAAACTCTTAGAGGAGAACATAGGCAAAACACTCTCCGACATACATCACAGCAGGATCCTCTATGACCCACCTCCCAGAATATTGGAAATAAAGGCAAAAATAAACAAACAGGACCTAATTAAACTTAAAAGCTTCAGCACATCAAAGGAAACTATTAGCAAGGTGAAAAGACAGCCTTCAGAATGGGAGAAGATAATAGCAAATGAAGCAACTGACAAACAACTAATCTCAAAAATATACAAGCAACTCCTGCAGCTCAATTCCAGAAAAATAAACGACCCAATCAAAAAATGGGCTAAAGAACTAAATAGACATTTCTCCAGAGAAGACATACAGATGGCTAACAAACACATGAAAAGATGCTCAACATCACTCATTATCAGAGAAATGCAAATCAAAACCACAATGAGGTACCATTTCATGCCAGTCAGAATGGCTGCGATCCAAAAGTCTACAAGCAATAAATGCTTGAGAGGGTGTGGAGAAAAGGGAACCCTCTTACACCGTTGGTGGGAATGCAAACTAGTACAACCACTATGGAGAACAGTGTGGAGATTCCTTTAAAAACTGGAAATAGAACTGCCTTATGATCCAGCAATCCCACTGCTGGGCATACACACCAAGGAAACCAGAAGTGAAAGAGACACATGTACCCCAATGTTCATCACAGCCCTCTTTATAATAGCCAGGACATGGAAGCAACCTAGATGTCCATCAGCAGATGAATGGATAAGAAAGCTGTAGTACATCTACACAATGGAGTGTTACTCAGCTATTAAAAAGAATACATTTCAATCAGTTCTACTGAGGTAGTTGAAACTGGAGCCTATTATACAGAGTGAAGTAAGCCAGAAAGAAAAACACCAATACAGTATCAGATCAGATCAGATCAGTCACTCAGTAGTGTCCCACTCTTTGAGACCCCATGAATTGCAGCACGCCAGGCCTCCCTATCCATCACCAACTCCTGGAGTTCACTCAGACTCCTGTCCATCGAGTCAGCGATGCCATCCAGCCATCTCATCCTCTGTCGTCCCCTTCTCCTCCTGCCCCCTATCCCTCCCAGCATCAGATTCTTTTTCAATGAGTCAGCTCTTCGCATGAGGTGGCCAAAGTACTGGACTTTCAGCTTTAGCATCATTCCCTCCAAAGAAATCCCAGGGATGATCTCCTTCCGAATGGAATGGTTGGATCTCCTTGCAGTCCGAGGGACTCTCAAGAGTCTTCTCCAACACCACAGTTCAAAAGCATCAATTCTTCGGTGCTCAGCCTTCTTCACAGTCCAACTCTCACATCCATACATGACCACAGGAAAAACCATAGCCTTGACTAGATGAATCTTTGTTGGCAAAGTAATGTCCCTGCTTTTGAATATGCTATCTAGGTTGGTCATAACTTTCCTTCCAAGGAGTAAGTGTCTTTTAATTTCATGGCTGCAGTCACCATCTGCAGTGATTTTGGAGCCCAGAAAAATAAAGTCTGACACTGTTTCCACTGTTTTCCCATCTATTTCCCATGACGTGATGGGATGGGATGCCATGCTCTTCGTTTTCTGAATGTTGAGCTTTAAGTCAACTTTTTCACTCTCCACCTTCACTTTCCTCAAGAGGCTTTTGAGTTCCTCTTCACTTTCTGCCATAAGGGTGGTGTCATCTGCATATCTGAGGTTATTCATATTTCTCCCAGCAATCTTGATTCCAGCTTGTGTTTCTTCCAGTCCAGCGTTTCTCATGATATACTCTGCATATAAGTTAAATAAGCAGGGTGACAATATACAGCCTTGACATACTCCTTTTCCTATTTGGAACCAGTCTGTTGTTCCATGTCCAGTTCTAACTGTTGCTTCCTGACCTGCATACAAATTTATCAAGAGGCAGGTCAGGTGGTCTGGTGTTCCCATCTCTTTCAGAATTTTCCACAGTTTATTGTGATCCACACAGTCAAAGGCTTTGGCATAGTCAATAAAGCAGAAATAGATGTTTTTCTGGAACTCTCTTGCTTTTTCCATGATCCAGCAGATGTTGGCAATTTGGTCTCTGGTTCCTCTGCCTTTTCTAAAATCAGCTTGAACATCAGGAAGTTCACAGTTCACATATTGCTGAAGCCTGGCTTGGAGAATTTTGAGCATTACTTCACTAGCATTACTTTACGTGAGATGAGTGCAATTGTGTGGTAGTTTGATCATTCTTTGGCATTGCCTTTCTTTGAGATTGGAATGAACACTGACCTTTTCCAGTCCTGTGGCCACTGCTGAGTTTTCCCAATTTGCTGGCATATTGAGTGCAGCACTTTTACAGCATCATCTTTCAGGATTTGGAATAGCTCAACTGGAATTCCATCACCTCCACTAGCTTTGTTCGTAGTGATGCTTTCTAAGGCCCACTTGACTTCACATTCCAGGTTGTCTGGCTCCAAGTCAGTGATCACACCATCGTGATTATCTGGGTCGTGAAGATCTTTTTTGTACAGTTCTTCTGTGTATTCTTGCCATCTCTTCTTAATATCTTTTGCTTCTGTTAGGTCCATACCATTTCTGTCCTTTATCGAGCCCATCTTTGCATGAAATGTTCCTTTGGTATCTCTGATATTCTTGAAGAGATCCCTAGTCTTTCCCATTCTGTTGTTTTCCTCTATTTCTTTGCATTGATCGCTGAAGAAGGCTTTCTTATCTCTTCTTGCTATTCTTTGGTACTCTGCATTCAGATGTTTATATCTTTCCTTTTCTCCTTTGCTTTTCACTTCTCTTCTTTTCACAGCTATGTGTAAGTCCTCCCCAGACAGCCATTTTGCTTTTTTGCATTTCTTTTCCATGGGGATGGTCTTGATCCCTGTCTCCTGTACAATGTCACGAACCTCATTCCATAGTTCATCAGGCACTCTATCTATCAGATAGGCCCTTAAATCTATTACTAACGCATATATATGGAATTTAGAAAGATGGTAACGACAACCCTGTATGCAAGACAGCAAAAGAGACACAGATGTATAGAAGTCTTTTAGACTCTGTGGGAGAGGGAGGGGGGGTATGATTTGGGAGAATGGCATTGAAACATGTATAATATAATATAAGAAACGAATCACCAGTCCAGGTTTGACGCAGGATACAGGAAGCTTGGGGCTGGTGCACTGGGATGACCCAGAGGGATGCTATAGGGAGGGAGGTGGCAGGGGTGTTCAGGATGGGGAACATGTGTACACCCGTGGTGGATGCATGTTGATGCATGGCAAAACCAATACAATATTGTAAAGTAAAAAAAAATAATAATAATAATAAATGAATTAAGTCAGACAGAAAACCAAATATCAAATGATATCAGTTGTATGTGAGATCTAATAAAAATGATACAAATGAACTTATTTACAAAACAGAAACAAACTCAAAGATTTTGAAATCAAACACAGCTGCCAAAGGGGAAACTTGGGGAGACAAATTAGGAGATTGGAATTAACATATATACTGCCTGCCTGCCAAGCCACTTCAGTTGTGTCCAAGTCTGTGTGACCCCATAGACAGCAGCCCACCAGGCTCCCCCATCCCTGGGATTCTCCAGGCAAGAACACTGGTTGGGTTGCCATTTCCTTCTCCAATGCGTCAAAGTGAAGTCGCTCAGTTGCGACCCCATGGACTGCAGCCCACCAGGATCCTCCGTCCATGGGATTTTCCAGGCAAGAGTACTGGAGTGGGGTGCCATTGCCTTCTCTGAACATATATACACTACTATATAAAAATATATAACTAATAAGGACCTACTATATATCACAGTGTGTGTGTGTGTGTGTGTGTGTGTGTGTGGGTGCTTTTATGTATATTCAGTCACTCAGTTGTGTCCACCCACTTTTTGCAACCCTATGGACTGTAGCCTGACAGGCTCCTCTGTCCATGGAATTTTCCAGGCAAGAATACTGGAGTGGGTTGCCATTTTTTCCTTCAGGGGATCTTCCCAACCCAGGGATCAAACCCATGTCTGTTGTGCCTCCTGCATTATAGGTGTATTCTTTACTGTTGAGCCATCATGGAAGCCCAGAACTTTAGCCCATAGCACCAGGAAATTCTGCTCAATATTCTGTAATAACTGATATGGGAATGAATCTGATAAATAATGTATATGTGTGTATATATGTATATATATAATAGATTCACTTTGTTGTACACCTGAAACTAACAAAACATAGTATATCAACTTAACACAATATAATAAATCAATTGTATGCCTATTTAAAAAAAAAAAAGTGTATGAACTTTCCAATGCCTCTTCTCTTGGATGGTTCATGATAAAGAGTAGTGATCTGTGGTGAACCAGATGGGTGGGATAGATGGGTGTCCTAGATGAGGGGAAGGGGGTCCAAGAGGGTGTGGCTATAAGTATACAAATAGTGGATTCAATAACACAGCATTGTAAACCAAATATACTCCTAGTTTTTTCTTTTTCTTTAAAGCAGGCAGTAATATATAATACTATAATTTTACTGTTTTGTCTCTGAAGCATAGGATTGACAGTAAATGAGCAACAAGCAACTATTCTTCTTTATCATAATGTAGACTCTACTTTGCTAAAGATTATCATTTTCACACATGAGATTCTTGATGGATACTGTTGTTAGCATCTCATACACCATTTATGATCTTACCTTTTAAATCAACATCATAGGTGAGGAATTTCTACTCTAATTTGCATGTATTCTTGTTCTATGAAAGCAAAATTTGTAGGTCAAATTCTCCTGAACTGATAAAGATGGGGTGGGGAGAGTCTTAGATGACTCTTACTCAACTTGATAAAAAAAAAAAAAAAACACATTTATTACAATGAAACTAAATTCAGGGATTTCATCTTAAGCACATATGCCTACTGCAACAAAATAAGCCAAGGGAAGAAAACTGTGACACACTTAGAAGACAATAGAGAACAACTGAGACCTTTTCCAACATTGTGAATTCCAAGAACTGGTTCTTATTATAGATGTTACTTCTAAAGTATTTTTATTTGGCTTAGGCACAGTTTTAATGAGGTAAGAAAAGGTATTAATTAATCTGGATTTACTAACAGTGACTAGTAAAACATGTTTTAAGGTACAGTATTTGCATTTTCAGTTATCATTATTATTTAAAGAGAATTTTGTTATTATTTTTAAACTGATTCCAAAGTTTTTCTTTCTGCTTTCAGATATAGCTATTTAAGCAGAATGATATATCTCTACATCTTATAATTAAATGGTGATTTTATAAATTACTCATGTACTTCTTATTTCTAAAGTTTCATTTGTTTATAGTCATTTTAGCATTAATCCATGAATTGTCTTCCTATTCACTTTTATGTACATCTAACCTAACTTTTGGAGAAGGAAATGGCAACTCATTCCTATATTCTTGCCTGGAAAATTCCATTGAAGGCTACTACAGTTCAAGGAGTCACAAAGAGTTAGATGTGACTGAACACAATCTGACTTTTAAGAATGGAGATATGTACTTAAAATATTAACATTCAACTAATCATGAGCCCCTAATAATTTTACACTGGAAATGTACCCTGTCTTACAGGATCAGAGGCAACATGGAACAATCTGTGTGCTTGTGAACTGGTAATACTGAGATGTCTCTGAACCTGCTCAGGTTCCTCACCTTGGCTACCACTACCCTGGTCTAGAAATAACAATATGTGTTTCAGAGTAATATCATTAAGATTAAGAAATGTATGTGAAACTGCCCAGTCCATTATCTGGCATAGTGGATACTCAATAATTTTTAGTTAAATGCATCTACAAAAGCCAAATTTTGTTATGAAGAAGAGGTCTCAGTTTCTTAAAGCATGGGCAGGGTTGAAGGGATACTTCTGGGCAAAAATAATGAAGATTCAGAGAATAGCACTGAAAGGGGAAATTTTTAAGATTTAAATCTACTCCTGAAGTGGAGTAGAGCAGTTCAAAGGCAGATTTTGGCCTACCACTGAATGGTGTGATGACATAAGTGTCTCTCTTTATGTGTACAAATTCCAATGCCATGCCCTACTGTTGGAGATATGTAATATAGCAAAGAACTTGTGGATAGTACTACTTTTAAAATGATGTATATTGAAATATAATGTATACAGAATAAAATTCACCAAGTTTAATTTTAGAGTTAGATGAGTTCTGGGAAATGTACATTCCACATAAATACCACCACTGAATAAACTGAGTATTCATAAAACTGAATATTTCCATCACCCAAAAAACTTCTTGATATTTCTCTGCAATCAGATCTCTACATTCCATCCCAACCTGAAGCCCCTTAGCAACTATTGACATGATTTCTGTCACTAGAGTTTTGACCCTTGTGCTACTGCTGCTAAATCACTTCAGTCATGTCCGACTCTGTGTGACCCCATAGACGGCAGCCCACCAGGCTCCCCTATCCCTGGGATTCTCCAGGCAAGAACACTGGAGTGGGTTGTCATTTCCTTCTCCAATGCATGAAAGTGAAAAGTGAAAGGGAAGTCGCTCAGTCGTGTCTGACCCTCAGTGACCCCATGGACTGCAGCCTTCCAGGCTCCTCCATCCATGGGATTTTCCAGGCAAGAATACTGGAGTGGGGTGCCATTGCCTTCTCCGTTTGACTCTTCTAGAATATTCATATAAATGGAATTACACAGTATGTAGCTTTGTTTTTGTGTGTGTGTGTGTGCCTGGCTTTTGTCATTTAACATGTTTTTTGTCCATCCTTTTTGTTATCAATAGGTTGTTCCTTTAAACTGCGGAATAGAATTCTATTGATACAACTGTCCTAACTTTCTGGTTTATTTTCAGGAGGTTTTCTCTATTATGAATAAAGCTACTATGAACATTTAAGTACAATTCTTTGTGTGGACATTATTTTTATTTCTTTTGGATGAATACATAGAAATGTGATTGCTAGGTCCAGTATTAATTTTATGCTAAATTAATTTGCCAAAATTCTTTCCAAAGTATATGAAGCAATTTTGTTTCAACCAGCATCAGAGTTCTGTTAGCCTCATCTTCTGACTCTTGTGTTTTTACTGTCTCTTTAATTATAGCTAATCGAGGGGACATACAATGGTAACTATTTCCAGTTTCCCAAAGCTTTATAATATTAAACATGTTTGCAATTGCTCACTTCTCATTCCTTTTTTTTTTTTTTTCCTTGCATTAAATACCCACAAAAAGTATCTGTCCAGTTTTTGAGGATTATTTTATTTTCAAATGTTTAGGTTTGGAGAATTCTTTATATATTCTGGACATAAGTCTTCCTCAGAATCATGCTTTGCAAAATATTCTGCCTGTTTTTGGTTTGTTATCTGATTTTTTTCAAAGCATCCTTTGAAAAACAAAAGTTTTAAATGTTTCAGAAGTCCAATTTATTCTTTTACATTGTATTATTTTGTTTAATATTATAAACCTTTGCTAAAAATAAAGTTTACATACATTTTTCTGTTTTCTAGTTTTAGTTCTTAATTTAGTGCTCTTGAGTCATTTTTATTTATTGTTGTGTATGTGAGAGGTAAAGGTATAAGTTTCTTTTTTTCTTTACATGTGTACATCCATTTTTCTAATACCACAAGCATAAAAACTACATTTTTCCCTACTGAATCACCTTGGCAGCTTTGTCAAAATATCAATTGACCACAAGCATGTGAATCTCTTTATTTTATTCCATTGATCTTGACGTCTGTCTTTATTACAAACATAATGCCGTCTTCATTATTTTATGGTAAATATATTTCATTTATCTTAGTCTTACTTTTTGTAATTACTTTGCTTATTCTCAGTTCCTTTCAGTTTTCATATATATTCTAGAACAAATCAATTTATATGAAATATTTTGCTAAGATTATGATTGGAATCATCTTGCTTTTATAGTTCAATATATAATTTATCTTAACAATATGGTATGTTCTAGTCCATGAACATGCTCATCTCTCCATTTATTATGATCATACTTTTTGGTCAGCAGAATCTTTTAAATAGTGTTGAGGGTACAGTATTGAACATATTTTGTGAAATTTATCTTTAATTGTTCCATAATTTGGTGATACTTAATGACTTTTTCAAATGCAATGCCCAATTGTTTCCTGTTAAAATGTGTGTGTGTGTGCCTTAAATACTACCCTGTCAAACTATTACTTTTTGTTATAGATTCCTTAAGATTTTCTTCTAAATGAAGAGATTATGTATCATCTGATGTTTCACAGATTCCAACTGATAGAAGCTAAAGTACTTTTTCAAGGTTTCTGTATAAAAGTAACTGAATGTTTAAGTGAACAAACATTTTTTTCATCTCTTACTTTCCATAGCAAATATTGGTTAAATAACTAGTTCCTTATCAAATAGCTAAAGAGTAAGAAAGCTGGAAGAGAAACTTTAAAATCAGTTTGCTTGACTCTAAAGTTTTGGTAATTTTATTTGCAAATTTTCTTTACATTATAAAATCATTATGCTGTTCAACCAAGCCTGCAGAAAGAAAGTATGTCAAGATTTGAAGTAATTAAGGTTAACTTGGTAATGCTTATGGAAATATTTATTAGTTTGCTGGTTTTACTGGTATTTCAATTAAATGTGATAGCAATACAAAATTAGTTTTCTTTTTTACTTTAGTTTTATGATGTATGAAAACTATAGAGATCAACTCATTTTGAAAATAATCACTGAAGCTTTAAAGTGCTATTTTTAAATAATCAACCATCTCCTCATTTTGTCACCTTTGTATCAAAACATTTCCAACTCTAAGCTAATCAAATAATGATAATGTTTTGTTATACATGTGTTCATCTATAAACCCATAGAAAAAATTAAAAGCAGAATTATGATGTATTTTAACTATGAAAATTTTATATCCAGACAGTAAAAACTTGAATAAACTCACATACAAATGCACCCCTTATTTTGGGTTGCAACAATTACATTATTAAAATGTACCTTTTATATTATAATACATATTTAATTATTTAAAAAGAACTTTATGTATTCTTTCTCATTAAATCTACATAAAATCCTGTAAGATACAAAGAGGTGAAGTGACTTACCTAAGACTAAAGAGAATGGAAGCCTTCTGTTTTATGACAGGTGCTTTCATTTATTCTCTTTGTCTCATTCCTTCTTTGGAAAAAAATCAATGATTTCAGTGAAAGAAATATTTCTATTCCTTGGATAGTCTTGAAAAAAATATGTCTGCATAATTGTTCATGTATTTATTCTTTCTAAATCCTTACCAAAACATTTTTAGATAGTAACATGCTGATTAGTGTTGTAATGTTAAATATATGACAAACATGTTAATATTAACTGGAGAATGTATCATTAGCATGCTGTTCTACAAAATGCAAAGTTCAATATTAATCAAGAAAAGATTATACTACTAGAACCAAGATTATTATTAAAGTAAAAAAAATGTTATAAATAATAACTGAGATTTGAAACCTACTGCAAAAACAATGTATTTGAGTTCATGGACTGTCTCTTATGAAAAAATGAGTATATACTTGAAAGACATAATTATTAACTGATTAGATTAGGATGAGGTCTTCAAGAAGCATGAATGGGCATAAGATGATTGTCAAAATGACTTCTAAGAAAGGTGGAGTCCTCTTCATGTGAAAGTGCCTGGGAGCTGTCCTCTGCAGGTAATTTTCTCAGAACAATGGAAGGGACACAAAGAATCACTAACTGAGGTCTGGTTGCTCTATTCTTTACCTAACATTATTCATGATTAAGAAATATTTTAGAAATATGGTTTTGAAGAGGCTGCATATTCATCCTGGAGGGATATGCCCTTTTTCCAGAACCTAAAGATCAGCACTGAGACAACCCTATCATGATTTGTGAGGAACCTCACGAGGCATCTTCATATTTCATAGATGCCTCCTGAATACAGCCTGGAGCTGCTGCAGTGTGTTCTCAAAAATGGCAACCTTCCGAGTCACATGGCAAATAGATTAGAGGAGTATTCCCAAAGCATGTTGTACACAATCTTACCAGAACTCAAAAGAAGCTGATAAAAATCTATGCCTCTTTTAACTGTTGGAGATTCAAGATGAAATATATTGCCCCCTCTTTTTTTAGAGGGTTTCCTGGGTGGCTCAGTGTTAAAGAATCTCCTGCTAAGCAGGAGAGGTGCATTGGATCCCTGGGTCAGGAAGACCCGCTGGAGAAGGAAATGACACCCACTCCAGTATTCTTGCCTGGGAAATCCCTCGGTCAGAGGAGCCTGACGGGCTACAGTCCATAGGGCTGCAAAGAGTTGAATATGACTTAGCATTTAAACAACAACAAAACCTTTTTTAGAGGAGTTATCCCAGAGAGCTCACGAGTGCTCACATCCTATATATTACACTGATCATGAAAGATAGTAGAAAAGCTTATCTTCCAATCACTGCTATGCAGGTGCCTTTCCAGTGTATCAGGAATATTTGCAGATTGTCAGGTCTTATTAACACAATGTCATCAAGATAATGCATCAGTAGATGTTCTGTCAAAATGTCAATATGAGAAAATTTTACATAAACTATATAGAGACAGAGAGCAGGAAGAGTCAACTCTGCCCCAGAGCAAAACTAAAAATGATTACCTCAGTCTGATGTTCTTTCTTGATGGGATTGAAAAGAAGGAATTCACCAGATCAACAGCTGAATAAAAAATTCTGGAGGCTATAAACATGTTGTAGAAAAGATACTACATCAAGTGAGGCAGTGCAAATTGGAACCACAACTTATTTTTAAGTTTAACTTAATTATCTTCTGCCATAATTCATCAGGATTTTGCGGAAGTAATTTTGATAAAATAAAAGCAAATATGATGGGCAGCATCCGTGCTGCATTTTTTAAGTCTGTATATTATGAGCGGTTCTAATTTCTGTCACTGCATCTGTGATAAAATGTTGTTTCAGTTTCATTAATCTGCCAAAGGAGAGAAGCATTAAAGATCTCCATTTGCGTTTTCCTCAATAATTGTTCTTACTGCATAGGCCAGGGGACCCATTGTTAATCTTCTGTTAACTTTGTTGTTGTTCAGTCACTCAGACGTGTCTGACTCTTTGTGACCCCATGGACTGCAGCACGTCAGGCTTAGCTGTCCTTCACCATACCCCATGGTTTGCTCAAATTCGTGTCCGTTGAGTTGATAATGCCATCCAGTCATCTCATCCTCTGCCGCCCCTTTCTCCTACTGCTCTCAATCTTTCCCAGCATGCTGGGAAATATATAGGATGTGAGCACTCTGGGATAACTCCTCTAAAAAAGGTTTTGTTGTTGTTTAAACACTGTCATATTCAACTCTGCGGCCCTATGGACTGTAGCCCATCAGGCTCCTCTAACCGAGGGATTTCCCAGGCAAGAATACTGCCTTCTCCAGTGGGTCTTCCTAACCAAGGGATCTAATGCACCTCTCCTGCTTAGCAGGAGATTCTTTAACACTGAGCCACCTGGGAAGCCCTCTAAAAAAAGAGGGGGCAATATATTTCATCTTGAATCTCCAACAGTTAAAAGAGGCACAGTATTTTATCAGCTTTCTTGAGTTCTGATAAGATTGTGTACAACATGCTTTGGGAATACTCCTCTAATCTATTTGCCATATGACTCGGAAGGTTGCCATTTTTGAGAACACACTGCAGCAGCTCCAGGCTGTATTCAGGAGGCATCTATGAAATATGAAGATGCCTCGTGAGGTTCCTCACAAATCATGATAGGGTTGTCTCAGTGCTGATCTTTAGGTTCTGGAAAAAGGGCATATCCCTCCAGGATGAATATGCAGCCTCTTCAAAACCATATTTCTAAAATATTTCTTAATCATGAATAATGTTAGGTAAAGAATAGAGCAACCAGACCTCAGTTAGTGATCCTTTGTGTCCCTTCCATTGTTCTGAGAAAATTACCTGCAGAGGACAGCTCCCAGGCACTTTCACATGAAGAGGACTCCACCTTTCTTAGAAGTCATTTTGACAATCATCTTATGCCCATTCATCCCCAGAGGTTGATGGTCATTTGTTGAGTAACTATATCTGGAGTAAAGATACCTTTCAAGGGCTATTGGATATAGTCTAGGGAGAGAACTAATATCAAGAGACTCTAAATACTGTCGTGTGTGTGTTAGTCCTCAGGCATGTCTGACTCTGTGATCCCATGGACTGTGACCTATCTGGCTCCTCTGTCCATGGGATTTTCCAGGCAAGAATACTCGAGTGGGTTGCCATTTCCTTTCTCCAGGGATCTTTGTGACCCAGGGATCCAACCCTTGTATCCTTCATCTCTTGTTGTGTAGGTGGATTCTTTACCTGCTGAGCCATCAGGGAAGCCCCCAAATATTGTCATACTTCCCCTCTTACAGTGAGATTATACAGAAACACTGTGATTAGGATAAGGACTTGGTCCAGGTCCAAGACCATTTCATAAGAATTCTGTAAGTTTAGATCCAATCAATGGCTATTTCACCTATTCCTTTACTCCGGATATAGTTACTGGACAAATGACCACCCACCTCTGGGGAATAGCTACTCCTTATATTTGCTGTAACATTACAAGTTTCTTTCTCAAAAGAACACAGTCTCTTCCTTTGAAATTCTCTGATTTTTAATTTTCTCTTTCTTATAAACCCATTCAACATACAGAGTAGCTTAGCCATCATTTTAAGCATCTACTTTGCTACTCAAAGTGTGGGGCCTGGGACCAAATGCCTTTTTATCATCTAGAAGACTTGTTAGGTCACTTAAACTTACTGAATCAGAAATCTGCATTTTTATCAACATGCTTAGGCATTCCTTAAGTATATTAAAGTTTGTGACATGCCAGTTTCACACAAATATTGGTCATGTGTGTTAACTAATATTTCAAGTTCTATCATTTTTATCTCTAAAATAAGATACAAAGTTAGCTAAGGATAAGAACTTAGAAAAACATTTTTATGCTCTGAAAAAAATGCCTTAAAATAAAAAGTTACTGAATTAAGAACTTAAATAATGATTTTCAGTTACATGCTATTAATGTATGGAACCTATCATAGTGGAGTTTTAATTCATAAATTATGGATTCATGCACTCAAAGTCTCCTTTGTATGAGTGTACTTTTTAAACATTTCACAGAAACTGGCACTTTCTGTTGCCTATGCATTATGGATTCTACAATGCACCAAGCTTACTCACAGGATGTTCCACTAATACAAGATATAATATAATTGTAAACAGAGAAATATAACTATACTTCTATGGCTAAGAGTACTTGAAGTAGAAGATTCTTTGCTCAGAAAGTAATGATTGAAGTACATTTTGAAACACAAAAACCAACTACCAATTACATAAAATAACAATCTTTATTTACTTAATGATATGGCAAATTAGATGGAGATTCTTGCATCCCTTGAGTTCAGTTAAATCAGTTGATTTGTTTTGTGTTTTTAAATTGTAAGATAACTTTTGTTTAACAACATTCAACCACAATTTCCAAATAAATCATTGAGCATTTTTTTTTGAGACTCTACATGTTGTAAACCAAAGATTTTTTATTCATTATTATCCTAAAAATGGCTTAATTGGAGAATAAACTGTGTATTGTGTTCCAAAAATAGAATTATAGAATAAACTGATACTCTATATTAAACACTGGTACGCTATATCACATATATGCAAACAAATGTAAATGTAAACATATCTATATCTAGGAATACGTAAATAGGGATACATGTGATATGGAGACAGATATAGCCACCTATACACAAAGACATAGATATAAAAATAGATATAGTTGGTATATTTAATGTCTCTCTGTTACAAAAGTTTTAACTTGATTATCATTATTGAAGTTACAAGTCAATTCTCCTCATTTGACTCAGAGAGATACTGAGGTGCATAGGGATGAATTACCTCTTGCTGCTGCTGCTAAGTCGCTTCAGTCATGTCCGACTCTGTGCGACCCCATAGATGGCAGCCCACCAGGCTCCCCTGTCCCTGGGGTTCTCCAGGCAAGAACACTAGAGTGGGTTGCCATTTCCTTCTCCAATGCATGAAAGTGAAAAGTGAAAGTGAAGTATCTCAGTCATGTCCGACTCTTAGCGACCCCATGGACTGCAGCCTACCAGGCTCCTCCATCCATGGGATTTTCCAGGCAAGAGTACTGGAGTGGGGTGTCATTGCCTTCTCCTGAATTACCTCTTAGGAAAACATTAAGCCAGTAGCAGAATCAAATCTAAATTGGTCTTCTCAATACCTAGCACGGTAATCCTTTCTGAGGTTCCCTTTTTATTCAGGAACTTTCTATTATGGCTCTTTTCACTGCTTAATTAACATATATTTTAAAAGTCTGAAAAAGAAAGTATGTGCTACTGATAAAACATGGACTCATTTTAATGTCAAATAATCAAATACTTTTTGCAGTGTTCTCTGCTTTTAACAGCCCAGTGGGATTCATTCTGCCCCATTATTCTTCAAAGTAATAAGTGTCCTAATTGTATGTGAAATGTTACACTGCATTAGTATGAAGGTATAATCAATAAGTGGCCAGTTCATTCAGTATTTTGAAGACTCTGCAGAATGGAAGGTCATGCCTGATGAGAATACAATAGCAAGAGTGTCACCAAGTGATTCCAGTGATTCCACAGTAATTAGAGTATTACTTTTACTTAGATGCAGTGCTTAACTTGCTTACTACCTAAAGTAAAATTTAATATCAAACTCTTCTTGCTTTAAATATTTTATCATCATTCCAAATCCTAATTGAAATGTAAAATCAGTACCTCACTATAAATGTCCTTGAAGTGTAGTCCATTTTGAGTCTATGAGAGCAGTGAGTATATACCTTTCAACAAGTGATGTTGTAAAACATAACTTAAGAGGCATACAGTCAAATTTATAAGAAGTTTTTCAATAAAAAAAAATTCAGCAGAATGCTGAGTTCAGTATGATAGGTCACAATGAATACTGCAGCCAACAAATTTAAAAGTAATTGCAATAATAATAAAAATGATAATAAAAAACAGTAACAATTATTCAGTTCAGTTCAGTTCAGTCGCTCAGTCATGTCTGACTCTGCGACCCCATAAATCACAGCACACCAGGCCTCCCTGTCCATCACCAACTCCCGGAGTTCACCCAAACCCATGTCCATCAAGTCAGTGATGCCATCCAGCCATCTCATACTCTGTCGTGCCCTTCTCCTTCTGCCCCGAATCCTTCCCAGCATCAGAGTCTTTTGTAATGAGTCAACCCTTCACATGAGGTGGGCAAAGTATTGGAGTTTCAGCCTCAGCATCAGTTCTTCCAATGAACACCCAGGATGGTCTCCTTTAGGATGGAATGGTTGGATCTCCTTGCAGTCCAAGGGACTCGCAAGAGTCTTCTCCAACACCACAGTTCAAAAGCACCAATTCTTCGGTGCTCAGCTTTCTTCACAGTCCAACTCTCACATCCATACATGACCACTGGAAAAACCATAGCCTTGACTAGACGGACCTTTGTTGGCAAAGTAATGTCTCTGCTTTTGAATATGCTATCTACATTGGTCATAACTTTCCTCCCAAGGAGTAAGCGTCTTTTAATTTCATGGCTGCAATCACCATCTACAGTGATTTTGGAGCCCCCCAAAATAAAGTCTGACACTCTTTCCACTGTTTCCCCATCAATTTCCCATGAAGTGATGGGACCGGATGCCATGATCTTCGTTTTCTGAATGTTGAGCTTTAAGCCAACTTTTTCACTCTCCACTTTCACTTTCATCAAGAGGCTTTTTAGTTCCTCTTCATTTTCTGCCATAAGGGTGGTGTCATCTGCATATCTGAGGTTATTGATATTTCTCCCAGCAATCTGATTCCAGCTTGTACTTCTCCCAGCCCAGCGTTTCTCATGATGTACTCTGCATAGACGTTAAATAAGCAAGGTGACAATACACAGCCTTGACATACTCCTTTTCCTATTTGGAACCAGTCTGTTGTTCCTTGTCCAGTTCTAACTGTTGCTTCCTGACCTGCATATAGGTTTCTCAAGAGGCAAGTCAGGTGGTCTGGTATGCCCATCTCTTTCAGAATATTCCACAGTTTATTGTGATCCACACAGTCAAAGGCTTTGGCATAGTCAATAAAGCAGAAATATATGTTTTTTCTGGAACTCTTTTGCTTTTTCAATGATCCAGCAGATGTTGGCAATTTGATCTGTAACAATAATATAGTAATAATAATAAAAGATATCATTCCATTGCATTAACAAGCTTTTCCCCTGGACACTGCAATTTCAATTTTATAAATATGCAAACTGAAAACTTAAATAATTTGCTTAGTATCATTCAACTGTATGAATGTTAACAATTTGAACTAATTTATTTTCAAGAAAAGTGTTCTGTATTTATGTCAAATCTGAGAACAATGCTTCCTGTTCACAAAGCTTCCATTACCTAGTGATGGATGGAATAGACAGTCAACAACACAACTAGCAACATTTAGCAGAATACATAAATGTTTCAGTTCAGTTGCTCAGTTGTGTCCTACTCTTTGAGACTTTCAACAAAACAGTAAGTGAACTCTATAGAGTCACATTTAAATTTGACTTTAGTAAATGCAGCTAAATATCCCCAGATAAGGTAATATTTTATCTTGGATTTACATGGTGATTTCTTATGGATAAACAAAAAAAAGTTGACTTTATTTCCATGATACTGAAGTTTATGAGGAACAACAAATCAAGAATGACCCTGGCATGTCCGAGTATTATCAAGCAATTTGGTACCTACAAAACACAAAATACATAAAGAACAGGAGAAGAAGAGGGTTCAGTAATTAGACATAAGATTATAAAAAGTCATTAGAATAAAACTTATGAAGTACTCAACTCGCCGTGCTAAGACATTTTAAAATTTTTCTATTGGCAATAAAAAGAAATATAAAAAATGAACACTGAGATTTCTCTTGGAATGGTATAAGGTGAAATGGCATGCAGAGTGACTGAAACCCAAGGGTGTCATTTGAGAGAGTATTTTAAGGGTTTAACTGCAGTGAGATACCCCTCTCCACTTATGCATATATCTAATGAGTAAGTGTGCATCCAGAATCATTCCATAAACTGTATGGTTATATTATTTATGATAATGGAATCCATTTTGATATCAGTCTATAGCCTAAAATTAATCTCATTTATGCATGCAAAGATGGGCTTGATAAAGGACAGAAATGATATGAACCTAACAGAAGCAGAAGATATTAAGAAGAGATGGCAAGAATACACAGAAGAACTGTACAAAAAAGATCTTCATGACCCAGATAATCATCATGGTGTGATCACTCACCTAGAGCCAGACATCTTGGAATGAGAAGTCAAGTGGGCCTTAGAAAGCATCACTATGAACAAAGCTAGTGGAGGTGATGGAATTCCAGTTGAGCTATTTTAAATCCTAAAAGATGATGCTGTGAAAGTGCTGCACTCAATATGCCAGCAAATTTGGAAAACTCAGCAGTGGCCACAGGACTGGAAAAGGTCAGTTTTCATTCCAGTCCCAAAGGAAGGCAATGCCAAAGAATGCTCAAACTACCGCACAATTGCACTCATCTCACACGCTAGTAAAGTAATGCTCAAAATTCTCCAAGCCAGGCTTCAGCAATTCGTGAACTGTGAACTTCCAGATGTTCAAGCTGGTTTTAGACAAGGCAGAGGAACCAGAGATCAAATTGCCAGCATCCTCTGGATCACTGAAAAAGCAAGAGAGTTCCAGAAAAACATCTATTTCTGCCAAAGCCTTTGACTGTGTGGATCCCAATAAACTGTGGAATATTCTGAAAGATATGGGCGTACCAGACCACCTGACTCGCCTCTTGAGAAACCTATATGCAGATCAGGAAGACTGGTTCCAAATACGAAAAGGAGTATGTCAAGGCTGTGTATTGTCACCCTGCTTATTTAACTTATATGCAGAGTACATCATAAGAAACGCTGGGCTGGAAGAAGCACAAGTTGGAATAAAGATTGCTGGGAGAAATATCAATAACCTCAGATATGCAGATGACACCACCCTTATGGCAGAAAGTGAAGAGGAACTAAAAAGCCTCTTGATGAAAGTGAAGGTGGAGAGTTAAAAAGTTGGCTTAAAGCTCAACATTCAGAAAACGAAGATCATGGCATCCGGTCCCATCACTTCATGGGAAATAGATGGGGAAACAGTGGAAAGAGTGTCAGACTTTATTTTGGGGGGCTCCAAAATCACTGCAGATGGTGATTGCAGCCATGAAATTAAAAGACGCTTACTCCTTGGAAGGAAAGTTATGACCAACCTAGATAGCATATTCAAAAGCAGAGACATTACTTTGCCAACAAAGGTCCATCTAGTCAAGGCTATCGTTTTTTCCAGTGGTCATGTATGGATGTGAGAGTTGGACTGTGAAGAATCTGAGTGCCAAGGAATTGATGCTTTTGAACTGTGGTGTTGGAGAAGACTCTTGCGAGTCCCTTGGACTGCAAGGAGATCCAACCATTCCATCCTAAAGGAGACCATCCTGGGTGTTCATTGGAAGGAATGATGCTGAGGCTGAAACTCCAATACTTTGCCCACCTCATGTGAAGAGTTGAATCACTGGAAAAGACTCTGATGCTGAGAGGCATTGGGGGCAGGAGGAGAAGGGCATGACAGAGGATGAGATGTCTGGATGGCATCACCGACTCAATACAAATAGTTTGGGTGAACTCTGAGAGTTGATAATGGACAGGGAGGCCTGGCGTGCTGCTATTTATGGGTTTGCAAAGAGTCGTACAAAACCGAGTGACTGAACTGAACTAAAATGATGTATGCTCAGTCATGTCCGACTCTCTGCAGCCCCATGGACTGTAGCCTGCCAGGCTCCACTCCCCATGGAATTTTCCGGGCAAGAATACTGGAGTAGGTTGCCATGCTCTACTCCATGGGATCTTCCGGACCCAGGGATCAAACCCACATCTCTTTGCATGTCTTGCATTTGCAGGCAGATTCTTCACCACTTGTATGACCTGGGAAGTCCAAATGTTAAAGTAATCTCACATACAACTATATTCAGTCTGGGGTGTGGGAGTCATGGAAAAAGTAATACAGGTATTTTACCAGTATTCTGAAGTACAGAAAAAATATTGTATTAGAAAATATAATGTAAAATATAATATTGTATTAGAAATATGAAAATACCTGCCCAGACTCATAAAGCAATTACTGAAGAAAACTAAATGAAACCTTGAGCCTCCTGACCCTATTCATCATCTTATGCTAAGTTCTAAGTAACAAAGACAAAAGATATCACATTTTAATCTGCATTTATAAATACAAATATTTAATTTGATATTATTTCTAAAGCACTGAATAGAGTGATACTTTGTATGTGTCTGCTTATTACAATTAGAAAACCATACTACTAATAATTAATACTTATATTTTTCTAGTACAAATGAATCATTGATAAGGAAGAAGAGCTACCTATTCCTTAATGAAATCTCAAACCTTGCAGAGAACAGAGAAATTACTGTAATAATTACTAAAATCATAATTCCTCTTTACCTACTAATTAATTTTAAAAACCATAGTACTTTACATATTTAATTTATATCCCTTCATCCACAATGCAACAGAACATATTCAGGTAAAATATCTTGAATTAAATGTCATAAACTACTTAAAATCTTGTCAAAAGTAAGAGTCCAGTTCTTATCATCTCTTTTGGACACAGTCTGCTAGCAAGATTTTTGGAAATATACTTCAAAAGCTCTGAAATCAAAGTTTTGCTGGGAAGTAAAGATGGCTTATGAAAGAAAAAGAAGAAGATGAAGGACTTACAGCTCAGCTCCCCCACATAACTTCACAAAAGAAAATCAAGGAGATTTTTCTGTCAAAGGGAATATATGGGGTTCAATCATGATAAAGCTTTCAAAAGTATATCTAGACATACCTAGATCAAAATGACACATGACTGAGCATTGAACACTGTAGAGTCTCCAATTTTTTTACACATGGATATATAGAAAAATGAAAATTCTCAGCAACTTGGAAAATGAAAGACTGGCAAATAAATAGAATTGGAGAGGGAATCTCTTTTTAATGATAAGATATTAAAGCATCCAAAGCTGAGAAACCGAACTGAAATTGAAATTATAGCACGTGCTATAATTGCTTAATGAAAAGACATCAAGGAAAAAGCTAGAAAGTCATTTCATTCTTATGTCTATTATCTAACATCCACTGACCCACAAACTTGGGGCACAGAATACTCAGTAAAGATAGCAGGAGTTACTTCCTCACCTGGAGAATTGTCTTATAAGATGTACCCTGCTTTCAACCTCTGAAATTCCATATTTTCCATATCATAGTATATTTTTAAAGTAGGCTAAGTAGTTGT